>NC_139023.1:72717988-73466257 GCF_964662115.1 Mustela nivalis | reverse complement strand
CGATGTGGGGCTTGATCCCAGGACCCTGAGATCATGATCTGAGTCAAAGGCAGCAGCTTAACCTATTGACTCACCCAGACGCCCTTCTTAACTCTTATAGGTGGTACATGTACATTTTTTCTCTCATTTTTTTTTAAGTTCTTTCACTTTTTTAATTGAAACATTATTAATATATGTTATATTAGCTTAAGGTGTAAAACATTTTGATTCAACAATTCTATGCATTATTCAGTGCTCCCTAAGATAAGTGAGTTACCTTCTGTCACCATACAATACTATTATAATGTTATTGACTATATTCCTTATGCTGTACTTTTCATCTCTGTGACTTATTTTGTAACTGGAAATTTGTACCTTTTAAAGCCTTTTTCTGTCTCACCTTCTCCAAACCTACCTCCCTTCTTGTAATTTCCAGTTTGTTCTCTGTATTTAAGAGTCTGTTTTTGTTTGCTTTGTTTTTCAGATTTCACATATAAGTGAAATCATATTGTATTTGTCTTTCTCTGCCTGAATTATTTCACTTAACATAATACTCCCTAGTTCCATCTGTGTTATCATAAATGGCAAGATTCAATTTTTTTATGGCTGAGTATATTTATATATAATAATATATATTTACATAAATATATATCTCACATCTTTTTAATTTTTTAAATTTTAATTCCAGCATAGTTAACATACAGTGTTACATTAGTTTAAGGTGTACAATATAGTGGGTTCAATAATTCTATACATCATTACTCAGTTTGCATCACAGTAAGGGTATTCTTAATCCCCTTCACCTATTTTAACCATACCCTGGCCCACTGCCTCCCTGAAATACTTTATTTTTTTTTTTTTTAAGATTTAGTTTTTATTTATTTGACAGAGGGAGAGAGCACAAATAGGGAGAGCAGGAGAGGAAGAAGTGGACAGATGCTTAACCTACTGAACCACCCAGAAGCCCCTAAAGTGCTTTATTTTAAATGGATATCCTCAGTTAAAGTCATTATTATTATTTTTAACAAGAACATGTTTTACCTGAAGCACACTTCAGAATACGTGGTTCTAAAAGATATATATAACATTGTATCCAAGAAAAATAGAATGCCCATTTTCTTCAAATGCATACAGAAGAGTCCCTTGGTTAAATCACATAAAAAGACACATAACAAATATTAAAAATTTAAGAAGACTGAAATCATACCAAGTATATTTTCCAACCACAATGGTACAAAACTAAAGATCAACAATAAAATAAGCTGGAAAATCTACAATGTAAATGTTAAATATTTAATATGTAAACATTAGACAACACACTACTGCACAAACAATGAGCCAAATAAGAAATCAAATGGCAAATCAGTCATAATATGTGTCAAAACAAAATAAAAAGAAAACATGATATTCTAAAAACCTATGGGATGCAGCAAAAACAGATGTTAAGCTGAAATTTATGCCATAAATTCTTGTCTTAAGAAAAAAAAATCACAAGGCACCTGGGTGCCTCAGTCAGTTAAGTGTCTGCCTTTGGATCATGTCATGATCCTAGGGTCCTGGAATAGAGATCCCAAAGGGCTCCTTGTTCAGCATGGAATATGCTTCTGCCTCAGTATTTGCTGCTTCCCTGTTGTGAGCTCTAGCTTTCTCTCAAATAAATAAATATTTTTTAAAAGATCAAATAAACATTACACCTCACAGAACTAAAAAAAAAAAAAAAAAAGAAGAAACTTACTGACATTTAGTAGAGGAAGGAAATAACAAATAAAAATCAGAAAAAAATAAAATAGGGACCAGAATAAGCAATAACATAATATTGAAAGTAGTGACCAGTATCTCCAAATAAATAAATAAACAAACAAAATTGGCAAAGCTAAGAAAAAAAGGGAGAATTCTCAAAAAACAAAATGAGAAATGGAAGAGAAAACAATACAACAGATAACTACAGAAATACATACTGTGATAGCAAGTTACTATAAATAATTATATACTAACAAATCAGATAAGTTAGAAAATAAAACAGACAATCCCCCAAAATGCACATTACCATGGTTGAATCATGAATCTTGAATCTAAGAAACAGGAAATCTTCTTAGGCCATAACAAGAATGAATGTTGAATTCAGAATCAAAAATATCTCATCACAGAAAAGCCTAAGACCACCATGTTTCATTGGTGAAGTCTACCAAACATTTTTTTTTAAGACTTTATTTATTTGATAGACAGAGATCACAAGTAGGCAGAGAGGCAGGCAGAGAAGGAGGGGGGAAGCTGGCTCCCTGCTGAGCAGAGGGCCCGATGTGGGGCTCGATCCCAGGACCCTGGGATCATTACCTGAGCCGAAGGTAGAGGCTTTAACCCACTGAGCCACCAGGCGCCCCAAGTCTACCAAACATTTAAAAAAATAACCAATGACAATCTTTACCAAAATCTTGAAAACAATGGAATAGAGAGAACACATTCAAAATCGCTCCATGAGGCCAGTACTACCCTCATACAAAAACAGGATAAAACCAATGTAAGAAGAAAAAAAGTTTAGTTTGTTTAATATAAGTATTGTTAGTCTGACTTTTTTTGACAACCATTTCCATGAAATTGTTTCTGCATCCCTTCACTTTTAGTCTGCAGGTGTCTTTAGGTCTAAAATGAGTCTCTTACAGGCAACATATGGGTCTTATTTTTTTAATCCATACTGACACCCTATGACTTTTGACAGAAGTTTTAGTCCATTTACATCAAAGCAATTATTAATAGCTATATATTTATTGCCATTTTATTATTATTTTGTTGGTTCTGGAGATTTTCTTTGATTCTTTTTTGTCTTTGTCACTTCTGGTCTTTCCTTTCTCCTCAGAGTCCTCTTACAGGTCTGGTTTAGCAGTCATGAACTCCTTTAGATTGTGTTTGTCTGGGAAACTCTTCTTCAATTCTCAATGAGAGTCTTGCTGAATAGCATATTTGATTCTTGCTGGACAGAGATTTTTTTTTTCCGTTCAACATTTTGAATATGTCATGCCACTCCCTCCTGGCTTGTCAAGTTCCTGTTGAGAAATCTCAATTAGCCTTATGGGTTTTCCCTTGTAAGTTAAGGACTTCTTTTTTCTTGCTGCCTTTAAGACATTTCCTTTATCACTAAATTTTGCAAATTTAATTGTAATATGTCTTGGTGTTGGCTTGCATTTGTTGATCTTGTTGGGTGTTCTCTGTGCCTACTCAATTTGAATATCTGTTTCCTTCCTCAGATTAGGGAAGTTTTCTGATATTACTTCTTGAAATAAATTTTCTGCCCCCTTTTCTCTCTCTTCTTCCAGGACTCCTATATTACAAATATTATGTTTGATAGAGTCACTGAGTTTCCTAAGTCTATTCTCCTGTTACATAATTCTTCTTTCTCTCTTTTGTTCAGCTTCATTATTTTTCCTTATTTTATCTTCTAAGTCATTAATTCATTCCTCTGCTTCATCCAGCTTGCTGTTCATTGCATTATGCCTGTTTCCAATCATGTTTATTGTATTCTTCACCTCTTATTCTTTTTTAACTTTTTAATCTCCGTGGTAAGGATCTCACTGATCTATTCTATTCTTTTCTCAAGCCCAGTGTGTATCCTTATGCATATGATTGTTGCTTTAAATTCTCCACTAGACATGTTACTTATATCAGTTCTGCTTAGATTTCTGGTCATGGTCTTAGCTTGTTCTTTCATTTGGGATAAATTCCCCCATCTTGGCATTTTGTCTGTCTCTGCCTTCTCTGTGTAAGAAAAGTTAGTTATATCTTCTGCTCTAAAAGCAATGGTTTTGTTAAAAAAAAAAAAAATTCATGCAATTCCCAGGGCTTGGCTCTTATTAAGGAGTGTCTCTGGTGTGTGTTGTGTATGCTCTTCCATTGTGTTTCAGTTGCTCTAACCAGTCATCTACAGAGGCTCTCCTTGCCTGCTGTTGGCAGTGTTTGGTCCCTGGCCTGAATGTGGTAGTTTTACCTAGGTTTGCTTCAGTCTGCTTGTGAAATGAGACCTACATCAACTCCACCAGAAATGAGGCTATGCAGAAATATTCATTTGAGAGATGTGGTGTGGGCAGGTGTTAATGCTGGTCTTCTGGGGAAAGACCTGACCATAAAAGGTCAAGCTTGACCATAAAAGGTCCAGAGGAGCACAGGGTGGAGGACAGTGGGTTGTTGTAAGCAGGTTAGGCAACCAGTGAATTTTGCCTCCCCAAACACTCCCAAGACTTGTGAATAATCTCCCCATTGTGTGGCCCAGGCTTTGTTCAGACCACTGTTTCCATGCTGTCTGCCCTCAGACTGTTGGCTCCTGTTTTCTCCAGGAGCAGGGAAATACCCTTCAGTCTTTATCCCTGCCAAACAAGATGACTCTTATAACGACAGGCTTTGAGGCACCTGGCTAGCTAAGTTGGTTAAGTGTCTAACTTCATTCAGCTCAGGTCATGATTCCAGGGTCCTGGAGCAAGCCCTTCATCAGGCTCCCTGCTCAATGGAAGAGCTGATTCTCCCTCTGCCCCTCCCCGCTGCTTGTGTTCTCTCTCATTCTATCTCGAATAAGTAAATAAGTAAATTAATAAATAAATCTTTTTTAAAAGGATAACAAGAAAAAAGCTGTAGGATTTAAACTCCACTGGTTATAAGAACTCATTTTCCAAGCCAATGGCTTTGTGGAAATGTTTTCCCTGTGAGTTCCCCTGTGTGCTCCTCTCTCTCTTACTTTTCTCTGAGACCATGGCTCTCTACCCTCCACTACATCTGCGATCTGTTTCTCCTTTAAACCCCATCTCTGCACTTAATACTTTCTTTGATGGGCCTCCTCTCTCATTAGTTGTGGACTTTGTTCCATCAGTCATCAGGCCTATTACTGGGGTATTTAGCATGATTTGATATTTATCAAGTTGGGTTCATGAATGAGATGAGCCTAAGGTCCTCCTACTCTGCTGCCATCTTAAATTTGGACAGAGAGTAAAAAAAATAAAATTTTTTAAAAATCTAGAATTTAGTTTCTTTAGTTTCTTAAAATATCTTTGAATATAATGTTAGGTAAAGATATCATAAATATGGCAAACTTAAGCTTTTTTTTTAACCTGATTACATCTTGAAGTAGTTCAATCAGAACAAGGAGAGACGTTTAATAAAATGTTTTTAGTTTTTCCATAGACCTATTTAATTTTAATTGTGCACTATGTGCTGAATATCAAGACTTGGAACTTATGAAAATTAAATTTGAAGTTAAAAGAAGCTTTTAACATAGGAAATGTATATTAAATACATAGAATATTTTTGAAGTTGCCATTTAGAAAATCATTAATTCATATTTGTGAAACATGGCTATATTATGAAATATGACTAGCATTCTCTAGAATGACTATTCTTTGAATAACCATGAGACAATATATTCAAAAGAGCAGCTGATTTGGTAATATATTTAAGATGATATGCTAATTTTTAAAGATATGAACTTTTTACACTCTGAGTACTTATGTTTCATTTTTTTTCCAAGAAAATATTAAAGAAGATGAAAACTAATGGACCATTTCCACATTATGGTCTATGAAATATGTAAAAAAATAAAGTAAACAAAAAAGAATGAATGAAAACTCATTATTTTGTCAGATTTCTCTGACTCCTCTAGATTAGAGTTCTCATGATTAGATGTAGCTTAACAGCCAGATGAATAAGTGAATGTACTCTCCTCTTGAATCAATATAAATATAATACATAATGTAAACTTTAAGGGCTAATTTCTGAATTTCAGGTAGGCTTAGTGGATTAGCATGTGGTGCTTAGTAAAAGAGTTAATTTCATTAATTTCCATAACCACATAATACATCCTCAAGTGTGGCAAACTTAGTAAATATTTTATTACTATTGTTGAAAAAGTGGGTAAGAAAGTGTGCTCTACTGCCAGTTTGCACTAGGACAAATAAGTTACTCCAAAAAAAAAAAAAAAAAAGAACATATTAAAAGAATAAACTGAAAATGTAGGGGAGGAAAACCTTTCTCTTTTTCCCTTCTAAGTTCTTTGGCTGGTCTAATAATTACACTGACATAAGACAGATTAACAGGAGAAAGACAAATTTAATTTGTCAAACAAAGGGGACTGGGTTGGGGGTAACTAACTAGTGAAGAAGTAGCAAGGTTTATTTGTATAGTCACCTCAGCCCTGAATTCCCTATCTCTGGAAATAACCATGCCTTCTGCTATTCAGATGCAGGAAGGATACCCTTCACGTGGAGAATTTTTTCCTGTTTTCAGGGGAACAAATGTGGTTCAGAGTGTTCTTGCACTGACTATTTCTTTTTCTTTTTTTCTTTTTTTTTTTTAAAGATTTTATTTATTTATTTGACAGACAGAGATCACAAGTAGGGAGAGAGACAGGCAGAGAGAGAGACGGAGAAGCAGGCTCCCTGCCTAGCAGAGAGCCTGATGTGGGGCTCGATCCCAGGACCCTGGGATCATGACCCGAGCTGAAGGCAGAGGCTTTAACCCACTGAGCCACCCAGGCGTCCCGCACTGGCTATTTCTTAAGTAACTTTAATTCAGAACAAACAATATGCCAAACAATACGCATATTTTGGAGTAGTATATTATAATCCCTTCAGAACCATATAGACCTGAAAGATGAAACAAGTCTAAAATTAATTTCATGTATAGCTTATAACTTGGGTAATGGGAAAGAGAAAGATAAGTTTTATAAGTTTCAAACTGGAGGTGCACCTATTAATGCTCCAGTATTGGAATAGTCACACCTAGGAGAGTAGTTCATTCATTCATTGTTTCATTTAACATATGTTTTAAACAATATAATTGTGTTGATGAAGTCTTGACATTAAACTGCTCATAATTTCTGTAGGAAATAGATAAAAACACATTTTACCTTAGTTTTGCCATGGGGAAGTACAAAGTCCAGTAATGGAGAGACTAATTCCTGTAGAAACTCAAAGAAGACCTACGGAAATTTTCCATAGCTGAGATCTAAAGTGCTAGTGGAAATGGCCAAGCAAAAACAGGATATGTGTGTGTGTGTGTGTGTGTGTGTGTGTGTGATAGAGATAGAGAGATAGAGAGAGAGAAAGAGTTGACTTGAGCTGCAAGTTTAAAAAAGTGACCTACTGGGCGCCTGGGTGGCTCAGTGGGTTAAGCCACTGCCTTCGGCTCAGGTCATGATCTCAGGGTCCTGGGATCGAGTCCCGTGTTGGGCTCTCTGCTCAGCAGGGAGTCTGCTTCCTCCTCTCTCTCTCTCTGCCTGCCTCTCTGCTTACTTGTGATCTCTCTCTGTCAAATAAATAAATAAAATCTTTAAAAAAAATTTTTTTTTTTTCAAAAAAAAAAGTGACCTACTTTCTTTATTGTTGAGACATAGAATCATAAAATAGAGTGAAGGCTATATTAAGGGTCCGTGAACATATATGTATATGTATACCAACTACCCATAGAACAAACAGTATGTCTTTGGATCTTTTATATTTTTAAAATGTATATAGGAAAATTCAAATGTATTAAATTTTATTGCTGAAGTCAGAGTAACTATTTTCCCTCAAATGGACAATAAAAGGTCAATGACTCTGAGGAATAGGGACACATAACTGTGAAGTTAAGAACTGTTCTCTGTGTCAAAAATGTGGAGAATCTCTGATTGATAACATCAGTCTCCTATTTGGTAAATTTTAAAATGCACTGAAGTATTATTAGCCATTTTCCTAAGTTGTCTAAAATGTCAGCAATATCTGATAACACGGTAAAATATGTATCTTCATACAAGTTTGGACCATTTTCTACATATTAAGTAGTCTAGATATGTTAGACATATTAATAACTCTATGATATTAACATGATTAACAGTATAATTTGAAATTAATTTTTATTTACACAATTATAGACAAAATTATACTTATAGGATTAATTGCAGCAAAGATAGGTAAGCAGCACTAACATGACTAGAACATGGTGGTAGAAAAATGGAATGTCTAGAGAAGTGGAATCCAATATTATTTAGAAAAAATTTAATAGCATAGTCATCTCTGGTGACTGCAGAAGGTAAAGGACAAATATGTTTCAAATGATTACAGGTTTTCTAACCTGAGAAACTTGGACCAATTTTAAATAAAGACCCTTGCCTGAATTCTTGTCAAATAGATAACAAAAAAGAAACAAAAATTCAAATGTGCCAATTCCATGAATATGAGGTAAACTGCAGGAGGCAGTTCCATGGCAAACCCATTAGAAGGTGAATTTCAGTATTTAGGACGTAAAGTTATGAGATTCTGAAACAGGAATGGCAGTTAAAAAATATTAGTATAGATGATGTTCTTTGGCAGTCTTATTCCCTCCCATTTTATTGTTATTTTCTTTTTTAGGAGATACTTTGCCTGATTTACCAAGCTACCAGCTTTGCCTGCTCTTTCTATACTTGCTACCTTTTTCAAGATAACTTCAAACTAGTAAGGTTCAAACAATGGCTTTGGTGGCATAGGCTTCTAAGGATTTTGTTGACACATATTGTAATCAGCTAAGCAATTTTAAGTCAAACTTGGGGAAAAAAAGTCACTGAATATCTGAGACTCCCTCCTGCCTGGATCCTACAGGGATTGTAATAAGGAAAAGCATGGTGTTCTTTTCCCTGAATAAATTTTGGGTGAGCAGTTGTCAAAAATAAAAAGTTAACAACTGAGAATCTTGGAGTGTGCTGAAAGGCCCCTTTTCGGTAAGAAGTAAGAACTAATCTGATAGCCGTATCTCCTACCCTGTACATACACATTTATCTATAGAGTACCCTTGGAGACCATACCCACCACCCAATGTGCTAAAGGCAGAGGTTATACAACATGTTATTGTGACCAACATGTATAAATGTCTGCTGACCTTATTTTTTTCAAGGTCAAAAATGACCTTATTTAATTGTGTCATTTTGCTATACCTGGGATCCCAGGTTTGCTCAGCATCCAATACATCTCTTGGGATTACTAAAGCTAGTAATAAGCAAAATGACCCCAGATGGAACCAGAGATGCAGAACTAATCATTTGAAAAATATATTCTCATTTTGGTATGATTTTAATCTCTATTTTCTATGCAAAATCAAATTTATTTCAGGAAATGATAAGGATGTGGATTGCTGTGATTTGTAGTTTTTATAAATTTGGAAGAGAAACAACTGAGTCCTTCATATCCAGTACTATAATTGACATTTTTAAAATTAATCAAAACCCCATACTTTTAAAAATGATCTTTTCAGTTATTGCAACAAGAATCAAATGCCATTTCTCCATTAGATAGGCAGTAGCATTTAAACAGCACCATGAAGGAGCTAGATGAAAAGGAGTCCAATCATTGCAATAAGCCAGACAATTAAAGGAATGGTAGTACCATGTACATCAGTTAGATGATTTTTTAACACAATTTTGGAACATGAACCCTGACAACTGGACAAATTTCATTTAAGCGTTATATTTTTAACAAGTGCAAAGAAAAGAAATGCCACTGATGTTTGGTTATGAATACAATTGTAAAATTTTTTATTGCTGCTGTCTTATAGAAAACCAAAAAAATAGTGTTAATATAAGGTTACATATTTTCCAAATTGTGTTGTGTTTTTTGAGGTCAGTCTAAATGATCTTTATCCATCAATCAATGGCGGAGCTCCACTTCTCTATCTCACTGTATTTTCAGCAGCTTGCAAGATGGAGTCATAACAGCCCCTGACATTTAAGAGGCTGGAACAATGATGACATCAATTGCATTTTTCTTTCTGAATATTTCCATTATTGAAAACTAAAAAAGGGGGACACCCGGGGGCTCAGTCGGTTAAGCGTCTGCCTTCAGCTCAGGTCATGATATCCTGGGATCGAGTCCCATATTGGGGGGGGGGGGTCCTTGCTCAGCGGGGAGCCTATTTCTCCCTCTGCCTGACACTCCCCCTGCTTGTGTGCTCAGACGGGTCTACATGTGTGCATGTTCGCGCTCTCTTTCTCTCTCTGACAAATAAATAAATAAAAATCTCTAAAAAAAAAAAAAAAAAATCTCAGTGTTAATAGGTGGCCATAGACTCTCTGAAGATCTCAATGTTAACAGCCTAATAGCGTAGCAGAACTTTTATTAACTGTGTGCCCTGTAAGCATCAATACACAGAGGTGTTGATACCAACAGGGTTAAAGACAGCCAGACACTGCAATGCTGTAGCATTGTCAAGTCAGTCAAGAATTGAGAAGTCAAACATAAAAAATTAAAGTAAAAGGTATATTCAGCTTTTTTCTCCTGTCACTACTGCAGCCACTGTTTTGCATTTATATAGGCCCTTCTACAGTATTTATGATGGTTTCATCACCATCATTAAGCAAGGTTATCAGACCTTTGTAACTTTAGTCTACCAACCTCATTCAACTTCTAAAACAGAATACTTTTCAAAACATCTTACTTTTCTCATTTTGCTTCTCTGCTGAAGATTTTAGGAGGATATATTAAGCAGACACAAATAATAATAGGTGATTATAATTTAAATTGCATACATACAGCAAATTATTCCTTTCACTGGACACTTAAGAGTAAGAAGTAGGGCAATATATTTTTGTTGTTATATTATAAAATTCTTTAACAACATAGGAATTTTCCACTCAATGTTATGGTATAATATAAAATGAATAATCCAGTTTTATTTCACTCTTAAGATTCAGCATTGTGTATTTGCTATGTCAGAAAAAATGTGACATCATTGCAACTAAGTTGCCCTGTATTTGGAATAATAAAATTAAGAGTAACAGGAGACACTTTAAGCAGAGTGATAGTTAGCTATGTTTACTCTGAAAGTCAGTGTGAAATTATTTCCTTTGGATTCACTAGCATGTAACAAAATTTGATAGTTCTAATTTTTTTTTCTGAGATGATTACTCATTTAGTCACTAAGATGATTTGAAGAAGAATGTCTTACTTTGAATTTGACAGTCCCATATTAAGAAGAGTTCTAAACAGAAACATCCCAGCATTGACAGTCAGAACTGCAATCTAAAAGTGTATAAAGATTACTATACATCATCTTTATTCCTCAAATCTTTCACTCTTATCAATGTCTTTTCACATCAAAATCCAGCTATATCAATATTATCTAAGGCTGTGTTTTGAGGCATACAAATGATTGTACAAGAATTTTTTATTTTTCTGACATATTATTAGAATTCTAGGAGACTGAAAACTTTTGGATATTTCTTAAAACTCAATATTTTCTGAAACCTGAGGTGGAAAAAATATATATCATCACATTCTCTATCTTTCTTACTTCAAAATGTATTTGTATCAGTGTGAAAGTCAAAATTAAAAAAAAAAAAAGAAAAACACATAAAAAATCCCATCCACTAAGTACTTGTATATTCTTTTTTTTTTTTTAAAGTTTTTATTTTTATTTTTATTTTAAGATTTTATTTATTTTATTTGACAGACAGAGATCACAAGTAGGCAGAGAGGCAGGCAGAGAGAGAGAGAGAGAGGAGGAAGCAGGCTCCCTGCTAAGCAGAGAGCCCGATGTGGGACTCGATCCCAGGACCCTGAGATCATGACCTGAGCCGAAGGCAGCGGCTTAACTCACTGAGCCACCCAGGCGCCCCAAGTACTTGTATATTCTTAATATTGTGTTAAATATTGCATTCATAATATGTTTTGTCATGTTCAAATATAAATTATATATGCACAATTTAAATTATAATTATATATGTGTAACTTCAAATTCAATTCTCAGAAATATCTACTGAACTTAGTAAAACCATTTTCATTTTAAACATAATGAAATTGCAGTTGAGAATGGCAAAATTATTGTCTAAAATCCTAAAGCTTAAGTATTATTTCTTCCTTTAATATGACAAAATAAAGGCTCAAAAAAGTTAAGTGACTGCCATACAAAGTCACACAGGTTTTAGAACTGAAATTAAAAGTCCTCCTTCTCTACTACCACACCACTCTGCTTACCTGAAACAAGATGATAGGACTTTTCCTTATTGAAAGTCAATTAATGTGTTGAAATTCTTACATTATTGCTCATAATCACAAAACTCTGCAACCTAAGTGTCTTTTGCCCTATGATTTGTTTCACTTTGTCTTTTTCAAAGGTGTACAGGGATATCTAGAAAAGTTAAGTAACTTTATCTAAGGTCTAGCAACTGAAAATTCAGATTCATAAATCTCAGCAAATAGTGGCAATATCATTTATTTAGCATTCACTGTTGAATAGACATTGGTAATATGCTCAAGTATCAATTAACAATACCTTAACATTTTAGAGTCACAAAGCATGCATCAATGATCCATTTTGTTGATTCTATACAAGAGCTCAGATAGAAGTGGATTGGGGGAATTTTCTTATAGCTCTAATAATTTTTCAGAGCAAATGAGTCCATTGGGTGTTTTGTTTTGTTTTCCCACTCCACAAAATAAACTGGTTAATATGTTTCAACTTACCATGGGAAACCATGAACAACTATATCTTTGGGTAGACAATTAACATTTTCCTCTATAGAAGAAAATTCAATTTATATCATATTTCAATAATTATAATTCTATAAACAAAACATATATGAGTAAAACTAAACAAGAGTAAAACTATTATTTAATTCCTTCTCTGAATATATAATATAATTGGTGCTTAGTCATCCTTATTAACACTCTACTACATTCTAGGTGTAATACTTATGTGAGAAGAACAAAGACTCATAAAAATGATCTGAGTACAGCAGCCTGAACTAAGTTTTACTTACCTTAAGTATAATTATGTTCATCATTATTTTCCCATTATGTTTTGTTGTATGATAATTTTTTGAAATTATATTCAAAACATATTTTTGGCCAAAATATATGTAGGCCAAACTATGTTGATCAAAATATGAAACAAGAATTCCAAATTTTCCAAATATTTGTGATAAATCATTTATATGGGTTACCAGAAATTCTCTCCATAATGTCACAGTCATATTTCAAAGCATAAGTGAAAGTGCTTTCAGTTAACTAAAACAGGAGGTTTGAGGATTATTCTCTTCTTCTGCACTAGCATCCTCTAACTGAATTCTTTTTCTACTTTCCATTAAATTTTCTTGCTTTCAGTTCTAACTCAATGACTTCGATATTATGAGGACTTTCTGAAAAGCGTAATAGCTTTAAGGGAGAGAGAAACAATGGAATTAAAGAAACTTGTAGTCATTCATTTCTAGAGTCATTCATTTAGGTACATTTTAAACTACATAAAGTAGCCTGCATTACCAACATATTACTCTAAAAGTCTGATCTTTCAAGGCACTGAAATTTGGGTTCAGTCTTCTAATTTTAGGACATGTGCTCCTGCAACTGTCTACAATTCCAAAATACAGATTTCTTAGAAAAAAAATTAAAAACCTCTCTAAATTACATTTTTTAAGTTAAAACAAGAAAAACAGAAGTATCTCCATATTTTGAAATAGGCTTCTAAGTGTAAGATGTTAAATATTGGTCATATTATAATTTATAATTATTATTTAAATGTATTAGTATTACAAACTAAGATGATTCATTTGTTTATGTATTCTTTTTCTACCATATATAGTCTCCATAAAGGCAGGAGTTTCTGACTATGCTATTTACTGCTATATCTCCAACATCAATAAACGGTATCTGATACATGGTCAATATCCAAAAAATACTGGTTAAATAAATTTATAAATTATTTTTCCATATATCCTGTTGGTCAATTTAGGAAATTTAAGTCATTACTTCTTAGAGTCCTCCTCAAACTCTCTTTTGTCCAACAGTCAATGAGTTGGGAAGCCCTGTTGCTTTTGTCCCAAGCAACAGATTTTTGTCCTTCACAATTATTTCGCCTTCCCTACTTCATTTTCTGAGTCTCCTAAGCACTTTTTTTTTTTTTTTTTGGTGGACAATTTTCTCAGTCTTTACTTAGAAAGCCATTCCACATTCAACAGAGCAAAACTTCAATTTGATATTGAAGTGGCTACAACTTCCTACCTAAGTTTTATTACCATCTACCACCTCTTATTCACACATAGTATGAATACTCACATCAATCTGTTCGGTAGAAGCTAGATACCAGCAGTGGAAGGAATGTCCTGAGGCAGAGTTCCAATTCCTTTAGAACGGGGAATGATAGAGACAGGAGCTGGAGTCAAGGATGGTGATAAATAGGTTACACATTAGAAGCGAGGAGGGGGTGAGGTGCTGGGGTACAACATCTTGACCTTGTGGCTTCCAGGAATTTAGGGCTGACATACCAAGAGCCCCAGGTGCAAAGCACACACTCTCCTCTTACTTCTGTCCCAAGGTAATGCCTAGACTCATCATATTACGTTTGCAATGCAGTTATAGTCTCCCACACCGCCCACGGAGAAAGGCTGCCACGAGGATTCCAGTACAAGCCCTGCAGGGTCAAACACTCTCCCTCCCAACCTGTGGAAAGAATTCCTTAAATGATTATAAGCTACCTCCATTAGAGACTACCCATGTAGGTCACATCTCCTCACAGCCCAGGAAGGACCCAGTAATATCCAATCTTAAAACAAGCGAGGAGCCGGATCCCCTTGGCAGAATCCGATCTCCCACCTTGAGAACACACTTTCACTTTAATAAGTTGCTTTGTGCTTGCTATTTTCCCTCAGCTAACGTTTTTCCAGGAGAGATCCTCATGTAAATCTTTTCATGGGAAATCCAAGAATAAAGACCTTCATTCACACAGTGCTGACTATCCCACTGGTAACAAAACTTCTCATGGAGAATTAACCATATATTTATCTTCAAGTTCACTGATTTTTTTCTTCTGCCATTTCCAAATTGCTATGAAGCCTAATTAATGACATTTTCTTCATTTTAACTCTTGATTTTCCATTTTTTTCTGATTTTCATTTCCCTATTGAGATTCCTTTGTCATATCTTCTGTTGATTTTATGTTCTTTTAATTTTACCTATGTATTTACAACAGCAATTTCTACATCTTTTTGCAAAATCTCAAATCTGGGCCGTCTTATAGTTATTTCTATTAAGTGCTTTCTTGCTTTAACAAAAAAAAAAAACTATGATGCCCATTTTCCAGTTTTTTTGCATGTCTAATAATGTGTTAATTGTGCCGGACATCATTAACGGCACATTATAAAGAAAGTATATTATGTTGCTTCTTCCTGAAAATTGCTGAGCTTTATTCAACAAACATGTAATTTCAGTTTTATGTTTTGTTGGATAAATTTGTGTAAAATCCAACATGCTTCCTAAAACCCTACAAATTGTCAAAACTCTATTTCAAATACCTATAGGTCTTTATTTAGAGTTGGCTTTAGGCCTTTTAAAGGGTGGAGTAGAGTAAGTCTTATTCTAGGGCATGGACCTTACTCTTAGGACTCAACCTTTCTAGAAAATCAGCTATATGCAGGAATGTTAGTGGAGTGCTAATATGGCCTCTCCAGTCTTGCTTGTCAGGACTTTAATGTCCCACCCCATCCAGGACTATTTGATCCCTAGTACTTCTGTTTACTTTTTAAATCTCCCGCATTTATTCTCTTGTGAGATTCCTGTAGTCTCACCCTGCAAATATGTAACACAGTCCTCACCCAATTTCTCATGGGAAACAACACACAACTTTTGGGCTCTCCTGTCTGCACAACCACCTTTCTCTTCTCAGATCCAACTCGTTGTACTCTGATTTCTGTTTCCTTAGCTCAGTAAAACCTCTTTGCTCTTCTTAATTCCTAGTTTATTACTCTATTGTTGGTAAATAGTCCTTATCCACAGAGGCAGGAGCATGCAGGCACGGAACTCACTTCATGAGTTCACATCTAATCAGGAATACATCTTAGATTCCCTAGAATCCGGTTACTGAAAACAGTTGCTTGGTGTTTTCTCTTCAGGTTTATGGATATATATGATGGAAGAGATAGTCTGGCACTCATTACTAGGTCATAATCATGTGAAATCATCAAAGCAGTGTATTGTTATTACTTATTTTTATTTAAGAATTTAATTTTGCAGCCCACAATAATCTGTCAGTCAACATTTGCTGAAAAAGTGTCTGTGGTGATGTCTGAAGGGAATTTAATAGAATCATGCACAAAAATTTCTAAGAAGCCATTTAAGATTTAAAAATTATGCACATAAACTCTTTAGTATCTCAATGAATTTCCTTTGTTGCAATCATAAAATCCGATAGTTAGCCAATTAATTTTCATATAGCTCAATGACTGAGGTACACAATTTGCTGATGGAGCCGCATAGATCATTATAACAGCCTGTTTTTCCAGTTAAATCATCTGAAACTACCTATTGATGATCCAATATTACAGTTTAATAAATAAGATTCCTTGCTCTTTTTTGCATATTTTACTGCTTTAGTAAATTGTTTAATTATTATGCTTGCCAAATTTTACTGACTAAGCTAGATACTTTAGCTCTTGATTTTACATATTTTATTGCTCACATTACATATTTCACAGACTTATTTCATGCATATTCTAGATTGTTGAGAATGTTGTATACATTACCAATTATGAGGGTCAAGTTATCTCCAGATTTTGATGATTTGCATAATTTGCTAAGTGAGCTATATAATTAAAATCTGACATGTGCAAAATATTATACAAATATATTTTATTCATGAAGTTTATTGACTTTTAAAAATGTAGTTCTTTCATTTTTTATCATTGTACTTTATTATTTTACTCACAATCTTTATGAAAAATAACTTCTTTAACTGTTTAACTGAACTAAGATCAAAATAATAGAGAAAATACTGTTCTAGAAATAAGTGGAAACATGAAATTCTAACATCTTAGATTATTTTTAATTACTTAGTGAAATATTTATGTATTTGTAAGAAACATGTTTTTTGTTTCTGTTATTTATAGGAAAAAATCCTTTTGTAAAAGGATTTGTTAGGTCTACCTTAACAAAATACCACTGATAAAGTAACTTAACAAAAGAAATTTATTTTCTCATAGTTCTGGAGGCTATAATTCCAAGATCAAGGTTTTAGAAGGTTTATTTTCTTCTGAGTTTCCTCACTTGGATTTCAGATGGCCACATTTTTTTCTGAGTCTTCACATGGTCATTCTTTAGTGTGTACATACCTTTGGTGTCTCTCTGTGTTTTCTAATCTCCTCTTATTATAAAGAAGTCAGTCATATTGGATTAGGGCTCATCCTAATCATTTCATTTTAACTTAATTATCACTTTAAAGACCCTATGTTCAAATATAGTCACAGTCTATATTCTGATATATTGGACTTTTGGGTTTTAAATATAAAGTTTGGAGGGACAAATTTCATAATATTAATCTAATGATAAGTTATATATTTTTTATTTTAATATTTCTCTTATACTTTAGAAGAATAAGCAAAAATTATAGAAAATGCTTGATATCAATTGGTAAGTGTGGATCTTATAACTATTGTTACACAAACTTATTTGATTATTCCACATCTAGTCTCATTTTACAACATGCTATTTGACCACATACTTAAATGTCATGTCAAGAATGTTTTATATATATGTTATATCTTTAATATTAATCTTTTTAATATTATTTGATTTTTTAATGAGTGAACTAATAAACAAGAATGGGAAAGGTATTTTATTCCACAATTATACCCTTTTGGGAATCTCATAAAATTGTATATTCTAGAATTCCCTGAGGTTGTTTTACTTTCACTATAAAGTTAGGTGGAAGGATTTTATTTGTTTGATCCTATAGCTGGAATATTTCAATGAAACATTTGTATGTAATGATATACAGTTTTCTTCCCAGATTTTAAGTCTTTGACTTGAAATTAGAAACCCATTAAAAGAAAATATATAGGGTATGTTTGTAATACCTCAAGTTTTAGAATAATGAAAGTCTGTCATTTTGATACTATTTCCTTATGAGGAATAGTATCATAGTAGTTAGTGACAGAACTCTTAATGTTAGATTTTAGCATTTCATTTGAGGTTCTCATGTGTAGATTTAAATCAATCCCTAGAAATTTCTTGCAAAATTAGATTTTGTGTATGTGAGTTTGTTTTATTCCTCTTTTTGGTGAGTTGCTAGAATTTATACCATTAGCAAAAAGATTTGGGAGGAAGGATCAACAGCTCCTATGTAAATGTGAAAATAGCTTGTTTTCTTTTATTTGAGGGTTGTCAGGAAGCTGAAAATTTTGGGAAAAGTGGTTTATTATAGTTAAATTTAGGGTTGGAGAGGAGAAAGAATAAAGGAAAGACGGGGTGTTTGCTTCTTCAAAAGTAGCAACACTTCAAGGCCTATAAATGAGCTGTGTCAAGTTCTAAAGTCCTCTTAAATAAAGCTCATTTCTGGAAAGTGACCTTATCTGAAGAATTACAATATTTTCAAAATACAATATAAATATAACAAACTTCAGGATCTTTGCATATGCTATCTCTGCTTCCT
Organism: Mustela nivalis; assembly: GCF_964662115.1. Taxonomy (NCBI): domain Eukaryota; kingdom Metazoa; phylum Chordata; class Mammalia; order Carnivora; family Mustelidae; genus Mustela; species Mustela nivalis. The sequence continues at coordinate 73,447,879 of NC_139023.1, read as the reverse complement.
AGAATATGCTTCTCTCTGTGCATGACTAGATCCTTTTTATCTTTCAGGTCTCAGCATATATTTACCTCCTCAGAGACTGCTCATAGATCAAGTAGGGTCTTAATTCATTACTCCAACTCCGTTATTATTTTGTACAACATACATATTTAATTCATCATAGTTTCAAAATAATAAACATTTATCTGTATACTTGTTTACTTATTGAATGAGTGTGTGATAATAATTAGTGTGTATACAGTAATAAGAAAACATTCTATTTTGTGAGCATTTGCATCTGGGGTTAACAAATGATATCGGGACCCACAGTGAATTATTTATAGCATAACCAGGGATATTTTCCAAATAAATAAATCTGAATTTTTTCACTGTTGGACTGTTGGTGAAAACTACTTCAGTGATTTTGAATAAGCTTTAGAATAAATGTAAAGTCCTGGCCTTAGAACATAACACTTAACAATTCATACTCAGATGTTGAAACTCCAAATGTTGACTCCCCTAGAAGGCTCTCCTGGACCTCTCCTTTTCCTGTAAACCTACCTGCCTGTTCTCTGTGCTCTAACTCAACACTTTGCATACCTCTAGGATAGCATTTACCACATCAAAATTTCCTTGGAAAAGGAAATTTCTTTCCTTATTTATCTCTCGTATATCTATTGCTAAGATATGGTACTTTTTATACAGCATTCACTCAATAACTTTCTGAAAAATAGATGAACTACTTACACTTACACATTTCAAATGAGCTCAAAATAAAAATGAACCATCTTGCCTCTCACAAATCAACTTTTTTTTTTTCTACCTTGTTACATGAAGGACAGTCTTCTTATCACCTAGAATGGAAATTTTGGAATCATTTCAGATGATCTTTATCTTCTTTAGCTCTCTCAGCCTCCAAACAAGAAGACAATTTTACTTCTAAATAATTTCTCTCATTATTTTATTCTTCTTATATGTATTTATGCTTCCGTAGTCCTATACCATTTGATCCCCACTATGTCAGGTTAAAATAGATTTAACTGTCATGATTTTCATATTAGTTTACATCCTTCCAGACCTATCACAAATAGCTTTATTTTACAAATTTTCCTTATAATTCCCACCTCTCCCTTCATTGTGTTTGCATTTGCTGACCTAATCTCCTGCATATCCATTTTATTAAATGTTAAAAAATCAGGGGCACCTGTGTGGCTCAGTCGGTTAAATGGCCAACTCTTGACTTCAGCTCAGGTCATGATCTCAGGATCCTGAGATGGAAGCTCATGTCAGGCTTTGTGCTTAGAGCAGTGTTGCCTATTCTCTCTCTCCCCCGTCCCTCTCCCAACCACCCCCCTTCTGTGCTCGCTCTCTCTCTCTCTCTCTCTATCAAATAAATAAATCCTTTTTTAAAAAAAATCTGCTTAATTACTAAGTTCATGAAAATGATCTTGTCTTTCTCATCTTGATCTTTTCAATTTAATCTCTCTCTCTAATCTCAAATTCCATAGTTCTCTGTTGTATCATTATTGCAATATATTTTACTTTAGTTTTAGGGTTATTTTTCTTTTTTTCTATTTTTTCATACTTGTACTTCCCCTTATAATCTTATAATTTCATGAGGATAGGAAATATAGCATTTTTATCTGTCTACCTACTACATTGTCTGGCATTATCTTTTTCATATACTGAGGTCTGAATATTGTCACTCAAGTAGGTAAATGGGAATATTTGGCTCAGGTTTGACATATACTAATTTGTAAGAAAAAAAAAAAGAATAAAAGCAGCAGCTATTTTTCTGGTAAATTGAACCCACTCAGTTATAAATATTTCCCAGGCTTATTTAAATAAAAGGCTTTAAATTATTGTCATGTAGAGATGTATTCTTTGGATTGTAAAACGCTAAGCCAAATAAAGCAATTAGTTGCCAACATTTAAAATTAGTAAACTTCATTTAATCTCCAGAGTCTTTTCAAAAGTGAAAAGCAGCTCTGGCAGTACTGGGCAAATATTCATGTATAGCTACAATTCGTTGGAGATGAACATCAGTTGACCCATTTAGCTGAAGCTGCTGTGTTTCAGTTTTCCAAACTGTGAAAAGGCTTATTTACCTTAATTACATTTCTCTCTTCTCTCTCTTTTTTTACTTTGTTTTGTTTTTGCTTGTTTTTTTGTTTTGGTTTTGGTTTTGGTTTTTTTGGTTTTTTTTTTGTTTTGTTTTGTTTTGGTTTTTTTTTGGTTGGGGAGAGGAATCTAGCCAGTGTAAATATGTTTATAAAAAAAAAAAAAAAAAAAAAGAAAGGACCAATACCCAACTTTTGTAGCAACATGGACAGGACTGGAAGAGATTATTATGCTGAGTGAAATAAGTCAAGCAGAGAGAGTCAATTATCATATGGTTTCACTTATTTGTGGAGCATAACAAATAGCATGGAGGACATGGGGAGTTAGAGAGGAGAAGGGAGTTGGGGGAAATTGGAAGGGGAGGTGAACCATGAGAGACTATGGACTCTGAAAAACAATCTGAGGGTTTTGAAGGGGTGGGGGGTGGGGGGTTGGGGTACTAGGTGGTGGGTATTATAAAGGGCACGAATTGCATGGAGCACTGGGTGTGGTGAAAAATAATGAATACTGTTATGCTGAAAATAAAAAATAAATTTATAAAAAAAAAATGTCAAGGTCTTAAAAATCAGATTTAAAGATTCAGCTTTATATTTAAGGAAACTAAAAAGATAAAGCAACTAAATTCAACAGGTGAATTTAAACTGAATCATTTTTCTATAAAGGGTACCATTGGAAGCACTGGTGAAGTGTGAAGTTTGAAGATAAAATGATAGTAACATATCAATAATGACATCTTGATTTTGATGGTTGTACTGCAGTGTCTTATTTTTGTTTTGTTTTGTTTTGTTTTGTTTTGTTTAAGACTTTATTTATTTATTTGACAGACAGTGATCACAAGTAGGGAGAGAGGCAGGCAGAGAGAGTGGGGGAAGCAGGCTTCCCGCCGAGCAGAGAGCCTGATGTGGGGCTCTATCCCAGGACCCTGGGATCATGACCTGAGCTGAAGGCAGAGGCTTAACCCACTGAGTCACCCAGGTGCCCCTGTACTGCAGTTTTATACAAGAATGCTGTTTGTAGAGCATCAGATTGGTAACTTATTTTCAAATGGCACAGGAAAATATAGCACTTTGTGTTGTGCTTGAATTTTTTCTGTAAGTTTGAAACTATTTCAAATAATTTAAAAATATATATTTATATATATTGCAGGGGAAAAGTAATTCTGAGATTTAAAGAACATACATTTATGTTTATAGAAATACATAATTTCTCTTCAATTGAAAGAAAATCACTTGCTGAATTCACACTAGCAAGGACAGTCATGACCATTCACTTTATTTGTGCTCTTTCTGATTTAGAATAATAAATAGTTATAGATAAAGATATAGATATAGATATAATAATATAGAATAATATACACATATACATATGTACATATGTATATATGTTATTCTAATATTTATTATTCATATATATATGAAAAGAGAAAAAAGCTAGGGATGTGTTCAAAGTAATTATTTATATTTTAACTTATTGAAAAGTGGTACTTGGGTGGATCACATTACAGTGATAAAGAATAAATCACTATGCTTAATTATTTCAAAATTCTTCTATTGTCTTATGTTGCACATAAGACATATTTCACAGTTTAAGTGTGTTAAGTCTGTTAAAGTATCTCCCAGAAGAACTTTATTCAGGAAACCAAGCTTTTGAGAATGAACAGCTGCTTTATCTTACACTTTTCAAAGTTGACAGAGTAAGCTGTGATATCAGGAAGTAGCACAGTATCTTGAAATTATAGACAGGAAAAATAATTTTGTTGTTGAATTAAAGAAATTGAAGCAAATAAAGTGGCAAAGGGCAGAGCATGATACAAGGAGCAGTCATGAACTTTGCAGTTTGACATATATGAGTTTTATTACCCATTCTCCATCATATTTATATATGAAATCATGGGCAAGTTGACAAGCCATTCTGAGTCTTGAGTTCATGTTTGGCAAAGCAGAAATATAATATGTCACAGAGCTGTGTGGAGATTGAGTGATATTATAAATGTAAAGCTGCTGGCACAGGACTATTTGATTTGTTGGTTTTCCTTTTTAAATGGATATGAATTATTGATTAACTTTCATTTCGATAATCTATTTGACAAATAGACTATACTTCCTCATGAATTACCAGGCTCTGGATCAGTGGGATGTCAAAATTGAAGATTATCTACAGTGTGTCAGAGAAATTATATACAGACTCTTTTTTGGTACTGGAGATTCAGTCACAATGGCTCCTGCCAACTTTGTGGTAGGATGGTTGGCTACACAAAACTGAGAGCTAAAGAAGTGCTATAAAGGTGTCATAAACATCATTGCTGCCCTCTGTTAACATTTAGCCTAGTCTCAAGGAATATACAATTGATCTTCATTACCCATGAATTCTGTATTTCCCAAATCATCTATTCACTAACATTTATTTATAACCCCTGAATTAATACTTATGGTATCTGTGGTCATTTGTGGTCATACAGAGTATGGCAAAAGCTTTGTCTCTTGTATAAGAGACAAATAAGGCAAAGTTCTACCTTCTCATTTGAACTCTTATATTGTAAATGATTAGCCTTTTCATGTTGATTTTGGTCTACTTTTCCCCTTCATGTTTTGTGTTTTTTTCTTAATGATTTTGCTGCTTAAAATTGTTCCCAAACATAGTGAAATATCCCTCTACCTCAGTCTTACTTAGGCATATGTCATTGGATTTAGGGCATAGCTGGATAATTCAGAATGATTTTTTCATATCAACATGCCTTATTTCATTATGCCTATGAAAATTTATTTTTAAATAATGTAAAATCAGTTTCAAGGCCTTAATAGATATCTTTTGAAGGACTATCATTTGGTTCATCATATTCCTTCCAATGGCCCCCAAAATTCACACCCATTCCATATGCAAGATACATCCATCCCATCCCAATATCCCCAAAGGTCTCAATTTATAAACTATAAGCTAATTTACTGTACTATATTAGACATGTGTATAATTTCTAGAGCAATCACATAAAATAAAACTATATAAAGAGTTATATACAAAAACACCATGTATAAACTAAAATTGAATACTAAAAGAAGTTCATTTTACATTTAAGAAGGCAAGAAAAGGGAGATGACCAAAATATGGGAAAATAATAAAATGAAAGATGTAATCCAACATATCAATAACTGCACTGAATGAAATGGTCTTAATCCACCAAATTAATAACCAAGATTGTCGAATTGGATAAAATGCTATAATTCCATTATATGTGTGTGGTCTATATGAAAGTCACTTCAAATATAATGATATAAATCGATTAAAATTGAAGAATAAAAATATCAACTAGGTAAATAGTAAACAAGAAAGCTGCAGTGACACTATTAATATCAGACAAAGTGGACTTCAAAAGAAAATTATATAATATAAGGGAATAAAAGGAAAATTACTTACTGATAAAAAAACTATTAGACAAGATAACATGACAACCCTAAATGTGGATGCAATGAACAAGGTTTCAAAATACATGAAGCACTAAACTGATATAAGTAAAAGAAGAAATAGACATATTCACAATTAGAGTTGGGAACTTCAGTTTTTGCCCACACCCCCTGACCCAGGAATAGATAGAACTACTAGACCAAAAAAAAAAAAAACATCAGTGAGTAGTTTTTTTTTTTTTTTTAAGATTTTATTTATTTGACAGAGAGAAATCACAAGTAGGCAGAGGCAAGCAGAGAGAGAGAGAGGAGGAAGCAGGCTCCCCGCCAAGCAGAGAGCCCAATGCAGGGTTTGATCCCAGGACCCTGGGATCATGACCCGAGCTGAAGGCAGAGGCTTCAACCTACTGAGCCACCCAGGTGCCCCTGTTCACATTATTTCTAAATAGCTTAAGAACTGCCGGATACAGTGTTGCCTGGGTGCCTCAGTCAGTTAAGCATCTGACTCTTGGTTTTGGCTCAGGTCATGATCTTGGTCTGGGTCATGAGATTGAGCCCCAGGTGGGCTCTCTACTCTGAGTGGAGGCCACTTGGGATTATCTCTCTCCCTCAGCTCCTCCCCTTGCCTGCTCTCTCTCTCCTCTCAAATAAATAAACAAATAACTCTTTAAAAAAAGAATTACATGATATAGTCATGTTTGTGAATAAGTGCAGTTAAGACAGCTACACGGCAGATAGCATTTTTTTGTTAAAATTAGTAGATTGCAATTCCATGCTTTGCTTTCTCCTCCCCTGGAATTCCGCTGTTCTTTTTGGTAAGAATAAATGAAACGAGATGGGATCGGGAGGGAGACAAACCATAAGAGACTCTTACTGTCACAAAACTAACTGAGGGTGACCGGGGGGTAGGAGGGTAGGGAGAGGATGGTGGGGTTATGGTCATTGGGGAGGGTATGTGATATGTTGAGTGCTATGAAGTGTGTAAACTTGGCGATTCACAGACCTGTACCCCTGGGGCTAATAATACATTATATGTTTATAAAAAAATTTAAAAAAATTTTAAAAAGTAGATTGCATATTACTTGAAATTTTATAAGATTAGCTCCTGACTTAAAATCAATCATGACAACATGACTTATATAATCAATATGAAAATCAAGATTCAGAAATGTTCCATCACATCTAAGATTACTTACACTACCATATATAACCATGCAAACCCATCCCCTTCTTAACAGATGGCAACCACTAAAATTTTCAACACCAGTAGTCTCTAGTAGGTTTTGTGTATATATATATATAATCAAATACATAGACCAATACCAAATGAGTGATAGAAAGTGATAAATTCATAAACACTATAGATAAAATAGAATTCTAAACAAAACGAACATTTACATAATCCATACCAGGGCAGGAAAATAAATGAAAACAGAGAGAACTAATGAAAATTAGAAAGAAAAAATATAATGGCACACTTCAGCCCTAATATATCACTAATTAAATCAAATGCAAATGGCCTAACTACATCAATTAAAATATAGTGATTGGCAGAGTGAATATAGAAACAACTATTAACCAACTACATGCTATCTATAAGAAATTCACTTCAAATACATACAGGTAAATTGTAAGTAACCAGGTATAATGAGAAATACCATAAACACATTATCAAAATAAAACATGAGTGACTCTCTTACTAACAGATAAACTGCTCAGTAGAGGGAATTACCAGGAACAGAAAGAGACCTTATGTAATGGTAAAAATAAGTTAATCCACCAAGAAGACTTTAATGATCCTAAACATGTAGACCTGAACAAGAAAGCTACAAAATACTAAAGCAAAAACTGATAAAACTGAAAGAAAAAATTTTAAAAATTTTCAGTTATGGTTAAAAACATCAAATAACCTCAACAACAACAACAACAACAACAAAAAAACATCAAATAACCTCACCCAGAAATTAATTAATAGATTATCAGCAAAGATATTAAAGAATTGAACAACATTGTCAGCCAACAGGATCTAACTGACATTTCTAGAACACTCACCTCACACCAGGAGAATACATATTCTTTAGGCGTTCCGCTGAAGCAATTAACAAGATGATCACATCATGAGTTCTAAAACAAACCTCAAAAAACTTAAAAGAATTGAAAATATACAAGTATAAATCTGAATATAATAGAATCAATTGAACAATCCATTTTAAAAAAGGTAATTGGAAAATCTCTGAACACTGGGAAATTCAACAATAGACTTCTAAATAATCTGTGGGTCAAAGAAGTTTCACTAGAAATGAAAAAAAATGAGATAAATGAAAATTAAACAGTACAACTTATCAAAATTTATGGGATGCAGCTAATGCAATGCTGAGAAGTTTATAACACTGAATGTTTACATTAGAAAGTAAGAATGGTATCAAACCAAGAATATAAGCTTCTACCTCTAAAAACTAGGAAAAGAAGAGCAAGGTAAACCCATAGCAAGGAACAAAAAGGAAATAAGATAAAACAGTAAAATTGAAAACAGAAAAACAAGAGTAAAAATCGATCAACTCAAATGGATCATAAGTCCAAATGTAAAATTGGTAAATAGATAAAATGTGGTTCATCCATTTAGTAAAATATTACTCAGCAAACAAAGAAACAACTACTAATGATGGCACAATTTTGAAGGATCTTAAGGGCCTTGTACTAAATGAAAAAGGCAATCTCAACACTTGACATATTGTAAGAGTCTTTCATTCAGCATTCTTGAAATGACAAAATTGTAACTATGGAGACCATATCAGTGATTATTGGGGCTAAGATATGATTATAAAGGGAAGGGCAAATGGGACAGAGTGTCTTTGGTGAGGTAGAACAGTTCTATATACTAGGTGTGATGTTTATTATACAAACATAAGCATATAAATCTATAAATATCTTAAAATTTCATAGAATTATTACACTAAAACTGTACATGTCAAGGTTATTGAAATCTGAATAAAGTCTAAAGTTTATTTGACTGTTTTGATCTAATGTGAATTTCCTGGTTCTTAAAATTGCACTAAGGTTATATAAGATCCTTATCATTGGGGAATTTGAGTAAAAAATACATAGGAGCTCTCTGAGTAATTTTCCAGCTATTCAAAATAAAAATGATTCAACATGCACACATACACAACCCATATGTGTGGATACACAGACCCACACACAAAAACATTATATGAAGTTGAAGGAAGAAATCAGGGTGATGCTTCTACAAGCCAAACCTGGTCAATCCCTAAGATAGTCAGCAAACTACCAGAAATTAGATGAGGAGCAGAGAAAAGTTTTTCTCTCACACCTCTGGGAAGCCAACAACTCTGCCATCCCAACACCACGGTCTTGGACTTCTGGCCTTCAGAATTGTAAGACAATAAATTTCTGTTGTTTAAGCCATCCAGTTTATGGTACTTTGTTAAGGAAACCCTAGCAAACTAATACAGACTGAAAGAGACATTCATAATTTTGAAGAATATATCATATTCTGTGCAAAAAACTATACATGAATTTTCTGGTGATGGTGAAACAGAAAATCTGAGTAATGCTCTGTCTTAGTCTGGTTGGGCTACTATAACAAAACACCAAAGACTGAGTGGCTTTATACAACAGAAATTTATTTCTCATAGTTTTAGAAGAGATAAGAGTGTCTATATGGTTAGATTCTAGTGAAAGCTCTCTTCCTGACTCTCAGACAGTTACCTTCTTGCTGTCTCTTCATGTGACAGAGATAGAAAGAGAGTGAGAGAGAGAGAGAGAGTGAATGAGAGAGCAATCTGATGTATCTTTTCATCAGGGCACTGATCTCAACATGAAGACTCTAACCTTATGATCTTCATCTAAATCTGATTTTCTCCCAAACACCCAATCACCATATGCCATTACACTGTGGTTAGGACTTCAAAAAATGAATTTTGGTGCACCTAAAATTTTCAGTCCATAGCAGGTCTAATAGGCACAATTGAGGTAAATGGGACTATATGGAATATTAGAAACCTAAGTGACCATTTGTGAAACTGAAAGGCTTTACTTGGCACCACATTAATCCCCAAAGAGATTTTTAACAATGTGTGACAGCAAAAGCTTGATTTGATCCTTATTACCATGCCAGATATATTAATAATAATAATTAATTAATCAGTATTATTAATAATTAATAATCAATAGATATCAATGATTGGTTATTAATAATTAATTAATCTCTCCGCTACCTTCTCAAATATATGTCTTATTATTTGAAGTCCTGAAGCAGTTGGCATTTCCAACCCTCGAGGTCTTTTCTTTTTTGCTTTATTCTCCTTTATTCCATGAAATTCTTCCCTGAGTTCATCTTTTTCATTTAAAACCTTGGCAAAAGCAGTCAAAAGCACCCAACACACACTACTAATATCCACTTGTTACATGATCTACTTTCTAAGTTATTGCTGGACAGTTTTACCAAATATTTCGTCACTGTGTACCATACTCATCATTTTGCCAGCCACTGGTAACCAGCTACTATGGTACCACATACGAAGATCATTGTAAGGGTAGAACCATAACTCCGTGTACCAATGTTCATTCATATCAGTCAGAGCTGGCTAAATTATGCTCTGATAATATGCAAACCTTGGTGGTTTAACAACAACTACGACAAGTTTAATTCTCGTACATACTATATGTAGAATGTGGTTGAGATAAGGGTCTGTTCAGCTTCACTCTCATGGGCTAAGGCTGATAGAGGCCATCCTATAGCTGCAGCATCTGGGACACTAGGACTACTCAGGACAATTTTGGAAGCATGTATTAGATCCTAGAGTACTCAGCTGTTTTTTTCTGCTCATGTCTCCCGAGGCCCAAACCAAGATTTCAGCAGTGCTGTGTTCCTCTCTGGAGATTCTAAGGGGAAATCTGTTTTCAGGCTCATTCAAGTTGTTGGTGTGCAGCATAGAACCTGTTTTCTCGCCAGCTGTCTCCTAAGCCCCACCTTAGCTTCCAGAGGTTTCTTTCCTGGTACTTGGAACATCTCAAAACCAGCAACCACAGGTGGAACACTCTGCACAATGGTCTGTCTCTTCTGCCTCTTGTTCTCCAGAGGCATCTCTCTGTGATTTCAGCAGAGAAACTACCTCATTTTTTTTTTTTATAGAGTTGAAGTTTGGAGCTATTTTTTTTCTTTTTTTTTTTTAATTTTTAATTTTTTTATAAACATATATTTTTATCCCCAGGGGTACAGATTTGTGAATCGCCAGGTTTACACACTTCACAGCACTCACCAAAGCACATACCCTCCCCAATGTCCATAACTCCATCCCCCTTCCCCCAACCCCCCTCCCCCCAGCAACCCTCAGTTTGTTTTGTGAGATTAAGAGTCACTTATGGTTTGTCTCCCTCCCAATCCCATCTTGTTTCATTGATTCTTCTCCTACCCACTTAAGCCCCCATGTTGCAGCACCACTTCCTCATACCAGGGAGATCATATGATAGTTGTCTTTCTCTGCTTGACTTATTTCGCTAAGCATGATACGCTCTAGTTCCATCCATGTTGTCGCAAATGGCAAGATTTCATTTCTTTTGATGGCTGCATAGTATTCCATTGTGTATATATACCACCTCTTCTTTATCCATTCATCTGTTGATGGACATCTAGGTTCTTTCCATAGTTTGGCTATTGTGGACATTGCTGCTATAAACATTCGAGTGCACGTGCCCCTTTGGATCACTATGATTGCATCTTTAGGGTAAATACCCAGTAGTGCAATTTCTGGGTCATAGGGCAGTTCTATTTTCAACATTTTGAGGAACCTCCATGCTGTTTTCCAGAGTGGTTGCACCAGCTTGCATTCCAACCAACAGTGTAGGAGGGTTCCCCTTTCTCGCAATGAAATTGGACCATTTCCTTACACCACACACGAAAATAGACTCAAAATGGATGAAGGACCTCAGTGTGCAAAAGGAATCCATCAAAATCCTTGAGGAGAACACAGGCAGCAACCTCTTCGACCTCAGCCACAGCAATATCTTCCTAGGGACATTGCCAAAGGCAAGGGAAGCAAGGGCAAAAATGAACTATTGGGATTTCATCAAGATCAAAAGCTTTTGCACAGCAAAGGAACCAGTTAAAAAACCCAAAAGACAACTGACAGAATGGGAGAAGATATTTGCAAACGACATATCAGATAAAGGACTAGTGTCCAGAATCTATAAAGAACTTAGCAAACTCAACACCCAAAGAACAAATAATCCAATCAAGAAATGGGCAGAGGATATGAACAGACATTTCTGAAACTACCTCATTTTTAAAGGCTTCTCTGATGAGACCAGGCTCATCAGAGAGCCAAGATAAATCAACCCATCTCAAATTCCATGGTCTTATTCATATCTGCAAAGTCCCTTTTGACATAGTATATACAGTAGTTCTCCCTAGTCCATGTTTTTGCTTTCTGTGACTTCAGTTACCCCATCAATCCTGGTCAGGAAAAAGATGATACTTGTGACATACTGTCAGAAGGTCAATAGTACCTTAATGCTATGTCACAGTGCCTACATCATTCACCCCACTTCATCTCATCATGTATCCATTTCATCATCTCACATCATCACAAGAAGGGTGAATACAGTGTAAGAAGATACTATGAAAGAGACTAAATTTATTTAATTTTTATTACTGTTATTGTTATGATTGTTCTATTTTATTTTTAGCTATTATTGTTAATCTGTAAGTGTGTCTAATTTATAAATTAAACTTTTTCATACATATGTATGTATAGGAAAAGCCACAATAGGTATAGGATTCAATGATATATATACTATGCTTTCTGAGAGTTCAGTACTATTCATAGTTTCAGGCTTCCACTGGGGGTCTTAGAATGTATCCTCTGTCAATAAGGGGGCCTATTTTATATTATAGTAACAGATTCCAGGGATTAAAGGGATTAAAGTGTGGGTATCTTTGGGGGGGATGTGCTTATTCAGTCAAACAAAAGCAATTTAATTGACAATCTAAAAATCATAATGGGGGAACAGGGAGGGGGTTTTTCACACTGAAAAAAAGTCATTGTTTAGAATTACTTCAGCTCTTTATGTATAATAACATAGCATACTATTCTTGCTATCTTTGAATGATTCCTTTGAAATGGCTGTGATTACAACCTGAACTCATATAAGTGAATTCAAAAATAATTTGGCATTTGCTAAAAGTATTCAAAACAGACTTGACTATTATTGCAATGAGCTCTCTTATTTGTTCATTTAAAGCCTTGGTCACAAATATTACAGTAGCCCTTTTTATCTTCCTTCCAAGTGTTTTAGCAACCAATTTCCTATATATCAATTTAAAAGGAAATGATTTGATTAACACTATATTAAGGTTTTTTTAATGTAAACATTAAACATAATTTCTTTTTCATTTGTATGAGAGATGCACATGTTATGGAAGTTACTCATCTTTATTCTATAAATAAAACAGAATAGTACAACTATAATACAATAAATCCTAGAAGATGTTGCTTTCAAAAACAGTAGATTACTAATTGACCTTTTTTCTTCATTTTCCATACTATTTATCACTTCAGCAGTTAGCCATCTTTCTGACAAGTGAATTTCTTAAAAATGTGTATGACATTTAACTGAATAGAGTTATTTGTCATTGAATAATTTAATGTCATTTCTTACTGCTTCAATTTAAATGGTTGATCTAATTTTTTTGTAATGTACCATTTAGATGACTCATATTATACTGGTTAGTGTCTAAATACTTTAAAATTTAGATGAATGTGCTTTTCACTTGTCAAATAATCAAATGGGGCATATGGGATTTAAATTGAACAGTTGATTATATCACATGATAGAACCAATTTACTTTATTATCTCCCTTCCATCTTGCTTATTCACATATCCTCTACATCTTCTCTAGCATCTACTTTATGTTTCAGATCTACAATAATCTCATGAAGTCATCACAGCTCCCATGATTGATGAGTTCCTTGGACTGACATTCTCATTTCTTCCTTTCTTTATTCTGAGTTCCAGGGTTCATATTTATCTTCTCCTTTAATCTTCTACATTCAAGTTACACCTCCTTTCCTAGAATGCACTGAAAATTAATTTCAATGTTCTTTATAAAAGCCATAGATAATATTTTCTTAATTCTTTTACTTGCTATGATTTTTATGGTTCATTAACACTTATATCTACTAATAGGTAACTTATTTATCAGCTTCTCTTGACAAACTTTTTAATAGTTTTATAGTACTTTTCTGAAGATTGCATGTATCTTACCACTTTTTTTATGTATATGCCATTAAATATAGGCTTGAAAATTGTAGATAAATTGCCACAACCCTGAGACAGAGACAGAAAGAGAGAAGAGAAAGAGAGAAATTGCTAAATACATATGATTAATCAGTTTTGTCTTCCACAGAGAGTGGTGTGATAAATTATCTTTCTACTAAATGTGATACTAATTCATTTATTTCCTCTTTTCTACTTCGTTTATATCTTTTTTTTTTTTAATTCTATTTCTTCCTGGTTCAGTTGTGGTAATTTATATGTTTCTAGGAATGCATCCATTTCTTCCAGATTGTCAAATTTATTGGCATAGAGTTGCTCATAGTATGTTCTTATAATAGTTTGTATTTCTTTGGTGTTAGTTGTGATCTCTCCTCTTTCATTCATGATTTTATTTATTTGGGTCCTTTCTCTTTTCTTTTTGATAAGTCGGGCCAGGGGTTTATCAATTTTATTAATTCTTTCAAAGAACCAGCTCCTAGTTTCGTTGATTTGTCCTATTGTTTTTTTGGTTTCTATTTCATTGATTTCTGCTCTGATCTTTATGATTTCTCTTCTCCTGCTGGGCTTAGGGCTTCTTTCTTGTTCTTTCTCCAGCTCCTTTAGGTGTAGGGTTAGGTTGTGTACCTGAGACCTTTCTTGTTTCTTGAGAAAGGCTTGTACCGCTATATATTTTCCTCTCAGGACTGCCTTTGTTGTGTCCCACAGATTTTGAACCGTTGTATTTTCATTATCATTTGTTTCCATGATTTTTTTCAATTCTTCTTTAATTTCCTGGTTGACCCATTCATTCTTTAGAAGGATGCTGTTTAGTCTCCATGTATTTGGGTTCTTTCCAAACTTCCTTTTGTGGTTGAGTTCTAGCTTTAGAGCATTGTGGTCTGAAAATATGCAGGGAATGATCCCAATCTTTTGATACCAGTTGAGTCCTGATTTAGGACCGAGGATGTGATCTATTCTAGAGAATGTTCCATGTGCACTAGAGAAGAACGTGTATTCTGTTGCTTTGGGATGAAATATTCTGAATATATCTGTGATGTCCATCTGGTCCAGTGTGTCGTTTAAGGCCTTTATTTCCTTGCTGATCTTTTGCTTGGATGATCTGTCCATTTCAGTTAAAGTCCCCTACTATTATTGTATTTTTGTTGATGTGTTTCTTTGATTTTGTTATTAATTGGTTTATATAGTTGGCTGCTCCCACGTTGGGGGCATAGATATTTAAAATTGTTAGATCTTCATGTTGGACAGACCCTTTGAGTATGATATAGTGTCCTTCCTCATCTCTTATTATAGTCTTTGGCTTAAAATCTAATTGATCTGATATAAGGATTGCCACTCCTGCTTTCTTCTGATGTCCATTAGCATGGTAAATTCTTTTCCACTCCCTCACTTTAAATCTGGAGGTGTCTTCAGGCTTAAAATGAGTTTCTTGGAGGCAACATATAGATGGGTTTTGTTTTTTTATCCATTCTGATACCCTGTGTCTTTTGACAGGGGCATTTAGCCCATTAACATTCAGGGTAACTATTGAGAGATATGAATTTAGTGCCATTGTATTGTCTGTAAGGTGACTGTTACTGTATATGGTCTCTGTTCCTTTCTGATCTACCACTTGTAGGCTCTCTCTTTGCTTAGAGTGCCCCTTTCAATATTTCCTGTAGAGCTGGTTTGGTATTTGCAAATTCTTTCAGTTGTTGTTTGTCCTGGAAGCTTTTAATCTCTCCTTCTATTTTCAATGATAGCCTAGATGGATATAGTATTCTTGGCTGCATGTTTTTCTCATTTAGTGCTCTGAATATATCATGCCAGCTCTTTCTGGCCTGCCAGGTCTCTGTGGATAAGTCAGCTGCCAATCTAATATTTTTACCATTGTATGTTACTGACTTCTTTTCCCGGGCTGCTTTCAGGATTTTCTGTTTGTCACTGAGACTTGTAAATTTTACTATTAGGTGACGGGGTGTGGGCCTATTCTTATTGATTTTGAGGGGCGTTCTCTGAACCTCCTGAATTTTGATGCTCGTTCCCTTTGCCATATTGGGGAAATTCTCCCCAATAATTCTCTCCAGTATACCTTCTGCTCCCCTCTCTCTTTCTTCTTCTTCTGGAATCCCAATTATTCTAATGTTGTTTCGTCTTATGGTGTCACTTATCTCTCGAATTCTTCCCTCGTGGTCCAGTAGCTGTTTGTCCCTTTTTTGCTCAACTTCTTTATTCTCTGTCATTTGGTCTTCTATATCACTAATTCTTTCTTCTGCCTCATTTATCCTAGCAGTGAGAGCCTCCATTTTTGATTGCACCTCATTAATAGCTTTTTTGATTTCAACTTGGTTAGATTTTAGTTCTTTTATTTCTCCAGAAAGGGCTTTTATATCTCTCGAGAGGGTTTCTCTAATATCTTCCATGCCTTTTTCGAGCCCGGCTAGAACCTTGAGAATTGTCATTCTGAACTCTAGATCTGACATATTACCAATGTCTGTATTGATTAGGTCCCTAGCCTTCGGTACTGCCTCTTGTTCTTTTTTTGTGTTGAATTTTTCCGTCTTGTCATTTTGTCCAGATAAGAGTATAGGAAGGGGCAAGTAAAATACTAAAAGGGTGGCATCAACCCAAGGAAAATATGCTTTAACCAAATTAGAAGAGATCCAAAATCGTGAGGGGGGAGAAAGGGGATAAAAAGAGGTTCAAAAAGGAAGAAAGAAAAAAAAAAGAAAACAGAAAAAAAAAGAAACGAAAAGAATTTAAAAAAAAGAAAACACCTAAGAAAAATGTAAAAAAGAAAAAATATATATATTAGATAAACTAGTAAAAAATCGTTAAAAAAGAAAAAGGTAACAGTTAAAAAAAAAATTTTAACCGAAGGCGAGAAAAAAAAAAACAAAAAATGAAAAAGAAAAAAATTAAATTAACTGCAAGTCTAAAAAAAATCACAAGGAAAAAGCCATGAGTTCCATGCTTGGCTTTCTCCTCCTCTGGAATTCTGCTGCTCTCCTTGGTATTGAAACCTCACTCCTTGGTAGGTGAACTTGGTCTCTCGGCTGAATTTCTTGTTGATATTCAGGGGGAGGGGCCTGTTGTAGTGATTCTCAAGTGTCTTTGCCCCAGGCGGAATTACACCGCCCTTGCCCGGGGCTGGGGTTAGTAATCTGCTCAGGTTTGCTTTCAGGAGCTTTTGTTCCCTGAGCGCTTTCTGTAGAGTTCTTGAGGACGGGAATACAAATGGCGGCCTCCTGGTCTCCGGCCTGGAGGAGCCGAGAGCCCAGGGCCGCACTCCTCAGTGCGCCCTCACAGAACAGCGCCCAGTTACTCCCGTCTGCCTGACCTCCAGCCGCGCTCCGAGCTTACTGAGCCTGCGATCGGTTCAAGGTCACCCCAAGCTGCGAGCTTACTGTCGGCTCTGTCTCTGTAACCGGCTTTCCCATTCCAATACCCGCAAGCTCTGCGACACTCAGACACCCCCTATCCTTCTGTGACCCTGCGGGACCTGAGGCCACGCTGACCCCGCGTGGGCTTCGCCCCGGTTTAGCCTCTGGAGCGATGTCCCTCAGCGGAACAGACTTTTAAAAGTCCTGATTTTGTGCGCGGTTGCTCCGCCGCTTGCCGGGAGCCAGCCCCTCCCCCCGGGGTCTATCTTCCCATCGCTTTGGATTCACTTCTCCGCCGGTCCTACCTTTCAGAAAGTGGTTGTTTTTCTCTTTCCAGAATTGCTGTTCTTCTTCTCTTCGATCTGCTGATGGATTTTCAGGTGTTTGCAATCTTTAGATAAGCTATCTAGCTGATCTCCGGCTAGCTGAAGTAGTCTCAGCCTGCTACTTCTCCGCCATCTTGACTCCTCCCTCTACTTCGTTTATATCTAATAATGGTCAGGCCAAATTACAGTCTGCCATGGCTCCATTAAGCTCCTCTTCCAAGTTTTCCTTTCTAGGAAGAGTGGCTTTTCCTGGCCACTCACTACACCACATCATCATTGGTAGCTAACTTGAAATAGGTCTGCAGTGCCTAAACCTGACCTGCAATTTATCTTTGCTCAGGCTTCAGCCCTACTTATTAGTTTGCAGCACAATCATACCATACATATAGGAAGAATTTTATTCCTGTTTCTCCTCAGAATCTCTATCATTTGATCTCTATTTCTCTCCTTATATTAGTGAGTGTTTACAGTGACACTTATTGAGAAAAAAATATTATTTTATAGGGTGTTACCTTCTGAAAAGAAAGAGAAGTGGCTTCCAAAAAACATGTACGTGCATTTTACAAATCACAAAAACAAAGAAATAGTAGTAAGCTGGATAAAAGAAAAGACAAATTGCTAAGGTTAAGCTGCAAATTTATTTCTGATTTCCTGGAAGTCAATACAAAAAAATATATCCTATTAGTGGCTATATAATATAGTGGTTAACAATTCAGACTTGGTTTCCTAAAAGGTCCACTGATAACCAATAAAGTGTTATCTTTTATTTTATATCATTAAAAACTCATGACTATTTTTATATACGATGAGGTGAAATACATTTCAGTAATTATTCACTTTTATTTTTCCATAATTATCCCATTTTAGGCTAGCAGGAATATAATAAAATTTGACACTTCTTTTTCTTTCCTTTGTAATTGGGTTTTTGGGGGCACATTTTGTGTCACATTATTTCTTTTTCTTTTTTTTGTAGGCTTTCTTCATTCATTAGAGATATTAAATCTTTGTAAAATATGAAAATATATTTTTCAGTTTGACAAATTTTGCATTCGTTTTTGTGTATCTTACTTAGGATGTTACTCCCTGTACCAATGTCTTTTTTGTGTCTATATCATCAAATTTAACCATCATCATTTTAATGGGCGTCTATTGCATATTGCAGTTCTTTACTAGATATCAGTTTACAATAGTTATCATATTTTATTATTTTTAATTATAAGTCAATAGCATATGAGCGGGACTGGAAGAGATCATGCTGAGTGAAATAAGTCAAGCAGAGAGAGTCAGTTATCATATGGTTTCACTTATTTGTAGAGCATAACAAATAGCATGGAGGACATGGGGAGATAGAGAGGAAAAGGGAGTTGGGGGAAATTGGAAGGGGAGGTGAACCATGAGAGACTATGGTCTCTGAAAAACAATCTGAGGGTTTTGAAGGGGCGGGGGGTGGAAGGTTGGGGTATCAGGTGGTGGGTATTATAAAGGGCAAGGATTGCATGGAGCACTGGGTGTGGTGCAAAAATAATGAATACTCTTATGCTGAAAATATAAGAAAAAAATAGAAGTCAATAGGTAATATTTTCTTTCCTTGATTAATTATAAAGTTTCCTATCATTGAAAGAAATTAATTTTCGTAAATGCTGCATAAATTTGATAAAAACTACTAGCTGTTTCACTTAGAGTTTGGTTGCACACAACAGAAATTTCAATCACTAGTTAAACTTAAAAGTACCGATTGTTGGGGCACCTGGGTGACTCAGTGGGTTAAGCCTTTGCCTTCTGCTCAGGTCATGGTTTCAGGGTCCTGGGATCGAGCCCCACAGAGGGCTCTCTGCTTGACAGGGAGCCTGTTTCCACCTCTCTGTCTGCCTGCCTCTCTGCCTACTTGTGATCTCTCTCTCTGTCTGCCAAATAAATAAAATCTTAAAAAAAAAAAGTACTTATTGTCACATATTAAGTTTCTCATGAAGTTGTTGGAAAGTCAGAATAATAGATTACACCCTATGACTCTAGAAATAGTTTTTAGACCTATCACTCTACCCCTGCAGGGTGGTTAAAGCTTTCATAACCCCTGCAGAAAGGTGTGAAATCTTCTGACATGTGCTGACAGCAAACCAGGCCACTTCTACCACTATCCATGCTAGCAAAGCAATGTTTCACATCCTGCTCTCCACACTTAACTCTGTTTCACAGACAAATGCCCCCATGAGAGTATCTGATTTGTGGAATTTGAATTATATCCAGGATCCTGGGTACATGCAAATCAAGGAAAAGTAGAGAACTAGCTCTCCAAACTAAAAAATGTTTTAAGTATAAAATCAGGGGAAAAATACGTGAAGGGCCATTAGAAGTACAGGTGACAGAAGCTACTTTCTCTACAATCTCTTGGTTCCTAGAACTACAGACTCCAAATAAAGGTGAACTTATATTGTACATTGTTTGTAATTCAGAGAAATTGCATCTTACAGGAAAGGTCCAAGCCTCTACTAGGTTGTATTATCTAAGTAATGCTCTGATCAATTCTTCACTCATAATAGTGTTGAAAATAGTAAGTATGGATGAAACTGGAGGGAATTATGCTAAGCGAAAAAAGTCAAACAGTGAAAGCACAAATACTGCATTTTCTCACTTACATGTGTAATCTAAACCAAAAACAAAAACAAACCCAAGTTCATAGATATATAGAACATATTCGTGGTTGCCAGGGGAGAGGTGGAGGTGGTCAAAATGATTGAAGGGGCTCAGAAGGTTCAAACTTCTGAGATATAAGATAAATAAGCTCTGGATAAGCATGGTAACTACAGTTAATAATTCTATATTACATATTTGGAAGTTGCTAAGGCAGTAGAAAAGTTCTCAAAAGAAAAAAATTCTGTAGGTGTGTATGGTGACCAATTAAAGTTAAGTTAAACAGACTTGTTGTGATGATTATTTCACAATATATATGAATATCAAGTCATTATGTTGTGCATTTGAAACTAATATAATGTCAAATGTCAATTATACCTCAATAAAAAATAAAATAAAGTAAAATAAAAAATTGGTTGTAAATTTGTAATATTTTACCTCTTAATTGTCATTTTATGAATTAGAGTTTCCAAATTCAAAAGGCAAAGCATTCTCATAAAGAAAAACAAAACCAAGCAACAAAATGTCTCCTGAAAACCATAGATCTTTTACTGGTATTTATAATATATTCATTGTATGGATGGAACATTTTAAACAGGCTATAAAATGGCATTCTATATTTAAACAAACAAACCTTTATTTTGGGTGAAATTGTTTATTCTTCCCAGACATGATATTCAGCCAATATTCACCAACACTAGCACTTATCCTGGGTACTTAGTGTTATACCAGTTATTATTTTGAATATCACTCTAATCCTTTCTAACTATAACAGAACCAATCTGCTGCAAGATTGAATAAAAGAACTCTCATTTAAAATGGAATCAGAAGTCAAGGGTGGGGAACTCGCACATCCTAGCACTCTCTGCCAATTGCAAACCCCAAAAGGAAGAAGCCTACTTTATTACTCTAGTAGGAGGAAGGTAAAATTTCTCCTTGCCCAACAACAGCCTCAGCCTATAAGAAAACACCACAACTGAGCCAATGAGAAATTATCACTACCCTAAAGTCTCTCTTTCCCCCCAGTGGACTTTGTTCAGAGCAGGCCCTGCCAACTTCCTCCTTCGCCCTATAGGTAACATTTCCCTCCTTTGATCTCCTGACCTGGCTATGATTTGCCATAATTTAGACATCCGGGATTGCAACTCCTCTTCTATTCTTGGATAAACCAATTCTGCTAGTAAAATAATTTGTTATTTTATTTTAAGGTTGACACTGCTACTCATGATAATACAGTCTATGATTACCGTTTATTATTTCATTTTTAACAAATTCATACTCCAAGGAAACTTAAATACTGGAGTGCACATATATACAAAACATTTCAGTAGGCAAGATTTGATGAGCATCCTTTCTATCTGTGTATAGGCTACTTTCAATCTTCATCCAAGATTTCACCCAACAACACAATTCTCAACCCAGCTGCTGACATCCAGCCCATCAACAGAAACAAAATAGTCTTTAGATAATATTCAGTAAAGTTACCACTACTAAAATTATCTGCTTCTGCTCTTGACAATATAAACTAGTTAATGATACCATATACCTAGAATTGTCCATCATGTTCTCACTATATTGGCAAGCATGCCATACTTCCAGGGCTCTAGAGGGTATGGGTTTATATGACATTTTGGGTGATGTAAACTCTTGGCATGTCCCATATTGATCAAACTTGTCAGCACTCCTAGGCCTTGCTTAAGTCTCTTCAGGGAAGTCAAAGGTGTGGGGAGATTATTGGCCCTTCTCAGGAGCTCAGGCCACCAGTCAATGACTAACCACACAGAGGTAAAGAAGAAGAATAACACCTTTCCTTTTGATATTGACCTGAGCTGCCATGGCCCTGGTTCGATGGGGGACAGGGTATATACTGAGGAGCACACCAGCAACCCAAACAATGCAATAGTCCCTGGCCCAGAATAACACCATAGATCCTGCCACAGATCCCACTGGGACCCAGTCTACTCTCAAGCTATTTTTTGCTTGATGAAAATGTCATAATAGAGAAATGGTAAAGGGAATTTTAAAAGCAGTTAACTTCATTTTCTGTGAAATAAGCTTAATATGTAACAGCCAGAACTTAGTATCACGCATTTAATGTCACACATTGTTGACTTCAAATACCTCCACCTTAAAGAAAAAAAAAAAAAAAAAAAAAAGAAAACACAAAAATCACTCTACAAATTGTCCAAAAGATATCTAGCAAGTGCATTTAATAGAGTTTTTGTATTTCTTATTTATAGGCATAAACCCAAAGAAATTCTCCAAAAATTGAGGGTTTTTTCTGAAACATTTTCAAAAGATGTATTTTAAACTCAAGCATATCTTTTAAAATCATTCTCTCCTCCATCCACAATGCATCAGGATTCAACCACGCTGGTTACATTTTGATTTTCCCTTCTTTAATCTCAAGAATTACAGAAAAAGAAAAAAAACACTGAAGGACATTGACATAAAAATGGTCCAGAGTGTATTACTAGATTTGTACTATATTTGGATGGTCTTTTGGGGTGAAAGGTAACGATCACAATTATTTTAATTGCATGATGAAAAGGTGAGACTTAACATGCAGACTTTGTCTTCCTCATCTCATCTCTGTGATTGTACTGAAGCCATACAACGCTCTCCGATATTGTTTATTTTTAATATGAGTCAAATACTAGTACTAACTTTTCCTGAAATGCTTTGAAGAATAATTAACAGAAAGGACTCCCTGAAGATTAATGATGTGGCATAGGTTCCCAACTAAAGCTACATAAACACTGCATAAAAGGAATGCATATAAATCTATCATACATATTTTATACTGGACAACAGAGCCATCTGGTAGGATGCAGGAGATTTATTGCTCAAGTGCTGCTGTTGTATATATAGTTCTCTGTGTTTTTCACATCTCAGTAGTTTTGTCTGGGAAGTTGTTTTAACCATAGTTTCTCATCCATTATCATTAACAAATTCTTAAACTATGACCTAAGTCATCTGCATTAGCCATTTATTACATCATTCACTTAGGTTGTGGACAATTTTCTTTTTATTGCTTTGAAATCTATCATGATACAAATTTATATAACAGCTTTAAGTTCTAAGTATTTTACTTCTATTAATACAATAATCTGCTCAGTACTCTGCATATTATTGTTCTTAGTGTTTTTCTCATTTCAGAATTGACAGGTTAAGTTTATAAAAGTGTTACACTTAATGAATATTTTTAATATAATGGAATTTTACCTTCCCTTAAGATTTTATATTTTATAAGTGGTACATGTTACTTTTGATTAATATTAAAAAGAACTCTGGTTATACTTTTATACTGTATATATTTTTCTCATTTTCCAAAGATATATATACCCAGAAAAAATAGAAGTAGTTAATGTGCATCTTACTGATTCCTTTTATCACATCACCACTAATGAAACTAAATGCTGAGGAATCGATTTAAGAAAAATCCAGGAACTGGTATGTGGCTGGTATGGGATAAGACCACTGCTAATTCCATTGAGGAAGGCATGTATTAAGGATTTTACTCTGGCTTATAAGGGCTCCAATTTTTTTTATTTTTTGTATCTTTTTACAATTTATGCTAAATATACTCAAACATCTGTGCTAATAACCATGGAGAAAAAAAACTGAAATAATTTTGAAAGAGCTTGAATATTTTTAAAAACTTGTATTGAAACATGAAACCATATTTACAGTGATAAATACATGTATCTGTTTATGCACATTGTATCTTGCTTTTCACTATTTTTGTCTTGTGTGACAACTAAAAAAATGAAACCCCCAACTGTCTCCTACAATCATGGAGAAAAGATAAACTCTGTCTGAGTAAAAAAATAATATAGCCTAAGTCTTGAGAAAGGGATTATGACAATGCATGATTTGAGAGGGAAAGGTAAGTATATGGAAGTCTTTGAGATCTGACTTGTAGTTGGGTAAATTGGAAGATATTTCTTCACATGTCACTGAGGAATGACTCAACCAAAGCTCGATAACTTATTATGTTATTCTATTCCATATAGGATTAAACTTTGGGACACAAAGATGAATAAAAGATAATTCTTAATTTCAAGGAGTTTATGATGTGATAATTCATGTATTCAGAACTTATCATGGAATAGCTCAGTATCAAAATAAGATAAGCAAAGAAAGAACTACACATTAGAGTATGATTTTATTTTTCTGTTCATATGGAGGAAGTTAGGGGAAAAGAATTTAGATAAACTTCAAATGACCTGGAAAGATGAATTGGGTTTTGGCAGAGAAAAAACATTCCAGGTTGAAGAATCAGCATGAACATGAACAAAAGATACTGCCTAGAAAGCAGTTTGGTCACAGGTATTTAATATAGCACAAACTGAACAGTGAACGTGGATATTTTTTCTCAGGAAAATGCACATCTATCTCATTTCCTGAATTAAATAAAAAATTTGTGGGGTAAGAAAAACCTACCAAGAAATCTAAGTCTTTTAGCCTTATATTCTAAATCAGAGAACTGATTTACAAGTTTCTTACATAGCTTTTCAGGTGTAGTCTGCGGACATAAACGTAGACATTATTAATTTCTGTTTTAACTCCTACACGAATAGTAGCAGAAGACATATTATTATCCTTCATGATTTTAAACATCTTTCCCTGAGATTGTCCTTTATCAGCTACATTCTTCTTAAATTTATATACAATGAAAGTTGAGTGGACTAGTTTCAGCAAAGTAATAAGTTAACAATCTGATTGCAAAGATCTGTAGAGTGAATTTTTGACCAGAAAGTAAGGGCATCTTGAAGACTACCATCAAGTACTGGTGGTGAGAGGTCGAGGCAAAAGAGACACTTGCTTAAAGAGCTATTTTAGAAGGTGGCAAATAATAAAGAAACTAAATAAGTTTTGTTCGTGAAAAGATTTCTATTTAATTCCAAATTCGAACACTTACTAAGTCTAAAGTGTGGAATTAGTCTAAACCTGTCTTGAGCTTCAGTTCCTACATATGTGCAATGGAGAATAATAACTAATTCACAGAATCTTTGCAATGTTTAAATGAATGTTTCCATGGCCCATAACATGCATTTTTATGGGTTTTTATCATTATTTACTCATTATGCATTTTAAAACAAAATCCTACATCCTTAATGTCTCTTAATAATATGTGTGTTATACTGTGTTTAGCTTTTATTTTTATTTTATGTATTTAATTATTCATTTAATATCTTGAGATATATAAAATAGAATACAGTGATTAGTCATTTCATTAGAGTAATCCTGGCTGCTGGAAAAAGCAAACTCCAAAATATCAGTCCCTTCACACAATAGTTTATTTTTCATATATGAATATGGTCCAAAGCAGCCCAATTTCCCTAGTTACTGGGTGGGTGGTAAGCCAGTGACTCAGAGACTCAGGTCCCTACCATCTTGTGCCCTTTTAGTTTTCTAGGGCTTCAGTCCTCTGCTTCCAAACAGTAGAAACAAAAGCTGTGGAGAAACCTCATCTACCCCTTAAGTGCTCTTGTCAGAAAGGAATATTTACTATTTCTACTCACATTTCACAGGACTACAAATGCATGTGAAAAGTTAGTTGCTTTTCAGTGAAAATTCTGCACTCTAGAATGAAGATCATCAATTTTGGTCAATAGCTAGCAGTTTCAGTCACATTCATCCACTATTGCCATTCACAAATGAGGAAACTTAAGACCCAGCAATTGTGAATTCAATGGAGATATTTATTGTTTTCTTATGGTGTTTCTTTGATCTAATGTTATTTAGTAATACAATGGGAAGAACTTCATTCAACTATGAACAGTGTGAAAGGAGAAAATGTTAGATTATTGTATGAGGCAAACAATAATGTTGGTCGATATATTTACATTTAATTATGGGATATAGCATTTCATTTTTCCTTTTCAAATAATTATTTAGTATTAAAGATTTATTATAAAATATGGCATTGTTAAGAAGATTTACGATATGGTGCTGAGTCTTCATTTAGGAATTCAACACCTCGGTTGCATACATCATGATAATGAAAAAACATTATTCTGTTTTATGCTGCCTGCAGAATAAACAGTAGGAAAATGGGAGCTGCCCTTGCTGCAAGAGCCACAGTTTAACTGTGCAGAATAGAGCTGAAATGGAGGATGCTAAAAATTCTCAAAGCTGTATTTGCAAAACTTGTTCCAAAGTTCTCCATTAATCAGCACAAATATTTTTCTAAGTATACATTTGAAGGCCTTTGCATCTCTACTCAATTATGGAGGCAGAGGAAAATTATGTTCTTTGCATATAAAATATTGCTAAGTTATTCAAAAAGAGCTCTGGGAAGTTCCTCAAAGAGAACACCATAATATGGGAAAAATCTCTTATGCAGATGTGCCAATTATTGCTATTTCATCACTGTATCTATTAGGCTTTTTACTTAGAAGATGAAATTGTTTTCAAATACTGATTGAACAGATGAAGAAATATTATATTATATAAACAGAAATATGTATTCATCCAACCACCAATTGAACACCATTTGCCAGGTACTGTTCTGGATACTGGAGGTACAGCATGGAAAAAAAAAAATGCATGACTTCCCCAGTTGCTCATTTTTCCTTTATTTTATAAATCTGGAACTCATTTCTTTAAGCAACAAATTGAGAAATACTACACACAATCAGAAGAATGTTTTGAGGAACATACTTTGAACATCAGAACTTTGACTAGGTGTGGAGTAAAAATACAAATGAACAGCATTAATTACAACAGCTGGCAATTGCTACAGAGGGATTCCATTAACTGGTGAAAGCCAACTCTGTTGTACAGAGGAAGAACCAGCAAAGGGAGATGAAGCAGGTTTGTGAGAAAATATCCTTGAACATACTGTGCTTTCAAGCACTAGGACTTTGAGAAAAATTTACAGACTTTAAAAAAATAGGACACCATAAGTCTTTTGGTGTGAAAATGTATCAGTTGCCAAATATATAATTTAAAAATTATTTTTCTTTGAGGAAATTACCTTCTGGTATATAATGGGTAATATACTTGGAAATTAATGAAGCTGGTGTCAGTTTCTTATTCTTTCTTTTAAAAATTTATTTATTTATTTATTGAGAGAGAAAGAATGAGAAAGAAGAGCAGGGAGAGGAATAAGCAGACTCCACACTAAGTAGAGACCCCAAGGTGGGACACCATCCACTGATCAATATTGACCCCAGTAGGTAGGGACAGCTCTACACCCCTATTCAGCAGGAAGAAGTTACAGAAGATGTGACCTTCCACCTTCAACCACCTTAAAGATTTAAGGGTCAAAATTGTTCAGGGGGGAATGATGAGGGAGCAGGAGGCTGGCTGAGGACAAAGCAAAAGCTGGTGCCTTGCACCCCCTCTTCACCCTTTCCCCTCCATAAGTGTAGCATCCCTCAGGCAGCCATGAACAATAAGCAAATAGTTAACTTGCAGAGCTCACAATCCTGCTAGACAGGAGTCTCCCTTGGCTTACAAATGTCCTAAATCTCACTAACAAAGACGATTGATAGCAGGATTGTGACACCCCACCAAAAAGTCTCCCAACTATCTTAATGTTAATGGCTGGTCTAAAGACAACATTGATCCAGTCGCAAGGGCAAGGCCTCCGCAGGCCTGGAACATCCTGGCACCTTGTAGGCCCTCTTTAGCATATGAAAACTCCACTGAAACCTCCCTTCCCCTCACCTTCCCCCAACCGCAGGATATATAACATGCCATCCCTCACAACCCGGGGCAGCAGCTCTTCCTGTCCACGGGTCCTGTCCCCGTGCTTTAATAAACCATCATTTTGCACCAAAGATGTCTCAAGAATTCTTTCTTGGTCATCGGCTCCGAGCCTCCTCACCCCACCGAACCTGACTTAGGTTCTGGGACTTCATCACTATGACTTTGAGAGCATGACCTGAATCAAAATCAAGACTCAGATCCTCAACTGACTGAGCCAGCCAGGTGCTCCAGGTGCCAGGTTTTTGAGAAAGAATTTAGTCAAGACAGCTATATCTCTAGAAAGCAAACTTGGCTTTTTTGATTACTAATTATACATATTTCAGTCATAATTCACAATTGTTAAGCAATTTAAACATGAACAATCCATTAGCAAAACCAATTTTAGGGAATGAGCCCATTTTTAAAGTTGGTAACATAAGGAGTTTATATATTTTTAGTGATTGAAAGACTGATCGAAAGATAATGTAATTTTTAAAAAGCTCATGGTAAAGTAAATATAAAAAAATTCTTACTTTGGCTTAGCTTATACTTAATGCATACAATTGAAAAATCTTTTTTTAAAGATTTTATTTATTTATGTGTCAGAGAGAGAGGGGAGTGGCAGGCAGAGTAGGCAAAGCAGGCATACCAGGCAGAGAGAGAAGCAGGATTCCTGCTGAGCAGGGAAACTGATGCTAGACTTGATTCCAGGATCCTGGGGCCATGACCTTAGCCGAAGGCAGATGCTTAACCGACTAAGTCACCCAGACAACCCTGAAAAATCTTTTATGAGTGAAAATTTCATAAATATTTTTCATTCATGTATTATGATATCACTTATAATTCAATTCCATTGTTTCCATTTCATTCTGCATTACTTGAAAACATTACTGATAAAACAGAAAGAGAAATATTGTTAAGATTAATATCTGAAGTGATATAGTTTGTAGTTTGTATCTTTTTTACTTAAAGAGTGGTCCACAATTTAGTGGCATCAACATCACCTGAGGCCATATGAAAATCACAATCTCCAGGGGCACCTGGGTGGCTCAGTTGGTTAAGCGACAGTCTTCAGCTCAGGTCATGATCCTAGAGTCCTGGGATTGAGTCCCGCATCAGGCTCCCAGTTCCATGGGGAGTCTGCATCTCCCTCTGACCTTCTCCTAGCTCATGCTGTCTCTCACTGTCTCTCTCTCAAACAAATAAATATAATCTTTAAGAAAAAAATCACAATCTCCATTTTAAAAGATCCCCAAATGATTGTATGGCCATTACAATTAGAGAGGACTCTCAGGTCTATGCAATAACCTTCTTTCTGCTTCCTCTTTGCTATCAGAATCCATAATTTGTTCACATTTGGTGGGAGAAGGGATGTCATTTTTTTAAATTGATTTATTTTGTTTTTTTGTAGTGTTTTTTTTTTCTTTTTTAATTTATTTGAGAGAGAGAGAGATAAGAGTATGAGGTGGGGAGGGGCAGAAGGAGAGAGATTCTTAACCAGACTCCACCCTGAGTTCTGAGCCAGACAGGGGGCTCGATCTCATGACCCCAAGATCATGACCTGAGCCAAAACCAAGAGTCCAAGGCTTAACTGCCTGCACCACTCAGGTGCCATCCAGGTGCCCTTTGAGGGGTCATGTTAATCATGATTTCTTCACAGCCCTAAGCAAAGGATGATTAAACTAAGCATGCATGATGATCTAATTTCTTTCTCTGACTATCTAAGTACAGGCACGTGATACAACCCTAAAGAAAGCACCACAGAAAATATTTTGGGGACTTATAGAAAAAAAGGTCATCACTCTCAAAAAGGTACACAAAACAAAGACAAGTCTCCTCTTAGACTCTGGATATTTTCATTCTGCAAGTAATACCTGCAATGGCCACAAACCTCTTGGGACTGTGAAGAGAAAGGACAAGGGAATAGCAGAGAAGCTGAACTAGGTCTATAGGACCTAGAGTTCTTTTACCCAGCCCCAGAAACCCTCTGCTTCCAGCAAACTTATTCATGAGATGATAAAACTTTTCTTGATGACCTACTTTCAGTTGCCCGCTGTTACTTATCTGAGCAGATACAGTAACTTAAAATAATCATTGGGATCCACAGCTAGATTAACCACATTATTTGTCTTTAAATCTGCACCTACTAAATCCATGGATGGGATAATTTTTGTGGATTCGTGTTAGTGAATTACAGACAGATAATGAGACATTTCCAAAGGAATGGCAGTTTCAAAATCAGATTTACTTGCTGAATTACGATTGAAACAGAAATTCAATTTATATTTTCCTATGTGGGTATCCTGCTATTTAAAGATTAAAATTATTAGTTTTCTATAGTCTGTTCTGTCAATTTGGATAAAGAACAGAACAGAAGCTCAAATCTGGATCATACTGTTAAACTTTTTAGTGACTTCCCTAAATTATAATTTAATTATTGCCACAAATAACTTCTTACACAAATCATTTGGGGAAAGCTCAATTTAAGAGCAAAACTAGGGCTTATTTTTTTACTTTTACTGTACAACTAAACAATGCTTTTCATTAGATATATGTTTTTATTAGATGTGTGTTCATCAGATATGTAGAATATCAACTCTACTACTAGGATATATATATATATATAAATACTACTACTAATGGATAATATTGATCTATATATGTAATTATACAAACATTTTATTTAGGAAAACTTCATAAATTTTTATCATCCTAGGCCATTGCATTTTTACTTAGTGTTCATATGCATGTCTTATTCCTTTGGTTGAAAGAACTGCTATTTATAAAAGTGTAGCAGATGATATTTTCCAAAATTTGCCACAGAATTATTTCTGGTCCCAAATGCTATTTCAGGACATTGTCACCTCCCTTCAAGAGATGCAGTTTATTTCCTTTTCCTGGAGCTTAGATGTGCTTGTGACTGGTCCAACAAATAGACAGTGAAGGAAATGAGGCTCTGTTATTTCTGAGGCCAGGTCAGTGGAAGGGCATGGCTTCTGTTTTAGCCTCTCTCCTTCTTGGTATGATTACCCCAGTCACTTATTGTAAGAAAGCTCTGGGTACATGGAGAGGCCTCAGGTAGGCCTTGGGCAACAGCCAGCATCAACTGCGAGAAAAGTGAGTGAGGAAGCCTTCAGCTAATTCTAGTCCTCAGCTCAGCCTTCTTATCCTCTGACTGAAACATTCTGGTGTCCCTTGAAGTGTGTCTTGACTAAATTCTTGATCCACAGAATCTCTGAACATAAATAAATGAATGTTTTCTGCCATTAAAGTTTGAAATTTTATAAATGAATTAATGTACTCACTCAGATATTAGAGATGTCATTCAATGTGTATGTTAAACTAAAACTTTACTAATACAGTCAGTTGGTCAATAGAAAGAAGCTGGGCTTGATGTCAGATAAAATCAGATTTGAGTTCTGATTCTGGGGGTCTTACTCAAATTACTTCAACTTTCTGAGCTCTGGTTTCCTTTCCTTAAAAATGGAGATAAAGATTCCTTTTGCAGAGTTGTGATTAGATTATGATTAAATATAAACCGTATAACCTGGTACATAGCACATAGTAGATAATAAATAAGTATGTTTTTTATTATAACACAGGTAACTAGGAACTTTATAAGAATAATAGTAATTATGAGCATTTACTTGAGTGCTTACAATGTGTTATGTATTGGGGATTATGTTTGGCATGTGTTGTCTCAAGTAAGTTAATTTATTTAATATATTACATCATTTTATACACATTTGATTTGTGTCTCAGAGATTCGTGCAATTAATTTGTACAATATGTACGACTGTCTTTGTTCCAAATGCTGTGTCAACTACTGTTAATAAAAGTAAAATTGTTAATGATCATCTTTAAAATATAGATGAAATATCAAAATATAGAACATTAATAGAAAATCTCAAATTACTATAACTACCTTTCAGACAGGGAATTCTAGCTTAAACAGCAAATCTAAATCTCTACTAATATATGACAGCAATACTAAATAATAGAACTTACATAATGTTAATGGGGTACAGCCACAGGCTGTCTTGTGCAAAGAATATGTATCCCATATTCTGTAAACACTGGGATTTAAAATATGTAATTAAAAAATAATTGGATGAGTTTCAGTGTGCTACATATATTAATAAGGGCTCTATTGATAAAGACACAAAATATTGCACTAATGATCTATTATTCCTTGATTTCACATTTGAAAGCTTAAGCTGAGAAAACTAATCATATGAGCACATGCATTTTCAGAAACATGTAACCATCTGGAGTATCTTTAGTAGCAGAAGCCAATATTTCTGCTGTTATTTTCATTATAGGCCTTTCAATGAAACTCTCTCCAGACAAGCAGGGAGCCAAGAAAAGAAATTAGTGGCCATTCAAGGACATGGCTCAAAGACAATTCTATTCTATTAGTGTATATGTAGCTTTTCTTAAAGCTGTGATAAATTTCCCCCAAATGTGGTTTGTCCAAGACCAACATCTATTCAAACCATAAAATGGAGGGAAAAACCCTCCATGGTTCATTTAAACAGCCTTCTTAATGTCAAAGAATTTTTAGCTGAAGAAAGACATTGCCTTTATTGCTAGCTTATGTTGAATGAATAATTCAGAATGAAAGCAGTTGCAGCATAATGATAAAATTACATAAATCAAAGAGTAGCTGCTTGAGCCAAATAACTGCAGGAAAAAAAAAAATCACATTTCCTACTCTTCTGTTTACTTAGCTGGTTATTTTGTTTGTGCAGATGTTCCAAAAACTATCATTACATGTTTTTTTCTTTGCGATATTTATAACCTAATTGAAAGCTTGCTCCAAGAAATTTTACTTGTCTATTCAAAGTACCCTTTAGCCTGATTTGTTTCTTGTTGTCCAGGAGACCCTATACTTAATGACAGGGACAGCTCAAGGTAAATGACCATTTGAGACTAGAACTGAGAGTAGAAAAAGGGAGGGGAATTAATAATTATCAGATGTCTGTTTTGTGCTAGGTGGCAGATGGTTTACTATTTTTTCCCCTCACAACAGCTTTCTGAGTTATAACAATTATTTTGATGTTTCAGATAAATGTAGCTGAGTGTAGTTTTTTATTGTCTAAGAGCACACAACTACAAAGCAGTGGAATCACATTTGAATAGTCTGACCCAAATCTCCTGCTTTTTCCAATATATGACAACAGTAATTCAAGCACCAGTGGCTCCAAGACAAATATTAAAACAAGACAAAAACAAAAATCAAAAACAGAAATTACAAAGGTTTTAGGCCTAGTTTAAAAAATAGGATGGCCAGTACTTTGACAATTTAAGTAAATTTTATTTTAAAAGTCTTGACTTTTGGGGGTGCCTTTCAGCAACATGACTTTTCCCCTTGTTAAGGCAGAGCCACATTTTAATACATGGATTTCTGGATTTACTTGCAAAAGAAATGTTAGCCTGGAGCTCACTGCTTGGAAATGGGCCTGTCTTCTGATTAGATCCATGCTAAAAATCCACCATATGTCAAATCAACTTAAGAATAAAAAGTCATATCTGCACAATTGTCTGAATAGCTTATTGATTCAGACTTTTTAAAATAGTGAGTTCAGCAAAATCAAAAGGGCAACAAAACCAATCACTTTAGCCCAAATGGTTCATTCCCTAGCTGCATGCAGGCACAAATAGAAGAGAGAGCTATCTCCATCAACATAAGGCTGCACATTGTCCCTCGCTGTGTGCATTACCTATTTCCTTACTGAGGGGGAAATCAGTGCTGCCACTTTTTGCCCAGCATTGCTTGAAATATTCATAGAAATTTATTTTAGAGAAGGTCAATTTTGATGCATACATTTTAATATTCTAATTGCTTATATATAAATTACTACAGTGTTTCTGGGTAAAATAATCTTAAAAATAAAAATATTATTTCAACCATTGTTGGTTTTTATAATGTATCAAGTTCTTTGCTGGGCTTTTCTTTTCACAAGTCTATACAAGGCAAATAATTTCACGGAATTATTGAAGCTTTCAGGTAAAAGAGAGTATTAGAGCTCACCAAAGGCAACATCCACACAAGTGCATTAAACAAGGAATTATCTCAGAAATTATCTCTGTTATATATTTATTCAACTTCTGTACTGATGCTCCAAATAAGAAGGTAATTTTTACCTATGTAACAAACAGACCCTTTCACTAACTTTTGAAATATTTCTTTTTCTTCATACTTTGAATCTTTACACCTATATTTGCTATTAAAGAGATCTACATTCTTATTTCCATGCCAAAATACACTTGATTTTCTATAAGTAAAAAATAAGAGAACTTTATTGGGGTTGGAAAATGACCATATTTTTGACCTAATAAATAAAATATTGACATAAGCCACTTTTATTTTTCTATTACAGAGATTATTACGATTTTATGTGGAGGGCCAAAACAGCAGAGGATATTTACAGTCACTTTGGCATCTGAGTGTCAAAGAGAAAGCTAGAAAATAAAGGGAAGGTAAGTTTTCATTTAATATATGGCATGAGTGCAGCTAAAATAGAACTAGACAAAATCATAATCACTACATCTTTATAAAACCTCAAACCTGCACATATAGTTAACATTTAGCAGGGGATAGAAATGACTTTCTGGAAGCTCACATATTTTTCAAACTTCAGGTGTTAAAAATTGGTGTACTTTAGTCTAATTCTAAATTTTCCCCCATTAAAATGAGTTATCTCTATAATTGAAATATATTTTATATCACAGAAGACTTAGTTCCATCTGCTCTATTGAAATACAAAATAAAAGAACCATTACATAACTTGTTATTTTATACATTCTTGTCTTTTAAAAATGCATAGAAAATAAAGATCTGATGCTCTAAACTTGAGATGCAGTTGCCACGACAACCAAGAAGCATAATACTGCATACCACTCACTATTCAAATGGTATTTGAATATCAGAAAGAATCTTCTACATTATGTATTATTTTTCTCTAGACTTAAATAGTAATAATCTAGTCCTTTATTTTGTTTTTAATTAGATGTATTTATTATAATTTTATGACAGGAAGTTAGCTAAAGAAAAAGCATGTAGATATACAACAAATTAACTGTTTTAAGGAATTCCAAGATTTTTCTTAAATTTCTGATTTGCATAAGTATGCCACAGTAAAAGATTTTCCTTGGTGTAAAATCAATATGTAAATGAATATAATTTTTGGTGAGTTAAAAGTTTTGTGATACCTGCCCTAATGTAAATTTCTATCAATGCACATGTCTAAACCTAACCCCTCCTCAAATACTCGTGGCAACATTTCTAACTATGTTTTGTAGTTTCCACTACAGTATCATCATAAGCACATCAGTACATTTCTAAACTGAACTTACTACCTTTCTGTAAACTTGCATTCTAGCATGTTCCCTGAATTTTGCTACCAGCAACACTATCTTTCCAATCACACAGTTTCAAGTATCAGAATCATGTTTGACTTTTCCTTTTCCTTGTCATCATTACTGAATTCATTAACTAATCCTATTGAGTCTACTGGAAGAATAATATTCTGATGTTCCTTTAATTTAAATATTGGTTCAGGGGCGCCTGGGTGGCTCAGTGGGTTAAGCCGCTGCCTTCGGCTCAGGTCATGATCTCAGGGTCCTGGGATTGAGTCCCGCATCGGGCTCTCTGCTCAGCAGGGAGCCTGCTTCCCTCTCTCTCTCTCTACCTGCCTCTCCATCTACTTGTGATCTCTGTCAAATAAATAAATAAAATCTTAAAAATAAATAAATAAATAAATGAATGAATAAATAAATAAATAAATATTGGTTCGATGTTCGTTTTGTACTATTAGAAGAAAATTAAGTCTTATATTAATGAAAGCTTAACTATTTTAATTAAATATGTGTATTTCCTAAAGTAGGCTCTATTGTACAGAAACAGGAATGAGGAGATGGAGTAGTAGAAGAGGTCAGAGGGGTAGGTGATAGCAAGAGTGGAAAAGCATCTATAACGCTTGGTTTTAGCTGAGGTTATGAACAAATGGAGAGAAGTTTTTCAGACAGGAAATTAATTATTTAAGAAAATTTTATAGAAAATAGTTCTTGTAGTGTGCCTGGGTGGCTCAGTCATTAAGTTTCTGCCTTCAGCTCTGGTCCTGATCCCAGAGTCCTGGGATCAAGCTCAGCATCTGGCTCCTGCTTTGTGGGAAGCCTTCTTCTCCCTCCCCCAATCCCTCTACTTGTGTTCTCTCTCTTGCTATCTCACTCTCTTTCTGTCAAATAAATAAACAAAATCTTTAAGAAAATAGTTCTTATAGAAATACAAAGAATGACTTAAAGAGATTAGTGGCAGAAAACCAGGTAGAAATCTTCTAGGGACACCTGGGTGGCTCAGTTGGTTAAGTATCTGCCTTAGGTTCAGGTCATGGTCACGGGATCCTGAGACAGAGTCCTGCATTGGGCTTCCTGTTCATTGAGAAGCCTGCTTCTCTTTCTCCCTCAGCCTGCCTCTCCCCCTGCTTGTCTGTGCTCTCCCTCTGTCAAATAAATAAAATTTAAAAAAAAAAAATCCTACAATAATTCAGGAAATGGACAAAGAGGATATAAAAGAAAGTACTCATAGTGGTATTTTTAAAAATTTTAATGAATTGAAACTTGTCTTGGTGCTTTAAAGGAAGAAAATGTAAAAAAGGGAAAAGAACAGTGTTTTAGATGTATCTTGAAGGATAGTTAGAAATTTCATAAATAAATGAGGAAAATGCAGTGTCCTTAATACAGAAAGAAGAAACACATAAATAAAAAAATTTAATGAATATTGTGGCCCTTGTTTATAGACAATAAGATTATTTTTATGAATGAGAAACCTAAAAGAATAGGCAAACTAGAAAATTAAAAATATGTTTAGTATCTTTATGAAAGTTGGATCATAAGGAGACCTTACATAAAATTAATTTGCTAAATATACATAGTCTTATTTAGGATTCTGAATTATTTTAATATTAAACAATTTAATTAAATGAATAACTTATAAATTAATTTTGCTAGGCAGTTTGATAAACGAATCTGAAATGAATCTTTATTAAAATAATGTAAAATCAGGACTGTACAAAGAAAATGTGTATTTTATTTATGAGATAATTTTAGATTAAACATGGAATATTGAACACAACTACAAGAGATGAGATTTAAACATTTTTTTAGATAAAATGCACAATAAAAACGAAAGGGGACAGAGAAAGCTGGATGCCAATTAGGAGTAGAAAGTAAGAAACAAGACAATTCATATAGCAGAACTAGAAAAATGCTCAGGAATTGAAGGCAGTAGCTAAAGGAAAAGTGGAGGTGAAGCTAGATACTGATAAGTTTGGTCAACATTCTGTAATAAAGATTATTTAGGATAAGCCATGTTCTCCATTGCAATTCTCTAGGTAATATCTCTCTTCCCACTTTAGAAAGTGTATTCTGTGGAAACCAGATTAAAAAGTCTCTAACACCCGTGACACTGGGCACAGATTAAACAAAGGAGAGTCTCCAAATCGAAGAAGGAGAAATATCTGAAATAATACAGTTACTCCTAACTGTCAGCTGTATCTGTGATGAAGTCCCAGAACCTAAGTCAGGTTCGGTGGGGTGAGGAGGTTCGGAGCCGACGACTAAAGAAAGAATTCTTAAGACGTCATTGGTGCAAAATGGTGGTTTATTAAAGCACGGGGACAGGGCCCGTGGGCAGGCAGAGATGCAGCTGCCGCGGGTTGTGAGGGGTGGTTGGTTATATACGCAGGAGTTGGGTAGGTGAGGACAAAGGGGTATTCAGAAGGGCTATTGGGGCAAAGAATACTATCAGGACATTGAAGGCTTAGTTGTTATCAAGTAAAGACAATTGGGAGTCTCCCGGTGGAATGTTACATTCCTGCTATCAAGCATCCTTGTTAATGAGATTTAGGTTTTAGAAGAAATTTCCTCCTATTTCCGCCTCCTTAGGTTTTATGGAGGGGAGGGTGATATTTGGCTTGAGAAACTGAGTTCTGTGTCCTTGGAAATTGGGCTATTGATAAGGTAACTTCTTTGTTGTAATCTCAAGGACATTTGCAAACCAAGGGAGACTCCTGTTTTGAAGGATTGTGGTCTCAGCAAGTTAACTATTTATCATTTTATGGCAGTCAGGGGTGCCTGAGCAATGCTACACATATGGAGGGGAGCGGATGAAGGGGGGGGTGCAAGGCGCCAGCTCTTGCTTTGTCCTCAGCCAGCCTCCTGCTCCCTCATCATCTGGGCTGAAAACAGAAACCACCTAGATAGGAAACTAGATGATTTTTCTCAGGAGGAGAATTAAATCACCCTGAAAATTATCTTTTCAAATCAGATTTTGGAGTCCCCAGTGAAATGTCAGTTGCTTTCCCATCATTTCAAATATCTGCTCTCAGATTAGAGCTTCTAATGATCTTTTCATCATTTCTAGAGCAGTGATAGAAGGATGAAGAAATATTCAATATTTACATTCTATATCTATGGAATGATAAATCACAAACTTCTAGTATGCATCCAGGAGTAGTTATCTGTGACCTAGATGACTGAATATAACATTTCCCAGGGTTAAATGTTTTAAGCAAATTCATTTTTTTTAATATTTGTGTTTACATATTTATTTATTTGAGAGAGAGAGAGAGAGAGAACAAGCAGGGTGATCAGTAGAAGAAGAGGGAGAAGCAAGGTTTCCACTGAGAAGGGAGCCTAAAGCAGGATTTGATCCCAGGACCATGAGACCATGACCTGAGCCAAAGGCAGACACTTAACCAACTGAGCTACCCAGGTATACCTTGAGCAAATTCTGAAAAAGTTATCCAGGAAATGCTAGAAATATCATAGATAACCCTAGATTATCCTCAAATCAAACAATTGAGCAAATACTATATAGAATAAAATACCCTATTACTTTTTGAAAACTCTCCTAAAACTTTATCTATAATAATTAAAATCACATTAATGCAGTTACATTATTTGTTATTTTTATATCTGAAAACTGAAATATTTTATATTTTCATATCTGAAAACTGAAGCCCTAGACTTATTGTAAAGTTACAGTAATCAAGATTGCATGTATTGACAAAGGAATAGACAAATAGATTAACAAAAAGAACAGAGAGCCCAGAAATAGACAACCATAAGCATAGTCAAAGGCAATACAATGGGGCAAAGGTAGTCTCTTCAAAATGAATTCTTTCCCTAGAGTCTACACCCTTCACAAAAATTAATTCAAAATTGAATTAACCGAACTGTGAAACACCAAACATGAAACTCCTAGAAGATCACATGGGAGAAAACCCACATGACTTTGGGTAAAGTGATGCTTTTTTAGATACAACACTAAAGACATGATCCATAAAACAAAGAATTGATAAGCTGAACTTCATTTAGATTAAAAAATTGTACTCTGTGAAAACATCAAGAGAATGAGAAGATGAGATACAAACTGGGAAACACATTTGCAAAAGTCACATCTGATAAAGGACTACTTTCCAAAATATTCAAAGAATACTTAAAATTCAACAATAAGAAAAGCAACCCTATTTTAAAAATAGACCAAATGCCTTAAGAGACACCTCACCAAAGAAGATATACAGATAACAAATAAACAGATAAAAATGTTCTACATCATATGTCATTAGGGAAGTGCAATTAAACAACAGTGAGGATATCCCTCAGTAGGATGGTCAAACTCTTGAACACTGACAATACCAAATGTTGGTGAGGATGTAAAGCAAGAGGAAATAGCTTACATTGGTTATGGGAATAAAAATTGTACAGCCACTTTAGAAGATAGCTTGTCAGTTTCTTACAAAACTAGGTATACTCTTACCTCAATATCCAGTAACTGCAATCCTTGGTATTTATCAAAAGAAGCTGAATTATGTCCACACAAAAATCTGCATGTAGATGTTTACAGATTTATTCATAATTATTAAAATCTAGAATTAATGAATATGCCCTTCAGTAACTGAATAGATACATATATATTGCAGCACACCTAGATGATGGAATATAAGCACTGAAAAATGTGTTTTTTAAGACATGATGAAACTTTAAATGCATAGTCATAAGTGAAAGAAGCCAATCAGAAAAGGCTATACACTATGACTCCAACTTTATGATGTTCTTGAAAAAGTAAAATTGGAGATAATAAAAGCACCAGTGGTGGTTGTGAGGAATGATAAAAGATGAACAGGCAGAGCACAGAGGATGTTTAGTACATTGAAACTACTCTGTAGGATTATTATAATGACAGATATATATCATTACGTATTTTCCCAAATCCATAGCATGGATAGCACCAGGAGTGATACCTGAGATAAACTATGGTCCTCTGATGAGTATGATGTGTCAATGTAAGTTAATCCTTGATAATAAATGTACTATACAGGTAAGTCATATCAATCATGGGGAAGCTATTCAGAAGCAAGGAGTATATGGAAAATTTGATATTGTCAGTGTTCCAGAGTTTGGCCATCCTACTGAGGGATATCTTCACTGTTGTTTAATTGCATTTCCCTAATGACATATGATGTAGAACATTTTTATCTGTTTATTTGTTATCTGTATATCTTCTTTGGTGAGGTGTCTCTTAAGGCATTTGGTCTATTTTTAAAATAGGGTTGCTTTTCTTATTGTTGAATTTTAAGTATTCTTTGAATTATCTGAAGGGCAAGAGACAGATTACCACACAGGGGAGCACACAGGAAAAATGATCCTATAAAAACTGGGTTGGAAAGTGAAAGAGGCTGAATTTCATGCTCTGACTACCAACAGGGCTGAAAGCCTAGAGTTGTAAAGGTCAGCTGGCTTAGCTCAGGGAGAGCTCTGAAGCACTGGTGTTGCTCTTGGAAAAAAGGCAGAACAAACACCTCATGGACAAAAAGTGTGGAAATAGTGATCTGAAAGGCACCTAAGGCACACAGTGGAGAGGTTATTTGCTCATGTTGGAGCACATCCTAGAGAGGCAGCATTTACAGAGACCCTTCCAGGAAGAAAAGAACTGGCAGGTGCCATTTTCTACTCCCTCTCCTCAGCATAAGCACAGGGACACCTGTAGGAACCAAAGCAGCACTGACACTCACTACTTAACTTGCTTACACCAAACCCCATGCCTCCATGGTCTGGTGGAACCACCCTTCCTACTCATGCTTACCTCAGTCTCAGAACAATCAGCCCCTCCCAAAGAAGATCAGCCCAAATCCCTGCCCACACTGCATTTCCTGAACAGAGAGTTGTGCAGAGCTTTGGTTCCAGAGGTGTTGGTGACAGGTCTCATTTCACAAGCAGACCAGAGCACACCTACTTAAAACTTGTACATTCAGGTCAGGGTCCAAACACTGCTCACAACAGGCAAAAAGAGCCTTTGCAGATGACTGACCTCAAAGATAAAGTGGCCAGGACTCAACAGCAGGGTATAGGCAACACACACTGGAGACACTCCTTCAATTGCCAGTTTCTAAGGAACAGGAGTCACAACACTGCAGGACCTCTTTTCATAAGGCCATTGCCTTCAAGAACAGTAGATGTAACTGACTTTCTTAACACAGAAAAGCAGGCACAGAGACTGAGATAAAATAAGATAGAGGAATTTCTCCCAAATGAAAAAGCAAGACAAGGCCACAGCCAGAGACCTAAGTGAAACAGGTATAATCAAGAGGTCTGGTAGAGAATTTAAAGTAATGGTCAATAAACAATGAATTCTGGAACATTGAAAAGAAATAAAATAAAATAAATAAATAAGGTAATGATCATAAATATACTGGATTTAAGAAAAGAATAGAAGACATCAGTGAGACCCTTAACATCGAGATAGAGAATAATGTAGCAGAGATGAAGGGCTCAATAAACAAAATGAGAAACACACTTGATGGAATGAAGGGCAGGCTGGAAGAGGCAGAGAATGAATTTATGACCTAGAAGACAGAGTAATGGAAAGTAATCAAGCTGAGCAAAAGAGAGAAAAAAAGAATTATGTAAAATGAGAATAAACTTAGAAAACTTAGTGACTCCATCAAACATAATAACATTTGCATTATAGAAGACTCAGTAGAAGAAGAGAAGGGTGTAGAATTATTTGAAGAGATAATAGTTGAAAACTTCCTTAATCCAGTGTAGGAAAGAGATATCCAGATCCAGCAAGTACAGAGAACTTCTGAAAAAATCAAAAGAGCAGATCTACATGAAGACATATTGTAATTAAATGGCAAAATATAGTGGTAAGAAAAAAAAAATTAAAGCATGAGACAAAAGAAGACAATTACATACAGTGGAAACCCCATAGGCTATCAGGAGATTTTTCAGCAGAAACTTTCCAAGTCAGAAGGGAGTGGCATAATTTATTCAAAGTGCTGAATGGAAAAACTCTGCAGCCAAGAATACTCCGTCCATCAAGACTACTCTGTACAGCAAGGTTGTCACTCAAAATAGAAGAGATAAAGAGTTTCCCAGACAAAAACAAGCAAAAGAAGTTCATGACCATTAAACCAGCCCTGCAACAAATACTACTGGGGATTTTTAGCAAAATTAAAAGACCAAAATTAATGGTATGAAGATAGGAAACACAAAAGAAATAAAGAATGAATACTTCTATAAAATAC
This sequence comes from Mustela nivalis, assembly GCF_964662115.1. Taxonomy (NCBI): domain Eukaryota; kingdom Metazoa; phylum Chordata; class Mammalia; order Carnivora; family Mustelidae; genus Mustela; species Mustela nivalis. The sequence goes on along the minus strand of NC_139023.1, from coordinate 73,405,478 downwards.
CAGTCAAAGATCTCACAGAATAAAAAGATGTAAAATATGATACCATATATCTAAAACACACATTGGAGAGGAGTAAAGAATGGATTCAAAATTAAATGACCATCAATTTAATATAGACAACTATATGCAGAATATGTTATAAACAAACCTAATGGTAATCACAAGTCAAAAGCCTCTAATAAGTATGCGAAGAATAAAGAGAAAGAGATCCAAATATATTACTAAAGAAATAATAAAACAAATAATAAAAGAAAGAAAGACAAAGGATCAGAGAAAATCATCAGAAACAACAACAAAACAGGTAAAATAGCAGTAAAAATATAGCTGTCAATAACTATTTTGAGTGTAAGTGGACTAAACACTCCGATCAAAACACATATGGTGAATTAAAAAACACAAGTCCCTTCTATATGCTGCTTATAAGGGACTCATTTTAGACCTAAAAATAGCAGCAGATTAAAAGGAGGGGATGGAGCAACATTTATCATGCAAATGGATATCCAAAGAAAGTCAGAGTAGCAGCACTTATATCTGTCAAAATAGACTTTAAAACAAAGACTATAACAAATGACAAAGGACAAACCAGCAAGAGGATATAACAATTGTAAACATTTATGCAGCCAAGATGAGAGGACTCAAATACATAAAACAGTTGAAATAGTTAATAAATACAAAGAACTCATTGATAATAATAATAAAGGAATTTATAGATAATACAATAATAATAGGGGACTGTAACACCACACTTACATCAGTGGAAATACCAACTGAACAGAAAATAAACAAGGAAATGATCACTTTGAATGACTCACTGGATCAGATGGATTTAACAGATATATTCAGAGCATTCCATCCTAAAACAGCAGTATTAATACACATTCTCTTCAAGTGCACATTGAACTTTCTCCAGAATAGACCACATATTAGACCACAAAACAAGCATCAATAAATTTGAGATCAAAGTCATACCATGCATGTTTTCTTACTACAACCCTATGAAACTAGAAGGCAACCCCAAGAAAAAATCTGAAAAGACCACAAATATATGGAGGTTAAAGAACATGCTACTAAATAAGGAAATGTGTTAACCGGGAAGTAAAAGAAGAAATTAAAAAACACTTGGTAACAGATGAAAATAAAAACACAATGGTCCTAAACCTTTAGGATGTGTCAAAAGTGGTTCTAAGAGGGAAGTTTATAGCAATTACAGGCCTATTTCAAGAGGCAAGAAAAAGCTCAAATTAACAACCTAACCTTATACCTAAAGGAGTTATAAAATGATCAACAAAGACTAAGACCAGCTGAATGAAGAAAATAATAAAGATTAGAGCAGAAATAAATGATATAAAAGCAAACAAAAAAAAACCAATAAAACAGATCAATGATACTAGGAACTTGGTCTTTGATAGAATTAGTAAAATTGATAAACACTTAGCCAAACTTATCACAGAGAAAAGAGAAAGGAACCAAATACTTAAAATCAAATGTGAGAGGAGGGATCACAACCAACACCACAGAAATAAAAATAATTATAAGAGAATATCATGAAAAATAATATGCCAACAAATTGGGTAATCTAGAAGAAATGGATAAATATTTAGAAACATACAAACTACTAAAGCTAAAACAGGAAAAAATAGAAAAGTTGACTAGACCGATAACCAGCGAACAAATTGAATCAGTAATGAAGAATCACCCAACAAAAAAAAGTCCATAACCATATGGATTCACAGGCAAATTAATGGCCACAGTCGCCAAAATATGGAAAGAACCAAGATGCCCTTCAACGGATAAGGAAGATGTGGTCCATATACACTATGGAGTATTATGCCTCCATCAGCGAGTTTTTAAATAAGAGTTAATACCCATTCTTCTCAAACTATTCAAAAAAAGAAAAGAAAGGAAGGAAGGAAGAAGGAAGTGGGAGGAAAACTCCCAAATTCATTCTATGGGACCAGCATTACCCTGATACCAAAACCAAAGACTTCACTAAAAAAGAGAACTATCAGCCAATATTCCTGATGAACATGGATGCAAAAATTCCTCAAAAAAATACTATCAAATTGAGTTCAACAATACATTAAAAGAATCATTCACCATGATCAAATAGGATTTATTCCTGGGTTGCAAGAGTTCTTTGATAACATCCTATTCTTTCCTCCTCCCCAGCTCCTGGTATCCACCATTCTATTTTCTGTCTCAATGTATTTGACAATTCTAGTACCTCATACAAATGGAATCATACAAAATTTATCTTTTCATGTTTGGTTTATTTCACCTAGCATAATGACTTTAAAGTTTATCCATATTGTAACATGTATCACAATTGTATTCCTTTATAAGTCTGAATAATGTTCAAAAGTATATCTATCTATCATTTACCTATCTATCCATCTATCTTTCAATCTATCCATTATCTATCCATCTATCTATCATCCATCTACATATTTATCTATCTATTTGACACACATATACCACATCTTGATTACCTATTTACCTGTTGATGAACATCTCGGAAATTTCCATCTGTTGGCTATTGCAAATAATGCTTCTATGAATGTTGGTGTAGAAATTTCTGTTCAAGTCTCAGTTTTTAGTTCTTTTGAGCATATGTCCAGAGGTGGAATTAATGGATCACATGGTAATTTGATATTTCATATTTTGAAGAACCTCCATATTGGTTTTCACAGAGGCTATACCATTTTACTTTCGAATCAGCAATGCACAAGGCCTCCAATTGCTCCACATATTTGCCAACACTTGTTATCTCCTGTTTGTGTGTTTGTTTCTTGTTTTTATTTTGCTTATAGTAGCCGTCCTAATTGTATGAAGTAGTATCTCCCTGTGGTTTTGACTTGCATTTTGCTGGTATTTAGTGATGGTGAACATCATTCATGAGCTTTTTGGTTATTTATGTATCTTCTTCTTTGGAGAAATGTCTATACCAGTCCTTTGCCAAAAAATTTTTAAGGTGACTTTTTTTTTTTTTTTTTTTTTTTTGAGTGGGGCAGGGAGAGAAGTAGAGGGAGAGAAGAGAATCCCAAACAGACTCCACATTGAGCATGGAGCTGGACATGGGCTTGATTTCATAACACTGAGATTATGATCTGAGTCAGAATCAAGAGTAAAACCATTAACCAACTGAGCCACCCACGTGACACTGGCCCAATTTCTATATGGTATCTTTGTTCTTTGGTACTAAGCTATGCAACTTCTTTTTACACTCTGGTATTTCACACATAATTTTATTTTTTATTTAAGTGTTATAATTTAACTGTATAATTAAATATACCATTTTTTTGTTTTTAATTTGGTCAGTTTTTATTTTCTGTTACTAAATACAAGCTCAGTTAAGGAAATGAATTTGATTTGCTCAATTTTGTATTCAAATTGCCTTAAAAAATATGGGACAGATAGTGGGAACACTGTGGGAACAAATATTTGTTGACTGAAGGAATGAAAAAATAATGAAATGAAATGAATGAAAAATAATGAAAATGCATTGAATAAAAAAATAAATGAAAGCATAGAAAATATTAGGTGTTAAACTACTACATTACATTGTATCTTTTCCCTTTTTTTTTTTTTTTTTTCATTTTAGTTGCAGTAGCATCTTTTTTGTTTTGGTGTTCTGATACTTTCACTCTACAAGAAATCCTGATCATATATATATATATTTTTTCTTTTTAAAGATTTTTATTTCTCAAAGAGAGAGTACAAGGAGGGGGAGTGCAGGCAGAGAGAGATGCAAGCTCCCCACTGAGCAAGGAGTCCAATGTGGGACTCAATCACAGGATGCTGGGATTATGACCTGAGCTGAAGGCAGACTCTTAATTGGCTGAGCCACCCAGATGTCCCATAATTACATTTTTTTAAGGATAAAGCTTGTACTCTATTCATTTAGAATTTTAATTTTACAGGGCATATGAATGGCTTAGTCAGTTTAGTGCCTGAGTCTTGATTTTGGCTCAGGTCATGCTATCAGGGATTGTGAGGTCAAGCCCCAGGCTGGGCCGTGTGCTGGGTGTAGAGCCTGCCTAAGATTCTTTCTCACCTTCTTCCTCAACCCACCCTAACTTTCTCTCCAAAAAAAAAAAAAAAAAGAATTTCCATTTTATTAACATATATTCCAATTACATACTATATAAAGTCCATTGGTTTGGTAAAGATGATTTGCAAAGATTTACTATCACAAAGTTTTACGGGTTTTTTTTGTTTGTTTGTTTGTTTGGTTGGTTGGTTGTTTCCCCTCCTAAAGTATCTAATACTTAAAATAAGTCCATTTTCAAATGTTTAGATAAATGGGGTCAGACCCAAAACTACAATCTTAATAAAAATTCCCAAAATTAACATTAAATGAAACAGAAATTAATGATACAGTTTCTTGCAAAAAAAAAATTAAACTGTAGGGGCGCCTGGGTGGCTCAGTAGTTTAAGCCTCTGCCTTCAGTTCAGGTCATGATCTCAGGGTCCTGGGATTGAGCCCCACATACGGCTCTCTGCTCAGCAGGGAGCCCAATTTCCCCCCTCTCTCTCTGCCTGCCTCTCTGCCTACTTGTGATCTCTGTCTGTCAAATAAATAAACAAAACCCTGAAAAAAAGTGAAAAAATTTAAACTGTAAAGAATTTTTCTAAAACATTAGTTCATTATTCATTTAAGGAAATTTATTTGACTCATGATAAGTGGAATTACTTTAATATGTGAAGGTAAATTTACTGGTAAATGAATATAGGATTTTTCTTTCCATTTTCATCTCTTGTTTCATTGTTACAAATTTAAATTTGTAAGGAATCTGGCATAGGCAAATGTAAATTAATACTACTTCATAACGTAGGTATTAGCCATGAAAAAATAGGCTTAAGTTGGGTCTTATTTCTTGTTTATCTTCTCATTTAATCAATTTTCCTCTGATCAAAGTTAGAATATGTTAAAAACTGAGGTATGTCAGAAAAAGCAGTCTGCCTGACTCAAAGTCCACTCTCATCTTTTTCCATCAAATGTTCTGTTGAAACCAGAAAGTCTAAACTAAAATTTTGGAGACTCCCTTTCATCTAGGGTTCTCATGTGATCTCTTATGGAAAATGATCATGGAAAGGAAAATGGTATTAGGGAGATTAGATTGTGGGGTGAAGTATTTAATTCCTCTGATAGAGCTGTGTTAATATTTCCTAGATTAAAATGTTCAAAATAATTTGCCTCAAGAACAGTTTTGTCATCCAGCGTTGGTTTTGTTTTCTTTCTATGTACTATAAACTTCTGAAATTCTCTGGTAACTCCTTTTAAAGTGAATTTTTGTGATCTATGACTAAAATCCTGACCTATGAAAGGTAGGCTCATAAAACTCCATGTCTTTTCTACTTTATAACATTTTAATTTCTTAACAGTTTTAAGTTTAATTGTCTTTCTTTTTAAATAAACTGTACACTCTCCCTTACTCACAGTGTGTCCTTAATCCCTTACACAGATTTGGAACATAAAAATTTCTTATTTTGTGGAGTGAATCAATGAGTGAGGGAATGGATAAATGAAGAAATTAATAGTACTATACAAAACAAGTCAAGAGAATATAATTATATATTCTTATATTAGTATGGATATAAATAACTAGATAAAGTCTATAACTGAGAGGAGATATCACTCTAAGATTCATTTATTTCCATATGTAGTAGATATAATATTTTTTACTTCATAGATTTATTGCAAGAACTAAAAAAAAATAATGCCTTTAAATCATTCATTAGAGTGTTTGTGATACAGTTCACAATATAAATGTCACTTCATATTATGGCTTGCAACTCTCAAAAGATTAGGATTTTCGATGGGTGCTAACAACATGCAGGAGTACAAAACAAAGCATATTGACTAAATATACAAATCACAGGAATTATGACCTTTGTTATCATTGGAACAACTGTAACATATGGGACAAATATATATAACATATAGTTAATTTAAGTGAACTTAAGGAAAACATGAAAAAAAGAAGAAAAATAAAGATTATATACTCTAATTTTAAGAAGAATAATTCCTATTTCTTCAAGAGTCATGTAACAGTAATCAATCTCAAAATTAGAAAGAATTGCCTTTATTAGAAGCACATCGTTATGGATATCGTAGTTTTAAAAAATATTTTAAAATATTTGATGAAAGATAAAACTTGCAGCTAGAGAAAAATTTAATATTTACAAAATGGTATACAATAAAAAAAATCAGTTTTTGCCCCATTCATATCACCTAATCTCTCTCCTCCCAGAAGCAATCATATTACTTTTATACAGTGTTTTTTGACATGGTTTTCCACATATTTCCCATAATTCCCATATTTCATGTATTTATTTGGAATATTTGGAATATTTTATTAAATATTTCATAATCATTTGGAATATTTTATTAAAGATGAAATTAAGTTTTATTCACTCAGTTAAGTGTGATTATATTGTTTAATATAATTTCTATTTAGGAGAATAAAATATTTTCTGTTAAATTATTTCTTTCATGACTATACTTTGGAGATATACTTAAGTTTTTTTTTTTTAAGATTTTATTTATTCATTTGACAGACAGAGATCACAAGTAGGCAGAGAAGCAGGCAGAGTGAGAGAGGAGGAAGCAGGCTCCCTGCTGAGCACAGAGCGGGATGCAGGGCTCAATCCCAGGACCCTCAGATCATGACCTGAGCCGAAAGCAGAGGCTTTAACCCACTGAGCCACGCAGGCACCCCTATACTTAAGTTTTTTATTTCAACATTGATCAGTGTGGTATCACTTATCCCTTAAATTATCTGGGAAATTTTTTATAACTTTGGCTTTTGTTGACTTACTTTCAGATCTCTGAGGAATGCCAATTTCTTTTTTTTTTCCCTTTAGCTTTAAAAATTTACTTAGATTTTGTAAGGACCTATTTTATATTTATACATTTTAGCCAGAGGCTTACATTGAGGTTAAACAATAACCTTGTTGTTTAACCCTTAAACTGTCCCTGCTCCCCTTCCCCCAGGGGACTTACTTAAAAACAAGTCCTGGAAACCAGCCTCAGGTAACAAAGCTCAAATACAAGGGTGGGTCAGGCCAGGTCGAGACATCTGATCAGTGGGGGGTACATACTGTCTCCCTAGTTACCAAGGAATATGGGCCCCACCCTTTGGGCACCTTTTGGGCGCTAATTCTGACCAAAGTGATAGGCTGGTTCAAATGTCCACTAGGGTAAATTGTAATTCAATTGGTCACCTAGCATGACTGTGCAGCTTTCTCTGTGTGTTACAGTTTCATTGGCCACCTGTGTGTGGCCAAGTCCAACTGCATGGGCTTTGCCCTTAAAAGCTAGTCTGTGAAACAGAGAAGGGCCATCATCTCTCTAAGGGGCAGCCCCGACTGGTCTGTTTGACGGTCAGTCTGATTCTTGATGCTTGGCGTGAAATAAAGCTTTGCTTGACCTTCGCTTTGTATCAGTCTCACTCCTTTAATCACAGACTCATTATTGGGGCATAACAATTTAACATTTGGAAATTTTTTCAAAGTATTGCTGTACATCTTACAAGAAATCTATGGTATAGGATAGGGAGATCACTTATTTTCTTTCAGAAAGAGAAATGTAAACAATTGAGTGATCAGCAGTAACTTCAGGGCCAAGACTCCCAAGAGTTAATTGTGTAAATGATGTTAATCCTAAGTAGGCAGCAGCAAGTTTCTTGAGTCAGAAATCCAGAAACACAGTCTTTGTATAAATGGGGTGGGGGGTAGGGGGGTTGATGTTGCTTCAGACACACGTTGCCTTCTATATCTATTGTTTGTGTAGCAGGAACTTAAAAAGCCTTTGTGTACACAACCTAGAGTTGTTTACTATCCCTTAGAAGACAGAATCTTAGTTTATAGACTTACCTAAACTTCATCATTGGCACTTTATAGTATGTGCTCCAGTGGACCATAAAAATGCTCAGTTCATTGTAAAAAGACCAATCTGCTTCTTCAGGAGGAGGTTTGTGTAACCCAGAGTTTTATATGACTATCGTGACTTTCTTCATATTGTTCAGTGCTTTCCATTTTTGGTTTTCCTTTTGAGTCTCTTTACAAAAACAGAATTTAGTGTCCTTCCGTATCTTTAAATTTTTATTGTCTGTTTCTACCAAAGAGTAGCAATGATAAAATATGCTGAGTTTACTTATTTGAAAACCTAGAAACATATATAACATTTTAAAGTTTAAATTAAATCTGGAAAAATTTTTGCAGAAGTGATTTAGCACAAATAGAAAGCTATAATCACATGTTGAAATAAAAATGCAAAGAAAATGTCATGCACTCCTTTGCTGTATTTAAGTGTAAGTGTTTCACAGAAAATGAAATGCTGGCATTAACATCATCAATGTGTTTATTCTTGTGAAGAGTGAACATCTTAATGTCATCCTGAATAAATAATGTGGTTTGCGCTGAATTGATCTCTGAGGAAGGTATACGGAATGTAGCTAGAGGGGTCTCATTTACTCTGGTGAATAAACTTGCATTCATGTGTGGGTGTCGTATTTATATGCAGATGAACTGAACACCTGCAATCTTAAAAATAAACCATAAACTACTTATAAACTTTGCATTTAGTGTACTGCTATATGAATATACTCTGGAGGAAAATCATCCATTAGAAACTAATATTTTGTTATTAATTTTTTCTAGTATACAGGAACATAGAACCTCGCAGGATTCAGAAGAATGGTACCATAAGGGTTTATGTATAAACTTTCTTTATTTTCTTGCTTAATTATTGATTTAAATCTAAATACTACATTCTCTAAGAATGGCACTGATTAAATTGAATAATACTGACTTTTCTAAAACCTTAGTGAAACTTTAGTGGAATGGCTCAGAAGAAAGGACAAAACCAGTCTTCCAGGCCTTTGGATTCAATTGTAATAGTCACCATCAGGTAGTGATGGAAGTCGAATAACCATGGAATATTTTTACCTCTGATACTAAACATAGGGACTCTGGTTATAGAGGCACCCAAATTATAAATGATTTGTATATAACAAGACATGCTGGCAAGGCTTGAGATCTATTGCTATTCATATTTGGAATTGGTTATATTCCACATCCAATATCTACATGAATTTAATGCTTAAGAAGATGCTAGCAAACTTCAATTTCTCTCTCCCTTGTGTCTACATATTGATTTATATCTGCTAATTTACATAATCAGCTGCAAGGTCCTTTGAAGATAAAAGAGATTTGGATTCAACCCACAATGAAGTTATATCATATAAAACATTTTTCATGTGAACCTAAAGTGACCTCAGTTACCTATACTACAACATAGGTCCCTGTTCTGATGATTGAAATTCTACCAAGAATAAGAGAATAAAAAAGAACCAGTGAGGTTTATAGTCCCAGAGTTAAATGTTATCTAGTCACTGGGTCATCACTTTGGGGATGGTGCTGGTGGAGATTTGAGGTGAATAACTATGTCTTTCTGTTTGTGTCAGTGAGTCTATGAATTAAAAGGAATTCATCATTTATAGCTGTAATTTTGACTGTAGGGAATTTTGCTGTGGAAGCTTCTTGAATGTGTGAAACACAACCCTATGGACTTTCACCCTCTCACAGTAAAGGTAGCGGTGGTGTGTGTTCATAATCTCCTGTCTTGGGAAGGAGAGAGGAGCACCAATGGCGCTCATTTCCACAACATCCTGAAGAAGCGTACATACAAAGGGCAATTACAGCTCATTAAGAGTGACAGTGTCCTGGGCTCATTGTACTTTCAAGTCTCTGTTGGGGAGCTCATTTTCCACCACAGTCAAAGTTGGCAAAAAACTGCTAGTCTCATTCACAGAAATCTTGGAGATTTCCAGAAATTTGAAGGCAGGATTCCTGGTTAAGGCTGACATCCCTAAAGTCAATCAGGTAGAAGATCACAGCACAGATTTGGATTATTTTGGTAAGATGTAGCTTCTTCTACATCCATAAACATGAAACTTGGGGTATGGAAGTTATCCATAAAAACAAAAAAATTACCTAATTATTAAAGTGAAGAATGTTTCTTTCTAAAGCCCAAGCAAAATGATATTCTGCTTTATAATTCCGAGGAACTAGTGAATGCTTGACTTATAGATGGATTTTTCTTATGCTCATATCTATGAGTACTTCTGTTGTTTGAGTGTTTTAACTTAGAATTTGAATTTTTAATGTTATTTGAATGAAGACCAGTTTCTGTTCCAATTTAAATCTCACACACTGTTTCCCTCTTTCCTTAACTTCCAAACATCAGTTGAAGATTCTAATTCCCTCTCTGAGACCTCCCAAACTGAAGACCAGAATATATAGCTGCTAAGAAAAGGTTGATTATTTGCCTTTAAAATTCCATTAATATAGTGGCATATTAGGCATATATGATATAGATCTATCTAAAGAGCTTATTAAAAATGCCACTAAGATAGGGGCACCTGGGTGGCTCAGTGGGTTAACCCTCTGCCTTTGGCCCAGGTCATGATCCCAGAGTCCTGAGATTGAGTCACACATCAGGCTCTCTGCTCAGCAGGGGTCCTGTTTCCCTCTCTTTCTCTCTCTGTCTGCCTCTCTGCCTACTTGTGATCTCTTTCTGTCAAATAAATAAACAAAATCTAAAAAAACCCAAAAAAACAAAAAATGCCATTAAGATAAATAAAGGATTAGAGATAAACATGGGCAGAGAGAAGCAGAAATGAGGAGACGTGGGCTAACGGAGCTGGAAGAAGACACAGCTCAGGACAACACACTCCAGGTAAGAGAACTGAGAGAAAGAAAACCTCCCTGATGGCTAGTGATGATGAACATTTTTTCTTGTGTCTGATAGCCGTTTGTATGTCTTCATTGGAGAAGTGTCTGTTCATATCTTCTGCCCATTTTTTGATATGATTGTCTGTTTTGTTTATGTTGAGTTTGAGGAGTTCATTATAGATCCTGGATATCAACCTTTTGCCTGTACTGTCATTTGCAAATAACTTCTCCCATTCCGTGGGTTGCCTCTTTGTTTTTTTTGACTGTTTCTTTGCTGTGCAGAAGCTTTTGATTTTGATGAAGTCCCAAAAGTTTATTTTCGCTTTTGTTTCCTTTGCCTTTGGAGACATATCATGAAAGAAGTTGCTGTGGCTGATATTGAAGAGATTACTGCCTATGTTCTCCTCTAGGATTCTGATGGATTCCTGTCTCACGTTGAGGTCTTTTATCCATCTTGAGTTTATCTTTGTGGATGGTGTAAGAGAATGGTCAAGTTTCATTCTTCCACATATAGCTGGCATAGCTATATGTAGAAGTTTTCCAGTTTTCCCAGCACCATTTATTGAAGATACTGTCTTTTTTCCATTGTATATTTTTTCCTGTTTTGTCGAAGATTAATTGACCATAGAGCTGAGGATCCATATCTGGGCTCTCTACTCTGTTCTACTGGTCTATGTGTCTGTTTTTATGCCAGTACCATACTGTTTTGGTGATCACAGCTTTGTAATAAAGCTTGAAATCAGGTAACATGATGCCCCCAGTTTTATTTTTGTTTTTCAACATTTCCTTAGCAATTCAGGGTCTCTTTTGATTCCATACAAATTTTAGGATGATTTGCTCCAGCTCTTTGAAGAATACCGGTGGAATTTTGATTGGAATGGCATTAAAAGTATAGAATGCTCTAGGCAGTATAAACATTTTAACAATGTTTATTCTTTCAATCCAAGAGCATGGAATGGTCTTCCATCTTTTTGTGTCTTCTTTAATTTCTTTCATGAGTGTTCTGTAGTTCCTCGAATACAGATCCTTTACCTCTTTGGTTAGGTTTATTCCCAGGTATCTTATGGTTCTTGGTGCTATAGTAAATGGAATCGATTCTCTAATTTCCCTTTCTGTATTTTCATTGTTAGTGTATAAGAAAGCCACTGATTTCTGTACATTGACTTTATATCCTGCCACGTTGTTGAATTGCTGTATGAGTTCTAGTAGTTTAGGGGTGGAGTCTTTTGGGTTTTCCATATAAAGAATCATGTCATCTGGAAAGAGAGAGAGTTTGACTTCTTCATTGCCAATTTGGATACCATTTATTTCTCTTTGTTGTCTGATTGCTGTTGCTAAGACTTCTAATACTATGTTGAACAAGAGTGGTGAAAGTGGGCATCCTTGTCTTGTTCCTGATCTCAACGGGAAGGCTGCAAGCTTTTTCCCATTGAGGATGATATTTGCTGTGGGTCTTCCATAGATAGATTTTATGAAGTTCAGGAATGTTGCCTCTATCCCTATACTTTGAAGCATTTTAATCAGGAATGGATACTGGATTTTGTCAAATGCTTTTTCTGCATCGATTGAGAGGACCATGTGGTTCTTCTCTCTTCTCATATTAATTTGTTCCATCACATTGATTGATTTGTGAATGTTGAACTATCCTTGTAGCCCAGGGATGAATGGATGAATCCCACCTGGTCATGGTGGATAATCTTTTTAATGTGCTGTTGGATCCTGTTTGCTAGGATCTTGTTAAGAATCTTAGCATCCATATTCATCAGTGATATTGGTCTGAAATTCTCCTTTTTGGTAGGGTCTTTGCCTGGTTTGGGGATCAGGGTAAGGCTGGCTTCATAGAAAGAGTCTGGAAGTTTTCCTTCAGCTTCAATTTTTTGAAACAGCTTCAGGTGAATAGGTGTTATTTCTTCTTTGAAAGTTTGAGATCCATCAGGTTGAGATATCACCTTACACCAGTTAGAATGGCCAAAATTAACAAGACAGGAAACAACATGTGTTGGAGGGGATGTGGAGAAAGGGGAACCCTCTTACACTGTTGGTGGGAATGCAAGTTGGTGCAGCCTCTTTGGAGAACAGTGTGGAAATTCCTCAAGAAATTAAAAATAGAACTTCCTTATGACCCTGCCATTGCACTCCTGGGTATTTACCCCAAAGATACAGATGTTGTGAAAAGAAGGACCATCTGTACCCCAATGTTTATAGCAGCAATGGCCACGGTCGCCAAACTATGGAAAGAACCAAGATGCCCTTCAACAGACGAATGGATAAGGAAGATGTGGTCCATATACACTATGGAGTATTATGCCTCCATCAGAAAGGATGAATACCCAACTTTTGTAGCAACATGGATGGGACCGGGAGAGATTATGCTGAGTGAAAGAAGTCAAGCAGAGAGAGTCAATTATCATATGGTTTCACTTATTTGTGGAGCATAACAAATAACATGGTAGACAAGGGGAGTTAGAGAGGAGAAGGGAGTTGGGGGAAATTGGAAGGGGAGGTGAAGCATGAGAGACTATGGACTCTGAAAAACAATGTGAGGGGTTTGAAGTGGTGGGGGTGGTGGGAGTTTGGGGTACCAGGTGGTGGGTATTATAGAGGGCATGGATTGCATGGAGCACTGGGTGTGGTGAAAAAATAATGAATACTGTTATGCTGTAAACAAAAAATTTTTTAAAAAAAAGAAAACCTCACTAAATATTGATTCTAGTGTTGAAAATGAAAAGGTTCTGAAGGGAACTAGTAGACTAACCCATGAAGATAACTGGGTTCAGAGATGAAGTCAGAAAGTATGGCTATGCATGGGTATATGGATGAGCAGGAGAAATAATGTGTATATCTGAAGGCCCAAATTCCTTTGAACTAAAATTAAAATTAAGTTGTTACGCTCCTATGTTCTAGTCTATATAAATATATATAAACAATTAGAATTTGATAATAGGCATAAAGTAAATTTACAGTATAAAGGAGCTCTATATAGACTGGTGAATACTAACTCTATTGTCTGGATATAAGTAATATTAAAAATAAAGGTGACAAGTGACAATAGGAATTACTGTCCCTATATAAGAGAATAGAAGAAGATCCTTCCATTTAGAAGCTATTCATATAATTATAGGGTCAAAATGTATAAATTTAGTATGAAGATTCCTTTTACTATAGTGTCAAAGAACTTGCCAGAAGTATCGATGTAAAGTTCACACCAGTGAATATTACCAAAACAACTTTTATAACATTGAGTAATTTTTTTTTTAATAATACATTTTAAAGCTGAAGTTAGACTTCAGTGTGAGATAGGAATCCATCAAAATCCTTGAGGAGAACGCAGGCAGCAACCTCTTCGACCTCAGCTGCAGCAACTTCTTCCTAGAAACATTGCCAAAGGCAAAGGAATCACGGGCAAAAATGAACTACTGGGACTTCATCAAAATCAAAATTTTTGCACAGCAAAAGAAACAATCAACAAAACCAAAAGACAACTGACAGAATGGGAGAAGATATTTGCAAATGATATATCAGATAAAGGGCTAGTATCCAAAAATCTATAAAAGAACTCATCTAACTTAACACCCAAAGAACAAATAATCTAATCAAGAAATGGGCAGAAGACATGAACACGCATTTCTGCAAATATATCCAAATGGCCAAAAATGCTCAACACCACTTGGCATCAGGGAAATACAAATCAAAACCACAGTGAGATACCACCTCACACCAGTCAGAATGGCTAAAATTAACAAGTCAGGAAATGACAGATGCTGGCGAGGATGTGGAGAAAGGGGAACCCTCCTAGAATGTTGCTAGGAATGCGAGGTGGTGCAGCCACTCTGGAAAACAGCATGAAGGTTCCTCAAAAAGTTGAAAATAGAGCTAGTCTATGACCCAGCAAGCACAGTACTGGGTATTTACCCTAAAGATATAAATGTAGTGATCTGAAGGGGCAGGTGCACCCGAATGTTTATAGCAGCAATGTCCACAATAGGCAAACTATGGAAAGAGACTAGATGTCCATCAACAGATGCATGGACAAAGAAGATGTGATATAAATATATATATACATATATATATGTGTATATATATGTATATATAATATACATATAATGTATATATATGTATATATATAAATTTATATATATTATATATATATTATGCAGCCATCAAAAAAACCAAAATCGTGACATTTGCAACAACATGTGGAGCTAGAGGATATTATGCTAAGCTAAATAAGCCAATCAAAGAAAGACAATTATCATATGATCACTCTGATAATGAGAAATTTGAGAGGTAGGGTCGGGGGCTCTGAGGCGGTAGAGAGGGAAAAAAATGAAACAAGACAGGACCAGGGAGGGATATAAACCATAAGAGACTCTTTTTTTTTTTTTTTAAGATTTTATTTATTTGTCAGAGAGAGAGGGAGAGAGAGTGAGCACAGACAGACAGAGTGGCAGGCAGAGGCAGAGGCAGAAGCAGGCTCCCTGCCAAGCAAGGAGCCCGACGCAGGACTCGATCCCAGGATGCTGGGATCATGACCTGAGCCGAAGGCAGCTGCTTAACCAACTGAGCCACCCAGGCATCCCCATAAGAGACTCTTAATCTCAGGAAACAAACTGAGGGTTGCTGGGGGGGTGGAGGAGGGCTGGGGTGGCTGGATTATGGACATTGGGGAGGATATGTTTTATGGTGAGTGTTGTGAATTGTGTAAGACTGATGATTCACAGACCTGTACCCCTGAAGCAAATAATAGATTAAATGTTAATTTTTTTTTAAAAGTTTTAAAATCAATTTTGGAGGTAAACATGATATTGTCATGGCAGTAATATTTCTTTTATTCCTGATATGCCTGAAAGTTTTTTCAAATACATATTGGTCATTTGTATTTCATCTTGACATTGCTATATATATTGTTTTTCCATTTAGATTTTCATATTTAGTTACTGTAGCAAATAAATAATCATTAAAGGTTAGCATCACTGTTTTTTGACACTGTTTTCACTTAGCAAATTGTCTTGTTATTCTCAGGCAACAGGGCTTAGAAGGATTCAAGAAAATAATTGCTAAATTACTATCCATAAGAAATGGACAGTTAGTCAGGATAAGGTAGGGCAAAGAAAAGAGGAGGGAAGAGTAAGGAGAGACTGAAGAAAAACGGGATCAGAAGGTTTGAAGAAAAGGTAGGAAATAACAATGTTCCAGTGCCAGGATGACCAAAGACTCTCAAGGATAGACATTTCTCATATTCACAGCTTCTGTTGCTATAATGTATATCACTTCTATGGACCAAAAGAAAATAATAGAAGTCCCTGAAATTTTGCATACTATTGAGGGCAGCATTGGGCTTACCATTAGAAGCAGGATTATAACTTTAATTATATTTTTATCATAAAGAGTAACCTCAGTTGACCTCCAGGTTGGTGTAGTAATTAAGGTTCTGGAATTTCACTGCCTTGGTTCATGTTCTGGATTCCACAATAACTAGTCTTATGAACTTAATCTCTCTAAAACTCATATCATCTATCAAATGCAGATAATATTGGTACCTATATGATAAGGTTCTTAAGAGGATTTAGTGAAATAATCCTGGTAAAATCCTCAGCTCATGCCTGAAACAAAGTAAACACTCATTAAATGTCAATAATTATTCATATCTTTCTTTGTACATGTGTATATTATGTAATTAGGAACAATGAATTTGTCACAGAATAGAATTTTGTAGCCTCTCTTTTCCACTAAACATTTTGTGTTTTTTTTTTTAATTTTATTTATTTATTTGACAGAGAGAGAGAGGGATCCTGAGTAGGTGGGGGTTCGGGGGGTAAGCAGGCTCTCTACTGAGCAGAGAGCCTGATGTGGGGCTCAATCCCAGGACCCTGAGATCATGACCTTAGCTGAAGGCAGAGGCTTAACCCACTGAGCCACACAGGCACTCCTATTCTGTGTCTTTTCTATGTGCTTTTTTATTATGTTTACTATTTGTACACTGCAATAGAATTTAAGTTCCATGACAGTAAGCAATCTTTTTTTTTTTTTTTAATTTTTTATCCCCAGCGGTACAGGTCTGTGAATCGCCAGGTTTACACACTTCACAGCATTCACCAAAGCACATACCCTCCCCAATGTCCATAACCCCACCCCCCTTCTCCCAACCCCCCTCCCCCCAGCAACCCTCAGTTTGTTTTGTGAGATTAAGAGTCACATATGGTTTGTCTCCCTCCCAACAGTAAGCAATCTTAACGAATTCAGCAATGTATCTCAAGATTCTACAAAAGTGCTTGACACAAAATTGTTGCATCATATATACTTTTGAATGTAAATGCTAACATAAACTAAAAAGAAAAAAAAAAAAAAAGACAAGAACAAACAGGAACCACCCAGACACAAGGGATTTAACGTGTCCAGTATACACACATATGCTACCAAATCATCCCTCCTATCCCTGCAGAGAAAAAGACTATCTTGAGCCATTTATTCTTATAAAGCTATTTACAAGTTTACTACACATTATTGTATTTTTTTTTAAGATTTTATTTATTTATTTGACAGACAGAGATCACAAGGTGGCAGAGAGACAGGCAGAGAGAGTGGAGGAAGCAGGGTCCCTGCTGAGCAGAGAGCCAGATGCGGGGCTCCATCCCAGGACCCTGGGATCATGACCTGAGCTGAAGGCAGAGGCTTTAACCCACTGAGCCACCCAGGCGCCCCACATTATTGTATTCTTAAACAATAAATACTATACATTATTTCCCTATCTGAAAACGTTATGATACTTGCTTTTTTAAATTTAAATTCATCAATCATCATATAGTGAATTATTAGTTTCAGAGGTAGAGCTCAGTGACTCATCAGTCTTATATAACACCCAGTGCTCATTACATCTTGTGCCCTCTTTAACACCCATCACCCAATTACCCCATACCTCCACCCCTCCCCCCTTCAGCAACCCTTGGATTATTCCCTATGATTATAAGTCTCTTATAGTTTGTCTCTGTCCTGGATTTTGCCATTTTATTTTTCCCTCCCTTTTTCTATGCTCCTGTTTTGTTTCTTAAATTCCACATATGAGTGAAATTATATGATAATTGTCTTTCTCAGATTGACTTATTTCACTTAGCATAATACCCTCTAGTTACATCCATCTCATTGCAGGCAAGATTTCATTCTTCTTGAAGGTCAAGTAGTATTCTATTATATATACATACCACATCTTTTTGGCCCATTCTTCTGTTGATGGACATCTGGGCTCTTTCCATAGTTTGGCTATTGTGGTTATTGCTGCTGTAAACATTGGGGTGCATGTCCCCTTCGGATCACTGCATTTGTATCATTGATGTATATACCCAGTAATGCAATTGCTGGGTCATATGGTAGCTCTATTTTTAACTTTTTAAGGAACCTCCATACTGTTTGCCACAGTGGCTGCCCCAGCTTGCATTCCCACCAGCAGTGTAGAAGGCTTTCTCCTTTCTCTGTATCCTCACCATTTGTCATTTTCTGACTTACTAACTTTAGCCAATCTGACCAGTGTGAAGTGGTATCTCATTATGCTTTTGATTTGTATCTCCTTTATGCCAAGTGATGTTGAGGATTTTTTTTTTTCCATGTGTCTGTTGGTCATTTGATGCTCGCTTTAAGAAATAAAAATAGAAATAATTAACTTTTATTGATAGTTTATTGTTTTCACTGCTCTAAAATGATCCATTATATCCATTATATGAATATGTCACTGTTGTGGACTGAATTCTGTGACTGCGTTTGAAGGCAGAATTTTCAAAGAAGTAATTAAAGTTACATGATGTCATAAAAGTGGGGGTAAAAACCCAACAGGAGTGATGTCTTTATAAAAAGGAGAGAGAAGAGAGAGACATACTGAGGCACACAGAGAAAGGGCCATGCAAGGAGACTGGAAGATGGCCATTTCTAAGCAAAAGAGAGGCCATAAGAGAAACCAAATGACCTACAAACACCTTGCTGTTGAGTTTCCAGCTGCCAGAATTTCAAGGAACAAATTTCTGTTATTGAAAACATTCAGTCAATGGTGTATTTTTTTAAATAGCACTAGGTGACTAATACAGTCATTATTTTTCTATTTTCATGTTACCAGACATTTGTATTGGACTTTTTTCCCTAAGTTTTACCACTAAGAATGACAATATAATTATCTTTCTTTTATCATTATTGTATATACATATACAAAAATGTCACTGGGCTACCAAGAGGTGGAATTGTACCTTAGAATTTGCTTTTCAATGTCCATCCTATATCTATATTGTCCTCTGCTGTGATTGTAGCAGTCTACACTCTCATCATGGACATGTGATTTCCCTGTTGCATCACATCTAAAACATTTGGTACTCTCAGACTTTAATATTTTCCCAGTCCAATGAGTAGGCAGTAGTATCTCATTGTGCTTTTGATTTGTGTTTTCCTAACTACTAGTAAGATTGAATAATGTCTCTTAGGTCAGTGTTCATTTATGATCTCTCTTATGTGAACATCCCTTTCTTTTGTCTATTTTCCTACGGCTGTCTTCCTTTGTTGATGTGCAAAATTCCCTAAAATGTGAATACTAACCATTGGTTAATAACACAATGCAAAAGTTTTCTATCTTTCTGTGACTTGTCTTTTATATTTTACAGGTCCTTTATAGAATACATATTTTAGATTATGTCATAGTTACATTTATCAATAATTACCTTTGTAGTGAATGATATTATACATTGTGCAGTGATAGATGTTAACTACACTTTTGGTGAGTATAGCATAAGGTATAAACTTGTTGAATCACTATGTTGTACACCAGAAACTAATGTAACATTGTGTGTCAACTATACTTCCACAAAAGTAAATAAATAAATTATCAAAAGCATTATCTTTGTTCTGTATACTTTTAAGGCTTAAGGAACCTTTCATTATATACAATAATAAGAAGAAAATTTTATTGACAAAATTTGTTAAATTGTGATTTTAAGACTCTCATCTACCTAGAGGTTGAGTAAATATTGTGTGAAGTGGGAACCCAATTACAAAGCAACATTTAAAGCATAGTTCACATTTTTCCACTATTACATATTTAACATTTTTTGAAAATTTCAATTCATATGTTGCAGATATTTAAGTTTAGTTTATTTTCATGTATTTGCTTTGCATCAGAATTGGTATAGTATTAATTTATTGTACTCATTCAGCATTAACTTATTAATCCTCATAATTTGCCTATCAAGTATCTTAGGTTTTTCATATTTACAATGATAAAGCTTGCAAATAATAAAATGTTTACTCATTTTATTTATTATGAGGCTTTTGTTGAGATCATAACTTGTGAGATACTACTGTGAATTCCATGATGACAAAAATGATTAAAAACAACAGACAAAATCATTTCCCAAAGAAAATTACATTCACAATTTTTTTCTTCTTGCTAATTATACATGTTTTTCCCTCACTTTATTTCCCTCCTGCCAGCATTGCTTCTCCTACTGACAACTCTGATTTTTCTTTGGAGTTTCATTTGTTTCTGGAAAGTTGACTCTATTTCCAGGCCTAAATAAAAGTAAAGCCAGTCAGTACATTAATCTCTAGGAAGCAGTGATTGTGTCATAGAGTTCGCAAAATATATCTAAGATTTCATTTTCATTCACTGATTCAGCTGGTGTTTTTGGAATCCTTACTAATGAATGAAGATACAAATATAAGTTAAGATTTGCATCTTGGTGCTGATATATAGAGTCAGGGAAGTAAGCAGCAACAGCAGAAGTTGCCAATTGAAAGAGGAGCCAAGAAAGGGAGGCTGCAAATGCTGCCTGATTTTATCAGGATATGTTTCAAATATGTAGTGACATAAGAATAAAAAGCTATGCATATTTTAAATATTAGAAACACTGATAAGGGGGAAAAAACAAAAACAAAAACACCTGCCTTTAAAATTCCCTAGTGAAGAAACTAGAAATTTATACAAAGAAGTTTAATAAATGTGTTATATCTTTAAGTCTCTGTATGTAGATATGTAGAATGAATGTTTAGGTTAGGGCATATTTTGCATCTATGTGTTAAGTTAGTTGTACTCAATAGTTTGCATCTATGTGTTAAATTAGTTATTCTCAATAACCTATTCTGTTTATTTTCTAAGATGAATGGACACCTTTCCTTATACATGACAAATTTCCTTCCCAGACAACTAGGGGGCGTGAGCTATACTTGATCATTAAAAATAAAAACTTTCCTCTAGAACAGAAAAAAAAAAAAAAAAAGGCCTGGTAACTCAAATTGGAAGACTTTTCAAAATCAATGACAGAGAAAAGGAAATTTCAACCTTGTTGACCTCTTAGTGAAGAAAAATATATATAGCATGCTAAATGAGATGTTCTGGCAAGGGAAAGAAAAAGGTATCAAGTTGTATCATTTCAAAATGTAATTTTCATTCATATTACTTTCACCAAACTTATCCTACTAGGAAACTATTTCAGATAATTCAAAGGGCAGAAGCTATAATACTGGTTTCTAGCTGTCTTTTTTACAGGATTGTTGAATTAGCATAATGGGCTATAGCTGCATTAACTAGTGTTCTTTCTAAGACCTGTGAAATGACTTCATGTTATTTTCTACCCCCGCCCAAAAAACAAAATGATTCAATAATAAGTTATCCTGAATAAAGTGAGAAATGTGGACTCTGTAAACAATGTTCAGAAATGACTTACAACTATTGTAAATATCACTTAAGATTTTTTTATATGTCAGATACAATATTTTGTTTCCTTGGAATAAATGTGACAATGATTTTTTTTTTCTCAGTCTTTTCTTGGAATGTACATTTTGTTGATTTTTTTTTTTTACTTTTACTAATTATTTCTGGCATTTTTAAAAAACATTTTATTTATTTATTTATTTGAGAGAGAGAGAACACATGTTAAAGCAAGTATGAGCAAGGAGGTGAAGGGAGAATGGGCAGGGAGACAGATGGAGAGGGAGAGTTAGGCTCTATGCTAAGTCTGACCCAGGACCCTAGGATCATGACCTGAGTTGAAGGCAGGTACTTAACCAACTGAAGCACCCAAGCACCCCTGATTATTTCCAGCTTTACTGAGATATAAATGATGAATAAAATTTTGTCTGTGAAGAATAGCAATTTTTAAAAGATTTATTTATTTATTTTAGAGAAAGAGAGAGCAGGGATCCACATGAGTAGGGGAGGGATGGAAGGAGAGGGCAGACAGAGAGAATCTCAAGCAGATTCCCGTCTGAGCTCAAGCCCAGTGTGGGACTCAACAATCCTGAGATCATGGCCTGATCTGAAATCAAGAATCAGATGCCTAACTAACTGAGGTCCCCAAGAATATCCTTCTTTATGATGTTTACAAAACAGTAATAAACATCCATGGGCTTTATGAAAGCTAAATAGTTTTGTCTTATTTGCTTGACTACTTTTTGCTGAATATCAATTAATATTTATTGAAATTTGCTAGTTTTTTAAAAGTCATATTTAGTTTTACTTAGGATAAAATATTTCAATATGTCTATAAGTGCATAAAACAAAATTAGTCTTAGATTTATCACAAAATTATTATCTTTGTAACCATCACCCAGTCAAGAAAATAAAACCTTAGCCAACACCAACATGGCTTCTTCCTTATCCTCTTCCATTACTAATGACTTCCTCCATTCCCTCCAAAATCTTGAAAATTTCTATTAGGGATCTAGGGACAATAGTAAACCCAAGTCAACTAAATCAAGTAATTGTGATTATATTTAATTAACGCTGGGCTTCAACTTCACAGAAAGCCAATCCACATCTAGCTAAACTTGCTCTGGTACTCTAAATAATTCAAGATATCAACTCAAATACAGCAGATTTATCTGGGGCATCTTACTCTTGGAAATTCCTGTATTCCAATTTTTGTTTCCCTAGTCCTATGAGAATTTCAAAACATTCTTAGAATATAAACCTCCCAGTCACTTCTTCCAGAATTGATAAATACTCTAGGTTAAAGCAACCTGCAATGCCAGACTTGTATTGCTTGAATTGCATCTTTTCCAATGCTTAGCCTATTAATTCTTCATAGTCATGCTAACTTGCCAGTTATTTCAAGCACATGCTTCTTTATGCTTTGTCTGGTTTTTCCAGCAAAAGTTTTCAGCAAGATTGTTGATCAAAATTACAAGCATACCAATTCTGGAAGCTAAAGAAGTCTCAACACGACTTTTTGGTAAAAATACTATAAATACATTAAAATTCCTTGATCTCATTTCCCTCCTTTCTTCCCTTTCTCTTATAAAAACCACTATCTATAATTTTAGTGTTTTTTTTTTTTATTTTTTGCACTTTTCATAATTTTAGTCAATATACATGAGACTATAAAATACACAGTATCATTTTTATGTTTTTATATTTTTAAATATTTCACAATACTGACAGTTTCATTCTATAATTTTCTTCTTAAAAACAATGGTGAAATTTATCTTTTAACACATGTAGTTCACTTCAAATACTTTAACTGCTAAATAACATTATTTGTAAAAATAACTGCAAATATATTAAGCCTCTAATTTTGATGGACATTTAAGTCATTTCCAATACTTACCCTTATCCTCAATGTTCTATTAAATATCCTTCCATGTAAAAGTTTTCTCAGGGATTTAACTATGAATAGAAATGACTGGGCACCTGGGTGCCTCAGTGGGCTAAAGCTTTTGCCTTCGGTTCAGGTCCTGATTCCAGGGTCCTAGGATCGAACCCAGCATCAGGCTCTCTGCTCAGCGGGGAGCCTGCTTCCTCCCCTCTCTCTCTGCCTGCCTCTCTGCCTACTTGTGATCTGTCAAAAAAATAAATAAAATCTTTAAAAAAAAAAGGAATGATGAGTTTGGGGATATGTACATCTTCAACTTTACTAAATTTTGTTCAATAGCTTTCAAAAACAAGTTAGTTTAGGGACACTTGGGTGGCTCAGTGGATTAAGCCTCTGCTTTCAGCTCAGGTCATGATCCCGGGGTCAAGGGATAAAGCCCCACATCAGGCTCTCTGCTCAGCGGGGAGCCTGCTTCTCCCTCTTTTTCTGCCTGCTTCTCTGCCTACTTCTGCCTAGTTGTGATTTCTCTCTCTTTCAAATAAATAAATAAATAATCTTTTTAAAAAAACCCAAGTTAGTTTATATTCTCAGCAACACAAAATCTGAATTCTTTTTGCTCTACATCCTTGAAAATACTTAGAATTTTCAGAATGTTAGTATTCTATTTCCAATTTGACACATATCTGATATTTACTTTGAATTTGCAACTTAGCACACCATTTTTTTTTCATAAATGTATTGGCTTCCACAGTTTCTTCTTTTCTTCATTCCCTATTCTTCTACTAGGTTTCCCCCCCCCTTGGTTTATATGATTTAAATATACTTGAGGTTTAAATTCTTTTAGCCTTATACTTGTGTAATACACAATGTCTTTTAGTAGTCATTTAAATTTGTATTCAATGTTGTGCTGTCCTAATATAGTCATATTTATCAATAAATTCATCTTTGTTTCCATTTTAAAATTCAATAAATTTTCACAAGATGTATAAGAAAACATAGTTTATATTACACAGCAGTAACAAAAATAATCTCCAATGATGTAACTCTACAGTGGATTCTTCACAGTTATATAAAGTCCACTGTGCTATACAAAGTCATTTTCTATGTAATGATTCAGTGATGCAGGTGATTTTTGCTAATTAAAATGACATCACTCTTCTGTGATTATTTTACTGCACTCAAAACTTATGATCTTTTAAGCAAAACACTCCCTTATAAAAAAAAATGCAATAAATTATCCCCCAAATTTCTCAAAAAAAAGGTTTTTTTATGCATAAAAGATTTTCAAGTAAATTATATATGTTAATCCTTTCAAAATTATACAAATCTAATGCTTCTCATTATTGGAAGAAATTGAAGCTAAAATAACTTAAGCAACTTAACATGTTATTCGGTTATTAAGTGGTAGAGCAATGATTTCATTATATGTCTCCAGACTAGCCTTTCCAGTACATCGTAGATGAAATAGACAGACTAACACTTACAACTTTATATAAGACACTGACTTGGATTTGGGGGTATAGTGACTCAAGAAATAAATTTCTCATTTTTATAACTGAGCAGTATGTAAGATTGTGTTAAATATTTTTCTGACTGTGTTTGATGGCATACACATAGACTACCTAAGATGTTATTTAAAACAGCAAAGCATATTTCAGTTGTGCTGATTTAACTGAGAGAGGAAGGAACCACACATTACAAGTATAACTCCATGATCTTTACCATACAGAAAAAATTGAATATCCATCTATCCCAACTAGCCTGTCCTTGCTGTGCTGAATCAAAGTCATACCAATCACTGAGAAGAATTCTGCCTCTTCAAAGTATATTAGCAGAGATACAAGCAGACCATGAACTGAAAAATGTTTTAAAAAAATCAAAGTCGTTAAGACTACACAGTACTGTTATTTATCTATATTTCCTTGATTTTGAATTTCCCTTCCTACATGTCACAGAAGCATGAAAAGCATGTGGATATTACCATTTGTCCTGCTTCCATTCTGAGAATAGATATTAATAATTTTTCTTTGATGAGGAGCTATGGAGTTGCACTTTTTAAAAAGCAGACAAAAAGAACTAGTATTATTTCAGTTCATTAAATTTGTATCAGGTTAAGTAGGAAACATATCAGCTATTACAAAAAAATTTTCCACTGCCCTTATAGTGGTTTCATTGACTTATATCCCATTCAATGTTTAGCTCCTTTATTCATTATCTTAAAACAAACATATATGTATAATTGTAAAATAATAATACAGCAATTCTAAATTCTAAGTTTAACCATATTAATCATTTGTTCAAAGTACCCAGTAGCATTGCTTATTTGAATAGAAACAGTTTAAATAGCTTCTAATGAAATGAATTAGTCTGTCAGAACAAAGAGTAGGAAGGATGATTCTAAATGCTTTCCAAAAATCTGTCATTAAATAGAAAGCAGGTAGTTATGGAGTGGTTGAAAAAGCAATGAATTGTAATACCTGAATTCTGCCACTGACTATGAAGACTTATTAACTACTGCTTGACCCTGATGATTTTCATCTCTTTACACCTAGTTTTCTCACAAAAACAGAACATATTTTGTGCTCTTTATTTATCTTTTGTATTTTATAATTGAATAATTTTTAGTCAGGAAGGGTTTTATAAAATTGTGTCAAAGTAACAGTCTAAGGTCTACTAACACATACTGTTTCCTGAGCTTTGGACTCAACACATAATTTTTAGAAGATTAGAGAGAAAAAAAGCTCAGGCTTTCCTTAAAATTCTTCAAAATCTATAAAGAACAGGTAAACTTTCTTATAAGGAAAAACTTATGAAATTTTATATTATAAATAAATTTCAATATATTTACATAGAATTATTTGTTTTGCATCTGGTGGTATCTATTGCCCATTTACCTTTTTCCTGAAAATTATATCCTAATTATCATTTCATGTAACCAGATGAAATTAGGGCTATCAAAACAATTTAAGAATGCTGAATTTCATCCATGAAAAGAATGAGAAGCCAGGAAAAGATTAAAAGTAGGAGAGTAAAATGACAGGATTTGAGTTTGGGACTATACTATCACTGGGAATATTTATATGAAGATAGCATCAACAGGGCTCATATATTGTAGGAAACTCAGTAAAAAGCTATCATGGTACTCCAGGAAAGAAAATATGGCTGCCTGGAGGAAAGTGGTTGCGTCAAAGCTGGAAAGATGTGAAAAGAATTCAGAGCAAGTTATGGTGTCCCTTCTCTCATCCTGTGTTCTCTGAATGCAAAGCTATCAGTGATTGACACATTTGTTTAAATCAGAGACCATTTCAACCTGCACTCTTCAGCATCACAGAAGGACTGGCTGTGAAATGATTCTTCCTCTCCTTCTGCCACCAATGTTAGCAATCTATTGATAACAAAATTGAGTCAGAAACTTATATATCTTCCATTAGAGATTTAATCAGATATGATCTAGTGATCACAGCTCACCAATGGCAAAGATAAAGAGCCTTAAAATCTCATACATTATTTCATATCTTAGGAGTGATATATGCTCAATTTCCTCAAATTCTGTGTCTTTTCTTTTTGTCCAAGAAGACATACAAATGGCTAACAGACACATGAAGAAATGTTCATCATCATTAGCTATCAGGGAGATTCAAATCAAAACCACACTGAGATATCACCTTACACCAGTTAGAATGGCCAAAATCAACAAGATGGTAAACAACAAGTGTTGGAGAAGATGTGGAGAAAAGGGAACCCTCTTACACTGTTAGTGGGAATGCAAATATGTGCAGCCACTTTGGAAAACAGTGTAGAGATTCCTTAAGAAATTAAAAATAGAGCTACCCTATGACCCTGCAATTGCGCTACTGGGTTTTTACCCCAAAGATACAGATGTAGTGAACAGAACGGCCATCTGTACCCCAATGTTTATAGCAACAATGGCCACAGTTGCCAAACTGTGGAAAGAACAACAATGTCCTTCAACAGATGAATGGATAAAGAAGATATCGTCCATATATACGATGCAGTATTACACCTCCATCAGAAAGGATGAATACCCAACTTTTGTAAAAACATGGACAGGATTGAAGGAGATTATGCTGAGTGAAATAAGTCAAGCAGAGAGAGTCAATTATCATATGGTTTCACTTACTTGTGGAGCATAAGGAATAACACAGAGGACACTGGGTGAAGGAGAGAAGTGAGTGAGGGAAATCAGAGGAGGAGACAAACCATGAGATACTGTGGACTCTAAGAAACAAACTGAGGGTTTGGGAGGTAAGGGGAGTGGGGCTTGGGACAGCTTGGTGGTGGGTATTAAGGAGGGCACGTACTGCATGGAGCACTGGGTATGGTGCATAAACAATGAATCTTGGAACACTGAAAAAATAAAATTAAATTTAAAAAATTAAGAATGATGAAGAATACATTCCTCACAAGATTATTATTATTTTTTTTAATGTGGAACATGAAATCTAGTACCTGGTATAGATTATTTACTCAGTAAATACCAATTCCCTTTTTTCTACCTCAACACTTTTTTTAAAAGATTTATTTATGTATTTGAGAGAGAGAGTGAGCATGAATGGGGGAAAGGGCGGGGAAGAGGGAGAGAGAGAAGCAGACTCCTCGCTGAGCAGGGAGTCCTGTGCAAGGCTGGATCCCAGGACCCTGAGATCATGACTTGAGTTGAAGATATATGCTTAACTGACTGAGCCACCCACTCAACCCACACCCCCAAATCTTTCTTAGCTCACAGCATGGAGGTGAGAATTTTCATAGGGGAATCAGATACAAATATATATTGGTAATCCATAAACATGTTGTTAATTATTAACATAAGAGGCCCTAAAGAATTGTAACTTCTCAGATTGCCTTAATAGTGTCAAAGTCCAATATGTCATGCTAAATATGTCTAGCTCTGGGTGCCTGGGTGGCTCAGTGGGTTAAAGCCTCTGCCTTCAGCTCAGGTCATGATCTCAGGGTCCTGGGATCGAGTCCCGCATCGGGCTCTCTGCTTGGCAGGGAGCCTGCTTCCTCCTCTCTCTGCCTTCCTCTCTGCCTACTTCTGATCTGTCTCTGTCAAAGGAATAAATAAAATCTTTAAAAAAAATATATGTCTAGCTCCTTTTTTAACTGTGTATAAAATTGATAGTTTTTTCTCCTTTAGTCTCTATATTTACCTAAGGAGTAGCTATGCTATAGTGAACATTTTACATATTGAATTCCTAAAGTGAAATATTTCAACTTCTCTTCCCTGGGAGTTTTAAGATAAAATCCTGTTGAAAAGGAATTGAATGGAAAGTTAAAACCAAATCTCTATACCCTGCCAAGAATCTGTGATTTCCAGACAAATCATCCAAAGTTTCATAAATGTGGTTCTCATTATTATTCTCCATACTCAGGCTATTCTCAAAAAGTACAAGAAAAGATACTGATTTGATCACAGATCATACAGTAACTTTGGCAACAAATTTTGAATTGTCACAACAGAATGTAACCAGACAATATACAGCAAAGTGACAATAGGCTGTCACTTTTAACCAAATGGCAAGGACATTGACATACAGTGAATCAGAGCTACCATAACAGTTTGCTTTCTCTGTTCCATTTACTTCTCTGTTACCACTCAAAAGAAATCAGTCACTTCTTTCTGAGACAGAGTTTTTATCCCACTTATATCACTGCCATTGTGATTAAATGTTTTATAGCTATAAAATAAGAGACCAGATATATATTAGAAATTAGTGAGATGTTCTTCTTTACATACCACTCTACTCTTGACACTCTTTGACACATCTTTTTGTGAATCTCGCCTGCCTTTTTTCAAATCCTTTTTATTTTTCCCATCAAAATAATTAAAGTGATTCCTTAAAAAGGTCATCAAGGGGGTGCCTGGGTGCTGCAGTCAGTTAAGAATCCAACTCTTGGTTTCAGCTCAGGTCATGATCTCAAGAAAATAAATAAATCTTAAAAAAAAAAAAAAAAAGGTCATCAGGTTTAATAAAAACGTTGTATGTCTTTCATTTCTCTTCTTACTATGAAGTAGACAGACATGGCTCTGTCCAAAGCTGAAGAGATAATTCAGGAGGGAGCTGATACCAAGTGCTATTTTCTCAGTGTATAAAACATATACACGTAGCTTGAAATTATACTTGTACCCCTTTACTGACATGTTACTTTCCTCTCTCCCCTTTTTAAGACAGTACCATAGAGTATAAGGGACAGGATGTTTAGGTCTAATGTCTTTGTTGCAATATAACATTTTACTCTAGTAAATTTCTTCAGAATTCTGGGAATTAACTAAAATCTTAGTTTAAAATAACTATAGTCATACAATGTCCCTTTAACCTTAATGGTGAGAAGGGAAAAGAGAAATTTCTAAAGTAAATCCATCCTTCACAGCATCTCTTGGCCAATCTGTTCTTTCCTGAGGGGTAGGATTAATTCCCTGTTATGTAGTCCCCATTCTCATAAATAACCTTATATTGGACTGGAAAAAATGTCAAGTACCACAAGGCATTTAAGAAGTAGGAAACTAAATAAAATATGAAATTTATGTCTAATGAAAACTAACAATGACCTTGGACAGGTCATTAGAACTCATTGTTAATTCTTTCTACATCTGAAAATGAGTAAGTTTAACTCTGGCTTCTAATATCCCTTCAAAATATTATAGCACTTAGACTAGATCATTACATTTCAGTATCTTATGTAACAGTTTCCCAAAATGGTTTTCCTTTCTTTTGCTGAAAATTCATAGTAAGCTAGAATTTTATCAGACATCCTAGTATTTAACAGAAGTCAGTCTCTAGTATGAGAAGAAAGCATGGCATACAAAAGTAGAATTTAATGTTTAAATCAGACAGATGCTTCACCCAGTGTGCGATCCTTTCTCATTTCTTAGTCTGATTTGAAGCTTTCACTTTTGTAGCTGATGCCATTGGAAAATTATTTGAAGAAGTAAGGAGAGGACAAAGAAGCAAATTTGGTATTTGTTAGTTTACAAGACAATGCTGCTAGATGAAAACTTCCACAGCATCCCTGCCTTCACTGACACCACCTATACCCGGGTCTATGTGGTTGAGTTTGAGTGGAATAAAAGAGCACTTTTTACTCCTTTCTTTCTTATTTGATTCTTATGAAAAAAATCAATAGTCCTTTTTCTGAGAGTTAAGGGAAACAGGAATGTGGATTATGATAAAGATATTTGTAACAGGACTTTTTGGAGGTCATAGTCTTCTCTTATGTTACATGCATTTATATGAGAATACTTATATGGGGATAATATATGTTCTTTAAATATCTGAAGCATAAGACTAGTCATACAATGATAAATTGTTAAGAGATGTGTATTTTAATCATCATAGATATGCATTTTATAGTATTTTTCAAAGTGATATAAAAGTGGTAAAAATTAATTCCATTGTTAGGCTTTAACATTAAAATGCTTACATAATTATGTTTGAATAATCAAATGGCATGTTACTAGAAATGGAATATAGTAGGGAGAAGTATTTTCCAGAAATATTTTTAGAAGGTGGGACTGTCTGAATTCCCAACTGTGAGCTTTACACATATTTCCCATTAACTATGTATATAGTTATAAATAATTTATTCTACAGTATACATTTATCCACTCTTAACACTCCTTCAAAATAACTCTTTTCATATGTATGCATGTGTGAAGTAAGAAAGAACCATCTAAATTTCTACAGAGGACTGTTAAAAATAAACTTAAAATATCTTAATGATATGAGGTTACACCACATTGATAACAAAAACATTTCTAAATCTTTACAATGTTGCTACAGATTAAAAATAAGGTTTATAAATAGCAATGTGAAATATCTAGAGTTTATAAAACTATATTAAACATCATAACCCATCTGTAATTTTAATTTTCTTTCTTAAAAATAGTAGGTGACATGAATTTTGGGAAAAAAATAAATTTTTTAAAAATGGTAGGTGACAAATAATTCTACCATTATAAATAACCTTCTTTATAGAGTCATGCTAAATGATGCCATAAAGGTATTATGTGATATATTTGCTACATTTTTCTCTCTGTTTTTGAGAAGATTTATAGTCATTTCTCTATTTAGCCAACAGATGTGAAGTAATTTCAGGATGATCTGTATCCATCAGAAAGTACCACATGTTTTTTTATTTAACCCCATTTCTATGGAAACCTGAAGATGCCTCATGCATTGTCCTTCAGTTTTCTGAAGAAAAATAACTTTCATTATTTTGGCATGAAACACCCTGGGATGCCCTATGTCAAGAATAATTAGAATTTCACTTTTCAGTGTCTCTCCTGCAGTATATTGACTGTCTAAACGAACCTTGCTGTCTGGTGTCTGATAAATGTGTTCTTAAGAGTATGAACTGAAGCGAATCTGAACCAAACCAGTTAGAGCTGTCCATGTGAAAGTCTAAATAAAGGTGCAGAAATGTACATATTGAGACATTCATTAATTTACTTCAGACTATTCCATTTATTAATTAGAGGTTACTTTGACAGTCTAGTTCAATTGCTATGTCTATAGAGAATAAGAAAATATATCCAACTACATGGCTACCATGATGTTTACAAATTTAGTTTTTAACATTACTATCATTGCATGAAACAAAGCATCAGATTAGCATTGCTCCAAACTGTAAGGGTAATAAAGGTAAATTCTAATGAAATACTGGAAGAAACAAGAACAACAAGCAGGAGAGAGCAATTATTTCATACAAAGTCAAGACAAACTCCTCATCATGCCCAAACTTACTTTGTTTCCCCACATTTATCTGCCATTTTACAAGTGATCCTTCTGCCTAGAAGTTTTCTGCCATCTCTCTTCCCAGACAGAATCTAATCCTCTTTTTTATGTTTA
This sequence comes from Mustela nivalis, assembly GCF_964662115.1. Lineage (NCBI taxonomy): Eukaryota > Metazoa > Chordata > Mammalia > Carnivora > Mustelidae > Mustela > Mustela nivalis. The sequence goes on along the minus strand of NC_139023.1, from coordinate 73,373,308 downwards.
TAACATCCCCAAAATTCTGGAGGTTTTCCCAATGAATTTTTCCATACCTTAGTCATCATACTTAGTACACTGCATGTTAATTTTATATTTATTTTCTTGCCCCATTACCCTTAAGAATTTTGATACAGCAGTCTTGTCTTTTATATGCAATCAACAGTACTTGATATAAAGTCCATCCTCAAAAATGTTTAATGAATGAATAAGTGAATGAAAGAATGATTGAAAGAAGAAAAATATGGTCAACAGCATCTATATAACACTGGATATAATGAAAACTCTGCTTTTATTGCCAGTGTCAGAATGGAAAAGGATATTTCTACTGGCTCAGAATTCGGATGTGGATGGCAAATTCTAAAGAAATTCATCCCAGACATTATTTTAATATTAGGCCATATCTCTGCAGAAAAATTTTTCCCTATTTTATTATACTACCTCATTTGTAAAATTATAATGATTACCTACATGGCAAAAAAAAAAAAAAAAAGATGCTATACTTGTTTGGGCAGTATAATTCTAATGGTTATGAAGCATATAAAATTCAACTGATAAGTCAAACTAAGGAGCCAGCAATTAAAAAAAAAAAAAAAAGGAGGGGGAGAACTTAATAGCTGAATCTGCAAATGAATATTGAAAAGTGAAGTACTTTTAAGTGAAAGAGTTTTGAGTAACATGGTAGAATGGAAGAAGAATATGTGGAAAATAATCTGTGTTTAAGAAATTCTAAGATGTAGCTGTATTACAGTAAGGTGAGAATAGAAAACAGAAAGATTAGTTTCTCTCAATTAGCCAGACATAAAGTATGAGGGCTTTGATGGAAATATTACCTGTTTAAATAAAAAAAGAAGAATAAATTAACATCCTTACTTGAGAAAGAATAAACAGAGATCAATGATGGTATGAACACATGGAAAGTACATGAGAACATAAATCAAAGTAGCTCCAGGGTTGCTTTCTGTCCATGCCAGTTTTGAATAGAGTTTAGTATTAAGATTGGATGATCCTGAATCAAGAATTCTCAAATGATATATTTCTGACTTGCCAATTTTGAGGAAAAATTTACTTATAAAAGTGGAGAAATCATGATGCAACTGAAAGTTCCAGGATAAAGAGAGATTGAGGGTATTTGAGTTATTTGAATGTGTAAATATTATAAAGGAGAGAATAGAGCATTGGGATACCTGGGTGGCTCCATTGGTTAAGTGTTCTACTCTTGTTTATGGCTCAGGTCATGATCTCAGGGTTGTGAGTTCAAGTCTTGTGTTGGCTCCATGCTGGGCACTTGCTTCAGATTCTCTTTCTTTCACCCTACCCCCCAGAAAAATAGAATGTAAAACACATAGGTTCAAGAATTAAATATGGGGTCACTGAGTAAGGCAATAAATAAAAACCATATAACATGTATTGCAAGAGGATTTAAGAATCATGAAAGCGTGAACACACTTGTCGAAAGAAATATCCAAATAGATGTGCTGTGTAGCTAATCCTGATAAGAAGTCACTAAGCATAGTGGGTGTTTCTAGGACATCATTGGTAAGTAAAGCTAAAATACTAAAGACAAAATTAAACATAAAGGAAAAAGAAGAAAGAAGAAATTGACATTTGTTCTGTCCTCAAAAGGGGTTAACCATTTTATATGCTTACTTAATTCTCACAACTTTATAAAGTAAGCATAGATTAAGTAAGACTGAAAGCCACACAATTCCCCTATAACTGGATCTAATATTGCTGGACATGTAGAAATGGAAAGGAGATGTCAGGCTTTCTATGGCTTATCAAAATTTAATCATGAAGGATAAGCAAAATTAACAGAAATTAACATATAAACTATTCAGAACTCTCATGAGCCTAAGCAAAGTTTTTGTTCTGGACTTTTTAGTTTAGGAGAAAGCCAAAACTTGTGAATATCTAAAGACATTGGTAACAAAATTCTAGGATAAATAAATAAACTTAAAATATCTTAATGATATGAGGTTACACCACATTGATAACACAAACATTTCTAAATCTTTACAATGTTGCTACAGATTAAAAATAAGGTTTATAAATAGCAAAGTGAAATATCTAGAAATATCTAGAGTTTATAAAACCATATTAAGAAGAAGTAATGTTTTATTGTTCTTCCGAAAATAGTTCCTGAAAATCTGTAGAGAAAACTTTCAAAAGACAGCAAAATGCAAAGGCATTGCAATTCAGACAGAGAAGAAACTTTTACAGCAGGACAGTCAAAATGCTACCTCTTATCTAAACACGGGCAGGTCATGTTGCTGAGCTATGTAAGAAAGCCAGCTCCATCAAGGATATTACTCTTATTAAAAAGCTAAAAACAACTTAAAAATGAACAATCAATTCCTGGCTTTTGGTGATAAAATAGATGATTCTGAAAATTGTCAAAAACAATACCAGCAGGGGCGCCTGGGTGGCTCAGTTGGTTAAGCAGCTGCTTTCGGCTCAGGTCATGATCCCAGCATCCTGGGATCGAGTCCCACATCGGGCTCCTTGCTCCACGGGGAGCCTGCTTCTCCCTCTGACTCTGCCTTCCACTCTGTCTGCCTGTACTTGCTCTCTCTCTCTGACAAATAAATAAATAAATCTCTAAATAAATAAATAAATAGATAGATAGATAAATAGATGAATAAATATATTTAAAAAAAATAATAATAATACCAGCAAAGGTTAATAGGCTTGCTGGAAGATTGGAAGTTAAGAAGTCAACCAATTTATAGAAATACTGTTAATGAAATATTAGCAAATTCCACGGGGTTATTTTATTATTATTATTATTATTGTCAACAAAATATATGTATCAGATGCCAGCTTCCTTCATCTCACTGAGAATTTTCCTAGAGTAATTTTCTGTAGAGGTTACATCCTGTCTGATAATCAAAACAAACTAAATTCAATTATATTGAAACAGATAATGACTGGTAATATCAATTAGTTGCATTTTGGAGCTTTGTTAAGCATTTTGAAAGTTAATAACGTTTTACTAAGGATACAGACATTGAAAACAGTTTAAATTGTAATTTCACCACTTATGATCTTGGAAGTTTGGTATATGTAAAATAAGCACAATAATACCTACAGTGCAGAGTGGTTCTTAGAAGGACTTGTAAACCTACTTGAATAAGACCTGTTATATAGTAGAAAAATTATGGTAAAAGCTGGAAAGGCAAATTGAAATGACATATATTAAAGTATATTTTTCATTTTTTAAAGGTTTACTTACATTCCAATTATTTTTATAATCCAGAAACATTAGCTTCAATTGTAAAATATAGTGATTCAATACTTCCATACAAGCCCATCCCCACCCCAGTGATTATCACATAAGTGCTCCCTGAATTTCATCACCCATTTCACCCATCCCCCACCCACCTGTCCTCTGGTAACCATCCTTTGTTCATCCTTTTGTTCTCTATATTTAAAAGTCTATTTTCTGTTTTGCCTTTCTCTCTCTTTTGTCTCTTTGTTCATTAGTTTTGTTTCTTAAATGTCACATATGAGTGAAATCATATGGTTTTTGTGTTTCTCTGGCTTATTTCACTTAGTGTCATACTCTCTAGCCCCATCTAGGTCATTGCAAATGTCAAGATTTCATACTTTTGTATGGCTGTGTGATATTCCATTGTGTGTATGTGCATATATATCTATATATCTACATAGATATATAGATATATCTGCAATCACTTCTACCATTTTTTATTTTCCTCTTCATATCTAGGGTTAATGTTCAGCATAGCATTAAGGAAAGCATAAGATTTAGTATTAGGGCCAGGTGAAGCTATGTGTTTTGTTTAGAGCAGGTCAGAGTCCTCTCCATAGGATTTTGGTTAGGGTTAGGAGTTAAGAGGTAGTCTTAGGGTTCCTATTATGTTATGGTATGAGCCTGGTAACCTGCAGTTCAGAAAGTATATATATATATATATATATATATATTTTTTTTTTTTAAGGTTTTAGTTATTTGACAGAGATCACAAGTAGGAAGAGAGGCAGGCAGAGAGAGAGAGGGAGGAAGCAGGCTCCCGGCTGAGCAGAGAGCCTGATGTGGGACTCGATCCCAGGACCCTGAGATCATGACCTGAGCCAAAGGCAGAGGCTTAACCCACTGAGCCACACAGGCGCCCCCAGAAAGTATATTTTTTAAAGGGTAAAATTGTGAGTGTCATCTAAATATAATATAATCACACTTCAAATACATAGTTTAACTTATTAATAAGAAACCATAAAAAATGTTCCATTTTTAAGGTTTACTTATATTCCAGTTAATTTTATAATCCAGTGTAACAGTTCTGGTCAATGGAGTATCCTAGAAGCAGATACATATATAAGCAAACAGGCATATAAAACTAAAAGGCTTAATAAATAAAATAATTTGATTCTTCCACAGAATTTTAGAAATCATTCTCACCTCCACTAGTCAAAATGCACCTGTATGTATATGGACAAGAATTATTTGCATCACAATCCCTTATCTACCATTTACAAAGTTGTAAGTTAGCTAAAAAATAACAAAAGACAGAGATAAGTAGGGTGTGTGCACTAAACAGAACACCCAGTAATAATTTTTGCCTATTTCAATTTTCCACTAATATTTATGGTTTCGGACAGACTCCCCTCCTTATGTACGTCATATTATCAAAGGAAGTTATTATTGGTCATAGCAAAATAGACTGGTCTCATTAAGTTTGGTCTGGTTAGGTCGAGCAAGTGTTTTAATAAATGCTGTAGGATTCCTTTTGTGTTCTTTTGCAAATTAAATGCCATAGAGCACTGAACAACCCACAAGGCCAAATTTCATTTCTGTTCAAAAGAACCTAAGATCATAAAGAATCTCAGATTATGCTTTTAAATGCCTCTATTTATTTGCTATCAGAGGATAGGAAAACAAACCCAAGAAACTAGCTCCACTAGATTTCAACCACAGTGCCTATAAATTTGAGTGACTTTTCTTTTAGACCTCCTCAAAATTTCCTAAGGCTCCTAGACTGCCAGGAGTTTATCTTCCTTACCATTTGAAAGGCCCAACCCTGTAAGGCAGGTGTAGGGCCAGTTTTCTTAACAGAATTTTGTAGGCGTTGAGTCTGTCAATAAAGCTAACACTGTTATTTTAAAATTACCTTCTCATATTGTCAAACCTGATTTAATGAGCATCATTTTAAAATATGACACTGTCGGTATGGCTGTGATTACATGATTTATCTATTATGCACTGGTAAAATGGAGAACAGATTCTTATGGAATCTATGCAGTATATTTTTTTTTTTGTCATGAAGAGTAAGGAGATTCAGTAAGATTTTATGACTTGTAGGTCAATGAGAATCAGGTATCATTTTAAAATGTCTTATTTCAATGTATAAAAGCAGAGTTATTGAGTTTTTGTGAGTTGTAAATAGCTAAACAAGAAAAGGACTTCTGTATATATTTGAAAAATAGAACATTAATACAACATCAACAATACTGGAAATGAATGAACACAATGTAATTTCTCATACAGTCTTTATTTTGTTGGATCCTGAGTTACCCACCCACTTGCAGGTGACTGACTTCTGGATCAAAATGAGTACTGGAAAAAAAAAAAATGAGTACTGGAAATCCTGATTCAATTCACTGATACAGTCTGAAAGTTATCTAATTGATATCTGCTTAGAGTCTATAACCACAAGTCTGCTCTTTAGCATCAATAGTTTGAAGTGCCTGATACAGTATTTTTCTGCAAATCTCTAAAATGGTCCTCCTTTCTTGTAAACACATTTTCTGGACTATAGCTTGTAGCAGAGCCTTCAGAAAAAAACTAATAGTAAAATAAAAGTGATCTGTATATAGAGGATTAATTTCTGTCTGTGGTTAGTTTATTTCTATAACCAAGAATACCCAGATAAAGAGAGAAAAATTCTCTATTACGATATAATATATAACTATCCCATAAGAGTTTTAATGCTTACTTTCCCTGAGGGTAAATACATATTATGGAAAGAGGCATATCAGCAAATCTCCAGTCTTCCCATAAGGTACACAGATTAAAAAATATTTATATTAATAACACTTTACCTATACAAACTTAGGGAAGGCTGAGCATTATCTTCTGATCTGATAATTTTCTGTATGACTCACAATAGTAACACATAAAACGAGCCTAGTGATTTCTAGTGTCTCCCTTTGTATAAAGAGAAGAAGAAAATATGTAGGATTTTTCAAGAGTTTTCTGGAAAATCTCAAAGGAAATTTTAAGTGGATTTTTTTTGCAAGTTTAACTACAGATTTTGGGAAGGCAAATTAAAGAGTTATCAAAGATTTGAGTACTCGATGAAGATAGGATCATGGGTGTCTGAAAAGCAATAGTTGGTTTTATATTTAACTGAATGACAAAATATTTGAAGGAAAAATAGAAAATAATACAATTGCAAAGAACTACAGCTCTTTCATAAGTGCAGAAACTTTGGTCTTTTTTCTCCTTTTTTTAAAGTGGATTTTTTTTTAAGTTGTCTTCTTTAAAAGATTATAAATTCATCATAAGACACCAAAAATTAATCTGATATAACACAAAATCTCCATCTGGGCAAACTGCATCAAATTGAAAAATAACCTCTCCTACTGAAGCTAAAGGCACTAATTAAAAACTGTGAAAGCTAGTCCATCCAAACTGAATGGACTTCGCAAAAACTTTAACATATTGCATAGCTTTTTGTTGTTGTTTTTTTCTTTCCAAACACAAGTATTATAAGCCAAGGCAAACGAGATTCCTTTTCCAAACGCTGTCCTTCACTGTGTTCCTTCATTTTCTAAAGGACGCTTCAGAAGGGTGGTTCCTCTCAAGGAGTCGGTAAGGTCAACAATTTTTCTAATAATACCAAGATTTCATTTATGGTTATGTTGTGTTCATTATTGCCATCTTCAAATAAATGCATGTGTTGAAAAAGTCAGTTTTTATTTTCAATACAGTAAATGTAGATAGTTAACACACATAAGCAAAAGCTCTTTGGGATCCACAAAAAATATATAATGTTCAGAAACTAAGAAATCCGAGCACTGCTCAATTAGGAAAAATCTCTTACTTTTTCATTGATAAACAAGAGCACACACACAACTGTATTGCTTTGCCACTGTTGCTCCTAATATAGGTATACCATTTTAAAATACTGTGTATTTTAAATGAGAACTGTCTGTTGTACAGAAGAATTTTCCAGATTAGCAATTACATATATATATCTAATAAGATTTTTAAGGTCACACACACATTTATACATTCATGGCCCAAAGCTATATACAGCCTTTCTATAAAATATTGGAGTAAAAGTCAGATAAAATAAAAATGTTTAGGAATCATGCTTTCGTAATCTAACTTCCTTAAAAAAATTTTTTGGGGGTATACAAGTAAGTATCCATTAATTAACGTAAATTCAGACTGAGGTTTTAAATTATTTAAAGATCTCAGAAATTTCCTTTGAGCTAGCATACTACAAAACATTACTATCATAAAAATAAAAAGTTAGACAAAACAATTACTCAAGTTAGTTGAATAAATTTGAAGATTTTTTTAAATCTTAAACATTATTCAGGAGAAATTATTACCTTATTTGATCAGTAAATTTGTAAGAGTTTAGAAAAACAAATGCAAGTAGAATAAAATACATACTTTTATTATACTTAGCAGTAATAAATCAGAGATAAAACACAGCTAGATTTTTTAAAACAAAATTATTCAACCAGTCTTGTCAAAGATTATCCTAATTTTGTAATATCTTAAAACATTTATGTGTTATTTTCTGTAAGAAGTTGTTTTGTTTTGTTTTGATTTTAAAGTTTAGGATATATAAACTACTAACAGTTTAATATTCTTATTTTCTGGAAATTTTAAGAATATTTAACTTACATAAATGCTCATTTATTATCTTAATAAGCCAATCAGAACAGAGTTCCTGTAATTTAAGATAGCTTAGGACTTAATTTCTTCAATTGTTCTAGAGAGATGTTTTACTCTAGAGAGTAAAACATTTCACACTCATCCAATGAAAGGTAAAGGCCTTTCAGAATTACAAAGACACATAGAATGTTTATAGCTTCAGTTCTATAATTTCAGCCACAGGTCAAGAGTAAATAGAGAAACATAGATATTAAAGGACCATTTCTCTTCCCGTGGGCACATATTTCTTAATTTATTTGAGCTCAAATTTTTCAAAAGAAAAACAATCAAAAAAAGAATAACAAACCTTATTCTATGTCATCTCTCACCCAACAGAGAATAGATATATATAATCCATCTACAAAGGTCATCAAAAGTTAGATCATTAAACCAAATTCTCAATTGTTGCTGTTACCAATGGAAGATAAAATACATAAGTGAAACAAACAAAAATAAAATGTAAAATCAGTAGAAGAGAAAAAATGAAAGAAACACAGAATCAATACAAAGTTCTATTGCCACTTGGGTTTCACTTTGGGGGCCAAGAAAATAAGCAGGATCAGCAGTATGAAATGTATCTCCCTGGCACCTACTCTGCCAGGTAACCGAACTGAGCTCCTCAGTAGGAGTTCCAAGATTTTAAAGAATATTTTTTTCTTGAAGGATGAAATCATGGCCCACATACATTAATAAGGGAACCAGTAAGATACTGCAGAAAACTGCAAGGGAGAATTGAGGGGTACATATTAAGTAATCATGAATGTTGCAGTGAACTTGAGTGATAGATCGAAAACTGACTTCTTTGGGAGGGAGGAAAAGGAAATCAACATTACCTCTACTGGAAAAAATTCATTTTGCATGCCTATGAGAAAAATCATATTGATTACTATCAGTTTAGAATGTTAGCATAGCTCAGATTTGGATACTGAAGGATGAACAAGACAGGGCACCCAATAATCTTTTTTTTTTTTTTTTTTAGTGAATTTCAAAGTCATTTGCTATTATTCCTGACTGTATCATTGAGAATAATTTACCAAATGGTTCCTAGTAAATGAACTGATGTCAAATTTCAAATAAAGAAACAAATTTATTCAATGAAGTTCCTAACACAACCAATTATAAATCAGTGAAAACCTTAATGAAATTTATAAATTTGCATATTTTCAGTTCACTGAAAAAGTAGATGTGGTAGGATGCAAACCAGGAGAAATTTTCTTCTAATAACTTCCCTTTTCAGAGCACTCTTTACATTGATCAATGTAAAGATTTTCTTCCTTAAGTCTAAAGAAAATTTTAGAAAGATCTCATAGATTTCTGGTTCTTTTCAGATAAAACAAATCCTTTTCGGTCTAACATCAAATCTTTAACTTCTCTTCAAGTCTACAATTCTCTCTTCTCAGCAATGGAAGAAAAGGAAATGCATAGTTGTTTTGTCTTGATCTCCTGCCCCCACACTGTGGCTCTTTAGGAAACCCTCCAAGTTTAAAGTCAACAGAAGTGTGGGGGAGGGGTGAAGATAAGGGTCAGAATGTCTCACTTGCCTGGGAAGGCTGTAATCCAATATTAGTGCCATTTGGGTTTAGTAAATGCTGAAAGCCAACCCTTTCTCTTGTGAGAATTTCTTCATAGTTGCTTAGCTGCCTGGAAATCCTAAAGTGGTTGATGGTGTTCCTTCTCATATGTGTTATTTATATTCCTCTCACTCAAGTGTCATCTCCTATAGCCCATACTAAACTTCCAGTCTTTCCTCCAGAGGATACCTTACTGCTGGTTGGAAGTCTTCTTGGAAAGGGTCCTTTAGAGATGGCTCACTGTTGGTTCCTTTGGTCAGCATTCTTCTCTAGTACATGAAAACCAAAGGACTGCTTGGCAACTTAGCAGAAGTGCAGCTCTCCCTCAGAGCAGTACATTTTGATCTCGTTGATCCCAGGAAAACAGCTCTGGCCTCTTGCATTTAGACTTTTCAGGCTTGAATATAGAGTTGGTTCACTTGAAGTCTACTCCCATTTTGCCTGGATAAGGAGGAGGTACTGCCTCATCATAGGTTTGAGGAAACCCACAATCTACCAGCAACTCTTCCTCTGTAAAGAAAACCTACATAACAAATGTCTTCAACTTCAACTTCAAGATGCAATACTGCATCTTTTCCCTTGCTACTAGATAGACCACAGGCACTTTATGGGCTAAAGCTGACAGATATTCTTTCACAGTATCTTAGAGTATGCATAAATAAATTCTCTCCTACACCACTGGCCTTCATGGCTTTCTGCTAAAACTTAGAAAAAAATGTTTAAGATCATATTTAATATTTGTTACATATATTTTATCTTCACATATTATGATTTGCACTGAGTTATATTTTTGTAAAGTCCTTGTGTTATTTATCTTAGCTTATAGAAATTCAGGCTAGTTAAATAATTTAAGCAAATTTCTTTGGAATAAATACACTATGAACATTCATTCATCACCTTCTAAATGTAATCAACATTCAAGTTCTTATTTAAAATTTAAACCACATTCATTTCTAAAACATACCTACTGACTTTCCTTATTTTTCCCCAGCACTTGTTACAACATAACATATAAACCTGACTTTATTGTAAGTTGTACTATTTTTTTTTAATTTTATAGCTACAAAGGAAACATAAGAGGGCTATTTTGCAGTATCCCGGTGAAGATAGTGACATAGTAGAAATGGAGAACAGTCATCAGATTTCCTATATTCTTCAAATGTAAAAGTGACAGGATTTATTGGTACACTGGATGTAAGAGATGAGAAGAATAAATCAAATATATGTTCTACTTTTTGAGCCAGAGCAATCAGATGTTTTTGCTATTGTTTCTTTGTATTTTGTTGTTGTTTAACAATTTACTGAGCAATAAAAAGGATTAAAAATGTATAAACTTTGATGAAGTCATCACGAGTTCCTGAGAAATCAGAACACTTCATGAAAAGCTTTGAAGAATGAGGCAAGGAGACTAAGAAGGAATAGTTAAAAGGCTACAAGAAAAAAAAAAAAGGAAACTGACATCCGTGGATGAGACGCTCAAGATAGAGGAAGTAGTCAATTCTGTCAAATGCTGCTAAAGCAGGCCAAAAAAACTCAGAAAATATTCATTCTACTTACAGATTTTAAGATTCTGGAATATTCAGATGGACTTGAAGAGAGAGATGAGGGACAAATCCATAATGGAGAGGTGAATGTGAGGTGGGGAATCAAGAAATAAAGCATAGAAATTCTTTCAAAAAATTAGGATGGTATCCGTGCAGAAAGGTAGAGAATATGACAATTGGAGGAGGAGGGGAAGCAGGTTAAAGGAAGAGATCCAAGGAGGTTTTGTTGTTGTTTATAATAGAAGAAACGTGTGTGTGTGTGTGTATATTCTATATAGACATACAAATGTATCTGTATAATTACAAAATATAAAAGAGAAAGAATACTTTTAAGTGTAAGCTTTCTGAGCAGATTTAGAATCTATGTACATTTTAGGTAGAGCTGTTTTCCATAAACAGGGAAAGGTGTATCTTTATTATAACTCATACATGTATGATGGTGATTGTTCTAATAGAAATCATATTGAGTGCTAACTGTGTAGGAACGATGTTAAAACATTCTACCTCTCATCTCAGGTACTCCTACGATTAAAATCTATGAAGTAATTGTTATTATTATTTATAATTCATATTGGCAAAATTGACTCTTAGAGAGTTTAAAATATTTATCTAAGACCACCCAGCTAGTAAATGCTTGGATCTGGAATTCAAATATAACTTCTTGACTGCAAAGCACAAACTCTTTAATCCTTGAAGCATAGTGGCAAAGAAAGCTAAGAAAAAAGGTGGAGGGAGGTTTTCATCTTTGTAACCAAATGTAGTGGATAATGGTATTTCACATGTGGAAAGAATAATTAGGGATTATAAAGTTTTATTTTCTTTCATAATTACATTAATAAGCTAAAAATCGCTTGGTAGATCATAATTACTCTAATTCAGATAATTTCTGGAACTTGATGAAAATATGTGCCTTCATTTTGTTACAATAACTCTTCCCTGATGACTGTCTTGCTTGAATGAAGTTATTATTTCCATAAATGGAAACAATATTTAGCTTGGTAAATATATTATGTATGCATATATATGATAATACATATGACTTCTTTTTTGATCATGTATAGGAAGATAATAAAAGAATTATAATCACCAAGGAGATTTTTACAAACATTTTACTAGTTTAATAAAAACAAGCCCAGGAAATCTGTACCTTCCAACATTTCACCTATTAAATTGCATAGAATTGAAGTAGTATGTAAGGGCCATTCCGCAAGCAACAAAAATTACCATACATACATATTAATATGCATGGGGTTGATAAAGTGAGCCAGATTTGCATTCCATACATAAAACTGTCAGCTCACATTTCCATGATAAATCATGAAAAGAATAAAGGGGTACTCAGGCATAGGAACACTTTATATATTTTCTGGGCTGGCAAAGGCATTATCTTTCTGTGTCTGATTCATTTGTTGTGCTAATTTTCATAATACCTGAAACTTTACCAGAAAGTTAATATGATAGGTATACTTTAAAACTGTCATGGTGAAAATATTGCATGTTTTCACAATCTACAGAATACAAGCCATGAAGTTTTAAAGTTTAAAATTCTCAATTCCTGATATAGTATAGATTTGGTAAAATCTTATCAAAGAATCAGAAATTAAAGAGAAATAAGAAATTAAATAAGAAGAAAAGCTTGTGTTCTATCCTAAGGTAGTTAATTTAACACTCTAGGCCTCAAAGTATTAAATTAACTACCTTAGGATAGAACATAAGCTTTTCTTCTTATTTAATTATATTATTATATGAAGAAAGAAGAAAACATAGTGATGTTTTCATGTTTTAGATAGTGCAGTGACTGACTAGACAGCAAGCTGACAGGGTCCTCGCGGTCCTAGGGCCAGGTGAGACACCAGCCGTTTCCAGCACCCTTCAGCCATAACCGCAGCTTGCAGAGGCGGGTAAATCACATAGCAGGGAGTAGCCTAGAAAAGGGGATTGAGGGGCACCTGGGTGGCTCAGTGGGTTAAAGCCTCTGCCTTACACTCAGGTTATGATCCCAGAGTCTTGGGATCAAGCCCCGCATCTGGCTCTCTGCTCCGCGGAGAGCCTGCTTCCTCCTCTCTCTCTGCCTGCCTCTCTGCCTACTTGTGATCTCTGTCTGTCAGATAAATAAAATCTTAAAAAAAAAAAAAAAAAAAAAAAGAAAGAAAGAAAGAAAAGGGGATGGACCCTTAAGCTAGTTGATCTTCCGCAGTGTAGTGTAACAGCGCTGAATGAGAAAATTTATTTACCGGTTTTGTTATGTTGATTGTTCCATTGAATTGTAAATGAAATGATCAAGGTGACTCCCCCGTGATTGTATTGTGCTTGAATCATATAAAAGAGCTGTAAGCCAATAAACGTTGTTTTAGCAGCATTTGCTGCGACCCTCCTGGTCCCATCCTTTGTGTCTCTTTTTTCCTCATTCCCACTCCAGATTCAGATTTCTCCGTTCAGTCAATACTGGTTCGTTGGCAAGATAGTTAGCTCCCATGTAATAAACGACCATGTGTAAACAACACTTTGCAAAAACCTAGGTGCCTATTCAACATATACATAGGATGTTTAACAGATACCACATCAACACTTCCTAACCTAAACTGCTTATTTTCTCCTCCAAATCTGTCCACTGCAAACCTCCCGAGTACATCCGCCTCTCACTACTTCCAAAGATACTCAATGATCTAAACTAGTATCACCCTGGGCGCCTGGGTGGCTCAGTGGGTTAAGCTGCTGCCTTCGGCTCAGGTCATGATCTCAGGGTCCTGGGATCGAATCCCGCATGGGGCTCTCTTCTCCGCAGGGAGCCTGCTTCCTCCTCTCTCTCTGCCTGCCTCTCTGCCTACTTGTGATCTCTGTCTGTCAAATAAATAAATAAAATCTTTTAATAAATAAATAAATAAATAAATAAAAAATTGTATCACCCTTTTCTATGGTATCCTCCTAACTAGTCCCCCTGCTTCTACATCTGACACTGCTTATACTTTTCCTCAGTACACAAATTCCATTGAGATCTTCAAAACAGATCATGTCACTCACCTACTAAAGAAATCTGCATTGCCTCCACATTTCAACTAAGTAAAAGGCACAATCCTTTAAAGCATTTATAAAGACCCTAATGACCCAGCCCCTCATTATCATCCAGACTTCACCTCCAACCACACCCAGTCTCCCTCCTGTGACACTGACCTCTTTCATTCTGATTTGACTGCCATGATCCTGCCTCAGGAACTTTCTGCTGGCCATTTCCTTTGCTTGAAGCATTCTTCCAAATTACCCCACCCCCAGGGAGGGACCTGGCTAACTCCTTAATCACGAATCAAGTCTTCACAAAATGCCACATTCTCAAAGTGGCCTACCTTAATCACTTTGCAATCCCAATCTACAGGGATTCCATTTTCCTTTATACTCCCATTTCCATTATACTGTTTTATTTTTTTTAATTCCAATAACATTTATTATTTTCTAGCGTTCTGTTTAATTAGTGTATTTATTATACCTCAATTAGACTATAACTTCCACCAAGCAAAGCATTTTGTCTATTTTATTCAAGGACGTATTTTAAGAACCTAAAACAGGACCTTATTAGGTATTCAACATATATTTTGAAGAGAGTAAATTATTTGAATTTATTACTAGTGATAAAGCATACACATACAAATTTAATTCTAGGAAAAGGAAGATAAGCAAGACAAGAAACATAAAATACAGTTGGTTTCAAAGGAAAACGAATACATTGATTTGGACAGGGAGAAAAAATTAAATGCTTTGTATTAGATTGTATTTGAGATGAGCCTTTAAAGATTGGTAAAATTCTGACAAGTGAATAATCAATGTGTGGACACTATGAGAATTAATCAAAAGAGGGATTAAGAATGAAACTAATTACTATTTGCTTTTCATGTGTTCTCATTCTACTCAACACTGGGAAAACAAAGATGAATAATAGCCTGATCACTGGTTTCAGATTGTTTGCTGCTAGTGAAGTGTGTGTGTGTGTGTGTGTGTGTGTGCGTGATCTAACAATCAGTATATATATATTTTTTAGTTTTTATTTAAATTCCAGTTAGTTAACATACAGTGTAATATTAGTTTCAGCTGTAGAATATAGTGATTGAACACTTCCATACATCACCTGGTGCTTGTCAGTTAATAGTAAAATAAAGTGCTAAGACAAAAAACATTTAAGACTCCTCTGGGAAGATATTTCTGAGAAAGTTGCACATGAACAAAATGCAAAAAAAAATATTTTATAAAGAGCTGATGCGTGACTTCATTTAAATGGAACATTTGATGATACTGCCAAGGAAATAAAATGGCATAGTGTACAGATAGGATCTCCATTCAGTCACATGGATGTTCAGTTGCAGCTGATTTTATAAAACTTATTTCCCCAGCGGTCCATTTTGAACATAATGTTGACACTATTACAGATTTCCAGTCTATTGTTTGCTCAACCATGGGTTGGTATCCAGGAAGATGAATAAAAAATGTCATTGTCTAAATGTCTTTAAACAACTCCATGCCTTTTATTCTTGGTCAAAAAAATTCTTCCCATTTGTCTTATGCCAATAAGAGTGGCTGAGCAACTTAGAAAAAGATGAAGAGGCCCTTAGCATTACTCACAACTAAATTCCAGGCAATCTTAAACTTCCTATCTTCTAAGCAAGTTTAATTTCATTCAAATCTTCTAACATTTCCAAAACAAAAATTACTCCCCAAGATTTTCCCCAGACAAGAAAAAAAGTGAGGAAACGAAAATGACTTTTACAATGCCCCCATAGCCCACCAACAAACAGCAACCACATTGCATCACAGCCCCCAAATCCTAGAATCAATTTCCAAAACTGCACTAGAAAAAGAACATTCACGGGCATTACCTCTTTCCCTGCAGTAGAGGTGAGTTTCTTTTTGATTCATTTGTCCTTTCTGCCAAAGGTAGATCTTTCTATGTTTTGAACTCTCAGGAGGATCAGGGAAAACAAAATAGAGCAACTCCTTCCCTTTCATTTTTGTTGTTTGTTGTGGTGGTGGTTAACCCATTTTCTCTCAATCTCATATTCAATAAACTCTGAAAGAATGAATATAATCACCATCAAAGAAAGAAGGTGCTTCTCTTCATAGTGTGTCCTCAAAATGGTCAAATTATCTTTTAAAGAGTAGCTGCTACATTTTATCTGCACATTTTTTATTAACATGGATATAGTAAACTCATAGGTTTTTTTTTTAAAGGTTGAATATCTTATATGAATTATCATGACCGTTGCAATAATTCTGTAATATGAATAAATATGGATCTAATTCCCAAGGTGAACACCTGCAAAATGTCTCATTGGGGGGTATTTTCTGTTAGCTTCTCTCCCTTCTGGTATCACCTTCTAGATACCATTATCTTCTGCTAGCCATTTGTGTTACCACCATGGGCCATTATTTATAGAACTAAAACAAAATTATACATGCAAACTGGCCAAATATATTTTTTAACTTTGACAGATTAAGAGAGTATTGGAGACAAGAGAAACATAAAAATATTGTTTTACCATCTTGCTTTCCAGTAAAGAAACTGAAGACTGTCATTAAATGGCATGCAAAGGAACCAGGATTGGAGTGCTGGTTTTCTACAATAGTTCTGTGTTCTATCCCCTTTCACAGTGTCTCCCAATATTTTATGAATGAAAATGCATCAAAATTGATTACTCTGTCAAATAGTAACATCTCTTACATTTTTACACATCAATATAATCTTTCTTTTCTTATTAAATCTGTAGTTCATCCTTTTAGGTATTTTTAGATACTATGGGTGCTATATAAGATCTTTAATTATATAATATTAAATATTTCACATAGAAGAATAACATATTTCTGGGGCTTTCAGAGGGAAAAAAAGAAAAATTCATTTCAGACAGAACTAAAACAAAAAGTAATAGAAAAATTCTCCCAAGAGGAACATAATATATTTTTTTTAGATTTTAT
This sequence comes from Mustela nivalis, assembly GCF_964662115.1. Classification (NCBI taxonomy): domain Eukaryota; kingdom Metazoa; phylum Chordata; class Mammalia; order Carnivora; family Mustelidae; genus Mustela; species Mustela nivalis. Next base: position 73,356,338 of record NC_139023.1, on the reverse strand, counting down.
TTATTTATTTGACAGAGAATACAAGGAGGTGGAGAGAGAAAGAGGGAAGCAGGCTCCCTGCTAGAGCAGAAAGCCCAATGTGGGGCTTGATCCCAAGACCCTGGAATCATGACCTGAGCTGAAGGCAGAAGCTTCAACGCACTGAGCCATCCAGGCACCCCGGAACATAATATTTTAGACAGCAACTCTTAAGTATTAATAGACCCAAAGTTTCATGTGCTGCTGACTTGCCATTTTGAGGTTTACAGGGCCCTTGCTGTTGCCAGATAAATCCCCACTCCCATTTTTCTAGTTCCCAACCAGCTGGAACAACTACTGCACCCCACCTGATCTCCTTGACCTAAGGCTTTCATGGCCCACAAGCCCCCAAAATTGTTCAAACCAGCTATTCACATCTTCCCAGAAGAACCCTACCCACTTTTTCTACAAAGCCTGCCTCCTACAGCCCTGTTTATTTACTGTTTTCCCCAGTACAACCCCAGTGGTTTCCCAGTACAACCTCTATGTGGCCATACCTGCCACGTCCTCCTCTGGGGCTGTAAGTTTAATCAATGAACTTCTGTTTGATTGTTACGTGTCATTATTTAGCCATTTTATACTGTTTAGAACAGAAGATTCCTTCCTCATCTGCAGGCTGGATAAGAGGAAATCAAAACACCATATAATATGGTTCAAAACCACAACAAAACAAAAGAATTTCTCTAAATCAACATTTGGGCAGCCACTACTATACTGCAGGTTCCAGGTGTCAGATTATAATCTTCTTCATCTTCTTAGATTGCATTACCTAAACTTAAAAACTTTATTCCAACTACAAAGGATTAATGGTATGGGCAGATGAGGAGAGTAATAAAGAACAGAAAATCTGAGATCTGTCCTAAACTCCAGAGTGCTAGAAGAGATACACAGCTAGTTCTTTCTTGATTATCATATAGTGAAACAAAGTTTAACTGATATTAAGGCTTTGAATTTATGATAACAATGTAACATATATTACAGAAGTGTGGCAAAAAAAGAAAAATCACAATTCTTTATAACAGAGATGATGAAATTGCCTAATTTTGATAAGTAAAAATTTTCAGTAGAATGATAGAATGATTAGGAGAGTACAAGCCAAGTTTACTTAAATTGAAGCTAATGATTTAAAAACTTTTAAAAGTCAATAGGTAATGTTTTGTATTATAAACTTAATATTAATTCTAAAAATTTCCAACAACTCTAGATCCTAGAAAGTTTGGGAAAGGAGCGTTTTTTAAATTCATTTTATTTGTAAAGTTTAATTCTATTGCAAGTTTAACCTGTATTTGAGAGTAGCAGAACCTCATTTCATAAAGCATACATTGTAAAATTGAAAATATGTCTCATAAATCCTTTTATTTAAAAATGTACAGTTTTTCACAATTTTTAAAATACTATTCATTGTACATTAATTTACATAATTTTCATAAGCAAGTGACTTTTTTTAAAAAAGTTGCTATTCACGACCTATGGATCAATCTAGAGAGTATTATGCTAAATACTTGCTATTCACGACCTATGGATCGATCTAGAGAGTATTATGCTAAATAAAATAAGCCAAACAGAAAAAGACAAATACCATATGATTTATTTATATATGTGAAATCTAAACAAAACAAATAAACACACAAACAAGAAAAAAACAGAAAGAGGCTTATAAATACAGAGAACAAACTGGTAGTTGCCAAAAGGTAGGGGCTCGGGGATGGGCAAAATATGTGAAGGAGATTAAGAGATACAAAACTCCAATTATAAAGTAAATAAGTCATAGGGATGATAAGTGCAGTGTATAGGGAATACAGTAAATAATATTGTAGTAACTTTTTATGGTGCCAGATGATAAGTTATTTATTGTGGTGAGCATTTTATAATGTGTGGAATTGTCAAATCACTGTGTTGCACACCTAAAGCTAATTATTATTATATGTCAACTATCCCCAAGGAAAAAAAAGTGAATGGTTTATCTTTGTTAATTTATTTTCTCAATAATCACGTTCAAGAGCATACAGTTTTATTTTTTCTCACAAACTATAAATATATACAAGGAATGTCTCCACAGGTAGTATACCTCCTTTTATTTTGTTTGTTACTTAGTTCTTATAAACTAACTTCATTAGTTTTAAAAAATCTTGACTTACCATAATTATAACATTTCATACTTTGAGAAATACAAATGCATTTCCATTTTGACCTTGCACAAGGATAAATATATTTTCTTCACATCTGTGTGAGGACTGAACTGGTAGAGATGTCTTAGAAAGACTACTCAGAACATCCGATGTGAACAATGTACATTACTGCAATTCTAATTTGGGATTTACTGAAACCTCGCTTTGTGAACTTAACCATGTCATTAAGCCTTTAGAACCTCAATATTTGTTTTTTCACCAGTGAAACTATAACCTAGGAGTCTGTAACTACTGCAGCAACAAAATGTTATGAATATATAATTTTGACCCTCTGACTTCTAAATTTTATTATTTCATTCAGTTACCATGAGTAAATGCTACCTATTTAAAAATCCAAAAGATAAAATTATAAAAACAAGAAGTCTCAGACTGACAATCATCCTAATTTCATCAGAGGCAACTACTGTTACCACTTCTCAGTACATCACTCCAGGTGGCTTTGTGTAAATATAAATATATATACTTATTTTTCCTCTCTTTTCCAAAAAAGTGACTTGCTATAGGCAATACTTTGCAAATTTTTTTCACCTGATGATGTATTTATAGCTCTTTAATATCAGTATGTAGAAAGTTCCCTTATTTTCCTTTTCTGTTTTGTGCTAGTGGTATTTTACTAGTCCCCTACTGATGAACACTTGGGTTATTTATTTTTTTGTTGTTACAGACAATATTTCAATGAATTACTTTATATCTGTGTCATCTCATTTATGCGGAATGTATATCTATTAAATTCCAGAAGCGAGGTATGTTGGTTGGAGGATAAGGCATAAATTTGATACATTATTAAAAATGCTAATATAAATGCTATTATTTTTAATTTCAAATTCCACTTGCTCATTTTTGTAAGGTTATTAATTATTGATTCACTTTCTTTAATATATATAGCCCTATTTCAATAGTCTATTCTTCCTGCACGTTTTGTTAAATTATGTTTCTCAAAGAATTGGTTCATTTTGTTAGGGCATCAACTCTGTGAGCATAGACTTACTCATAGTAAATCCAGCATCGTCCTTTTAACGTCCATGGGATCTGTAGAAATGTCACCCCTTTCTCATTTCTCATTTTCGTAATTGGTGTTTTGTTTTGTTTTGTTTTGTTTTAACCTTAGTTAGCCTGGCTAGAATCTTATCAATTTTATTGTTTAGAGCTGGGTATTTCCTTTCTCCCAGAAAAGTTAGGCTCTGACAAGTTGGGCTCTCGATAACTAGGGGAACTAAGAGGAGGACTTTTTAGCAAGAACAGATTACTCTCAAGTACTTTAAAATGGTTCCTTTCTTTCCTCTTCCTGTCAGAAGCTTGAGGAGGTTTTTCTGTGATATTATCTGTGAGAATCTGGTAGCGCTCCTGAAGGGGAATCCCACAACGTTGTGAAGGTCCTCAATGACTGGGATCCCATGGAGTTATTCACTCACAGACCTGTCCATACTGAACCTCCAGAAGTTTGTCAATTACAGCTCAGGTTTCCCTTCCCCAGCACTGATTCCTGCAGTAGTTTCTGCTTGCAAAACTCTGCTCTGCTAAGCTGTAACTCCTGCATTCACCTTTCTCTCCAAATCAGGAACGGTAATTTGTCTTGTGATCTTTCCTCTCTTACAGATCTCACTCGTCTTGGATCTTCTTCAGTCTGTTCAGATTTTTACTTGTTAGGGCAGAGAGGTGACTTCTATGCTCCTTACATATAAAGCAAGAAACTGTCCTGATTTTTACTCCAGTTTCTTCCTATTAGCTTCTCTTGCTGCTTCTGGTCAAAAGCACTGCAGTCAGAGCTCCTGACAGTTTAATATTTTGATAACTAACTTGAAAATTTTTCTTTCCAATATAAAAATTTTTGTTTTTATTGAATATTTTGTGCAGTGTAACTTTACCTCTTACAACTTTTTACTAAAAAAATAAAAACACAAAAGTAGTGGAGGAAGGGGGGACAGAAAACCAACTCTTTGCCAGATTCTTTCCCTTCCTAAGAAAACTTGGTAAAAACCATAGTTAACAAAACACCTCAAGGGGATGAGAAAGAAAAAAAGTTATTTTCCCAAGGATCTTGGGATTGGAGAAGCTGGGCACAGTTCCAAGCCTTCCCCACTTATCTCTTTTGGCTGCAATGTAACAAAATATCTTCCCCTAAACACAGCCATGCCCTAAGGAGAAAGTTAGTTAACCCTTTGATCACCACATCTTTAAACCAATTTGGAATGCACTGGAATCATGTACCATTGTATTAATAGTGAGATTGTTTTTGACAGTTAGGCAAAATTCATTTTCAGAATCTTTCTAACTGGACATTTATCATGAATTCATTCATCATTCAAAGAGAAGTTTGTGGGTAAAATTTTTTGTTATGTATACTTATCAACAGAAATTCTATGTCACCTATGTACTCCTGACTCTACACTCAAAGGAATATGGTCCAAGTATGAAATAATTTCTAAGATCCTGTACTCTGAATAAAATTTTTTAGAAAGTAAAAAAAAAAGTGTTTGTATGATTATAACATATATATATTTATACACACATAGTAGTTTCAGAAGTCATCAAATTGCATGTTCACATTTCATTAAAAAATGTCAACACAGGGGCGCCTGGGTGGCTCAGTGGATTAAGCCGCTGCCTTCGGCTCAGGTCATGATCTCAGGGTCCTGGGATCGAGTCCCGCATAGGGCTTTCTGCTCAGCGGGGAGCCTGCTTCCTCCCCTCTCTCTCTGCCTGCCTCTCTGCTTACTTGTGATCTCAGTCCGTCAAATAAATAAATAAAATCTTTAAAAAAAATGTCAACACAGACATTAACTACTCATGCATATTAAAACACAGTTAATATAGATTTCAAATTATATTATAAAGCAGTTGGATAAAAACAGTATGATACTGGCATAAAAATAGACACTTAGATCAGTAGAAGAGAATAGAAAACCCAGAAATAAACCCTGAAATAATGTCAAACTTAATCTTTGGCAAATGAGGAATGAATACACCATAGGGAAAGTCTCTTCAAAAAATAGTATTGGGGGGTGCCTGGGTGGCTCAGTTGGTTAAGCATCTGACTTTGGCTTAGGTCATGATCCTGGGGTCCTGAGATCAAGTCCCGCATCAGGATCCCTGATCAGTAAGGAGTCTACTTCCTTTCCCTCTGTCCCTCTCCTTACTCGTGCTCTCTCTGTCTCTGAAATAAATAAATAAAACTTTAAAAAAAAATGACATTGGGAAAATTGGACAGCTACATGCAAAAGAATAAAACTGGACCACTTTCTTTCACCATGCATAAAAATAAACTTCAAAATGAACTAATGACTTGTGAGACCTAACACCATAAATATCCTTAAAGAAATCAGAGGGGGAGACAAACCATGAGAAACCGTGGACTCTGAGAAACAAACAGGGTTTTGGAGGAGGCTGGTGATGGGTATTAAGGAGTATTGCATGGAGCACTGGGTGTGGTGCATAAACAATGAATTTTGAAAAAATGAAAAAAAATTAAATTTTAAAAAATCCTTAAAGAGAATACAGGCAGTAATTTTTTCTGAAATCAGCTGTAATAACATTTTTTTAAAATATGTCTCCTAAGGCAAAAGCAATAAAAGCACAAATAAATTATTGGGACAACAGAATAAAAAGCTTCTGCACAACAAAGGAAACAATCAACAAAACTTAAGGCTACCCATTGAATGAGAGATGATATTTACAAATGACGTATCTGATAAAGGGTTAGTACCCAAAATATATGAAGAACTAACAGAACTCAACACCCAAAAAACAAACAATCCAATTAAAAAATGGGCAGAAGAGATCAACAGACATTTCTCCAAAGAAGACATACAGTTAGCTAACAGACACATGAAAAGATGATCAACATCACTCATCATTAGGGAAATGCACATCAAAATGACAATGACATATCAGCTCCTACTGGTCAGAATGGCTAAAATCAAAAACACAAGAAACAACAAATTTTGGTGAGGATATGGAGAAAAAGGAACCCATTTGCACTGTTGGTGAGTATGGAAACGGGTACAACCACATAGAAAATAGTATCGAATTTCCTCAAAAATCAAAAGTAGAACTATCCCAATACCCAGTAATGCAATTATAATGGGTATTATAATAAAGTAATTGCATTACTGGTTATTTACCCCCAAAATTAAAAAACATGTATGCAAAAGGTTATATGCACCCTTATATTTATTGCAGCATCAGTTACAATAGCCAAACCATTGAAGCAGTCCAAGTTTCCATCAATAGATGAATGGATAAACAATAGGCGGTATTATGTACCATACACATATATGTGCATATGTACATGTACATACACACATACACACACACATATGAATATTATTCAGTCATAAAAAGGAATGAAATTTTGCCATTTGCTATGACACGGGTGGAACTACGGAGTATAGTGCTAAGCGAAAGAAGTCAGAGAAAGACAAATACCACATGATTTCACTCATATATGAAATTTAAAAATAAAACAAATGAGCAAAAGGAGAAAAAAAAAAACAACAGAGAGCGAGAGAGACAGAGAAACAAAGAAACAGACCATTAACTATAAAGATAGACTGAGGCTACCGGCGGGGAGGTGGAGAGGGTGAAATTGGTGATGAAGGTTAAAGAGTACACTTACCATGTTAAAAAAATTAAATAAAACACTTTTTAAAAACACAGTTAATACTAATTCCTGTACTTGAAATTTTCTTTTTCTTACTCTGCAATCTGCCTCTTTTCCTTTCCACTCTCCAGGAGCTTCAACTTGGTTAAAGTCGAAAGCAACCTCTTACCTCCTGTAAATTTTAATTTATGACAAACTTTTATTTCAGAGAGGATGGACTTGAGGGAGTGCTCTGACACACCAACATTTTTAACATTAACACCCTAAGTATTTATGCACAAAAACATTAGAATCCACAGTTTTAGTTCTTTTCTTTCCTATTGGATTCCTGGTCTAGTGCCTCTTAGTTTCAGTCTCTATTGGAAACATTCAGGAATCTTTGCTTCTTTGGTTAAAGCCAGTGGAGTCTAGAATCTAAAGGAGAAATGTGAATTTTACCATTTGGACAACAATTTATTTTTAAACTGGCATGCAAACCTGTCCAAATCATGGGAAATAATGGTCATATTCTTCTGAAACAATCTTTCACGACTGCTAAATATTTATAGGCTCTTTGTTTAAAATGGTCTGGATGCAATCCTAGCCATCTAATATCAGTTTTTTTTTCCCAAGCGTTGTTGTTGTAGTTCTCAATTCCTCCTAATCAACCTAATATTCAGGTTCTAAGTCTTTGTGCTAATCTGTATTGTGACACCAACTTCTGAGGTCAATGGCAGATTGATGGAAAGACATCAACTGACAAAAACAGATGACACAAATTTTCCTAAAAGGAATAATAACTGAAAAACTACCAAGACAACCATAGAAATCAGGAACCAGGCAGCATCTTCAGGCACTCTAAGTCCTCAGTTCCCCATGAAGACCTATTATTTCTGCGGAAGATTCTTTCGGTCATAAGAAACTTGCCTTGCTATTATGAGGAGGAATCTGTTCTGACTCCTCTGGAAAACCTGGCTCCTAACCTGATATAAGTAAGTAAGAAAAATAATTTCATTTCACTTTATAAACTCTTTTGGACACCAAATAAATATGAATTCTTAGTCTTCAAGGAAATCTGAGGCTTTATATTTGCTTGAGGTAAGTAACTTGCCTGAAGATCCACAGGTGAGGCCAAACCTAGATTCAAAATTAGGTCACTCTCCTTACGTACTCTGCTGTACTTCAATTTTCATTGACCCCCAACAGGACTGATTTCACCTCGTTAAGCTTTGAAGTTTTACCTCAAATTATACTGATAGAGGAATAAAAGTAGGTGCAAGACTTACTATACATTTATGAAAAGTTTATGACAGAAATTACAATGTGAGTATTTAAAACCCTTATCTCTTCTAGCACATCATTTTCTCACAGACAGAAAATTATGCAACTAGTCATATTTTCTTTGTTTTGGCTTTTTATTCTCTTTTTGTTTGTAAATTATCTTATTTAATTCTCACATTTTCCTTATGAGATATAATCCATTATTTTCCCAGTCAGTGGAAATAGAGGGATTCAAGGGAAGCTTTCGTTAAGGCTATAACATGGACATTGTAGTCAACTGGACACAACGTAGCCATATAAGGGTAAACTATGCATATAGATTGTAGAAGAGTAACATTCTGTTTGTACAAGGGTGGAAACTGGGCTCTGGGATGAATCCATCAGAGCTCCCTAAGACAAAATTGAAAAGAAAGAAAAACTCACTTACATTGATTAAATTAAAGTATGAAGTAATTTGGCCTGAATTGTCCAGTTAGACTATTTAAATATGAAGTAATTTGGCCTGGGTTATCCAGTTAGACTATTTATATAGATCATATAAACTAATATTTCCATATCCCTTGTTATTTCGATATACAAAGACTAAGTTATACTCTTAACAATCTTTATTCAAAATATGCAATTATATAACAAAAATGAATGAAAATATCTTGAACACATTACAAATTGTTAGAAGAATATTCTATATGTAATTTGAAAATGCTTTTGTCATGACCCATGCCCCTTTACTATGATTGTAGCTTACTTTCCTATAAAAAACCCATAAGTGTCATTTATTGATTAATATTTTATATTGAGTATGATTTATTACATTCTATTTTATTGGGGACATGTCAAGAACATCAGATTTTAATGCATTGGCTCTCCTGTACTATGGCCCATAATTTAATTTTTATTCCACTAGTCATAAGTTTGGCAATAAATTTGTGTCATGAAACCGTTTTCAATAAGTACACTGAAATTAATTTGTATTGACCTCCATACTTAAAAGTGGTTGTGAAATATTTTGTAACTATAGTTTCATAACTAACAAAATTCAAAACCACTCTGTTTTGACAAGGTTTTTCTTATTGGTAGATTCCATCAAACAAAAATATTTGCTAGATACCAGGATGTCTTATTTTTTGTTTCTAGTATTGTCTTCATTTTAAAATGGATATAAAAACAACAGGAACTACTGCCTCCTTCCTCAAGGTACTTAGAGACTGAAGCCTCCTGGGAAGAAAAGACAACTTAAAGATGTCCTGGCAGATTCGGCCAGGCTGGGGATGGGATTAAGGTAATTTTCACAAAGGGAAAAATGTTGTTTAGCTTTGTTTCTAGAAACATGTGAAGATAATATCCTTTATTGATAACTTGAAGTGGTATTTCTTTTTTTTAATAGTATTAAATTTGAAAACAAAGATCACCTCTTTATATTTCTTTTGCTTATCACCTGTCTTTGTGTAACTGACAGTCTGGAGTCTTAGAATTAATCTAAATCTATTTCTATTTTGCAAATAAGTAAATATAACTTTAAAAACATTAAATTACTTGATTGAAAGCATCATTACATAGTGAAGATATGTCTATGTGTTAATTTAACAATAGTTTTTTCTTTCTATTAAGTTCAATTAGCCAACATATATTACATCATTTGTTTCTGATGTAGTGTTCAGTAATTCATTAGTTGCGTATAACACCCCATGCTCATCAGATCACATGCCCTCCTTAGTCTTAAACACCTGTATCCCAAAACCTGGAGTAGATCTTGGAAATAATATGGTAAACAGAGGAGATACAGTCTCTACCATTGTAGAGCTTCGGGTCCAGTAAGGAAAAGGGACACATCAATTAAGGGGGTGCTTGGGTGGCTCAGTTGGTCAAGCATCTGCCTTCAGCTTAGGTCATGATTTCAGAGTCCCAGTATCAAGCCATGCATCGGGCTCCTTGCTCAATGGGGAGCCTGCTTCTCCCTCTGTCTGCCACTCCCTCCTGCTTATGCTCTCTCTTATTATCTCTCTCAGTGACAAATAAATAAAATCTTTAAATAAATAAATAAATAAATACGTTGTGATATGATTAATTACAAAATGTTATTAGTAGTATGGAGAAAATAAACATATAACTACTATAAGTAGTAGTATCCTGCAACAAGCTTGCAGGATCAGGCAACTCTTCTGTGGAAAAAAATAGAGGCCTTTTACCTGACATAAGAAAAAGGAAGAGATGTTCACTACTTATTGCTGGTTTTGTGGTCGACTTTTTTCTTTCAGTTTGTAACATTTCTAAAAACTGGATATAACTAACAATCAGTGGTAGTCTTACTGACTCATGTGCATGGGCTCTCTCTTCTTTCCATCTCTCACTCTTTCTTCCCTTCTTCCTTCTCAACTGTATATAAATATAATAAGATATTATTGTAAAACAAAAATAAAATATCACCACACATCTATCAAAATGTCTTAAAAATAAATAACATCAAATGCTGGCAATGATACAGAAAAACTGTTTCACTCATAAATTGCTAGTGAAAATGGAATGTAAAGTGGTAAAGTCACTCCAGAGAACATTCAGCTAGACTTGTATAAAACTAAAAATGCACTAACCATATGATTCAGAAATTGCATTCTTGGGCATTTAATCTAAAAAACATGAATGTTCCTAAGAGATTTATTAGCCAAAACCTGGATATAGCCTAGATGTCTTTTTACAGGTAAATAATTAAATAGCCTATGATATACCCACACTAATGAAATACCAATAAAATGGTACTGACCAATAAAATGGGATAAACTATTGAAATCTACAAACATAATGAGCAAACTTAGCACCTAGATTTTAGCCCCTAGTACTATTGTCCAATAAGAGGAACAGGACTCCTTGAATAAATGACTAATTCTAAGGGTGATGAAGTAAATATAAAAGATGAGCCTGGAATATCTTGTATTGGCAGCAAATAAGGAATTAACAACAACAACAATAAGGAAGCAAATGAACACACACAATAATGGGAGTATATGAAAAGGACACAAATGGGAGTATATGAAAAGGACACAGGAACCAACCAAAGGAACTTCCAATGGCCAAAACTGGAACAATTTAAAGAACAACAACAGCAACAACAAATAGTGTTGGAATATAAACCAAAGTATAAAAAGAGTATAGGTGAGTTTATAATAATTAAGAAAAAAGACTGAATAAATAAATGGGGAAGAAGAGACAAATCTTCAAGACAAAAAAGTCTGTATAGCTTATATCTCCCCCTTGAGGGCGTGGAGCATAATTCCCACTTCTTAAGGGTTGACTACACATAGTGACTTCCCAAGAGTACTGTTTGGAAAAGGGAGAAAGAAAGGAAAAAACAAAACAAAACAAAAAACCTTTTCAATGGAGAAACCTGACAAATACTACCTCAGATGATTAAGATTAGTATCAGCAGTGATGTCATATTGATAGCATGTAGCCCTGATATAATGTGATGAAAATGACACTTTACCTTTGTGTTCTTCCAACCAAAACTCATTAACTCCAGTCTGATCATGAGAAAAAACATCAGACAAATCCAGCTAAGGGACATTCTTCAAAATACCTGACCAGTACTCCTCAAAACTGTCGAGGTAATAACAAAAATTTCTGAGAAACTGTCACAGCCAGGAACCTAAGGACAATTGACAACTAAATGTTATGTGGTATTCTAGATGGAATCCTTGAACAGGAAAATGGACGACATGTAGGTAAGTACTAAGGAACATGAATAAAACTTCTACAATAATGATAATGTATCAATATTATTTCATTGATTATAACAATTATAATATATTAATGTAAGTTGTTAAAAATAGGAGAAATAGTGCAGGCATATCAGAATTCTCCTGAACCACCTTCATAACTCTCCAGTAAATCTAAAGGTATTCTAAAAATTAATAAGTATATTATCAAAAAACAATAAAAAATTAAAAGCTTGCACACATTCCATTTAAGTAATATCCTTCAAATTATAATATTTTAAAGATGGAGAACAGTTAGTTGTTGCCAGGAGTTATAAAGGTAGGAGGAAGAGAGGTAGCTGTGGCTATAGAAGGGTATGATGAGAGATCCTTGTGGTAGAATTGTTCTGTATGTTAGCTATGGTCCATAATTATAGTCACATGACTACACACATATGATAAGATTATATAGAAATATACACACACACAAATGAGTACACATGAAACTGGTGAAAACTGAATGATGTTGGTGTATTGTATCAATGTTGATTTCCTGGTTGTGGGAGTATACTATAATTACGCAAATTATCAGTGGAGGAAAATCAGTGAAGAGTTGACAGGACGTCTCTGTATTATTATCACTTAGAACTGCATGGGAATATACAATTACCTTAAAATAAAAAGTTTAATTAAGGTATTTTATTTTGTAATCATGCCAATAGATTTAATGACGTATAAGAGGTAAAGTATGATAGGGACACAAGGTTGTAAAGATCTTTCTAGATAGAAAGGATATCACATGCCAAGAGATTTGCCATAAAAGAGATCATGTTGCATTCATTGAATAAACATAACAAAGAACCCATGTGGCTGGAGTCTAGGAAATAGTGGTTGAATAAGATGTTGGTTGGAAAAAATAGTAACAGTAACTTGTTGAGTCTTTTAGAACACAGCAAAGGTTTGCTCTAAATTTTATGTTCCTTTGTTTGACATAAAAGTAGGAGAAGCTGTTTAAAATTAATTTTTTAGTAGATACAGCCAAATATAAATTTATATTTTAGAAATTCAATGATACTGAGAAATACTTACTCTTGTTAAGATTAATTATATGTGTCTCTTGGCCAGATTTTCCTACATTTATATTGCAGGTCCATATCTTCACTGGATATTTGACCTTGAGCTAAGTTCTTAACCCCTATAAATCTCAACTTTGATCTTATATTTACACAGACCAGCCCACTGGGTGATCTCCAGACCCTCATCAGCATGTGACTAAGACTAAACAAAATAATCCATTTGCAGCATTTAACGTAGTGTTTAGCCTAATCAGATTTACAAATAAGCCATTAACTTTTTGTTTCTCAGAGACTTCTATGAATTATACAACTAATAGAGATTAATTATATAAAATGTTTGAAAATAAAGGTGAAATAAAATTTAAAATACCAATTATGCGACCCTGCATCGGTAAACACCACTAAATGGTCATGCACCAGTTAAACTCAATTATATTGGAAAAGGGAGATAATGAGGGACAGCTAGAAGTCTGCCATATCAATCTTCCTCATTAATTCCAGGAGCCCAGAACAATACTTTTCCATTGCTATATATCCAAAAGAGAGAGGAGTACAACAAATATTCTCTAAATGGGTGGGTTAAATTAAAGTTGATAGATAATAGTCTCTGTTTTCCCTGTGAAGTAGCAGGCAAGATTTTCAACAAAGGGAGGAATGACTAAGAGTGAGAGAGAGAGAGATTTAAAATAACCACAACACTAAAATACTAAATATACTAAATACTAAATACTAAAAGCCCCAATACTAAAATACTAAATAATACTACTACAATACTAAAATAATACCATGAAATAACTACAAAAATGTAAAATGTCAGATACACAAAAAAGGATTAATGCTAAAAAGTGCTGAAGTGCTAGCTGAATGTGAAGACCATACAGATTCAACATTTCAAAGTAAATATTTTTCTCTAATATGCCCTCCAGTTGGGGCTAAGATTAAAATCAGAGAAAGGTATAGCCAAATTCAGCCAGGAATAAGGGCAACCAGAACAAAAGTAGTGAGAGGAAAAGAAATAAGACATGTGGGTGTGATTAAAGAGTGTATTCTGCGTGGAAAAAGGTTGGAGGGGAGTTAGGATAGTCTGTTGATGTTAAAATAAAAAGATGGAAATATGGATAGGCAGTATTGATGTAAAGACAGAGTTATATAGGGCTAAAATAATGAAAGGGTAGAATGTTAGAATGTTGAAAATTATGTATTCAAATAGTTCTATACCTCGTCTTTCAACAGGCCAATGATAAGGTTCAGGCAAGGTCTTGGATGCATTTTATTCACTTTATTATATTCACATTTTGTCAATTATTTTGTCCTGTTTCATGTATTACTAAATAATTTGTATCTATTCAAATGATAAATATATAAACAATTGAGATGAATACAGTAATCATTTAAGTGTGTATTTTTATGTTTATTTAATCAATTGAAATTTTGAGAATAATTCAAAATATATAAGTGTACTTGCATAGCACTATTTTATCACACATATAAACATGTAAATATAACTATATTGGGAATATGTACCATGCTATCTTCATGTAGTACAATGAGAATAGATTAGAGATTAACATCCAAGTGGATAAAAATACATATGTCAGTAGATAGTAATTAGATATTTATAAGAAAACAAATATTAGAGAAGAACTGGATTAGAGATATAGTTATTGAAATTTAACACTGATTTTAAATTTAATCTGACATATTTATTCTTTAATAAATAGAGGGCATCTCTCAAAAGCAATGTTAAAAATATACATAGAGGGCCAGTCTGGGCAATATTATAAACATCAAAAACAAAAAAATTTAAAAAAAACAAAAAACAAACAAACAAAAAAACCCTCACATATGTCCCTGAGAAACCATTTAGCCTCTCTGAATCTCAATTTTCTCATTGGGAAATGAAAACAATTGGTTTTATTTCCAGTCAGTGCTGTTTTCCAAAGGTTCTTTAAGACAATACAGGAAATAAATATAATACAGCATTTGTTTTAATTTAAGGATAATCTGGGGGTACCTGGGTGGCATAGTCAGTTAAGCAGCCAACCCTTGGTTTTGGCTGAGGTCATGATCTCAGGGTGGTAAGATCAAGCCTTGCCTCAAGCTCCATGCTCAACATGGAGTCTCTTTGATATTCTCTGCCTCTGCCCTTCCCCTAACTCTCTCTCCTTCAAATGAATAAATAAAATCTATAAAAAATAATTTAAGGATAACCTGAATGAAGAGAGAAAGGAAAGAAAGCCATTAGATGAATTCAGGAGAAATTATTCCATGTATCAACGGGATTACTAGAATAAAATTTTTTGCGACAGGGCATTATGTTGTAAGTCATAGTCTGTATGAATGCAAAGAATTATTTTTGTTACTAAAGAAGAGAAAAAGAGATGAGAGGCTTTGAGATGTGAAGAACTGATGTTTCCTACATCAGACTTGAAATATAAGTATGACTTCAGCTGCTGTTAATTCAAGAAAATAGCTAAGATTTCAGGAAGATGTCTTTAGTCCTTTTAACTCTCCCACATAAAAATGACACCATTATTTAAAACAAAATAAAGGTCACTGATATAGCAACTCATCTCCAGAGGAAAGGCGTAGAAAACGCAAGGCAACAACAGTGCCAGCAGGAGGAAGACTTAATCGACATAGCCAGATAAGCCACAAGTTTGAACCAAAAGAAATTTGTTGGAAGAGATTGAGTCTGTCTTTTACCTTTTACACAGCCGGTTAAAGGAATAAACAATTTCTAAAACTATAATCACTGGTTATTTTTATAGAACTCATATAAAAAGAGCAAGACTTTTCAAGTGGCTAAATCCTTCGCAGACTTTCAATCCCATGTATCAGACATTGTTTTTTTTTATTCAATTACTTTAATTCTTTATTTGATTCTTTGAGATTGAATTTTCTGTCTTATGGATTTTTCATAGGAATGTTTGTATAAAGCAGTAGGTGGCACAAAGAGATAATTGTTAAATTATACCCACTTCTTGGTATCTTTGGAAATGGTGGTTGTAGCAAAAAAAAAAAAAAAAAAAAAAAAAAGACATAATGATAATTATTAGCATTGTGGGTACATTTATTTGAATAAATATATGAACAAAGTTAAATGGCAAAAGAGTAAAGATCTTAAGACACAGTGTATATAAAAATGTGACAGTTTTAAAATTTAAAAGTTTAATATCCAAAAATAGCATTTTATAAAATATTCTATTATTTGACATTATTTTGACTTGTAAAACATAATTTGTGTCCAGCTAACTACTGTATTAGTTGTATAATAAATTTTTATTATTACCTTATGATTATATTATATATGACTTTTCTTTCCAATTATTATTTAAAAGGACAGACATTGTCGATGAGCATTTCTAAAACACTTTTCTTTTTTTTTTTTTTTAAAGATTTTATTTATTCATTTGACAGAGAGAGATCACAAGTAAGCAGAGAGGCAGGCAGAGAGAGAGGAAGGAAAGCAGACTCCTTGCTGAGCAGAGAGCCCGATGTGGGACTCGAGCCCAGAACCCTGAGATCATGACCTGAGCTGAAGGCAGCGGCTTAACCCACTGAGCCACCCAGGTGCCCCCATTAAAACACTTTTCTATAATGCATATGCTTATTTGTCTTTTCGTGAACTTGTTAATCTAATTATCAAAATTATTAGTTATATTCTGGCAATGTCCTCAGATATTTTTGCCATATCTCTTTTTTTTCATTCTCCTGACTGTACTTCAAAAAGAACTATTGATTCTGATAAAAAATTTCCCAGAGTAGCTATTCAAATATACCAGCAGGTGTCTCTCTCAGACTCATCCAACCAAGACAATGTGTTCCTTTCTCCTCCTTGAGTTGGAACTCTACATGCAATCAACTTTGTTTAAGACACTACAATATAGTGGTACTTGTTCCTTGAGGTACTATCAAGATTATTTAAGAAAACTACTAAATGACTTAATTTCCAAAGCAAGGAAGAGAAAAAGAAAACAGTTCTTTCATCTTTAGAGACATAAACTTGCCTGGTTCAAGAAGAAAAATATAAGACATAGTGAAGCTGAATGGATAAAAGTAATGGTAACTAAAGCAAAAAATAATAATAAAAATTTAAAAATAAAAATAAAAAATGAATAAAAACTTATTTACATCTGTAAAGAAATATATAATTCTAGCAACGGAAATACATAACAACAATATATACATTGTTGTGTAACATTTGTATACCTATAGATTTAGTATGCTCTGAATGTACTAAATTCAGATTTATCAAACATTGAAAAAACACAAAGACTAAAATAAGTTTGTAATCCGTTGTATGTATGCACAACATAGTAAGTTGGAATTTAAAGACATGTTCAACTCTTTTTTTTTATTAATTTATTTATTTTCAGGGACGCCTGGGTGGCTCAGTTGGTTGGATGACTGCCTTCGGCTCAGGTCATGATCCTGGAGTCCCGGGATCGAGTCCTGCATCGGACTCCCAGCTCCATGGGGAGTCTGCTTCTCTCTCTGACCTTCTCCTCATTCATGCTCTCTCTCACTGTCTCTCTCTCAAGTAAATAAATAAAATCTTTAAAAAAAATTATTTATTTTCAGCATAACAGTATTCATTATTTTTTCACCACACCCAGTGTTCCATGCACTCCATGCCCTCTATAATACCCACCACCTGGTACCCCAACCTCCCACTCCCCCGCCACTTCAAACCCTTAAGACATGTTCAACTCTTGGTGTTTACTTTCTTCCCTTTATAAATATCTCCATTACTTTTTGTACACGGTGATTCACTCAATATGCTCCTTTTGCACTTATCTTACAAACTGCTATCAAACTTTACAAATGAGGATTAATATTTTTAAATTTATTGAAATAGTATGTGAGATTTTTTAAAGTTTTCTTATATATCATTTTCTTTAAGCTTTATCTATTTTTTGTTTTTATCACTGTTTATATACCCTCCCAATTAGTTTTTTAATATATAGCTTTGAAACCTGACACCCAGATACATATGAATATTTCCAGAAGTGGAAATAGCATTTTTGCTTCATAAAATCACTCTAGATATGTCAGAATTGGTACAGATATTTTGATCTGAGTATTAGAGGAGGTCATTGAGAGGATGGGACTGCTGGTTGACCCACAAGCTGGACCAAGGCAATCGGAGGCTCTTTACCCTCTTCCCTATCCTTGTAATGTCTGTTCAGAACACTGTTTCCCTACTAGCAGCTGCTTCAAAAATGCAGCCTTAAAAGCATAAAGAGGTGTTGGGACTATTTGAACTATACAGGTAATTGAACCCTGTTAAAGCTCTATATAAAGTTTTAAGGTTCTGGCTGGTAGATGCAGAGATTTACTTGTCTTGCATCCATTGAAGAAAAGCCTAGTATGTAAATTTATATGCTTATTAAACCTGGCCCTTCCCAATTTGGAGTGGTCTGTCTCTTTCTTCAGTTTCTCCTTGCCCTGAATGTATGGAGGTGAATTTCAAATTTCACTTGGGGAATTCCTGGAGTTGCAAACCAACAAAGTTGTACCAATATATTTGTTGGTTTTAGTAGTCATTTTTTTTAAATTTTATTTATTTATTTGACACAGAGAAAGAGATCATAAGTATACAGAGAGGCAGGCAGAGAGAGAGGGGGAAGCAGGCTCCCTGCTGAGCAGAGAGCCAGATGCTGGGCTGGATTCCAGGATGCTGAGATCATGACCTGAGCCCAAGGCAGAGGCTTTAACCCACTGAGCCACCCAGGCGCCCCTTAGTAGTCATTTTTAATAATTTGCACAAACTGAGCTTATTGTCTTCCATAAAACTTCCTTTTTTCAATAGAATTTCATGTTCATTTCCCAGTTAAAATTTATTTCATTTAGCCCTGCCATGTTACAATCAAATCATTTATAAACATACTTGATACTTTGTAAATTGAATAGGTAATATATACTCATAGAAAATGTTAAATAACATAGAGATTGACTTTCCTACTGTAGCTTTCTGCCATTTTCTCAGTTTCCCTGTCTATACACAACTTTTGATACTAATTCTTTTTTTTCTCCTTTTTCTTTCATATATATAATAGAGAGAGCATGCACAAACAGGGAAGTAGGGTCAGAGGGAGAGACAACGAGAATTTTAAAGCAAGCTCCATGCCCTGCACAGAGTCCTATGCAGGGCTTGTTATCATGACCCTGAGATCGTGACCTGTGCGGAAATCAAGAGTCTCATGTTTAACCAACTAAGCTACTCAGGCCTCCCTAGTTCTTTCTCTTTTTAAAGGTATTTGATAGACTTCGAACATTTAAGGTCATTTCAGATACACTTTCTACTCCTTATCCAGTACAGTACTCCAAGGCATTGAAGATGCCATGTAAACTCCTCTTGGTAGTGTCATTCTTTCTCACTTTAATTCAGAAGACTGAAAATAGAACAACAGCTTTCTAAAATACTGACAAGTTTTCACCATGCTCTGGCTTAAATTCTCCTTGTGTGCAATGTTATGTCACGTCATTCTATATTTCTTTTAGCCAATCAAAGATTATAATTGAGAACCTATAATGTACCCAGTACTATTCTGTGCATGAGAATATAGCAATAAAAATAGAAATTAAATTAATTAAAGCTAAAACTCATGTAGTCTAACAGGTGTTTTGAGGTATTTACTGCAGTTAAGCAGTCATATTCAGGACTATTTGACATAAATATTGAGACTTAGATGAAAGAATTGTATTTTAAGGACAATATTTCAATTCCCAGGAGAAATGACACTCGACGGAGCTATATTTCTGGACAAAATTATGCATTTAAATGGGAGGTAAGAACTCAAGAAGTCAGGGATCATTCAGGGACTGTTATAGATGTAACGTGTTGAGTGTGTGTGTGTGTGTGTGTGTGTGTGTGATTGGCAGGGCATTGGCTATAGGGCTAGAATGTGCAGATTCATAAAGCAAGACTAAATAACTTGACTGCTTCAAGGTTGGGAAGATGACCCATTGTCCTGTTTCAATGATGTGAAATGAATTTCTTAATTTGACTCTATCAAGGGCATATAAGACAAGGCCAGACCAAGAGCTGACTAATTTTACCAGTAAAAAGAAAATGAGTCACTTTTTTTTAAGGGTTTTTAATTTTTTTTTGAAGATTTTATTTATTTACTTGACAGACAGAGATCACAAGTAGGCAGAGAGGCAGGCAGAGAGTGAGGAAGGGAAGCAGGTTCTCTGCTGAGCAGAGAGCCTGACTCGGGAGTCGATCCCAGGACCCTGAGATCATGACCTGAGGTGAAGGCAGAGGCCTTAACCCACTGAGCCACCCAGGTGCCTGACAATGAGTCACTTTTATATTCAAAGACTTTATTACTTACTTGAAAAGAAAAAAAATTAGCTAAAGGAGCTAGCTTCCCATTGTCTTTGTCCCAACACCAAAAAGGATGACCCTAAAACCAAAGGAGCCGAATGGATAAAACATGGGAAGGGGATACATTGTTGCTGAGGGGCTCATTCTAGACTGCAGCTGAACAGTTTTATGTTTTGAAGTTTCATTCTGAGTGTGAAGTTCTGGAAGCCTCGTATCTCATCAGAACCCAGAAGGTGGTAAGAAACTGTCTCAAGTTTATCTCCTAGGGAATCTGGATGAAGGATGTGAGCAGGATGGCCTTGTAGTTGTTCTTTACGTGCCTTTGTATCTTCTTGTGTACTGGTAGTATCACAAAGCCTTCTGCCAAAACTCTGATCAGCTATGGATCATATTTCTGCCTGTGGGGTCTACATGGATATGTGCAAATTTGTCAAGGTGCCATGAGGAGTTCTACAGGGACATGCCCCCAAATTTTGGAAGTCACTGAAATTATTTAATGCGTTTCTTTTTTTAAATTTTGTATCCATAGATATTTCTAAAATGCTATGTGAGAAACTGGATCAGCTGTCACTTACTGTTTGTGTTATGTCAGTTTTAAACATCTTTCAGATCATCTAAAACACAATGTGTAAACTGGCATTGTTTCTAACAGTCTACTTTTTAACATTTCACTAGTAATAAAGTAACCTCACCCACTTCAGAAAAATCCATTTTATCATAGTGTAACTATTAAGCTCCACTTTAGTGATCACCTTTTGAGGTATTCCAATTGAGGAAGTTATTCCCTGTCTGCCATATTATTTGTGTTGCCATTACTCTGTCTCAAGCACAGCTTCTAAAAATGTTCACAGAAATCCCCAACAAGTAGTTTTTCTCTGTGTAAATAATGTTTACCTAGACTGATTAGACAATATTATACTTTCTGCCTCCTTTTAAGAATAAATAGCTTTATAGCCATTGAAGTATAATGCCAATGTGGTTATTCATCATAGATTTTGGTGTCTGGTGGTCTAGAATTTACTGTTGTACTTTTAAAAAAAAAATTAAACCTAAATTAAAAGTTGAACCCTGCCATTATGCACAATGCGTATTGTAAGGACACTTAAAGGAAACTATCATTTTGGTGCTAACGACTATTTTCTCCTTATAAATTCTCTTCACAGATTCCATCCACACTACCACCGAAATAAAAACAGGAAATTAGAAGAGGGAAATAGAGCAATATAAACATTTTCTTTTTCTTTTAAAATCAGGATCATTCCCTGCTAACCAATGGGGGGGCTGAATAATTAAGGTATATTTGACTCCTTACCCCCCCAAAAATCACATTTCCTACTGCACAAGAAAGAGAGAGAGAGAGAGAGGGATGGACAGAGAAAGAGAGAGGGAGAAGAAGAAGAAGGAAAAGAAGGGGGCATAGGAGGAGAAAATATAAGTAACACATAAGGAATAATCACTGTGATTTATACATTTTGCCATTCTTTAAATTTTGATATTTGTTAAAGAACTGAAATATTACAAAAGAAGTTGAAGTCTCTCAGATATCTTTATAATCCTATTTCTCACCTTTACTTCACTAAAATAAACATTATTTCAGTTTGTGATAATCCAACCCTTGCTTGAATAAATTTACCATATAAGTATACATAAATTTTATTTTATGTATTACTAATACATATGTAATATAATTTTTGTGATCATACAGAGACCATCATAAAAGTAAGTGCTCATAAACTTCCTTTTATTTGTCTTCTTTATCAACGTTTTAGCTAATCTTGGCTTTTTTCACCCTTGCATACATTTCAGGAAGAATTTAATCAAATTCTGTGAAATTCAATGAATGAATAGATTTTCTTGGCCAGAACTGGCATCTTTACAACACTGAGGTTAGCCACCCACAAACACAATCTGTGTCTTCACTCATTTAGCATTCTTTTATTTTTTTTCAGTAAGTAGCTTTACAATATTTTCTCATAAATATAACCCCTTCCCTTCGTTCAATTTATTCCTGCATAATAGCATTTCTTGCTATGGTTATTGATATATTTTAGATTTTCTTTTTCTCTTTTAATTTTTGCTTTACTTTGTTAAAATTATACATAGAGTGAACTTGCCTGTTTTTAAATTATCCCCAAATTCCTTCTAAAACCCAACCAAGTCAACATGAAAGAAAGAAAAAAAAAAAAAAAACTACTCATTACTTCCTTCAAAATGTAGGCAATAAGAATCCCCACAAATCTCAGAGTAAAGATGAGGTTGACCAAACCACCAAAGCAGCAGCAATAGAATAGGAGCTGGGAGAGTGAAAATACAATACAAAAATAACCATAGATTATGGAAATACTTCTCCCTCCACCAAAGCCAAAAAATTATTACCACTTAATATAACGTGTTTTACCCTGAGTGGAAATCTGGATAGATGCAATGAGAATTCACTAGTGAAACTGGGAAGATTCCTCACAGAGGCTAATTGTAATGCAAAAATCTCTGAGCAGGTATAGAAGATTGAATATTGCTATTTCAGCATATCCTCCTGAGAATTTCAGATATATCAAGCTCATACTCTCTTACAAAGGAAAATGGCTCACACAGTGAACAAATATTAACTACAGCATTGAAAATGAATAGGACAAAGACAGTGGACCTTCAGTTCAAAGAGTGTAGGCGGGTATCACAGACAACAAATGCTTGAAAAAGCCAGGAAGTTTGAAAATGTGTTCAGTTATTTATTTATTTGTTTGTTTGTTTGTTTATTTATTTTCTGGTAAGCCCTCATTATTTAAACATGAGATACTTAAAAAAAATAATAATAATATAAATAGGATAAAATCTAACTCCATGCATGTGTATTAGAAGAAAAAATACAAATAAACTATATGTTCAAATGAATAATGGAAAACTTCTAGGAATTCATAATGACAAAGATGAAACAGTAATTTAATATATGTTAGTGAAGAAACATTTTTTAAAATTATGCAACAATTGAAAGATTGACTAAAATTCAATATGTAAAGCCTCAGAAATATATGTCTAGAAGTTTTAGTTCAAGATGGTTACATTTGAAGATTCTGAACTCAACCCTTCCAACAGACTTACGGAGTCTACAGCTCCATATAGAACAATTTTTTTTCTCTTCAAGCATCCTAAATGCTGACTGAGTCATGATTACACACCAGGCAAATGACAAGAAAACTATATTGAAGTAGGTATCCACACATGTATACATACAGGGATATTATTCAGAATGAAATCTTGTCATTTGTGACAACATGGGTGTATCTCGAGGACATTATGCTAAAGGCAGGAAGTCAGAAAGGGTAAGACTAATACCTTATGATTTCTCTTATATGTGAGATCTAATGACAAACAAAACCCCAAGCTCGTAGGTACAGAAAACAGATTGGTGGGTGTCAGAAGCAGAGGGTAGGAGGTGAAAGAAAGGGGTGACAGAGGTCAAAAGATAAATAAATAAACAAAACAAAGAGCTAAACACATAAACTATTGGTCAAAACCACTGGGAAATTTATTATAAAAGTTACTCTAATAGGGGTATCTCTTTCTAAACTAGCAATATAGCATTAACTTTAGCGCTCTTTTGAAAGAATTTTAGTACATTTTATTATAGTCAGGACTAAAGATCATTAGGCAAAATAAACCTTAGGAAAATAAAATTAATAAAACAAAAGTAACAAAACAAAAACAATAACAAAAGTGATATGAGTACATACCTACTATAAATATAAAAAAAAACAACAAAATATGTCTAGGAAACTAAAGGTATATTAGAATTGTCGGATATCAGGAAATAGGGTGGGAACTGGTGAGAAAACAAAGCAGAAGAGCAAAGAGAGAGCACAGGAAAAAGGGTAAGGAACATATATAAGATGGAAAAGGGGATATATAAAAATATTAGGGAAATGAGAAAAACAAAAGAGAGGGAAAACACTTTAAAATTAAATGGAGACATGGGGTGCCTGGGTGGCTCTGCCTTCAGCTCAGGTCATGATCCCAGGGTCCTGGGAACAGGGTCCTGGGATTTAGTCCCACGTTGGGCTCCCTGCTCAGGGGGAAGCCTGCTTCTCCCTCTTCCACTCCCCCTGTTTGTCTTCTCTCTCTCGGTGTGACTCTCTCTGTCAAATAACAAATAAAATCTTTAAAAATAAATTAATTAAGTAATTAACTTAAATTAAATGGAAACAAAGAGTAAATATATTTAAAAATTGCAGGAGATAAAACACAAGCTGTGGTGAATATATAATAACAGGGAAGAGATTTATAATCCCATGGGAAACAACCAAAAGGCACAGACAAGAAAAGAAAAGAAAGAAACAACAAAGAGGGTTTTTTTTTGCATATTTTAAAATGCATTTTCCAAACATTTTTGCAGAAACATAGTATTAAATTATATTTTACCAACAGTATGTGAGAAAGCCGCCAGCCATTTTTAAAGAAGTGATGGGAAGAACTTGCTGCTTTAATTTGTGCTTTTTTTTTTTTTTTTTTTTTTTTTATTTATTTATTTGACAGAGAGAGATCACAAGTAGGCAGAGAGGCAGGCAGAGAGAGAGAGGAGGAAGCAGGCTCCCTGCTGAGCAGAGAGCCCGACGTGGGACTCGATCCCAGGACCCTGAGATCATGACCTGAGCCGAAGGCAGCGGCCTAACCCACTGAGCCACCCAGGCGCCCCTAATTTGTGCTTTTTGATTAAAAAAAGTTGAATAACATTTATATATTTAAAGTTTGTTTTCCTCCTTTTGTCTTTTTTACCTATTTTTCTGGTAGTGTGTGGTTTTTTTGTTTGTTTGTTTTTTAAATTAAGACTATTTTTAGAGCAGATTTATATTGACAACAAAATTGAAAGGGAAGTACAGATGATGTGGGAAACAGAGGCAAAAGAAAAGTTATTAAATTTCCTTATTATCTAGAGCCCACTGACAAGTCCTTGAAACAGTCAGAGTGACATTCTTCTAGGGACTCAACTGCTTCTGCCTTAATACTTTGCTAAGGGCAAAAGGCAATCATAGCCTCACCCACCCTCACCTCCAACCAGGATCCTGGTTAAGTAAGTCTACTTTAACACAAGCATATGGCCCACCGATAGACATCTGAAAGGTCTCATGACTAAGGTTTTGTTAGACAGTAATAAATAGCCCTTTCCCAACAACAGCTAGCCCTTCAAGGTCCTGGAAAACCTTGCTCCAAAATTCCTTAGAGATTTACACCATCCCTGACCCCCTCCCAGCTTACAAGTATATAATGGACCACTCCTCACAACCCCAGGGCAGCAGCTCTTTCTGCCCATGGGTCCTGTCCCCATGCTTTAGTAAAATACCATTTTGCACCAAAGATGTCTCAAGAATTCTTTCTTAGTCATCAGCTCCAGACTTCACCCCACCTCACCTCACTTCCATTCTAAACTTCATCACCGAGATTTCTTGTCTCTCCCTGGGCACCACATAGGCATGGTGTCCTGCATTATCAATACCCCCACTAAATGGTACATTTGTTACAATTTATGAACCTAAACTGACACATCATAATCACCTATATCATTCATAGTTTACATTAGAGATCACTCCTGGTGTTTTATATTTTATGCATTTGGATGCCTGGTTGGCTCAGTTGGTTGAGCTTCTGCCTTCGACTTGGGTCAAGATCCTGGAGTCCTGGAATCCAGTCACACATCGTGTTCCTTGCTCCATGGGGAGCCTGCTTCTCCCTCTGCCTGTTCTGCCTGCAGTTCTAGTGCTTCTTCTGCTTTCTCTCTGTCTCTGACAAATAAAATAAAAATAAAATCTTAAAAAAAATTCAAAAATTGTAAAAAAAAAAAAAGATGGTTTTTAAGACACTGAACATTAGACAACAGAAGACAATAATACTTGAAAGAGAAGCAAACCCAAAGAGCCTTATCCCAGCTTACTGACTTGGGAAAACTTCCAAGCCTGGTGCAGAGCCCTGAAGACTCCCTGAATTGAAGCCTCTGAGTATAGACTCCAGGGGGAAGTAAATGGCTATAATTTACAAGAGAGAGTTTTGGAGAAGAGAGAAATGCCCTGGGAGAAATTTCAGATATCTGCCGTGCCATCTCCCTGTGAGTATTCAACAAAAGCCTGAGCAGCTCATGCATGTGAAAGAAATACATGAGGATGTGGAAGCAGAACATTCAAAAAGATTAGAGGGAGCAGTGCCTGGTATTCACCCAGGGTAGTGAATAGTATCTGTTCCCTTGAGCTAGACTGAAAAATCTCAAGATTAATAGGACATTGAGTAGAAGACTCAGGAGTCTTGCCTCAGGAATGGGCAATAATGAGCTCAAAACTTCATACTGCTCTAGAAACACCCCAAAAAATCATAAAAGCAAGACCAAAATGGATTCAATATTTCTAGCTAACTAATCCTCCTGGAACAAAGATTAAATTATTTACAAAAAATCAAAACTATATGTACCAATTGATTATAAAATTTGAAATGTTTGACGGGCACCTAGGTGGCTCAGTGGATTAAAGCCTCTGACTTCTGCTCAGGTCATGATCTCAGGGTCCTGGGATCAGGTCTCGCATTGGGCTCTCTGATCAGCGGGAAGCCTGATTCCTTTCCTCTCTCTCGGCCTGCCTCTCTGCCTACCTGTGATCTCTGTCAAGTGAATAAATAAAATCTTAAAAAAAAAAAAATTATGGGCACCTGGGTGGCTCAGTGGGTTAAGCCTCTGCCTTCGGCTCAGGTCATGATCTCAGGGTCCTGGGATCCAGTCCCGCATCGGGCTCTCTGCTCAGCAGGGAGCCTGCTTCCTCCTCTCTCTCTCTCTCTGCCTGCCTCTCTGCCTACTTGTGATTTCTCTCTGTCAAATAAATAAATAAAATCTTTAAAAAAAAGTTTAAATGTTTGGCATCCAATCATAGAACGGGTCATAATAAGAAAAAGGAAAATATGACCTTTAATGAGAGAATAAAACAATCACTGGAAACTGACAGAGCTGATAGACATGTTAGGATTTGTGGAAAAGGACATTAAGCCATTATTGCTAACTGTATGTTAAAATGTTAACATGTTTTATGTTAACATTTAACATTAAAAACATGTTAACATGTTTTAATATGTTAAGAAAAAAAAGAATTGTATAAGTAAGAATAATATCTGAGATGAAATTATACACAGAATGAGATTAATTGAAAATTGTATCTTGGAGTAGAAAAAATATATTAAAATTTAAAGAGAAAATAATAGAAACTATGCAAAATGAAACACAAATAGATATGAGTTATCTACAAAAAATCTATAGTTGACATTAACCTTCATATTGAAGACTGGATACTTTCACCTTAAGATTATAATCACAGCAAAAATACTTGTTTTTAGCCCTAAGATTAAGTCAATGGCAAGAATATTTGCTTTCACTACTTCTATTCAAAATTGATTTCATAATCCTCTCTACACTGGTTAAAAGCCCTAGAAGGTTAAAGAGGAAAAAAAAAAAAAGGTCTTGTTTTGTTCCTGTTTTCAAAGGAAATACTGTTATTATTTTATTAGTTATGAGGTTTGCTAAAGGTAATGGGTAAACACCTTTTAACAAATTAAGGAAATCTTTCAATTAAAAATTTCACATTTCTGGAGTGCCTGGGTGGCTCAGTAGGATAAAGCCTCTGCCTTCGGCTCCAGTCATGATCCCAGAGTCCTGGGATTGAGTCCCACATCAGGCTCTCTGCTCACGGGGGAGCCTACTTTCTCCTTTCTTTCTCTCTGCCTGTCTCTCTGCCTACTTGTGATCTCTGTCTGTCAAATAAATAGTAAATAAAATCA
Organism: Mustela nivalis; assembly: GCF_964662115.1. Taxonomy (NCBI): domain Eukaryota; kingdom Metazoa; phylum Chordata; class Mammalia; order Carnivora; family Mustelidae; genus Mustela; species Mustela nivalis. The sequence goes on along the minus strand of NC_139023.1, from coordinate 73,328,373 downwards.
TAAAAAAAAAGGAAAATTTCACATTTCTATCATAAATGACTATTCAATATTATGATTTTTTTTAAGATTTTAAAAATTTTTTTCAATCTGTGAGTTGGGGGGGCGGGGAGCACAAGCAGAGAGATGGGCAGAGGGACAAGCAGAATCCCCACTGAGCGCAGAGCTAAAATCAAGGCTCCAGCTCATTGACCCTGAGATCTTGATGTGAGACTAAATCAGAAGTTGCTTTTTTAACTGACTAACCCACCCAGGTGCCCTGAATTTTTTTCTTACCTCACTTGAGGGGTCCCTATGTTCTTTCTTCTTTAATCTATTACTATAGTGAATACTAAATCATCATTTAGTATCAAGATTTAACTCTATTTTATCATGAAGTAAATATTTAAAAAAGCAATTAATTTAATGTATTACTATTTCACTTATGGTCTTGGCTTTTTGTTTATTTATTAAATAAGACTGATTTCTTTTTATACTTTGATATTGTCAAGAATTTTTTAAAATTTATACATACACCATTATAGAAGTTGAGAGGTGGTCCTTGCCTGTCCATTTGGGAACAGATTGTGTAATATAGAAGTTGTCTGCTCCTTAAAGATTGGTTAAAACTCCCCCTATAAAAGTATCATGAAGTTAACATTATGGTAAGGTAGGCAGTTAATATATATACCCAAAATATGTAATATGTTACATGAGAAGAAGAGATAAAAAGGAAGATTGTGGTATGTGTGAAACAAAGTTTTACAGACAATGTGCTTTTTAACTAAGAAGTTAAAGGAAATGAAAGAATATGCCATGTAGATAAGCAGGAAATGACAGTGCAGGCAAGGAAGAAAGCAAAATCTTGGGGTAAAAATATACTGGATGTGTGCCAAGTACAGTAAATAAAAATAGGAATATAGAAAGAAATTAGGATAACATAAAGCCAGAAAAATGAGAGTGTAAAGCCATATAAAAGATGTAGACTGGAATTATAGGCCATTGAGAGACTCTCAACTCTTGATGAGATAGAAACCTTTTGGTAGGTAATCTATTATGCAGAAGAGAAGCATGATCAGAGTCACACTTTTGACATGAACATTCTGGTACATTAACAATGAACTACAGGGACAAGGATGGAGAGAAAAAGGTCACTTGGAAGATTACTGGAGTAATCCAGATGAAAGATAATAGTGGCTCAGGTGGAGGATTAGTGTTCAGCAGTTAGAGTTACCACTAACAGAAGTTTTCTGAAAATTCTATAGCTAGAGCATGTGCAGAGACAGTGTAATAAACTGATCAGGAGCTCAGTTTTGAATATGGTAAATTAGCTATGTGTGTTAGACATTCCCAGTGAAGATGTCAAAGGAGTAGCTGTATATGTGAAGCTGGATGGCAGGTATGTAATTGGGATGCATTAACATATAAATGGCATTTAAATGTCACCAAGGGAATTAACATAAATAGAATAGAAAGAAGTTCAAATACTGATCCTCAGCAAGCCCAAACATTGTGATTGTGAGACAGGGAGGAAGCAGTTAATGTGCATGAAAGAATTATCCTTTTAGAAAGAAGGAAAAGCCAGAGAGTACAATTTCCTCAAAGCCACAAATACATCAAATGATGATAGTAGATCAAATAAAATAAACCTGAGAAATAGCCATGGGATTCTCCTACTGAGAGTCATCAGTGACCTTGAGAAGAACCATTTTGGTTGAGTGGTGGCAATGAAACTGGTTGGTGGAGGTTCAGTAGTGAATGAGAAAAGGAAAATTGGAAATAGTGAGCATAGGCAGGAGATAAATGGAGCAGTTCTGGAAGGAATATAAAGAAAGCTCCTTTGTCTTTGTTTTTATTTTTTTTATGTATGAAACAAGTTCATATCTACACACTTACAGAAACTTCCAGTGGAGAGGGAAAATTGGTGAAAAGAGAGAGGGGAAATTGCTAAACAAAACACTGTCTGTGATAGAGGATGCGCTCTAGTTCACAAGGTGAGAGGGTGGAGATGTGTGATAGAGAAAGACACTGTTAAGATCAAATGCAGGGGGATTACTGCAAATAGTTGTGGGGGCTCATGGAAAGGCTCTTCTGATTATCCCCATCTTCTCAGTGAACTAGGTGGTAAAGTCATTAGCTGAGAATGAGGTAGTATGAAGTGGGCCGGAAATTTGAGGAAAAAGAAAGGATGAAATACTTGTGGGGAAGCTTACAAGTATATATGGAATAATGAAATGTAGTATGACTGTCAGGCAACATGAAAGCACATAGTCAAGTTTTATGATTAGAAGTTTTAATTGAGAGCAGGCTCTGTGTATGCATATGTTTTCCAGCCACTTGTGGTGTACACATATATATGTGGGATAACAAAAAGTTAACAATTCTTTTACATAAGAGCATGATGAAATCAGAGAGGGTCAAGAAGTTTGGATTTCTAAATTGAGTAATAGAGTATCACGGCATGAGGATTCTCTGAGGAACAGAGAAAATGTTAGGACCAATGGATTGTAAGTGTTCTAGGTCAAACTGTGTCCTCCAAAACATATGTTCAAGTCCTAACCTAATGGGTACCTCTGAATGTGACCATATTTGGAAATAGTCTTTGCAGATGTAATCAAGTTAAGAGGATGTCATGCTAGATTAGGGTGGAGCCTAATTTAATGGCTGGTAACCTTTAATGAAAAAGGAGATTTGACCTAGACACAGGTAAGATAGCCATGAAGACGGAAGTTGAGAGTGAGTTATGCCGCCACAGACTAAAAAACACCGAGAAGCCCAGAAACCACCAAAAGCTAAAAGAGGCAAAAAAGGATTCTTCCCTAAAAGCTTCCAAGGAGGCATGGCCCTGCTGACCCTTGATTATGGACTTCTTGACTCTTGATTATGGTCTCCAGAATTGTGAGAGAATAAATGTCTGTTGTTTTAAACCACTCAGTTTGTGATAGTTTGTTATATAATAGCCCTAGAAAGCTAACAGCGTAAACCATAAGAAGATCAAAGATGTGGCCATACCAGAGATATTTAGTCATGGAGACTGGAAGTGATGGCTGGGGCTCAGGACTGAGTGTTTATCCATGGCAGTGAGTGGTGAAGGCAGTGCAAAGATCATTAAATAAGAGAGTTTTGAAAAACAGAGACGCCAGGGAATTGCAAGGATTATCTTTGTGGATCTTAAAATCATCAGGGATTATGACAGTTGTAATATTAGAGAGAGTGATAAGAATATAGAAGTCAAAGTATTACACTACTACTGGGAATTGATTTCAGGGCTTTAGATGACAGCAAAAAAGAGGGGAATGGTTAGAATCCACTGAAGACATAAGATTTAAAACTGATATCATTCCGTATGTTTAAAAGCTTCATTCTATTGGTAGCATGCGATATAGAGTCTTCAAATTTTTATGTAGCCTTATATTTGATATTTATCCATATAATTTCAGGTTGCCAATTTTGTCTTAAGACAAGTGTATCAAAACCTGATATTTATCCATATAAATATATCTCCACCAACTTCTGCTATGTAATATTCTATTCTATAGCTATGCCAAATTTATCAATTTCTCTGTTAATGGATGTTTGATTTTTTTCTAGTTTTTAATATTAAAAACAAAACTTTCTTCCATTTTTTTTGTTTTTATCCTATTGTATCTATAATTTTGTTCCCATTGTTTTTATTTATTTTGAGATAAAAAGGAAAGGTATTAGTTAAAATCTTTACAATAAAGTCATTACGATTATAAATCCAGTTAAATATGTATGCATGACATGGTATTTTAAAAAATAATGGAAATGAATAGTTTTTCAACCAAATCTAATGCACAAATATACCATTTTTTTAGAAAATAATGCCAGTTTAACATTCTTAAACAGCTGTGTGAGACAATGACTCTGCTTTGTGTAAAACATGATAACCAAAATTTAAAAAAACTCTGCAAAATTCTCTAGTTCCCCAAAGAAATTACTAAAAAAGAAGATAATAAAAGAAAAAAAAAAAAGGTGTTCACTTGAGCTTGACTGTATACAGAGGCTAGAAAGACAAGCTCTACTGTAACTCCCATACCTGCTAAGTAAGCCCTTATATATCTTTAGTTTGAAGTTAATCATCCAAGTCCTAGCAATTGTGCTTTTATGCAGTTATATGGCTAATAAACTAGATATTGTCATAAAGATGCCCTACAAAGTCTTTACTAATGTTTTGAGCAGCACAACAGGTATTTAGAATAAATTCTCTTTTTGACATTTTGTTCTTCAGGTGAGGGGCTAATGAGGTCAATAGAAAGTAGAATCATGTTTCATTGTTTGCATATAAAAAGACATCAGAAACTAATCATGTACTGTATGGTGACTAACATAACATAATAAAATAAAATAAAAAGTAAGTAACTAAATAAATAAAACCTATTTTTTTTTTTAAAGTAGAATCAAAGAGGGGTAGAATTAAAGTAGGGGGCACCTGGGTGGCTTGGTCAGTTGAGTGTACACTCCTGATTCAGCTCAGGTCATGATGTCAGGGTCATGAATTGAGTCCCACATCAAGCTCAAGTCTGCTTGATTCTCTTTTTCCCTCTCTTTCTGCCCTCTCCCCCCCACTCTTTCTCTTTAAAATAAATAAACTTAAGAAAAAATGAGTAATATATAGACCGCATCAAGACTAAAGCCAAATTCTTGCATTAAATCAGGGTTACAAGCACAGAACCTATGTGAGAGTTTTGTTAGGAGAGTTTCAAGGACTCCCTACACTCTCTTCAGGGGCATAGATATGATGAAAAAATTCCCTCAGTGGATTGGGCAAGAATTGATTTCTAAAATTATGTAATGTTACAAAGTCATCCAAGACATCTCTCTTTTCATCAGGAGAATCTCAGTTTTGTTTTGTTTTGTTTTTCCAACTTGGTGCTCTTGTACAGAAGATAAACTTTGGTGAATCATCTAAGATACCCTTGGGCAGAAAGTAGTTTACTCTGTCCTCTGGGTTAGCAGTGAAAGTGAGGTTGCTTTCATCCAGCTGCATATACTATTTTCTGAAACAAAATCCCAGAGGTGTGTTGTTATTATATATGGAAGAGTGACCCCAAGTGGCTTTACACAGGGAAGGGAAGTTCATCTTTCACAAGGTTCTGCCAAACACATGAAGCTAAACAGAGGTCAGTTGCATTCAGGTAGAACAAGATGATAAGGCTTAGCTTCGGGGCAACGTTTCCAAATTAATGAATCCCTCCTGTTCTTTAGATTTCTGTATCTCAAAAGATTTTATGTGTGTGTGTGTGTGTGTGTGTAGACATACATATATGTCTCAATGCCTCCTTGGACTTGTTTACAACGACTGGTGTTAGAAATGTTGCTGGTAGCCATCCTCCTCCTCTATTCTCCGCTGATGTAGCTTTCTGTACTATCTCTTCCTGCTGTTGCTGCTGTTTTCTGGACACCCTCTATGGCCCCTGACCCATCCGCAAGCCCTTAGAAGCTGGGTCACGTGACTGTGGAAGTCAGTGAGGAAAGTATGGAATCTGTAGGGCAGGCTGTCAAAAAGGGCAGGCTGGAACTCTCTGAAATGGGCTGAAACTGTGGTCCGCAAGCAAAATTTCTTCTTTTGGACGTCTGCATTATTTTCAAACTGTTTCTCCTGTCGTCTTCCTTTGTTGATCTGTCCTTCTCAAATTGTTTCTCTTTTATTAGGCTTTAAGAAAAACTGGCTTTGTAAAAAATATTGTTTTTTCTTTGTTTTCTGGAAATTATAAGAGTTGTTTTTCTTATTTTATCATAGTTATATTCCCATTTTTAGACTTTGTGGTAGTACTATTATTGATATTATTTCACTATTTTAGTTAAACACTTATGCCATTTATTCTGATTTTTCTCAATTTTTAAAGAAATTCACTTGAGATTGTAAATTTCTATGGTTTTTGCTACATTTCACAAGTATTTATAAAAAATATATACTTTTTCTATTCAGTCATTGATATTTTATAATTTCCAGTGAGTTATTCTGTGAATTTAATTTTAATTCATAATATGAAGAATGTTACATAAAGTTTAAATTGTATATTTTGTTTTGCTTCTTACATGTGCCTTTTTTATGAGCTTTGTCTTTGCTGAAATTCATCTTCTACTGATTCTTTCAACAGTGTTAAAGCCTCTCATTTTTTTGTATGCAAATATTTTTGTATAGTCAATCCTGAATTACAGATATCCAAGTAGAGCTATACAATGTCTGCCTGCTGAATTATTTTTTTGTCATGAATGACTCCCTTTATCTGCATAAAAATATATTAATTAGGTATTAAGATTGTGATATCTTAGGACCTGGCAGATCCTCTCCTACTGAATTTAAACTTTCTTAGTCATTTTATTTTAGGTATGACTCTTTTAAATAAAATTTGTTACTTTAATCTAACATTCTCTGTATTTAGAGAGGAAAATTTATATTTGGGCTTATTTCAATCATTTTGTTTTGTATATCTACTCATCATGTTTTATTTGTTCTTTTTGCTCCATTCTTAACTTCTTTAAAACTGATAGAAATTTTAATATTTTCTTTTCCCCATTATAATTTCACTAGTTATATATATTCCAAATTTTGTGTACTTATACCTAATATTTTTTACCTGTTTACAGAAATAGTTCACTCTTAATTGTACAACTCTAGGAATTTTCACAATGTGTCTATTTAACATGCCTCCAGATTAAGAAATCAAAGGTTACAAACATTCCAGAAAATACTTGGAGCTCACTGCCAGTCACTATCACCAGCTGCTTACTTTCTGTGTGGCTTGTGGAGCAATATATTTCCTTGGATCCATCTCCAAGTTTTCAAATTCTTTTTGGCTCTAACTAATCTCATTAGTCTTTCCATTAAGTTTGTGGTTCAATTATTATATGCATACTATTTAAAAGTTCTATTTTATTTTTTCAAATTTGTTCTTTTCTCCCTTTATTAGCTCTTCAAAAGTTTTAAGTTATATATTTAATAATTTCCTTATTATTCTATGATTTTAGCTTTTAATGTCAATTTCTGTTACTCGTATCTACTAATAGCCTCATGAAAACTCACTTGTCATGTTTTATAATTGCCTTTCATGAGTTAATTTTCATCAAATTTTTTTTTCTACATCTGATTATGTTCTTTCATTTTCCTTGTTTCTGACAAGGTTATATAGCTATCAGTATTCCATGAAAAATTATAGGTGAATATTATAAATTTGGCAGCGGGGTTTATATGTGTTTGCTCCACGGCTTTGATTTTTCCCAACTGCCTTTTTACCTTTTTACTCAAGACTTTAGACAAAACAGAAATATTATGGCCACCTCTTTGTGTGTAGAGTTTTTCTAGTTCACTTTTAATGATGGGGAATATCTATGAAAGGATTTTTAAGCAGTATTTTACACAGAATTAGAAAGTGGAGTTTAACCACCTCAATAACCTGGAGCCATCTTTCTTGTCTTCCTGTGTAGATAAAAGGGTAGGGTTCAGCCTTGAGAGCCTAAATATTAGGCTAACATCACTACAGATTATAGGGCCATCAACTCACACCATATTCATTTCTAATATTCTTTGTACTTCTTAAATCTTTCATTTCTTTGTGTTTGACTATATATTACATTTAAAGTGTCATTTTACCTATGATCTCATGTTTGTAGCAGAGAGGAAACTATCTGAGTCAACTCAGGTCATCGTGTTTTTAATGAAAGAAAGGAGTATAAACATTCAACAAACTTTTCCTATTAAAGACAATAAACAGCTCTACTCATCGGCATCTCCTTTACTTTGCTTCATCCTCAAGTCCCCTCTTCTCTTTTCCACATTTCTTACTAGGCTTTGTTGTTTCTCCCCAAATAACCTGAGACCTAATCTTATCACTCATATGTGTCACTTTTTCCATTTCACTCAATTTTCTCCAAACACCAAAATCCTTTTCTGAGCTTTAATTGGGTCAAATGTAATTCCTAGAAATAATTTCTCTAATTGTAGGTTTAGGAAAATCAATTTAACCCAATTCTATTTTTAAAAGTGATTTTTAAATGTTGCTTTTCAATAACCTGTTGTAGAAAAGATTCTCTGTTAGAGAAAACAAACAACCACCACCACCAACAACAAAGCCCACACAAAACCTAACATGCTCTAAAAGATTTATAACTCCAAGATAAGAAAGAACTTGGACAATCATGCACACACAACTGTAAGGAGACATAAAGCTATCATGAAAACCATGACTTTGCCACAATTCTTGGTTAGCTGGAACAGCACTTTGTTATTTATCTTAGACCATATTTAAAGCTGTTAGTCAACAGAATGAAATCATCCCAATACCTATTTCAGATTTTCATTTTGCTTGCATATTCTCTAGAGTTAAATAGTTTTCCTATCTGACTTCTTCAAGCTATTTGATTTTATGTTTCAAAACACACTACACTGATTAAGAGTTTGACTTTTTGTTGCACAAATTGTGAATGTACTAAATCACAATGAATTATGCCCTTTATAGGTTAATTTTATGTTATGTGAATTTTACTACAGTAAAAAAAAAAAAGTGGGATTTTTCTCACCATCAATGTTGACAGAGCAGAACCAATTACCTTCTCTTTGTGTACTGACTTTACTCCTTACTTAGTTTTTGCTTAAATTCATACATGGAACTATGACATCTAAAGGATTTTGTCTGGCATCCCCTAATTTTTGTGCCCAGTTTCCCATTAATATGTACATTCTGTTGAGTTGGAAGAAATTGTCATCTTTATGCTTACTCTTTCTAATGGCTTAACTCCTACTCGCATTTCAATTGCTACAACCTGGGTTTCACTTGTCCAATTCCAGAAATAGTTCTAATGACAGTTTCCCTGTTTGATGAATACCTTAAGCTTTCTCAATATTAAAAGTGGAGATAAAGAACTTCCTCTTGAAAATCTTTTGTACATGTGTATATAAACCTGTATATAGATATATATAGGTTTTATACATGTATATATAATTTGTTAATGTCCTTTTCTGAGTCTCCTTTCACATTCCTTAGTATAGTTTGGTGATTTTAACTTTCTTATCTCTCTTTTTAAAATTTGTATGTATTTATTTATTTTAGGGAGAGAAAGTGAGAGCACACAAATGGGGGATGGTGTGGGGGGAGCAGAGGAGGAGGGAGAGGAAGAAGGAAAGAATCTCAAGCAGACTCCAGGTGCATGTACAACCCTAAGATCATAACCTGAGATGAAACCAAGTGTCAGAGGCCTAACTGACTGAGCCACCCAGGCACCCCCTATCTTGATGTGAAAAACTTCACATTACTTAGTTAACAGATCTCTTATAGTTTTATATACAGCCTTTGTACAATTTCAGTTGATACAAAACTTTTAGGGACATATGCAATTCCACTAAATCCCAAACTAATGCGTGCAGTCTCTACCATTACCAACAAACCACTAAATACCTCTAGATTAAATCAATTTATTTTGAAAACCACCAATTGCATCTTTTCCGATTTCAACTGTGCTCTCTGTTATTGCTTTCAATGTCATCAATCAACTGTCTCTCATTCTCCAGATCAAACATTCTAAACTTCGGAATATCTTCTAACCCACTGAGCCACTCAGGTGCTCCAAAACTTCTGAATATCTTCTTTAAGAAAATTCACTTAATGTAAATTCCATGAAAAAAAGACTATTTTGCTATTCCACAAATTATGGACTGACTGACTGACTGAATGAATGAATGAAATCTGTATTTTACTTATATATTTGGCATCTATATTTTTATTCAGGAAATCAAAGTATTGTCTTCCCTGCATTTTTAAGGTGTTAAGACACAACATGCATATTTGTTCAATGACTTGTGCATGCAGTAGGTAAATTTTGTTTTACAAAACAGTGTGTTTATTCTTCCTTGTTTCTGTCAGTAATCCTTAACAGACATGCACCCTAATTACTACTGACTATTAATAATAGTCTTGCTTTGTAAAAGCTCTTTTTTGGCCAATGTCAATTTTTTTTTTACTCCAACATTACTTTTAAAAGGGAAATCACTGTTATCAAACAGAGTTAAGGAAAGAAGAAATACTGTAATCAGTTATGGGCATTAAATTAAATAGTGAAAAATAATACTGCTCATTTGAAAAGAAACAATTTGCACCTGCATGTTTCCATTTGGCTGTATAAGAATACCTTTTAAAAATTATGCAATGATTATAATATTTACTATATTAATAAAATATCTCAATTTTGTAATTATAAAAGAGTATAAGATCTCTGCTAATTCAGCTACAGTTAAAACCACGTTTTCTTTTTAAAGAGTTATTTATTTATTTGGCAGAGAGAAAAATCACAAGTAGGCAGAGGCAGGCAGAGAGAGACGGGAAAGCAGGCTCCCTGCTAAGCAGAGAGCCCTATGCAGGCCTTGATTCTAGGATCCTGGGATCACGACCTGAGCCGAAGGCAGAAGCTTAACCCACTGAGCCACCCAGGTGCCCTAAAACCACATATTTTATACAATGTCATAATTTAGAATATTTTCCCAAATTCTGACCTATACCATGTGAGAATCAGAATAATGAAATTATAGTTCTATCATACTTTTTCACATGATTTTAAATTGATATCAGTTTGTTTTGCCCTATCGTTTTTATTGCAAAAGATTACCTTTATCATAACTTATTTCAAGTCATTTTTCCAATTCTTAACCATTATTGGAACATACTACATTCTCTGTTGTATTAGAATCATTGTCATTTTATTCAATCTCCCCTTTTTTGCTAATTTTAGGATGTGTGTAAACTGATTCAAATAATCTGACTTTCAAGCCATTCTATTTCTTTACTACTTTTCTGAATGAATTATTTGTACCTGCATTTTCTTCTTCTCCTAGGACACTGAAATTAATTAAAAGAAAAGCAGACATGCGTTTAAGTGTTCTTTCTTTAATTCAGCCTATTCTAGATAGAAGATATCTGGAGGTTGACAATTTGGCTCTGAGTTTTTGAAAAACGTTGAGTTTTTTCAGAATGTGCTCAGTCACTACAGCAATATCAAGAGAGAAGCTTCACTTCGGGATGCATGGCTCTAATTCTTTCCACATTTTATTCTCATATCATCAACTACTTTGACCAAGTCCTTGTAGAAACTCACTTTACTATTGACATGTTGAACAGTGAATTCAGGATGACAATCATTTAGAAGCATATAAATGAACATATTATTTCACAATTTGGGACAAGAAAAAGAAATACATAAAAAAGAAAAAATATTAAAAATCAATATTCATGCCTCTATTTGAGGGAGTCTTTATTTCCTCTTACTTCACAGATATTCAGAAAAAAAAATATTGTCACTGAGTTACTTCACTCTGGTACTCCTACTCATTTAAAATTCCACAAAATGCTGCATTTTTTTCCTTGGTCATTTTGCATGTAATTGAGCACAATGCTTCTACATTGTATAAACACTTGGATATATTACACTATAAAGACATCTGTCTACCTCACACCCCCCCATGTTTCAATAGCATTTACCTTCTAGGTTGACTTTGATAAGATTCCATCTTGGCACACTCATACCAACTGAGTCATTTTTATCAAAAGAGGTTTATTTTAATATATAAATGGTCTTGAATACATTAGTGTAAATTCACATTAATGTAAATTAAGAGACTAAACAGGGGTTGAAATTCTAGCTTCCTCATTTAGTGTTTGCATGACTTTTCCCAAATTATTTGACTTCCCTAAATCTAAGATACCACTAACTTCATGGGATGCCATCAGTTGTATGGTTTACAGCCTAGAAAGTAATATATGGCAGCCAAAGAAAGTTTTCTTTTATCTCTTGAATGTGAATGGTAATATTTTATTATTGTGTCTTTTTTTGAGGAGGAAGAAGGTTAAACTACGTAATCTATGTGAGGTATTTAAAAGAGTGTCATGAACACAATACTCAATGATTAAGGAATATTAGTGTTATTAGCTTTTATTCCTCATCTACCTTTGCCACACAATTACCTTGAAAATATTTTAAACTATAGTATCCAATATTTCACAAGCTCCAATTAATCCGTTATTGCTGCCTTTTATTTAATCTACTCTGTTTCAGAAGTGGCATCAAAATCTGTCAGGTAACCCACTCTAATATCAAAATAAAATGAATTAGAAATTTGAGACATACTTTTTACATAAGTTTGGTGAAAAATGTTTTACTGTCATGAGGAATAACTAACCACATTGCAATATCTGTGATGTCAATCTATGATTATTTATATTTTTAACTTTATCTGACTGTATCATTTTCTAATAACACTTTATAGCTTCAATACCCTTTAGAACAGAGTATATGAAGACTCAACAGAAATTTGCTAAGCATTACTTCATTACTGTGAAAGAATTCATCATAATCAACACATAATTTCAATAATTAACTTACCCTTGCTATGTCTCTGTCTCCTCTTCAGTGTTTTATGTTGGAGATAAAATGATATATGCCATAGAGAAAACTTTTCACTGAAGACAAATTTAATTTGAGATCAAGAGAAGAAAGACAAAAGAAAAACCACAATATAATGATTAGTGTGGAATTGCCCAATATCTTTTGTGCTTCTTAGTTGTCTTTCAAAAGTGTAAGCTTGAAAGGAAGTTTTAGGATCCTCTCTGATTTGTAGTATTTGTTCTGAATTGTCTGGAATTCTATTTGTTTTCTCGCCCAGTGCTGACATGGGCTTGATGGTTGTAAGTTTCTTGTCATTGTCCCCACAGGATCCTTTTCCTTATCAGCTCTTGGCAGATTGTGACCATTTAAGGAGAGACTTCTTTATTGGTTTATCAACCTTATTTTTGTAGCTTCTTACTTCCCAGTGTCAAAAAGTATTATTTACATTAAAAAAATGCACTCATCCATGCCAGACAATTGTAAGTAGAATTGTATTTTAAGTGATAGAGCAAACAAAAGTGACCTTGGTAAGTCTCACAGCTTGTCAGAAATATGACCATTTCTTCAATTCGAGTTTTATTTAAGAATACAAAAGCTAAGCTTAAGGGAAGTGGACTGTTTTGAGAAGAAAAAACTAGAAAATGATAGCTTACAAGTTTGAAGCCCATCAACTCACAGTATTATAAAAACCCACCAAGGGGTGTGGGGGGACAAGGAGTGAAAAACTGCACTTAGTAAACTGCAAAACAAAACTATAGGAGAATAGCAAAAGTTGGAAAGGAAAAAATCCCAATCCCAAATCTTGTTCCCTTTGGCTCACGGATAGTCACAAACAATTCCAACGATTTATGACCAAACAAGGCAAGTATTCAAGATGCACATGTTGGGGATTTACTCTACAATGAAAACAGTGAACCGATTTGCCATCACAAAAAAGTATGTACTACCCAGAAATTTCTTGAGAAAATATTGCCAGATTGGGTAATAGTTTTGTGAATAAGCCGGGAAAGTAGAGGGCTTTATGGCGCTTAATAATCAAGACAGAATCTGGGAATTGAACAAAATGCATTTTGTCTTCAGTCATTTGCATAACAGCAGTTTTATTTTAAAAGATTTCATGCTGAAACTAGGAATGCTCTAAAAACAGAAACAGTGAGAATTCCCGTTTTGATACAAGCTGAGTGGGAGTGAAAATATCGCCAAGTGGTCTGGCTGCATCTCGAGATTGTTGTAAAAATAAGTTATGGTGAACTCAGGCCTGAGTCAAAGGCTATGGACACAGAGGTCACGGTAATGGCTGAGTCCTAAGAATCACATTCCATTCCCACTGCTATGAATATAGCAAATATGAAGAATGAAGTTTAGGTGGCTGCTGAGAATTGCAGGCAGTTCACTTACAGAATAGAAGATTGGCTTTTCCCCACGAAGAAAGGATATATAAAAAAGGGTGTGCCTTTCCTTGGAATTCATGAAGTATCAAACATGTGCATATTAATACTAATAACATCATGAAAATATCATTGCCCTGTGCAACTGTCTTTTATGAAAATGAGTACAAACAATTAAAGTGAATCACTTCCTATAAGTATTAAAAACTATACTTCCTTGTAATACATTTATAATGTATTACTTTACAGTGCAAGAGCTCCTTTAATCTTGAATAGCCAGATTTTGAAACTAAGTTTTAATTTGGAGACCAAATGTAATGTGAATTCTAAATAATAAGCCTTAACACAAAATATAACATTTTAAATTCTCAAACTTTAAATTTTTTTTTAAAGATTTTATTTATTTATTTGACAGAGAAAGCTCAAGCAGACAGAGCAGCAGGCAGAGGGAGAGAGAGAAGCAGTTTTTCTGCAGAGCAGGGAGCCAGATGTGGGACTCGATCTGAGGACCCTGAGATCATGACCTGAGCAGAAGGCAGACACTTAACCCACTGAGCCACCCAGGCACCCCAAACCTGAAATTCTTTTTATTTATTTATTTATTTTTTTTTTTTATTTTAAGATTTTATTTATGTGACAGACAGAGATCATAAGTAGGCAGAGAGGCAGGCAGAGAAAGAGAGGAACGGAAGCAGGCTTCCCGCTGAGCAGAGAGCCCGATACCGGGCTCAATCCCAGGACCCTAGCATCATGACCTGAGAAGAAAGCAGAGGCTTTAACCCACTGAGCCACCCAGGCGCCTCCAGACCTGAAATTCTTTTTTTTTATAATTAATTAATTAATTAATTTATTTATTTAACAGCGATTACAAGTAGGCAGAGAGGCAGGCAGAGAGAGAGAGAGGAACAGAAGCAGGCTCCCCGCTGAGCAGAGAGCCTGATGCAGAGCTTGATTTCAGGACTCTGGGATCACGACATGAGCCAAAGGCAGAGGCTTTATTTAACCCACTGAGCCACCCAGGCGCCTCTAAACCTGAAATTCTTAAGACATTTTTTATACCTCATTCATAATCAGTTGACTAAATGAAAATAGTAATTTTCATTTAAGGTTGACCTCATATTAAAGCCCACATTTTGCTATTAGCCATGGCATTTATTACTCAATGGTAATTTTCTCTATCAGTATTTGAGGTTAACTTTATTGTTTTATGGAAGCAATTTAGCTGTGAATCTAAACACAAAAAATAAGTCTAGATTTCAATAGTTGTATGCAAGCCATTAATAACTAATTCCCTACTTAGAATAAAATCATTATAAATAATATATCCATTCTTATCCACTGGAGAATAATTTTCTATATAAAGAATCTTGAAAATAATAATATTTTAAGACCATAAAGAAATGTTACTATGTTAGAAATATTATCTAGTATAATTCCATTCCATGGATAAGGAAATTCAACCACAAATTATAGTAATTTTCCCATATCATATCATGGCAAAATTAAGAGTCAAATGGATTCCTATCAGATTTTAAACTCTTTGGGGGAAGTGTTCTTTATTTTTTTAGTAAAGTATGCAGTCATTAGGCAATATGTAATGATTGAAATACATTTTAGAGCATTTTTTAACTTGAAATTGGGGATGATATTTGTATGTATACAAAGTAAAAACTTAATATTTCATCTCACTGAAGTTTAAACTTCTTTTTAAAAAGATTTTATGTGATTCCACGCATGAGAGAGAGAGAGAGAGAGAGTCAGCATGTGCACATGAGAGCACAAGAAGGTGTAGAAGGAGAGGAAGAAGCAGATTCTCCACTGAGCAGGGAGCCCTATGTAGGCCTTTCCAGGGCCTGGGATCATGACCCGAGCTGAAGGCAGACATTTAACCAACTGAACCACCCAGGTGGTTTAGAAATTTCAACTTCTTATGTGTTTGGATGTAACATATTTATTATATATGTCTCAGAACAAAGTATAGTACCTAGTACATAGTAAATGTTAAATAAAAAGTAGTTGAATGAATGAACATAAAATGTATAATATTTTATATATTGGTTATAGTAATGAGTGGTGATTAATTTTAATATTAACAAATTATAGTATTAATAGTTGGATTAATGACTATAAACATACTATATCTAATATATCTAAAATATCTCCCTTAAAAAAAAAAAAACTACAAAATCAGATAACCAGATGTGATGGTTAGTTTTATGTACCAGTTTAGCAAAGCTATAGTACCCAATTATTTAATCAAACTACTCTAGGTGTTGCTTCGAAGGTATTTTATAGATGTGGCTCACACGTAACATTAGTTCGCTTTAAGTAAAGCTTACCCTGGAGAGTATGAATGGTTCTCGTCCAATCAGCTGAAGACCTTAAAAATAAAAATTGAGGTTTCTTAGAGAAGGCATTCTTCCCCAAGACTGGGGCAGAATATGGAAATACAGAGTCTCAAGTATGCCAACCCGCCCTGCAGATTTCAAACTGCCAGTTCCCATGATCATGTAAGCCTGTCCTTAAATTACATACACTATACATACATCTTATTCCTTCTGTTTCTCTGGAGAACTCCAAGTGTTACACCAGAATTATAAAAGCAACTTGGGAAGTATTTGGCACTTCCTGTTAATAGTTTTGCTAGAATCTTACTGTCATTCTTAACATTAGACAAGTTGAACTATTTAGGGATACTTGATCAAAAAAGAGAAAACAATTATATTGTTGATTAGTTGACTAAAAATGTGTTTTCCAATTTATTCATTTTTATCTCTCCTGAACAAAGCATTCAGAATCTTAGCCAGGGCTTTCTGTTAAGTCACAGTTTTCACAAAGATATTATTTAAGCCATATTTAAGCAAATATGGCTTAAATATTCCTATGTGACCTGTTTTATATATTCAATCCCTTGAATATAATCACCTGCCTCTCTCTTATATGGCAAAAACAAGTCACAGAAAGGAAAACAATGTTGTATAATATATTCTGCCCAAATACAGAAACAAATGAACTGATTTCTGTTTCTAAAAAAGAGAAAAAAATGCAAAAACCAGATACCTGAACTGGTTGGGTTACCATTGTTTAATATGTGTTTTGAAAACTTTAATTGAAACCATCTGTTGATGACTCATTCACTGTTGAATCATCTAAAATATTTTTTCTCCAGTTTATACCAATGTTCAACAAGATGCCTTCCAAAATTTCTAAATCAAATTTTTCTACTAAAATAAAGAAATTGACAAAAACATAGACAAAGAATTAATGAATCAGTCAAGGTTTTTCTGCAATTGATATGATCATGTGATTTTTCTTCATTAGTTTGTTTCTTCTACATGTAATTTTATTTAATTTTTTCAGCTTTAATTGAGAGCTTTAGTTGTCATATAACCTTGTGTAAGCTTAAGGTGTCTAATGTGTTGATTCAATGCATTTATAAATTGCAAAATGATTATCACTATACTTTTAGCTACCACCTTCATCCTAGCTACCACCACACATCCTATTGTGTGGTGAGAATATTTAAGATCTATTTTCTTAGTAACATTCAAGTATATGATACAGTATTATTAGCTACAAGCACCAGACTATACATTGGATTCCCAACCTTATTAATCTTATAACTAGAAGTTTGTATACTTGACCAATATCTCCCCATTTCTCCCACCCTCTAACCCCAGAAACCACAACTCTGCTCTTTCTCTGAGTTTGTCTTTTTTAGATGCTATATATAAGTGACATCATATGGTATTTATTTTCTCTGTCTGACTTATTTCACTTAGCACAATACCCTCAAGGTCTATCCAAGTATCCCATTGGTGAGATTTTCTGCTTTCTCACAGCTGAGTGATTATATATATACATATATATGTGTATATACACATATATATGTATATATATATATATATATATATATATATATATGCGCGCGCGTGTGTGTGTGTGTGTCTGTGACATCTTTATCCATTCATCAGTTGACAGACACTTTGGTGGTTTCTCTATCTATATCTTGGTTTCTATATCTATATTACTATTGTGAGTAATGATGTAATGAACATGGGAATGTAGATACTCTTTAAGATCATAATTTTGATTCTTTTGGATATATACCCAGAAGTGGGATTGTTGGATTATATAGTAGTTCTTTTTTTTTTTTAATTTTTTTGAGAGAAGGTGCTCATTTGTACCTGTTATTTGTATGTCTTTGGAAAGCTGTACATTCAGATTCTCTATTTTTAAATCAGGGTTTAGGTTATTTGCTAGTTGTATATGTTCTTTATATATTCACAGTGTGATTCCTGGTACCAGGAGCTCTCTGTGGCCATGGAGCAACCAGAGCTAGAAGGACCACTGGAAGGATATCAAGGCTTCTATGGGGAGGAAATAGAAGCCTCAGAGGACAGCGACCAGGAGGTCACAGCAGAAGTAATGATTTCTAATAGTAAGGCCAGAAGCACAGTTTTAGTAAAGAATTTGGTCAGTAATTTAAAATAGATGACATTTCTTTCTCTGTAGATAGAACAACTAGTCAGAAAATCAGCACAAATAGAGAATTAACCACTCCATGAACCACTGGATCTAACTGATAACTACAGAACACTACACTCAACAATAGCACAATATACACTTTTCAAGCACACATGGAACATCCACTAAGACCATTTTTTATGGTTATAAAACACACCTCAACAAACTGAAAAGAAGTGAAATAATTCCATTTATGTCCTTTAACTATAATAGAATTAATCTAGATTAATAACAAAAAAAAAACAAAAAAATCTTTGAACATTGTAACTTAAACAGAACATTTCTAAATTATTCGTGGGTCAAAGGGGAAGTCTCAAAAAATACTTAGAACTAAATGAAAATAATATATCAAAATTTGAGGCAGTATTTCAAGAGAAAGCACTGGAACAATGCTAAAGCAACAAAACAGCCAAAAAATGCTAAGAGAGAAATTTACAAATGCTCATATTAGAACAGGAGTTCTCAAATCAATAATCTAAACTTTTACCTTAAGGCAGCAAAGAAGAAGGAAGAGGAGTGGGAAGAGACAAAAACAAACCAAAACAGAGCAGAAGGAAAGAAATAATAAAGAGTAGAAATCAATGAATTTGAAAACAGACCACTGGGATATGCCTACATTTAGATGATGAATCAGTGAAAGACCCAGATATTATGAGAGGAGGGAAGAAAAACAAAAAACGAGATGACTTTCTTTGTGTTTGAGGGAGAATTTTAAAGAGGAATATGCTGGTCAGTAGTGTTGATACTACAAAGATCAAGTGGGAAAATTAGAAGCAGTAGTTTAAGTCTGACAACTAGGAAATCATTCCTGACTTTTGATACAATGATAAAATCAAAAAGGTGTAGAAGAAAGATTTCAACTATCTGAATGGTAAATTAGAAATCAAGACATGGGAATAATTTTTAGGCACTCTTGAGGAAAGAGTAGGAGCTTGATCAGGTGACAGAATTGAAGAAAGGTATTTTAACACATTTCACAACTGACCATGATTGAAGGTCTTGGCAAAAAGCCAAAGGGAGCCAGTAAATAGAAGATGAGTAATTAACAGATGAAAGAATAGAAGAGGGAATGATCAATGGGACAAGATCAAGGGAAAGCAGGTGTGATGGATTACTAGCAGAATAGGCTGGAGGTGTCTTGGCTGGTGAGCCCACGAAGATGTTAATTTGCAAAAGGGGAATAGCATTTCATCCTTTGAAAAGAGAAATGATAAGCAATCATGGAGAAAGTGCAAAGAAATTTTGACAAGGATGAGGAGTGACACTAAAGAAGTTCATAATGAATGGTTTTATTTGTAAATTAGGAGACAAGCTGAACATACTTGAATGGTGAGAGGGTCAGAATGGCCTTAGGACCTTTGGAGAAGTGAAAATCTTGCAACACCTACAATGAGAGCTGGATCGGAACTTATTTCTGTCTGAATAAAAAGAATACTGTTCAGAACAAAAGGCCCAACTGAGGTTAGATGCTATGAATTTTAATGAAACACAGAAGCATGGCAAAAGAGTTTCTCCCAAACCTAGTGGCAAAAGGTCTCCACCATTTTCATGATACAAGAGAGAAAGGATTGGAGCCTAGCAACGTGGTGGACTTTGAAAATCAATTAGTGGGCACCTGAAATTTAAAACATTTCTAGGGCAAAAACTCAATTCTGAAAATAAGAGGAGGTATTTACAATTGCCCAGAATCTAACATAATACCAAAAAAAGAGAACATTTTTAATACCATTTCCACTCATATGATAATCTGCAGTTGTTGGATTTCTTTTTTTTTTTTTAAGATTTTATTTGTTTGTCAGAGAGAGAGCACAAGCAGAAGGAGCTGCAGGCAGAGGGAGAAACAGACTCCCCACTAAGCAAGGAGCCTGATTTAGGACTCAATCCCAGTACCCTGGGATCATGACACAAATCAAAGATAGATGTTTAACCAACTGAGCCACCTAGGTGTCCCGATAATCTGCAGTTCTAACTTAGTTATTTTATTTCTTTTTTTTTTTTTTTTGTATTTTCTTGGAATTTTTATTCCTTTTCTCTCCTGTATCTTTTTAAGATTTTATTTGTTTATTTGACAGACAAAGATCACAAGTAGGCATAGAGGCAGGCAGAGAGACAGAGGGGGAAGCAGGCTTCCTGCCGAGCAGAGAGCTGGACACAGGGATGCTGGGATCATGACCTGAGCTGCAGGCAGAGGCCTCAACCCACTGAGCCACCTACGTGCCCCTCTCCGTGTCTTTTATCTGTCTCCTTATTCCACCACTCCACTTTCTTACAGAGTGTATTCTCTCTCTCATCATCCCTCCACTAACTTCTCTGGAAACCTATATTTTAGCAATTATTTAAATAAATTCATATTTTCTCCATATTTTAAAAAGTTTAATTTTCTAAGGAAAAAAATACTTATAAAGTGAAGATTTTAACTAAACAATAAAAATTAAATTAATATTCTTGAATATTATAGCAAGCTAAATATGTAATATTAACTTTTAACACATATTCAGGTTTTTCATATAAACTAATCAAAACCAAAAGCAGCTACACAGGAGAAGTTTTCAAAATAATCTCTAGGAACTAGTCCCCTTTTCATATATGATTGTTACCTATCATATTGTTATTTTTATCCACATCCATTAAACTATAGACTTTTCAAAGAAAAAAATAAAGCACTTTACTTGAAGTTTTAATTTCTAGTTGCAAATATTGTTAACAAAAAAGGCAAAAAAAAAAAAAAATCACCCTTGCATGTGAGCAAAGAAAATTTCTCATGCCACAAAGTTTTACTCAATTTTTTGGAACTTTACTATTGTCGAAAGCATGATGCATCTGGTGGCAATGAGAATCTATAGCAGAACAGCGTTAATACTTCGATTCACATTTTCAATTTAATTAAAATTCCTTCCTTGCTTTAGATTGTTTTCCTTTATATCTGAAGTTAAATCCCTTTGTATCCTCTGCCTGTGGGCCCAAACTGATTTATATAGCTGTCCTGATAGTTCAAAAACATGCTTAGAATAGTTTATTCCATTTTCACTGTTTTGATTTAAATACATGCTTCAAACATCAAGGGCAGTCACTTCCCGAGGCCTATAGGAAAACTGTACAGGCTTCTTTCTAGTTTTCCTCAGTAACTGTGGCAGTACTAGACCCACTACCATCCCTAGTTTGAGGACTACATTGAAAGGCATGTCTGAGCTGTTATAGAACAATTATAACTGGAAATGACATGAAACAAAGCTGAAAAGCATAGCCTGTGAGACATATTCTTCATAGAATGAGAGCTCAGGCTTATAAAAACTTCCTAAAACTCTTGGACTTGTACTTAAATTTAACTGAAATGAAGGTACAAATATATCATATTTTAATGTAGAAGTTGCATAGCTAGTTCTTTTTTTTAATCTTTTTTAAAAAGTTTTTATTTAAATTCCATTCAGTTAACATACAGTGTAATATCAGTTTCAGGTGTACAATACAGATTCAGCACTTCCATATAGCACCCTGTGCTCTTCACAACAAATGCACTTTTTAATCGCCATCACCCATTTCACCCCCCCCCACTTCCCCTCTGATAACCATCAGTTTGTTCTCTGTAGTGAAGAGTCTGTTTCTCAGTTCGCCCTTCTCTCTTTTATTCCCATCCACATTTGCTTTGTTTGTTAAATTCCACATATGAGGGAAATCATATGATATTCGTAAAAAATGAATAATCCAATGTACAGCCAATTCTGTTGGTAGTAAAGAAGATTAGGAAAACATCACTCCAAACTACAAGGTAAAGAATTTGAAGGGTATACAGAGAACAGGATTAAATAGCATTCTCTTCATAAATCTGTGTGAAGAAGACATTTATTACTTAAAGTCAAATCATTATCTTTATTTTTTTTTAAATTTTTAAAAGGTTTTATATATTATTTGACAAAGAAAGGAAGCGAGAGAGGGAACACAAGTCAGGAAGTGGGTGAGGGAGAAGCAGGCTTCCCGTGGATCTGGGAGCCTGATGAGGGGCTAGATTCCAGAACCCTGGGATCATGACCTGAGCCAAAGACAGACGATTAACCACTGAGCCGCCCAGGTGCCCCAAATCATAATTTGAAAATCAGGTTATATTTTGTAAATATATGTCCAAAGATTGGTGCATTTTTTAATATGAAATATCTTAGGTGCTGATTTTTCCTGCCATAGAGTATAATACGTCTATATTAAAATATATTTCTCTGTAGCCAATAGTGTTGTAGTTAATTAGGGACTCTTCAACATAGTCACATATGGACATATGCACATGAAATAGATGAGTAGTTTTAGAGAAATACTCTACATTTATTGCAAATTCCCCAACTTTGACTCCTATATTTATTAAACCCATATAGGGTTTCCAATGTGCCAAGCACTCTTCTAAGTACTTTATAGGCATAAACATACTTAATGTTCATAACCATCCTGAAGTTATGCACCATTAGTGCCACAATCTTACATACGAGGAAACAGGCACAGAGAGGTTAAGCAAATTGTCCAAGGTAGGCAAGTGTCAGAACAAGATTGTAGAAAGCTTCTAAGATGGGATTCCAAACTAAGCACTCCCTGTAGTTCCTGTTAGCAGTGGCTATGTTGACTACTGCTAAAAGAAAGCAAATTTAGGGTCACACTTCTCCACATATTACCCCGTTATCTATTTTAGATAATTAGATATTCTCATCACAGTGCTTAATATTATCTACCTTTCTCACTTCCTTTTTCCCCCCTCACCACTTTCCTTCTTTCTTTTTTTCTTTTTTTTTTTTTTGCTCAATGCTGAATAGGTGTCCGGCATCTTGCCAGGGCTCTGAGGATGAAAAATCAAGCACTCAAAACGCTTAAGGCTAATCCAATGTACAGAGAGGCATATAAGCCAGTGTGGGCTGCGCATGGGTGCTCACATCGTAGGAAGATACAGATGGGATGGAACACCTTACCCACCCTGGATCAGACTTTCCCAAATCTCTCCTGAATGTGACCTCTAAAGTGGGCTTATGTGAAAGTGGTGAGAAGTAAACACCACAGGGGTGGAGAGCAAAAGGCAAATGACACCAAGATGAGAGAACATGAGCCCCTCTGGGAACTACATATAGGATCCTAGAAAACCAGCAAACTAAATAGGAACCAGAGCATTAAAAGACTAGTTGAGAAGGGAAGATTTTATTCTCCAGATTACCCCATGACATGGAAACATTTCAGTTAGTAAAGGATCTAAACTCTATGAGGTAGTAAGATCATCCTGGAAAATGTGCCAGTTTCCGAGGAAATGCTTCAGCATTCACATATAAAATTCTAAATGCCAGACAACTTTATCAGAGCAGGAGAACAAGCAGGAGACATACATGACAAACATTGAAAGGATTGGTGAGAAACACATGTTAGGATGATTATATGTTGAGGTAACTATGGGACATTCGCATAGCAATGTAGAGAGGTAGTCCCTATGCAAACACCATCTAAAGAAAGGCCTAGAAGGAAGGTAGATATCTTGGAGTCTACAGCTTCTGGAGGATAGTTGAAATCATTAGAAATGATGAGATATCTTAGAAAGAGTGCATGCAATATCAATGAAAAAGAGGGGCACCTGGGTGGCTCAGTGAGAGATATGTCTACCTTCAGCTCAGGTCATGATCCCAGGGTCCTGGTGGAGTCCTGCTTCGGCTCCCTGCTCAGTGGGGAGCCTGTTTCTCCCTCTCCCGCTCCTCCTGCTATGCGCGCTCTCTCTCTCTCTCTCTCTCTCTCTCTGTCAAATTTATGTCAAATAAATAAATAAAATCTTAAAGAAAAAAAAAGAAAGGCCACACATCAAATAATAGTATACACTAATATTTAGAGTGGGCTTCAGGTAAAAGAAGTTGGGAAGGAGACTGAGAAAGACTGGGTAGGTGGGAGAAAAATAAGAACAGACAGGACAAGGGAAACTAAGAGGAGAGAAATTTTTAAAAGTCTGGAGAGTTAAATGTTTCAAATGATACAGAAATAATAAATAAGAACAGAGGATATTAAAAAAAACTTAGCAACAAAAATGTAATTAGCAGCAAAAAGCAAAAACAGTTTTGGTGCCTTGTTCAAGTCAAAGATACTGTAGCAATGGCAGTACTGATTGAGCAAAGAGAAGTAGAAAAAGCAATTATGTACTTTTTTTTTTCAAAAAAGCTGAGCCACATATTTCCATGGCTTCCTCTCTACAGTAATTTCTCTTCCATTCACATTAGCAGGTCTCAAAGAATCACAGCCACAACTAAAATAGCCTTAAGTGACATTTCCTCCCTCCAACCACAGTGTAGTACCCCGCAACCTCTCTCACACATTTCATCCAGCCCACCACTCCTGCTCTCACTGCTTTTCAACTCTGTCATGACCTTTCTCTATAAATCTCAATCTTCCTATATAACTCAATATGATCAACCTATTACATGATACTCCCTTACACACCAGAAGATCCTTTCCTCTGTACATTAGAGGTTGCAAGTGACCTAAATCCAACTCCAGCTAGATTCAGCATAAAAGGTAGTTTATTGGCTTAGATAACAGAAAAGCCTATGGGTACACTAGCTTTAGTCACAGCTGGGTCCAGGTGACCAAATCATACTATCATGAACACATCTCTCTATTCCTTGGCTCCATTTTCTTCTGTGTTGCAGTAATTAATTCTCAGACAGATGTTCTTAATATGTCGGTGAGGAGGAGGATTCCCAGAAGCTCCAGACCTGCATATTTTTTTATGGCTTGTGTGATATTGTGATTTATAATAAGAAATATCTATTTGGTCTCTGTCCACTATTGTAGTCACAGAGCTCCTAAAAATCTTGGAATTTTTTTAAGTGGGGAAAGCAAGAGCAACAATGGTGTCTTTTATTATGTTAATGAAGTGGTTTTTGGAATGCACCTAAAGATGGGGGCTGTATGTTAGGAAAACCAACTATGAGATTTGAGTGTTGGAAATTTCAGTCCTATCTGGTCATCTCTGGGGAGGGAATAAGGGCTAGAGGTTGAGTTCAATCATTGAAGATGCAATAATTTAATCAATCATGTTTGTGTAATGAAGCCTCCATAAAACCCCAAAAGGATAAGGTTTGGATAACTTCCTGGTTGGTGACCGTGTGCAGATTTGAGGAGAATGGCAAGCTCTGGCAGGTCATGGAAGTTCTATACTCTTTCCTCATACCTTCCCTTATGCATCTCTTCCACCTGGCTACTCGTGAGTACATCTTTTTTTTTTTTTTTTTTATAATAAATTGGTAATCTACTAAGTTAAATCCTTCTTTGAATTTGGTGAGGCACTGTTAGTTAGTTGAACCCAAGGAGAAGTTTGTTGGAATCTCAGATTTATAGCCAGTTGACCAGAAAGACAGGTCATCATCTAGAACTGTCACTGGTGTCTGGAGAGGGTACCAGAAAGTCTTTGCAACACCTGAACTCTTGACCTGTGGGGTCTGATGCTATCTCTGGGAAGATAGTGTCAGAATTGGGTTAATTTGTAGGACACCGAGCCGGTATTGTAGAGAATTGCTTAATGGGGGGTTGCAGAGAATTACATCCCCCACAAATATTAGAACTGTGATCAGAATTATAGCTTGCAATTCAGGGAATGGTAAGGGGCTCTTTATCAAGTTTTTGACTGATCCACTAGCCTATCCTTGAAGTTGGGGAAAAGTATCAGTCCCAGGAAAGCACATAGGATGAGAATGAGGGAAAGTAGCTTCTGAAGTTAAAAGAAGGTCTGTTGGGGGGAGGGGGGGGAAGAAAAGAAAAAAAAAAGTGGGGCAGAGAGATATTGCCTGGTAAATAAAGCTAATTATAGCTAATGTCCACACTAAAACACTAACTGTACTTCCCTACTTGCCTTTCCAATCCCTAAACCTGATTTCTTCATTTTTCCTATATAGTATAATAGAAAACTC
Organism: Mustela nivalis; assembly: GCF_964662115.1. Classification (NCBI taxonomy): domain Eukaryota; kingdom Metazoa; phylum Chordata; class Mammalia; order Carnivora; family Mustelidae; genus Mustela; species Mustela nivalis. The sequence continues at coordinate 73,302,176 of NC_139023.1, read as the reverse complement.
ACAGGTTTGAATCAGACACAGCCTGTGGCAAGAATGACCTTGACAACCTATGTTCTGTCAGACTGGTCATAAAAATGTGTTAGCCTCCTATAAATCTCTGTGCAAACCTAATTTGGCCTAGTGCTTAAGGCAATCATTCCTAGTCCCCCGGAGCTGCAATCATACCAGAGAGAGGCTGGCCTTCTCCAAAATGGACACTGACATGAGGTATTCTGCCACTGCCTTGCCATGTCATAAAGCCGCCAACTACAAGACTTGGAACAAACTCCCTAATGATGCCAGAGAGAGAGAGCTGACTCATTCTCTCACATACAATCCATAATCACAAACACTGCAGGGGCAGGAGAGAGCTGGAACAAAGTTTTATCAAGACCTGTCATTCCTTTCCCTAATCATTAGACTCACACACTGCTCCACACTGGAAAACTTCTACCTAGAATTTTACAGGAATCATTCTCTTGTTTGTTTGTATGTTTGTTTGTTAATACTTTTGCTTTGGTTTTATTTTTAAGATTTATTTATTTATTTGAAAGAGAGAGCACTCATGGGAGGGACAGAGGAACAGGGAGAGAGAATCTTAAGCAGACTCCATGCTGAGCATGGAGCCCGATGTGGGGCTCAATCCCAGGACCCCGAGATCATGACCTGAGCTGAAAACCGAGTGTCAGATGTCCAAACCACTGTGCTTCCCAGATGTCACAGTATTGTTATTCTTTACAGAAATGAACTATAAAACATTTTTTTCCTAACACCTTCTTTATTGGCATATTCATTTGGTTGCAAGTAGCTGTAATTAATTTACTTTCACTTCATTTTCTATATAGTAATCCATGGGTGATGCCAAAGACCAATGGTAGAATTAGCTGTTCATGTGTATCTGCTTGTGCACATGTTTGTGCGTTCCTTTTGGGTATAAACTAGGAATGAAATTGTCAGCCCTATCTTCAATATAAAATATTTTTCCGAAGTGTTTGTAACAGTTCTCACTCTTACCAGCTGGGCATTAGTGTTCCTATTGACCCCCCATTTTACCATTGACATTGTTAATCGCTTTAAAATTAAGCTAGACACCCAGAAGGGTGTGTAGTGGTATTATATTGTGATTTAAAACTGCATATCCTTGGTTTTCATTCAGGTTGAAAACTTTTCATTATATTTATTGGTCATTGGGAGATTTCATCTATGAAATTGTGTTTTTTTCTTATTGACTGTTAGGAGTTTCTTAGATATTCTGGATTGACCATTTTGTTAGTTACATGTTATCTTTGCCCTACTTGCAACTTCCTCTTCACTCTGTTAATGGTCATTTTAATGTTTTACTAACTGACTTGGATAAAGAATGGTTTTGAGTAAGAGTAGCAGGAGAGAAATGTGATATATTTTAATAGCTAATATATGAAACTATAGGTACTAGGCATTCTCCAGGAGTATCTATCTAAATATTCTTGAAATAATCATAGACACACATCATCAGAGGTCATTGATTAGACACCAATTGCAATATCAAGAAGTAAGTATTATTAACAATCCACAAAATTCTCTTTTGCTGTCTCCTACTACTGACATTTCTTCCTCTTTAGAGATAATTCCCATTTTGACTTCTAAAACCAAAGTCTAGTTTTGTGAGTTTTTGAATTTTGTTTACACAGAATCATTCTACGTATTTTTGTGTGTGTGACTTTTTCTCTCACTTTTATATTTGTCAGATTTACCCATGTTACTACATATAGCAATAGTTCATTATTTTTGTTGTCATATGGTGTTTCATTGTATGAAATATGTGCCATGTTTTGTTTATTCTTTCTACTCTTGCTATCCATTTAAATTATTTCCAGTTCTTGTTTGATTAATCTTCCTTGAAATTTCTTTTTGTGATTTCCAGTTCTTTGATAAATTCCTTATTTTATTTATTTTCCCTTGAAGAATAGAAGCTTGATTATTTAAAAGTCTGACAGAAAACTCCAATATCAGGCCCCTTGAGGTGTGTTTTGATTTTCTTTTGTTTTTCATGCCTCTCCTCTTGTTGACTTCCCTGTACACATACATGGTTGTTTTATATAGTGTGCCACGATTTCTATATATGAAAGTTTGTTACAGTATTTCAGGCCTATCATAATCCCATCTTCCTCCAGGGTAGATTGCTTTGGGCTGGTACTTGGATAGTGGTAATCCTGCATCATCTGTCTCCAATTTTAGGGTGAAGCCTCTAACTATCTCAAACCAAAGTATAAAAAATATGAACAGCAGTCTTTTCTCTTCACAATTTTGGTATACTCTGATCTTTAACCTTGGCCACATTAGACTGGGGATGCTTTCAAATGACCTCTTAGGCTTTCAGCCTCCTGGCTGTTTTTTCTGGTATCAGCTAACACCTTAAGTGAAAAGCAGCCCCAGATAAGTGGCTCTAGCTACTTTCTCTTGATTATTTCCTCTCTCTGATTTTCATCAGATAATTCATCATTGGTTTATTGATCCCCGTTGCTTTGGAGGAAAAAAGAAAAGTAAATATTTTTAAGCTTTTCTGTTTGCCTAATGAGAAAGATTGACCTTAATTTTCAAATCCACCATTACTGAGAGTGAAGAATTATTAAAATTTTTCTTTCTCTTTAATGGTATATTATATTATTCCTAGCAGAATATTAAATATCTTAAAAACTAAAAATTTCTTCCAAGTAAATTAATCCTTTAAAATACCCATGCTAAACCTAATAAAATAGTATGCCCTCATAATCATCACTTTCTTATGACCTATCCATCTTTTCAGTTCTTAGAATATTGGTTTTGATCTATATGTATTCAACAAATATCTTATAAAATACCTAACATTTAGTCACTCTACTTAAATCTACTTGATTTTCCTAAAGATAAATGAATTTATATATTTTATTTGGTAATTCAAAACCCATTAAAAACACCCAAACCAAGTGCACCTGCTCAATCCCACTCTTTGAGTTATCTCTAGCTTTGACCCTTTGGGTAACAATTCTTTTCATTTTAATTTGTTTTATATGAATAATTATTCTTTGTTTAATCTTTTTGCTTCTTTACTTCCTTTTCTTTCCTTATGTTTTCTGAAGTTTATTTATGGCCCCTTTATGTGTTTCTTTATAGTTTTGAACTACAAAATAATTATTAACTGGTTTTGGAAGAAATCTTCCATTGCCTCTAAAATGCCCTGCAAGGTGTTGTTTTTCTATGATAATTATCAGTAAAAACCTGCATAGTTCTCTGCAGCTCTGCCTCTCTAACATGAAGCATTTGCTTATGTTCACTATCTGCAATAACCAAGACTCTGAGTGTTTTGCTGTCATAGGGAAAAACTTCTTAGATCTCTTTTTGGAGCAGTTACTTTCTGATTGCATTCTAAGCTGAAATAAATATGTCACATTTTCTGTATTACCTTTTCCCAGGAAGAGAAGGAATTATTATTTCAGCATTTCATGTATACACCGTATTATATAGATCTGTAGTTTACGAACTTCACGATTTTCCAGAATGGTTTTTTAAAAAATACAGAACCCCATGGTGCCACCTAACCCTACTGAATCAGAATTCCTTGGGATAGAGCCTAGCAACTTCTTGTTATAGTTTTGTTGGAGTTGGTTTTGACCTCCTTTGATAACTGCAATAACAAGCCAGGACTGCAAGTCTGCTACAGTGCTGGCTTATACTTCTCAAATCAAATCTTCTAGACAAAAAAACTTAACACTAGTTTTCACTTATGCCTTGTTATATCCTGATATAGCTCTACTTAAATCTGCATTTTTACTAATTATTTTACAATTCCTAGACACCTAGAATTGTAATACAAAATCTATCATTGACTTTTTTCTCTCCTGCCTTTGCTTCTCCAATTTCTATTCAGTCTCCAAAACATATTGATTTGATTTCCACTATATTTCTCTCATCTTTCTTCTTTACATTTCCAGTGTAACTACTCTAATTCAACTTCCATTTCTCTTGCTAAGACTTTTTAAAGAGCCTATTCTCCCTGACTCTGAGATCAATGCCACATAATCCATCCTATACCCTAATCTCAAAAAAAAAAAAAAAAAAAAAAACCTGAGGGGGGGGGAGCTTGATCTTAGTGTGCTTTTTTCAAACATTTTTAACAGCTTTTCACTTTTTCAATGAAAACTGAGTTTGCATAGACTGATTGCAATCAAAATTTACTATTACCTGCTCATGATGTACTATTTTATCATTGTTTCCTGATTTTCCCTCCTTATACAACCACCTGTTAGTCTCTTTATTTCTCTAAACATGCTTTGTACTTTCAGCTTTCATGTATTTGCTTATGGTATCTTTTTCATTTGATTTTTCCTTCCACATTCCCTCTCTGGTCAGATATTATATATATGTCAAAGTAAAGTTCAAACGCCACATTCTTCAAAGCTTACTTGATCTCATATGGTTGTAAGATCCATTTGTCTTTGCAATCTTATTACTCTATGTTATAGATATTTTGCATGTAGTTCTTTGGCTTTCATTGTTTGCAAGCTCCCTGAGAGTTGAAACTGTAAATTATTCAGCTTTCTTTTCTCCAGAATGCCTGGCACAATGCCGTGCCCACAATGAGGGCTCAGTGATTTACGGAATAAATTGGTGGGTGCACGCATAAGTGGCTATACTGAAAATCATAAAATAGCAGTAAAATGACTATCCAGGCATCACTAAAATTTGTTTACAAGATTCTAATGGGAGAGATTGAGAGTAATAGAGCAACAAACATATTATTATTATCTAAGAATTATTTCACTTTGATGAGATGAATAAGTGATTATCTCTGCCTGAACATATAATGACAGAGTATGTAGAAAGCTCTACTTAGTGATTATTTAAAATGAATTTGTTTCATCATAATATTTAGATGAATGAATTCTAAATATAAAATATTACATATACCTGGGCAAGAGATTTTGTTTCTGTTTTTAAATAATTCTTAACTGGAAAAGAACTATCTCATATTAGTTTGCAAATATTTATATTAATTTCTGAAAGCAAACTTAGTATTACATTCTCCACTGTTTCAGGCAAAGATAGGCCTTTAACTCTGTATTCATCACTCAGACCACCAGTAACTTGCTCTTCAAGAAACTGTCATGTACTGAGGAACAATGTTCCTGCCAAGTCATTTGAATTTCTTCCTCTTATGGAGTTTGTTTTTACTTATCTAAGACTATGCTATCTCTCCAGCCTTTGAAGGTGGTAATATACATATGTTATTTAAATATAAAAATTTTGGTCTGCATATGTCAAAATATTAACAGTTTATGTTTAAAGTACTCAGCATGATTTAAAAGTGGACAAGATTTGTAATTTTAATATTTCTGTTTTCAGCAGAGAATAACAATTACCATGAGAGTGTTCTACAAAGGAACTTCAGATAAGGTGACCTCCTCTAAAAAAAACCATAATTCATTGTTTACGATTTAGAGTTAAAGATGTATTCTCAAATACTAGTTTAAATAAATAAATGACCTCGAGGGTATTCATAGATTTCAGATTCATGTAACTAGAAGCAAATAATTAGAGTCTCAGCATTTTTTCTTATGTTTGTTCCTTCCTGCTCATTGACAATCCTTGCTTTATAATTCTGCTCACTGTCATTCCTCCTTAGACTGCCAGAAATGGCTGATGGACTGTGCTTATTCTTTTTTGATCCCTTGGTAATGCTTTCTTCTCCCTTCACGTTATTAGTTTATTTGGTTTTGGAGATATTATAATGTCCCTTAAAAAACACCTGTTGATTGCTGTGAAAGGTCTGGCTTCTTTATCATGCTACCAAATTTAGTCCCTTCCATGAAACAAAATAATCTTATCCAATGTGTTTCTTTCCCCCCATTTAAAAATGTTCCTGAACTATAAAAAGAAGGTATGTAACAAAACATCAGACTTTACCAAAAAAAGAAAAGAAAAACGAGGATTGTATTTTTATTTTTATTTATTTCCAGCTTTTGACCTATATGCTATGTAATTGCCTAGTATGAACTACTTTACTATGGTGATATTTTTTTAATGTGTCTGAGAGCAAGTAAGAATTCAGTCCACTGAAACTGGAAAGATGGATAATTCACTTTCTGTAGGAGGCAAGTTAGCCCAGGTTCTTTTGTATATGAGAGGGGGGAAAAACACACATCAAAATAGACTAAACGCTATAGAAGAAAGTTATTGGATTATATAGCTACACTCTAGAATAAACATGGCTTTAACCAGAGTTGGATCTAGAAACACAAAGGGTGCTATTAGGACTCCAGGTCTTTCCATTCTTCTCATTGCAATGATTAGGCTTCTTTAAAAACTGTAGCTTTGGGGGTGCCTGGGTGGCTCAGTGGGTTAAAGCTGAGGGTCCTGGGATCAAGCCCCGCATCGGGCTCTCTGCTCAGCAGGGAGCCTGCTTCCTCCTCTCTCTCTGCCTGCTTCTCTGTGATCTCCATCTGTCAAATAGATAAATAAAATCTTAAGAAAAAATGTAGCTGTGGCCTTAGGCTCACATTCTCTTTATGATTTGTGATCTAGAGAACATAGAGGGTTTTTCTGATAGTACTAGCAACCTAGGGACAATTCTGTCTGGCTCACCAAAAGATTCTAGGTCTCAGGTTGGTAATGTGGATGATGTGATTGACAGGTTTATCAAGTGGGAGGAACATTTCCCAGAATAGAGTCATGTGGAATGACAATTACCTAATATTGACTATAGGTAGATGTCAACCAGCAACTCTAAAGATGCACTGATAGGTAGACATTTGAGGGAAAAAGAGCAAAATGGACCACCTGCCAACATACCTTAAATGCTCCAAAATAAGACAGAAGGCTTATTGGAAAGAAGAATAAAGACATTGAGAATTAGATTTTGCTAATAAGTGCTAATTTATCTTCTTTTCTGAGATAAAGCTTCCACTTCCTTAAGAAGTCTTTTTGATCAGAAAATAATTTATATTATTTCCTCCCAATACAGTCCTCTCCTCTGAGAAATAACACTCTTCACCTGTGTTTTCTCTTTTATAGAAGAGTGATAACTAACTGAAGGCATGGATATATCTTTCCCATCTACTTTTCTTTACCCAACTAACCTACATGAATTTGCTTCACTCCTGTCTTTTAAATTTATCTTGAATACATTTTCAGAATCCTACCTGTCATGATATTAATTTAGGCTATCAACATAGAGTACCTCTACTATTGAAATGATCTCTAGAGAAGTCTCAATGCCTACATTTTTTCCCATCTTACACATGGTCACAAGGGTGGCAGTGTTAGAGAGCATATCTAATCAAGTTGATGGCTTCCCTTAAATTAAATTGTAGCTGAGTAGATGAATCCTAATAACTACATTTATGATATGGTACAGCTTTAATTGCAATAACTTTCCTGACTTGTCACCATCATACTTTGGTGATAGAGAAGCGCCTGTACTTCCCTCAGTATGTTATGGCATTAGGTATTTCTATGTGTTGATAGCTGCAGGTGAAAGAGAGTCAATAACTACCCTTCAGCTCTACCTCTCTCTACATACTAGTAAATTGGATTTTCATGGAGTATTTTATCTGTTTTCACAACTCACTCTCATTATTCACATTAGGCTCTGTGGCTTAAAGGCTTAGCTACTCAAAATGGTATTCCATGGACCAGAAATATTAGGACTGTCAAGGAGTGGGTGAGTAAGTGAGAGAGTATTTATTTAGTTATTTATTTTAGAGGGAGAGAACATGCATGGAATGGGGAGGAGGGTAGAGGGAGAGAGACAGAGAGTGAATCCTAAGCAGGCTCCATGCCCTGAATAGAGCCCATGTGGGGTTCCATTTCATGACTCTGAGATAATGATCTGAGCTGAAATTAAAAGTTGGATGCTTAACCAACTGAGCCATTCAGGTGCCCCACGAAGGAGTTATTTAGAAATGAAGAATTTTGTGCCTACCACCAACCTACTGAATCAGAATATGAATTTTAACAAAACCTTCGAATGATTTAAATATAATTTAATTTCTGAGGAGAACTGATTTTTGACACAGTCTTTGTAGTATAATAGCAAGTGTCTAGCAAATATGTACTTATACCTTGTAAATAGTGAATGACTTACACATTTTGAATTGAATTGAAAGAAATTTATCCACATATTTTTTCTGAGCCTTTGTAAAAAAATAGCATATTCCCAGACTACAGGTTCAATATTTAGCCATATCTCTTCCTTCAAATTCCAGGAAATTTCTCTCTGTTTCTTCTAGGCTTACCATTACCCAGGAAAGTTTAAAGCAGTAGTGAGGGAAAATGTAGGTAAGAATTCAAGCTATGCTGTCACGTGTTGCAGGAGGTTGACTGTGCTGTGTGGTGACACCTTCCCTCCCAGACTTGGCTTGAGTACATGATTGCTTTAGCTGGTGGAATTAGGTACACATTCAATGTGATCAGAGATGAGCACTTCCATTTCCTTTTTTTTGTTCCTTGTCTCCATTATTGGAACAAGGAGCAGAGCCCAGCAGTCCCCGTTTATTGTACCAGTTGAGGCCTAGACATGACAGAAGACTCAGCCAAGATGAACAATGCCAATGTGTAGATGACAAACAGCTGACTAAACATACAAATGAACCCCTCCAATCCCAGATAGCCATTAAACGATAGGCAAAGTATTTATTGATATATTGTTGTGTGTCACTGAAGTTCCATGGTTATTTGTGATGGAACATTAGTGGGGTAATAGATTGCTGCTACACCAGTGGAATGCAGTTCAAGCACCCTCAGTTTCAGTGGCGGTTCTTTCACAACTTGAATAATTTTTTATAGTGTTTAGACTTAACCAACAGAAAGTGTTCTCTGTACCTAAATATCTTACTTATAAATTTTAATTACAGGAATAAAATTGTTTATAAATATAATAAAATTGCTCTAAAAAGCCTGAATCTCTGGGGCACCTGGGTGGCTCAGTGGGTTAAGCCTCTGCCTTCAGCTTAGGTCATGGTCTCAGGGTCCTGGGATTGAGTTCCGCATGGGGCTCTATGCTCAGCAGGGAGCCTGCTTCCCTTTCTCTCTCTCTCTGCCTCCCTCTCTGCTTACTTGTGATCTCTCTTTCTCTCTGTGTCAAATAAATAAAATCTTTAAAAAAAAAAAGTGAAAATAAGGCCATTATATGTGTAAATGTTTCTAACAAAGGAAAGACAGAAGGAAATTTTGTTATATAAACATATTTCTGGATTTCTCATTAGGTTCTCATGATTCTTAACTGGAAAGTCTATTCCTTAGATTATACTTAGGCTAATTAATCCTTTATATATTTTAGATGATTTAAGTCACATTAAAAAAAAGTTTGAGGGGCGCCTGGGTTAAGCGACTGCCTTCAGCTCAGGTCATAATCCTGGAATCCCGGGATCAAGTCCCACATTGGGTTCCCTGCTTGGCAGGGACTCTGCTTCTCCTGCTGACCTCTCTCCTCTCATGTTTTCTCTCTCCCTCTCTCAAATAAATAAATAAAATTTCAAAAAAAAAAGTTTGAGAAATCTAATGACTCTGCTTGTCTCTTAATGATATCTAAGCAAGGATTAGCTAAAGTATTACAGAGTAATGAGGAAACAATGACAATTACTTTTGAATAAAGTTAAATGTCAATTAGGTTAAAGCATTTTAGTTAGCCATTGGTCAGGGTCTAGGGATGCGAGGTGGTGAGGTGGATTAGCAGCTGGAAGTCATCACCCATGCTTACAGCAGCTATGGAATGGGTTTATCACCAGTAAAGGTGAATCCAGCAAGTCTGGGTTCTCAATTTTCCTGATTATAAATCTGCAATTTTTATTCCTTAATATTTTCCCACAGATTGTCCTTTTATGCAATCAAGTGTTCCTTCCTTTTAATGCTTTTTGTAACTCTTTTCTCCAAATATGACCCAAAATATCATTGTTTGCTATCCAGTTTGCATAAGTAAAATGACATAAGAATGAACTGAACAAGTCTCCAAATGATTTTCAAGTAAAATTCTACCCAAATGTCTATAAACAATGTGAGATATTTTCTTCTATCGTATTCCTAGGTCATTCTATAATATACTGTATGTATAGTTTGCATTTATCAGTTCCAGCTTTGCCTGAGTGTAGTATTTACTCCAAAATTTTCCAAAATTAGATTATAGCAACTGCATCCTTAATCAGTGAGGAGTGTAATTTTCTTGCTAACACTAATGAAAGCAAAGTAAATGTTATTAATGTAGCTTATGTATTTTTAATTATAGAACTACAAAATATGTTTCATTTATCTTTTGGATATTTTTAATATTCACTTCTGTACAGTAAAATAATTGTGCTTTATTTGTTTTTCTTTAGCTGAACCTCCTATACATCTGTGACAATACAAGGAAGAAGCATGAAAATACTTTTTATGATGTTTGTTTTCTCTACATTTCCATAAACTGAGATTCCCATGCTTCAAGAAGCTTACTAATGTTTTCAAGGAAAAGTGTGAAGTGAGGGTTGACTTACTTTCTTCTTTAAAGTGATAACTATTTGCTAAAGACCGTATGACTTAATGTGTAAGAAAGTAGAGGTTTCAAGATGTTAGCAAAATCTGAAAGAAACATAGACCTTACCAAATGATAATGACACAAAATAATTATGGAGTATGACCTATTATAATCATATAAAATGATTATTAACAAATTTATCTTCAATTCAAATTATGTGAAATGTTGAGTATCAACACAATGGTTGATATCTATTGTCCAATTTCAATTTTGAGAAAATTTCTAGAAGAGTCAGTATTGTATTTGTTTTTTTAGGGGTTTAATATCCTTTCTGACTTTATCATTTAATATCTATATATGTAAAATTCATTCAGTGTTCAGAAATTCTTAATATTCTGCCTACTTAATTTCTTGGCCTGTCTACAGAAAGCCATAAGGCAGACCAACATTCTAAGAATATAAAAGTGATACAATTATCAATCAATTGCTGTGCCTCTACTCAGGACTTGATCTACTTCAGAATAAATTATAAAATACTGTATCAATCAGGTCAGTTGGATTATATAATAACGATATTCTGTTATGGATAAAACTAGAAAGCTGGAGAAATGAAAGACAAAAATCAATCATCCAACCAAAACAAACATACAAACAAAAGATAAAACACACACATAAATGTTAACCTAAATATTGAGCTGATTACCCAAAGTATCTTTTTCATTTATATGATGAATTTTTATGTACAAATTGGTCTATATTTTCAAATATCTTTCCTTAATATGTCAATTATATAAACCAACTGAGTAGCATTGTTCTGTCCATATCATGTAAAAAAAGATATTATATATTATTCTTGTTTTTCTCTTCAAATCTTTATCAATTATGAAAACTAAATAATAAATTTTGCAATATATTATTAATCGTGGCTGCAAATAAGTAACAGACAACAAAATATAGATGATGAATTATGTCATTGAAGAAATCATTGATAGGGACTCCTGGGTGTCTCAGTGGGTTAAAAAGCCTCTGCTTTCGGCTCAGGTCATGATTCCAGGGTCCTGGGATCGAGCCCCACATTGGGCTCTCGGGGAAACAGGGAGCCTGCTTCCCCCTTTCTCTCTGCCTGCCTCTTGTGATCTCTGTCAAATAAATAAATAAAATCTTAAAAAAAAGTTCTCGATAAAAATTTATTGACTTTTAGGGACACCTGTGTGGCTCAGTCATTAAGTGTCTGCCTGCAGCTCTGGTCATGGTCCCAGAGTTCTGGGACTGATCTCCTCATCGGGCTCCCTTGCTCATCAGGAAACCTGTTTCTTCTTCCGCCTGCTTTTGCCTCTGCTTGTGCTCTCTCTCTCTGTCAAATAAATAAATTAAATATTTTTTTAAAATGTTGACTTTTATACCACACATTACCTTCATAGAATTTGCGTGATCTTGCATCTTTGTGCTTTTAATTTCAGAAATCAGCAAGATAAATGTCAAAATAAAATTTTACATTTGGTAGAAATTAAAAGTTTGACTTTCCTAATTAAGAGTTGTTTTTAAAGAAATGGCAAAAGTGCTAGTATGCTGAGGAAATATTAAGGCTCAAGATAATCTGTCCAGAGTCTAAAAAGAAATAATTGTTCATGGAATTTTCTTCATAACAAAATGAACAAAATATAAAACCTCATGCAGCATGTGGAGTCATAATAAGCATGTTAAAAGGTGATAATTTAAATTATTTTATACCATTATTTTGTGGCATACTACACAATGCCTACGTCTTAGGGATAAAAACTGTTAATGCTTCTTTCAGACATGAATACAAATAATTTATTCAAATAAAGTCCAATACTCGATTAGGTCAAAAGGAGAGGGAGAAAATATTATCTTATGACTTAAAGATAAACAATCAAGGGACTGATGAAACAGGAAAAGAAAAAGCTTTTAAAAGCCAACCACAGAAATCTTCTTGCCAATAATCCTCTATTATCCAAGTTAGGGATCATGAGTTAGAGTCCTCCTGCCAGTACAAAGATAAATTGTAGTCTGAGATTTCTATGCCAAGAAATATCCAGAGATGAAATTAAAAATATCCCAGGAGGTTAAAAGAAGAACACTTTCAAAGTGTTTTTAACAGAGCAGCTGGTGTCATCAAATGCTCAGAGAAGTCTCAGGCTGCTTGGTCTCTATGACTTTATTGTTGGGTTCACCTGCTTCACGGTTGTTGAAATCTCTATTCTTAATGCTGCTTGTCTAGACTTAAATATTTAAGGAACTGTTCTGACAATCCCAGCAAAAACCTTAGAACTTCAAAAAGGGGCATACTAAAATATTTTAACAATATGTCCAACATCATTCTGCCATCATCTAGCATAAAGCAACATGTTCAAGTTATTCAATTCCTTCATTTTGGAATTTTCTTTCAGATTTATTGTTTTCCCAAAGAAGAGAAAAACATTAACATATAAATTTAGATTTCAATGTATAGATTTAGATTTCACATCAAATCAGGTGCTTCAAAACAACTTTCTATAAAACTCTTTATAAAAGAAATATGAAGGATATTTTTGAGAATATTCTGGTAAACAACAGAGTTATCATCTCAAATAGTCCCATAAGATCATCTCAAAATGTCCCATAAGATCATCTCATCTATTCTAATGTATATTTAAATTTGTGACAAGGGAGGGAAAAAACCTAGGCTTGAAACAAAGAATTTAGGTACATAAAAAGATTTTCTGAAAATGTCATGACTATAATATTTAACCATTTCAAAATGGCTACTAGATAAAGCATAAATTCAAAAGTGAGATATTCATAATCACATATTTTACTAAAACTTTTTTATCTTTTCCTCATATGGTAATTGCAGGTTTATGTTTGGAAGTCATTAAAGCCAAAATGGTTCCGTGTTTTAATAATATTCAGATGAAATCACAGTAAAAGAAATAAACCAGAAAGTTTGTATCACTGAGAAATGGAAGCAGATTTTCAAAACTCTAGACAAAACTCTTAAGGACAAGGGAAAATTTTTGACGAGTTTAAGTGTCAAAGCTTAGCTGTTGAGATGCCTGTTTCCTTCTTTACATCTTCTTGTCACAGCTGAAAATGAGGCAGAAAATCTTAAAGGCTCAAAACATCATAGGATTTAAGATTTTTCTGACTCCTGTTCGGGTGGTAGAAACCACCAAGCCAGTATAGTGCATTCCGTATAGAACAAGTAATGAGGTGAGAAGCAGCTCCATTTCTATTTCCTCTGAGTTGGAAAACATGTGGAGCAGAAACCAGACAGACACAAAGTGATCCACGAGCCACATGCCATTGCCTGAACTCTGAGACAAGAAAGCATTACACATGCGCACATCTGCACAAGACCATATGCTTCCCAGATTTCCGCTACAGAAGAAACTAATTCTTTATGATTCAGGGGAACACAACAGATTCCTTAGTACAATTGCAGAATGTGAACCATAGAGAAGACGCTACAGGGACTACAGTCACAGTGAATTGCTAAGAGCAATTGCACATTTCAAAACTGACAACTCTTTGGAATATATTTATATTGTTTGAGACCAATCTTTCCTTCTGCCCCCCTCCCTCACCCCCGTGTTTTTGTTTCAGGTAGTATAATCCTTTCTTGGGTTTCACAATTCTAAAGCACGGTGCCAAATGCCATGTGGTCTTAATAAAAATTAATCTGACATTCAGCAGAAAAACCAAAGAAGAGTTTTTTTCTTTTAGATCCCTTTCTTAATAAATTTCTCTACTAAATATTTATAGTTGTATCTGATACTTAAAATACATGTCACGTAATATTACTAACATAATGTTAACATTGTGTGTGTGTGTGTGTGTGTGTGTGTGTGTGTGTGTGTGTGTGCTGTGTGTAATAGGACTCTTGGCCATTTAAGATCCTTAAATACTGTCTCCTCTGAATAGTTCAAATCTAGCCAAAAGCATGGGTTCTCAACATTTGCCTGCCTGGTGAGAATCCTCAAAATGTGGGGACCTGAGCCTCTTCTTTCAAACCTGCCAACACCCATGTTGAATTTGGACCCTCAATTTATATTCTCATAATTCAATTTTAAACTGGTAGATATTTTTGCAAATCAAACAACTAGTTTCTCAAAAAACGTTGCCAGGGGATGACCCAAAAGATGGAAGGAGGAGTGCAGAATCTCTTGAAGCAACTTCCTCTAGGCAACTAAAGATTTCCAGAGCAGCACTCATTTTATGTATTTAAATGCTACAGGGATTTGTTTCTTAAAGAATTTTTGGAAAATTCTGAGACACACACGCACACACACACACACACACACACACACACACCCCAAATCCCAAAATCCAAAGTTGGACAACAATAAATGAGTTGTCGAAGTCAAACAATGTGTTAGCGATGGAACCGAACTTACAACTCTGCCCCAAGGTCATGTCCACCACTCAAATGTAGGCATAGTACTGATTTTTTTTTTTTCTTGAATAAACTAAGATCCCTCCTAGGTATGCACAGCCTACTTTTTCCTGTATATTCAGTTAATTCTGATATATTTCAACCTAGGTTTAAAATAAAAGTTCAAAAGCCAACAAGAGATAACCTAGTGCTTAGAGCTCTTAAATAAATACAGGAAACTCATAGAAAACAACATATGTGTTTTAGCAATGTACACTTGAGCACCAAACAAGAAAATAAGGTTATAAATGCCAATAAAATAATTTTTATTTCTTTATATTTGTGTCAATTGCTCTCCCTTTATTTACCATTCTAAATGTCCTAAGGAAAAAGGTACAGACTTACAGAATAATATTGTAGAACTCAGAAATGCTCTTGTTCTTAAAATTTAAATATTTCAATATGGCAAATTTGTCCAGAGACATAATTGTCTTTTCAAATATATTTCCTTTATTTGTTTTTATCAGCACTCTTGTCACATCTGTACATCAAGACGAAATGTCATTTCCAAACCCACCCTTTAGACATATTTAATTAGGCTTTTAAAGCAATTGAGAAGAATGTTGTAACTGCCTAAATTGAGAAGCTTGAAGCAGGAGAACTAAAATAAAGTGATTTACAGTCTGGAATGATTTGCAGAAAGTTTTTGTGTAAGATAAACTTCTAGAAGGCTGATGTTCAATACATATTTTAAAGTTCTGAACTATGTTGTCCAACTAAAACTGAAGTACACTGGCAAACTAGGCAGTCAGTTTACTTAAGCTTGAAAATTCCATTTCATTCAAATTGGATACAGTAGTTAAGTAAAACAATGGGGTTTCTATTTTCTGCCACATGTTATTAAAAAAAAGGAAAAAATAAGTATACAAATGCTGTCATATGAGCAGCCTGTTTGCCTGCTCACTGCAAGGTTTTAGGTTTCTGAAAGGCCTCCACCCCCATCTCTTAATGCTGAAAATAAATCAATTTCATCTGTTGGTTGTTTTATTTCTAGGGTTTTTTTCTCCCCCTGCTTCCTTTTAGGCCAGTTTCCACAAAGCCATATGGCATCTGAGAGAAGGAAAGCAATGGGCTATATTTTCAGATCTGAACAAAAGCGGCTGTGGTGTCAAAGCGGCCCATGAATGCATGGGACACAGTCATGTATAGAAGGGCCCCAACCCTGTCAGGGAGGACCAAAGGGAAGGCTGATGTGGTTGCCACTGCTTAAACAGAGAACTGGCGAGCGCTTCCCTTGCTCCTGTCATCCACTTTCATCTACCCCCACCTTTACCACATCCCTTTCCAGTTGGTTTGGTGCCAGAATCCCATTAGCTATATCAATGACATATGCTTGGAGGAAGTGTGTGGCAGGACAATAAAGGCACAAATTGAGCATTCTTCCTTTTCAATTCTGATATTTGTATCACAGGATGCCAGGATCCCAACAAAGATTATGCCCATCACATTTTTTAGAGCTCAAAATGCACTGCAGAAAAGAATCCATAAAATATAATGACTTGTCCCTCACCTTCTCCAGTCAAACTCTTCTGCTCTATAGTAACAAAATACTAGGGAGATGGCTACATATTTAAAGAATAGACCATGTTCTTAGGCCTTCATTTTTCAAATCTTAAAAAATTTTTGATCTAGGGACTTGAAGTTCTGAGGCAGGGACGATTAGACTATCTTGATTTCACTGACAACACAGGCACACACATGAAAACACCAGGCATACGGGAACTTCTGAAACAGTTAAGCTTCAAATCTTTTTAGACATATGAAACAACTGCATTAGCAAAAAAAAAAAAAAAAAAAAAAATTTAGTGATTACTATTTAAAAGGGCAAGTCATGATGCACACAATGTCAATGACACAAAATTTTCAAAAGGAGTCAATAAATATACATATGCTGTTGCTGTCCACTCCAGTGCCTTACACAGAACTTGATGTTCACACTGGCATGTAGTTAATAAGATGAAAAAAAGTTAGGTACGCATAATACTTATTCTTTCCAAAGAAAGAACATCAAAAGGGAGGAAAACGAGCTGTGAAGAATAGCTCCTACCCACACACATGTGTATTCCTTGAATGCCTGTCGCTTTAAAATCACGGCCAGACGAATTGGAATGTATAAACGCAACTGCTTCTAATCCAGCCCAGCAGGATTCTTTATTGAATTATTTACTTGGTAATTGGATATTAGAATTATTATTTAAAGAAGTAATATCCATTTAAATATTTAAGTGTTAAAAGAATTAAAAGTATGGGGGGCAATGTTAATGGATAATTACCTACCATTAGAAAAAATATTGATGGCCGAAGACAAGGAAAACTAACAGTCCTGGGACTTGAGCAATGATAATGGTGATCTAAATAAAATGGCTCATTATAAGTGCTTTAAAGTGATACATCTGTATCTGTAGATCTACATCTTTAACATCTGTTTGAATTTTGCTAGTACCACATGTCTAGGTACCAAAGTACCAAAGTCTGCTCAAACAAGCCCAAAACTGAGCAGCTTAAACAACATTAATTCTAACCTCACTCATGAATCTGCTTTTTTTATCAGGAACAACTCATCCCTAATCCATTCAGGGTCCACTGGGCAGGTTTGAAGACAGAGTGCTGGAATCATCTGAAGACTCACTCAGACAGTAGATATTGATGCTAACCGTTGGCTGAGACTTCAGCTGGACCTAGGGCTACGTCTAGAACACGTACACCTGGGCAATCCATGCAGCTGTTTGGCTTCTGCACAGCACGGAAGCTCTTTTCGAAGCTCGGGAACTATAGAGAATGAAGCAGAAGCTGTATTTCCTTTTAATATCTAGTCACGGAAGTCTCACAGTGTCAGATTTGCCATAGCTGAGCCTCACCAAATCCAAGAAAAGAAACCATAAGATCCACCTCTCAATCGTAGATAGATCATTTAAAATGGGATATATTGATGTGGAAATCTT
The DNA here is from genome assembly GCF_964662115.1 of Mustela nivalis. Taxonomy (NCBI): domain Eukaryota; kingdom Metazoa; phylum Chordata; class Mammalia; order Carnivora; family Mustelidae; genus Mustela; species Mustela nivalis. Next base: position 73,284,355 of record NC_139023.1, on the reverse strand, counting down.
TGGAAGTTACTGTCACAACAGCACTTTTTTACTGAGAGGAAATAAATCTATATTTACCTAAGCGATCCTAGCCTAATTCCTATAACATGCATACATTCTGTTGTGGGTACATATTGCATATGTTTTTGTTTGTTCCACGTTTAATATGTGTCCTCTACTAGACTGTCAAGTCCACAAGGACAGAGATTATTTCCTATTGTGCTCCCTGTCTTGTTCACAATAGCTGTTAATGTTAACAAGAATTTGTTGAACTGTACCCTGAAGCAGTGAAGAGATGGCTGAGAGCTTTGGGAGTTAAACATCTTTCGCTGTGATCTGGTACGGAGCTCCATGTAGCAGTACGGTGACTCACAACCATCAGGATGGAGGCCTGATCTACTCCTGAACCTTGAAGGTGGGCCTCGCTCTTAGAATTCTCAGGAATTACAAGTAGTTGTTGCGTGTGTGAGCACGGACTTTGGAAACAAACAACCAAAAAAGGAATACAGTTTCTTGGCAGTAACTTTCTAAGGACATTTTATTGGCAGGTTCAGTCTGTTTTACAATTTCCTAATGAAAGTAATTTTTGAGTAACCCTGAACTTGTACAGTAGAGTAAATTGGAAGAGGTAAGAATGATTTAAATTCAGATAGCATGGCATGACAATGTTTGAGTTTTATATAAAAGACCGTGAAAAACAATGTCAATGTGGAAAACTCTCAAATAATATGCCCACAAAGTATTAAAAAAAAAATAGCAGTAATGTCATTAGTAGTTTTACATTTGCTAATTTTAAAACAAACTGTTACTATGATTATCAGGTGTATTGTTTAAAGTGGTTTTGTTATGATTTCATGCATTGGACTACATAATATTTCCTCTCATGTTTCTTCTAAAGTATAAATTCAATGATCGGAAAAAAAAAAGTATCTCATAGAAAAAAAGGAAACTTTTTTCTTCCCTTATGACACGTGCAGTTACCTCACCCTCTAAAGAATTTATGTTGTAAATACTGGATTTATAGCAACACCTCAGATAATTATAGTTTTAGGGGTATTGAGCAGAAAAAATTGTTGACTATCCGCATAATGCCCTCTTTTATTCGGTATTGGTCTCAGAAGAATGTGACGATATAGGTTAACTATGTTTATGTTGTCCTTAAGGAGAAAAAAGTTTATATTTTTTAGAGGGCAGTATTCTTTTAACAAGCTAAACCAACTTGTAAGAAAGAAATAAAGCCTTATAAAAATTCAAATAAATATTGTCAAACCAATATGTTATTTAAAACACTGTTTTTCATGGTACATTCATTCTTGTCTTACCATTGCATAACTCTGCAAATAGCTATTGAATTCAAGCTGTCTCAAGGGTAAAAGCATAAAGCTGAATGTTTCTGTTGGATTTAGCTGAGCTCAAAGAACGTCTGGATTTGTTGGTCATGGCATTCCCTCTTAAACCCTCAAGTGTCTTTTTGAACCCAGTTAGACCAGAACAATTCAACAATTCAGGGTTCTCTCTTACATGTAAAAACATCTGTTTACATGGCTTATGCTTGGATGAATAAAAGCATATTACCATTTACTGAAAAAAAAAATGACAAGATGGTATGTAGCTTTTGTACCTAGTAATCTTTATTCTATTCTTATGCTCCAATACTTCAATAAATTATAGGATATAGTCTAATTCTTTTTGCTTTGAACTATTTCTGGTACTAAATAGTCAATCAGAAAACAGACTTTAAAACAAATCTTTACCCAAAATATTTTTTTTAAATGCTACTTGTTATTTATGTAAACATAAGAGCAAAGATAGTACCAGGAACATTAGCATCCATTTGTCTATAGATCTTTATAAAACTCAAATGAAGGGAGAAACTATTGTAAGATAACAACTTATTAGATGGACATATTTCTCTTTACTCACAGGTTGTGCTACAACCACCATACCTATATAAAGAGAAGAATGCAATACCAACCAAGAGAGTAGGTTACAAATGAGGGAGATGGAATTTACTTCTTTTGTTTCCTCATCTGATATCTACAGCTCCTTCTCCTTTTTTGTAAATCCCATGGTTTGACCTTTCCAAAGTGTGTAAAAGAAAGTGAGCAGGAAAGGCCTGAAAAGTACTTACTTCACTTATAATGCTACAGTGTCACACCAGCAGTGTCACACTGCTGGAAACCAGCAGTTTCCTGACTTCAAATGTATCTAAAAAAAGTTAACGAGTCAGCATTACTACAACCTTGAGGTAGAGATGTTTTATGCAATCTGAATGCAAAAATAAGACAAGTCTCAAACTAATAATGCACTGGAGATAAATTCCTCTTCACTTGAGGGTTCTGCAAACATCATATCTGCATAAAAGTGAAGAATGTAATTCATGAGATGAGGCAGTTTTGCTCTTGGATTGTTTCATTGTGTGTGTGTGAGTGTGTGTGTGTGTTTGATTTTTTTGTTGTTTTGTTTTTGTTTAACTTTTTTTAAACCCTGGGGATATCTGATCTACAATTCCCATGGGCTGCGTCAAAACATTCTCTTGCATGTCATTTGCCATTCTTTGCATATCCCTTGGGCATCTGATAGTTTGACCAGTTTTTTAGCACAAGGTATTTTCACCCTTTTAATTGGGGCCCTTTGATAGAGTCAAAATTGACCCTTTTCTGGTTATTTTTCATGACTGAACCCCTTGGGAGCATATATACTGAACATTCTTTGTTTTGTTTTTGCAATAAAATCTTGAAGTGCACACTGACTTCCTATGCAACCATCACTTCTTTGCTCCTATTTGTGAGGGTTCAGCTCTGATTCTTTTATATATGTGTGTGTGTGTGTGTGTGTGTGTGTGTGTGTGTATTTAATGATTTTCTTTATTTATTTGACAGAAAGAGACACAGCAAGAGAGGGAACAAAAGCAGGGGGAATGAGAGAGGGAGAAGCAGGCTTCCTGCTGAGTGGGGAGCCCCAAGTGGGGCTCGATCCCAGGACTCTGGGATCATAACCCCAGCTGAAGGCAGACGCTTAACGACTGTCAGCTTGGATTCTTAAGTAAGTCCCAAGGAACACATGTCAAGATCTCCTCTTGGTCACTTAGAAGACTTCTTCTTTCTACTTGAAGTGAGGGGCAAGAACCTGCCTTTCCCTCCCTTATATCAAGGATGGGAGGGGGTGGGTACTCTGCACAAAGTTCCCCTTTTAAAATACTCTTCTTACATTTGACCAGCCTACTCGCTGCCTCATAATCTCTTCCACAGGCTGTTAAAGATAAAAGCTACTTTATTCTGCTCAGTGTTGTCTAGACTCTTGAGCTGAGCCTGAGAGTAAAATAAGTGTATTTGGAATCCTGTTGCATCCTTATATCCACCATATTTATACTCCAATGTAAGTCAGCAGTTCTAGAGAATCCACTGAAGGAAAGCGACTTGTCCAGAATAATATACATGAGATTCTTCTGCTGCCCTGACAACAAATAGAAGGATTTTGACAAGTCTTAAGTAAACAACTGTTTTTATTGGTACATAGAAGGCAGATTAACATTCACTGGACAAGCCAACGAGTATCTTTTGAGCATATGGCTCTTGAGGATATGTGATAGGCAGGTCAACACAGACAATTTAATTATATTTAATTATGTTATAACAATAATAAAGGGGATAGTTAATATTTTTCACATTTTACAAAGAAGTAAATTGACACATAGCTAATTTCTATTTCCAGAATAAGTTATTAAGTAATAGGGCAAAACTGGTTTATCCAAAGTTTGCTGGTTCAGGGATACCTTGCTGCCTCTTCACATACTAGGAAGTTCTAAAAATTTATTTTCAAATAAATTTACTGCAGTTTCAGAAATCTATCTTTTTAAGATTTTATGCATTTATTTGAGAGAGAGAATGAGAGAGGGAGAGAGCTTAAGAAGGGGAGAGTTAGAGGGAGAAGCAGACTCCCCACTGAACAGGGAGCTGGATGCGGGACTCGATTTGTGGACTACAGGGTCATGACCTGAGCCGAAGGCAGTTGCTTAACCAACTGAGCCACCCAGCCGACGCTATGGCTTCAGAAATTTAGAATGAGTTATTTGGCCCAAAAATATGTGCCCCATTAAACATTGTATATTTTTTCTAAAGCCTGTATTATATGTCTACTTTGGCTATCATCTTGCTAACATGCATATGCTTGGAATTCTCAGCAATAAGTAGTAAAGTAATTTTGCAGATCATGTAGCCAGTAACTTAGAGAAAGTAAAAAAAACAAAGAAGGAAAAACATAGAGTACAGTATAGCTAAATTATGTATTTTGGTTTAATCCAGAATAATTGTACCAAAAATGTTCCAGTTAGGGGCTAGGAAGGCAATCAGTTGCTGATATAATTACAGGGGACATGTGACCACAATGAAAGGGATAGGAGTGAGGAGACAAGTCTCCTCCATCGCAGACCTTGTGATCAACTGAAAATCCTTAAAAATGTTTTGCTAGTTTGAAAAACCTTCAATTTAAGAAATTACTAATTACTTCTTGTTTATTTTGCTTAATTGACATCTTTAGTCAAATCAGCAAAGGCGGAATTGAGTGAAATGATTAGATTGAGTGCACATTTCACATACACAAAAAAAATTATATGATTTTGTGACTCATTTGGTCCCACTGTTATTGCTGTGGTCTGAATGTGTCTCTTCAAATTCCTGGATTGAATTTATAATGCCCAATGCAATGGTATTAGAAAATGGGACCTTTGGGAGGTGATTAGGTCATGAGGGTGGAACCTTCAGAAATTGGATTAATGACCTGTATTACAAAAGAGACCCCACAGAGCTTCCTTGCCTCTCCTATCATGAAGATACAGTGAGAAGTCTGCAACCCAGAAGAGGGCCCTCTGTGACAATGCTGACACCCGGATCTCAGACTTCCAGCCTCCGGGCTGTGAGAAATAAATTTCTGTTATTTATAAGCTACCCAGTCTGTAATATTTTGTTACAGCAACCTGAATGGACTAAGACAGTCATAAATATGAAAACAAACAAACAACAACAACAAAAAAACCCCTGCATTTTCAAATATGAAACTGTGAGCATAAACTTCCATTTCTCATTTTTCATAATGTTTTTGTTGGCTTTTATATGTACATGACACACTTGCTCATTTAGGGTCAAATGCAGCCTTTGGTTCTCAAGTCTGTTTCTTGCCTACAGCAATGTCCCCTAAATACGCTTTCTTATGATATAATTGTAGTTAGTTAAAAAAATAAATTATAAGTGCACTGTAGTGACTTTTAAGTTGATGATGGATCCCAAAAGGTTAGTCTAGACTGACACCTGATCAATTCAGTGTTTTCAATGAAACATCATTTTAAAAATTCCGCTCCTCAGGATAAGCTTTCACTAAAGAAAATAGCCTAAATATCCGCGATCCTTTCATCATTTAGATTAGCCAGAGGAGAGGGAGGTATTATTGTGAAGTGACAGGCAAGTGAAGTTCATTGCCAGGGTGAGTAATAACTATTGTCTAAGAGCTATCTGGAGAAAAAACAAGATGGTGCAATTCACAGGGGGTTTAGGTTTCTGCTAAAAAAATAATAAAACTTTCTTCCAATGTATTTCCCTTCCTCTCTGTCCTAATTTCATAAACCATGATCAAAATTGCAAGTTTGGCATCTTAAGTCTCTGTGGCCATAACAATTTTTCCCAGCTAGTAACAGATTCATTTCTGCTAAAATTCTATTACTCTAAGCAATTTCTCTCAAGGATTGTAACAATTCTTCTGAAAACAGATCAGCAGCTTTCAGTATAATCTTACTTCATCTAACTGGAACAAGGTCCACTTTTGGTAAATCCTGCAACTGGATGTGACAGGAATAGAAAACTCTATTTCAGTACCTTGCAGAGTATGATGAAAAGCATTTGGAAGGTGGGTTGGATTGTTTTTTTTGTTTTGTTTTGTTTTCAGTCTTTCTCTTAGAATTAAGTTTTGTTCCATTTTATTTTTAGTCACACTTTAAAATGACTGCTCTAGTATTTTAAGCCGAAATAAAAGTAATAAAGGAAAGCTCTCTTTCAAATGTTTACCAAACATGTAAAACAATATAAACAAAGAACCTTTAGAAATATTTTTAAATTATTTTATTAAAAGAGGTTCAGAAATAAACTGCTGAATTCCACATTAGTTATACTCATTTGCAAGTTATAAACAAACATGTACATACTCAAAGGCTGATACTGCAGGTAGTAACATTGAAAAGAAAAATAAAGATACTTTGACTATAAATCTGGGGAAGAAAAGAGAGAGGAGAATAGGGGAAAAAAAACGCAAAAAGGGAGAGAAAGGGCAGCAGAGAAAGAAAGAAGAAAGAGGTGGATAGATGAGCTAAAATCATTTCAATTGTATTTACTTTAGCAGTCTAAAATACCTTGATGAAATTATCTAAAGCTTAATTTAGCCAAAAAAGTTAATTTAAAGAAAGTTCAATTGAAAGTTTAATTTAAATGAAAACAATCTTGTAAAGAACATCTATCCCTCAAGATAGTTAAATTGCTGGGAGGTATTAATTATCACTTTATAAGGAATCTAAATGATCTGCCCCAGGCTACAGAGCCAAGAAGTAATACAACCAGGTCTGTGGTAAATTAAGAAAGAAAGAGAGAGAGATAAGGAGACAAAAGTAAAAAGAAGAAAAAAGTATCTAACATCTAGAGTTTGTTGATTGAAATCGATAATCAATTTTCTAAAATTCTTTAAAATCTTTAAAAATTCTTTGAAAAAATCTTTCAGGATGTATTCAAGATAATTCATGACAGTGCTCATAATAATCTTTGTAAGGATTACAGAGCAGTGTGTATCAAGATGCATGGGGAGGCTTTTCATACCTATCTCCTCCTTTCTTCTCTTCCTTTCCCCTTTTTCTTCCTTTTTCCTGGGTCTCTTGCTTCCTCTTCCTCGTGTTCATAACAGCTTCCATTTATTAAGTACCTTGGTAGTTTCACTAATGCTCCTGTCCAGTGTTGAATGTTTACCTATGGCATTTGGTCCCATCTCCAAAGCTATTCTACACTGTAATTTTTACTACCCACTTACAAATAAGGACATGGAGACTCACTTTAGAGAACAGCTAACCCTAGTGCTGTACTCTTTATGCCACACATTGTACTACAATATGTCACAACCCCAATGAACAGATGCAAAGAAGTCAATACATATACTGTGCCAATATGAATACTGACTTCTTCTTCTTCTTCTTCCTCTTCTTCCTCTTCTTCTTCTTCTTTTCAATTTTAACTCCAATTAGAGCTTGGGTTGCTCAGGCTAGGACTTTACAGGGTAAGAAGTATAAAGTATAAGATATTCCCTACACTTGTCAACAATCTAGGGTTCTGGGGGTGCCTGAGTGGCTCAGTCAGTTAAGTGATTGTTGATTTTGGCTCAGGTGCTGGTCTCAGGGTCATGGGATCCAGCCCCACCCTAGGCTGGGTGCTCAGTAGAATCTGCTTGAGATTTTTCTCTCTCTTTCTCTGTCCCTCATCCTACTTGTAATCTCTCTCTAAATAAATAAAATCTTTTGGGACACCTGGGTGGCTTGGTCAGGTAAGCATGTGTCTTGGGCTCAGGTCATGATCCCAGAGTCCTGGGATGGAGTCCACATCTGGCTCCTTGATCATCAAGGAGCCTTCTTCTCCCTCTGCCTCCTGCTCACCCTGCTAATGCATGTGTGCTCTCTCTCTCTCTCTCTCTCTCTCTCGCCCTCACAAACACTATCCCTCTGTGTAAAATAAATAAATAAAATCTTTAAAATAAATAAATAAATAAATAAAACAAAAAATCTAGTGTGTTTAGAAGTCAAAGTGAACAAATAACTATTTTGACTTCTGCAGACTGCTTCAGAATTGTCATTTTTTAGAAAAGGTTTTATTTATTTATTTGACAAAGAGAGAACACAAGCAGGCAGAGAGGCAGGTGGAGAGAGAAGAAGGGAAGCAGGCTCCCTGCTGAGCAGAGAGTCTGATGTGGGGCTCTATCCCAGGACTCTGGGATCATGATCTGAGCCGAATGCAGAGGCTTTAACCCACTGAGCCACCCAGGTGCCCCAACTGTCATTTAACCATTTCCACTAACTTTAAAGAGAGTGAGTAAAAACAAACAGTGGTTTGAAAGACTAAGAAAAAATGCCCTCTTGATTAGAATAGTTGTGCTACATTAATAAACCATATTTTTATACTAATTAGCTCCATACCACATGAAGTTAAAACAAAAGTGAGCAATCTGGGGATACTTAGATAATCAGTCTGAATAATTCTTGCCTGCATATTGGGAGTTTTTAAAAATGCACATGAGAACATTAAATATTTTCGCATTATGTAGAATTAAAGGAGATTGTATCTATATGTCTAGTTTCTGTCCTCAAATCTTTTATACCAGTTGCAAAAATGTTAACTTCCAAAAACTTTACTGTTATAAAATTAGGCAATTATCAATTTGTAGTAAAAATATTTGAAGAGGCTATATAAGGTCAATTAAACAAAATAGTCATAAAATAATAACTTGGGAATTAAAGATATCACCAGGAAATTTGGAAATTGCTTTGTAGGCGTCTACGGCCATACCACCCTGAACGCGTCTGATCTCGGAAATTGCTTTGTACTATTCTTTAAAGGACAGATAGCCTGGGAGTGGGAAAAATTTATCAGAGGGTACTGCAGAAAGAAAAATAACTCTGTGAGAGCGAAGTTCTATGTAATGACAGACTTACAAACAGCTGGAAATCTGAACTGGAACAGAAAATATAGGAACCCTCTTTAAACCATGGACCAAGTATATGGAAGATAGCCCAAAACCGAGAGGTCATAAAATAAGAGAACAGAGAGAAATAGAAGATTCAAAATTTCCAGTACTTCAGAGAAGACATGAAGTAAGGAACAAGAGGAGAACATTAATCCCTAATTTAGGCAAGAAAAAAAGTGTAGTAGCCAGCACGCAAAACTCAGGGAATATATAGTTTCAATTAATCAGAAGAGTGAAAATGCTTCAAGAACCAGGCAAATGTAGGGATACCTGGGGGGCTCTGTCAGTAAATGTCTGCCTTTGGCTTGGGGGATAATCCTGGGGTCGTGGGCTTGAGTCCTCCATGGGTCTCCCTGCTAAACAGTGAGCCTGCTTTTCTGCCTGCCACTCTGCCTACTGATGGGTGTTCTCCTCTCTCTCTCTCTCTTTGACAAATAAGTACACAAAATCTTAAAAACCAAAAAAGAATCAGGCAAATACATAGGATTCAGAAATACATAAATACCAGATGTTAAAGTAGAGTAGGTGGAAAAAAACAAAAACAGAACCAAAAACTAATAAACAATCAGGATAGAAGACCAAAGCATGGGAGAAAATTAGAAATTCTTTTTAAAGATATATTTATTTATTTGAGAGAGACAGAAAAAGCAAGTGTGGGGAGGGGCAGAGGGAGAGAGAATCTCAAGGAGACTCAGTGCTTGGTGCGGAGTCCAACACGGGGCTTGACCCCAGAACCCTGGGATCGTGACCTGAGCCAAAAATCAAGAGTCCAAGGCTTAATTGACTCAGCCACCTAGTCACCCTTAGAATTAGAATTTTAAATAATTTTCACTGCAAAGATATGTGGCAAAAGACAATCTCTGGGGGAAGATAAGTCAGTGCTTATAACAAATAAGCACACACAAAAAACATAAGGATTCGTAAATGGGCAACATTGGGAGCAGTGAAAATATGGGTCAGAGCTCATCGGATGTCAGCAAAAGCACATAGACAAAAGAGAAATGCAGGTACCAGCTCCCTTCTATTATGAATAGACTACAAAATGTTTACTACTTATATATGCTAGAAGTTTCTTTTTCATGTAATAATAATGGGTAGCATTATCCTCCATGCACTCATTCAGGAAGGTAAGCTGACAGTGTTCCCGCCATTTTCAAATTGTGGCTTCCCAGAGTTCCCCCTTCATTCCAAAGGGGAGAAAAGCATTCTGAACTCTAGCAGGCAAGAAAACGTTTCTCCTGAACCTTCGAATACAGGGAGCAAAACTGACTGCTGGTCCCATCTGCTGCATTCTGAAATCTTGTGCCCAAATCAATGACTAGCAATGACAGAAATACTCAGGCAAGCCTGTGCTAGGAAACGCACACCTCTCTGATATGCAAATTTGGCTGTCTGCCTTGCTGAAACTGTCTTAGAACTGCACTATAGTCAAAGATGTTCCCTACACAAGTGTACTACCTTCCCCCCCTCTCTTCCATGAGGATCTGTGACAAGATCTAAGCACTCTCCCAACCTCTTCTGACTCCCCGTTTTCTCTCAGATGATTTTCTTCAGTAAATAACTTGCATGTCTATATCTGCCTAATATCTGCTTCTCAGAGGACCCAACCTAATGCAGGTAGTGCCAGAAAGCAGCCAGTAAAATGGGGTCTGGGATGAAGTCACTCACAGATGAAGAGGTGCTATTCAGAAGAATACAGGTCATAGAGAGCTGCTCACACATGGTATACTTAAAGCACTGATGATTTCACCAAGGTGAAATCTTTACCCTCTGTAAAGAAAAATTCTTTATAGATTTAATAAATCAGGGGTATTTGAAAAATATTGGAGCAACAATGTTTTGAAGGCTTTGGAGCTTATTACTGCAAAGTTGAATTATTTCATCGTAGAATGGAAATTCAGGACTGGAAGCATGAGAGCCATAGGGCTCTATGGTAGCTCTCTGAGAGCCTCTTACTCTTCAAAAAAAGAATAGACAGAGCTAAGTGTCCAACAGAAGATGTCTTAATTGACGTTTCAGAGTTCCAGACGTGCTTCACAGCCCAGTGAGGGTGGGGGGCGCCATGCTAAAATCAGGGCTCTGACTGGAGCTCTGGAACATGGGATGAGAAATTCTGAATGAACTCCTCCCAAAGCATTACCTCTGCACATATTCCTGCTCCAAACCCTTCAAGGTCATGCTTTGCCTTCTTTTCCTTGATAAGAGCAAGCTGCCTTGCTGAAAGGTGCGGAAGAGGTCCATCTCCTATGAGGAATTGGGGCGGTTCTCAGGGACCCCTCCCTGAACTCCTCTCTCAGGTACCAAGCCAATTACAGGGATTCAATCACAAGATTATTGAGCTGGAGAAATGCCAGGCCAAGAAGGGAGGAAAAGAATTATTCATTGAAGGAAACATAACAGACACTTGCATACCAGTAACATGAGCCAAGGACTGCCATTAGGATTGGATTTTAAGGGCACTTGACCAAGGGAACTAGTATATACCACTGGATAGGCAATATTTTACTGACTTGAACTATTTGTAATATTTCAATATTGGCATGCATTCTAAAAGATACGGGGATTTACCACCCTAGCAAGGACCCAGGGAATGGGACATATTACTGATCACTACAGTGAGTCAGATAGGCCTAAAAGGAAGCTGTGACCAATGCTGAGGAAAGTAGAAATGCTCAAGGTGTCTAGACTAACAGTAGATCAAGTAAAATGGCACGCTGGAATGGATATGATGCCAAAGAATCATCAGGTTATGTTTTATGTGAGATCCCCAAAAGAGAGCATTTTCCAAGGCCTCAGGAATATGCTGGTGAGAGGTTCAGAGAAAGTTCAGGAGGAGCCCTTGTCTGCAGTCACAGAGCTGGTGCTTGAACATCCCTGATGACAATGCACCACTAAGTAATAGAGGTCAGATGGTAGAACTTAACTGTTATCAAGAGGCCAAATTATTATATAATTTCAAGGTTGGAGGAGCAGCCAAAAAGGATTAGCCAGCAAGGTGTTTAGAGATAGCTCATCAACAATAATATCCCAAGAGGCAAATAGACCAGTGGTCAATAAGGTTGTTGCTTAACTCTCACAACCAGAAGAAGGTAAGAATGAAGAAATAGGAGAATGAAGGCAGGTGTCCCAACAGGAAGTCATCATTGCTTGCTCAATTCTCAAACTTGAATCAATTTTCGGATCCAGAACTTACTAATTGAAGATGTGGCCAGGTGTTAAGAGGGAAGGGTTCTTTCTACTATTCTGGCAGGTACACACTGTAATGATTACCCTGGTCCTTCCCCAGGAGAACCTGTGGCCATTTATTCTGATGAGCACACTGGGAAAAGCAGAATACCCAAACATTTCCAGGATCACTGAGCACAGGGTCTGAGTTGACACTGATACACACAGAGACCTAAATTGCTATCAAGGCTCCCTGTTACAGCAGGCAATTATAGGTGTCAGGTAATAAATGGAGCCCAGGACAAAGTTTGCTTTAAAATGGGACTGCTGGCCCCATAGACCCCTATCTAGTGGTAATTTCACTGGATCCCAAGTGTATAATTGGAACTGATATAGTCAGCAGTTGAAATAATCCCCATATAGGGTTAGTCTGTGGAGTAAAGGCTTTTACAGCAGGCAAGACCAGGTAGAAACCTCTGTCACCTCTTCCTCAATAGCCAAAATTTTAAATCACAAAAGTTTTTATGAAGGGATGGGGGATAACAGAGATGATGATGATTAAAGAACCAAAGTTTGCAGGGGAGATAGCACTATCGTATCTCTGTTTATTTCACCAATCTGACCCCTGCAGAAACTGGGTAGATTCTGAAAAATATTTGTAGACTATCACAGGCTTACACAGTCCCCAATCACAACCACTATATTGTATGTATCATTGCTAGAGTGGATTAATAAGACCTCATACATGCTCTTGAACCAATAATCAAATAAGTATATTTTTTCAAATCCAATTAGTTTGGAAGATCGTAACAGTTTGCATTCACTGGAAAGGACAAGAACACTCAATTTAAAATTTCTTCTCAAGAATGTTAATTATCTTGCCCTATGTCATAATATACTCCAAGGAAATTGGACTAAGATATCTAGTTCAATTTGACAATCAATGAACTAAGATATCCCTAAGAACACTACATTAATTCATAACGTTTAGGACTTTATGCTTGTTGGGCAGAATAAGCAAAAGGTGGCTAGTATTTTAGAGGCATTGATAAGACACATGCTTTTTAAAGGTATGAGATAAATCCTACAAATATCAAGGGAACTTTTTTCATGAAGATTTTATAGTCAAAAGCTAATGATGGACTATATGTTGGCTAATTGAACTTAATAATAATAAAAAAAAGATTTTACAATCAGAGATATGCCAAGATCTTTCCTTAAAATAAAACAAAAAATGATTGGTTTTTTTTATCCTCTACTACAAATAAGGAAGCTTGTCTCGTAGGTCATTTGGGGTTCTGGAGGCAACACATTCTACACCTAAGACCATGGCTCTGTTTCATAATCCTGGTGTCAAAGAAGTTAGGTAGTTTCGGATCAAGCCAGACTGCAAGTTACCCTGTCACTTGGCCCCTATAATAAGGCAGACTATATGATATCAGGTGGGAAAAGTTGGAAGATGGCTCTTAGGGCAGACTCCAGTGGAAGGATTACAAGGTGAGACCTCAGGATTCAGGAGCAAGACTGCCATCTAAAGCAAAAACATACGTGGTTTTTATTAAAGAGCTTCTGAGGGGCACCTGGGTGGCTCAGTGGGTTAAGCCTCTGCCTTTGTCTCAGGTCATGACCCTAGAGTCCTGGGATTGAGCCCCAAATTGAGCTGTCTGCTCAGCAGGGAGCCTGTTTCCCTTCCTCTTTCTCTCTGCCTGCCTCTCTGCCTATTCATCATCTCTCTCTGTCAAATAAATAAATAAAATCTCAAAAAAAAAAAAAAAGCTTCTGAAATATCACTAAGCACTAAAGAGAGAGAATATGTGGACCATGGGGCAATACATGCCCATGTATCTGGAAGTGCCTAGTGCAAGTTGGGGTCTGTTGGACAGGTGAAGTCTTAACGCCAGATGAAGCCCAGTTCATGATATGCTTGAGATCAAGCTCTAGCAGGGAAAGATAACACAAATAGTTTGCATAAATAGGTAGCCCAGACTCCATGTCATTCAGAGCAGTTGCAACAACCCTCCCATATCTCATGTTTATGATTACATGGGATTGAAGAATTCTACACAATTCACTGAAAGAGAACCAAGAGAAGGACAGAACTTAATTTACTGATAGGTTAGCTGAGTGTGTGGATTCAAGCTGAAAATGGAGAATGGCTATAGTCTCGCCAAATTAGGGATTACCTTGAAAAAGAGTGGGTAGGAGAAATATAATGGGTCAATTCTATGATTGGTACACTTGGTTATCCATTTGACGTGGAGAAGAATGGCCCAAGGTGAGATTATTGGTCAGTCAGTGACAAATGGCCTGGGTATCTTGTTGAGACCTAAAAGGAAAACCAAAGAAAGAGCTAAGACAAGTAGGGCTGGGGGAGAGACATGTGAATTCATTTGTGGAATGGGCATGAAAAAGTGAAAATTTTATATCACATGATAATGCCCTCCAGAATAAACCCGCCATGGAATAGGCATTGAATAATGAAATGACCAAATAACTAGGCCAGCAGACTTTTGCCAGCCTTCATCATTGGCCACCCTAGAACTATCAAGATGAACACATGAAGGGCATGACCCTAGAGACTAAAGGGTCTATATACGTCCAACAGCTTGATTTCCCACTTTCCAATCTCTGTGAACTATTGTCTTTGAAAATCTAATGCGTCAGCAACAGAGACCAATGCTAACTATTTAACATGGCATTAATTCTCATGGAAACCATCCACACAATAAAAGGCTGATTATACTGAGCTACATCTACCCTGGAAAGGTTAGTGATTATTCCTGATGAGGACCAATACCTACTCTGGGTATGAATTTGTCTCTTATACCTACAGATGCTCAGCCAGTGACACAATCTGAAGATTTATGGAATGCATGAAATTCCATACACCATAGCTTCCAACCAGAACCTTCACTTCACAACATGGAAGTGTGCTGGTGGGCCTGAAGCCATATGATCCACTGGTTATATCACATACTGCATTATCTCTGCATGTGATATGTGATATGTATGTATGTATGTGTGTGTGTGTATATATAATGTATGTATTGTATCTCCAATAGGAAGAATATCTGAGTCCAAGAACTCAGAAGAGAAGTTCAATTGTTGTCCTTGCTGGTTAATTTTATGGTCACCTTTGCTGGATTGTGGTACCAGATATTTTGTCAAACATTATTATGGATGTGTCTCTAGAGGATCTTTTTTAGATGATATTAAATTTAAATCCACAGACTTTGAGTTAAGTAGATTACCCTCCATAATGTGGGTGAGCCTCATCTAATCACTTGAAGGCCTTAAGAGCAAAGAATAAACTCCCACCCATGGAAAAAAAAAAAAAAAAAGGGAATTCTGTAGCAGACTGCCTTTGGTCTCAAACAGCAACTGTTCTCTGGGTCTCCAGCCTGTCAGCCTACCTCATTACATTTTGTTCTCACTAAATCTCCACAGTTGCATGAGTTAATTCCTTAAAATAAGTCTCTTTCTGTATGGTTTTGTTTCTCTGAGAGTTCTGACTAATACATCATGATTCCCAAAGACCCATGGTAGGGTGAGAGGGTGGTTCTGTGCTTCTAGTTTCCCAACTTTAGATTCTGCAGGGTTATAGAATTTGGTCTTAAAGGGAGTGCACTTTAATCAGGGAAAAGAATAGGATTCTATTTAAATACATACTCCAGAGCATTTTAGACTCCTTACATCAAGAGACCAGCAGATGAGAAAGGCATCACCATACTAGCAGCAGTAATTGACTCCAATTAGAAATAGGGACACTTCAGTACTTTATAGGAACAGGGAGGAATTTGGAACCTTGGTGATCCATTTTGGTGTCCATATCATACACCACCATAACTGTGAATTAACAGCTGCCACAACTCCAGCCTGAAGAAGCTTTGACTATCAAGAATGCAGACTCCCTAGAAATAAAGGTTTGAGTCACGTTACCAGCTAAGCCACAAAGAATTACCAAGGTGAAAGTTGAGGGTAATGGGTAACTTAGTATGGATATCTGGAATAGGGAGGGAATGAATTCCAATTATGACCCTGAGACTCCTGCCGCTTGGGGGCTATAGTTTGTCCCACTGACCTCCTTTAGAGTTTCTCTATAGGAAGAGTGATCCATAGAAACAGAGAAGAGCTGCTTCCTGATCCTATATGGAGAAGTTGATCTGTGCAGTGAAAGGAATGGAATATGGCAGCCAAGTAAAGTCACCTCTCCAATCTCCTACTGCTAGGAGTATACATGACAGCAGTCCCAGTTGCTGTCCCTCTGGGTCTACTACCACTTGCCAAGATCACACTTCCTCCAGGCTGTCCCCCGCAAATGACTGAAGGCATCGGGGAGAGTAAAGCAGACACATTCCTGGGAGATGCATAACTCCTCTGGCAGGCATTTTCAGCTTAAGGATTTGCCCTGGCCTTGTAGAAATTTTGCCAGGATTAAACTGCAGCTAAAGATGTTTCCCAACCCAACTTTCATTCTTTTTTTTTTTTTTCTCTGCAACATGGCTCAGACCTGGAAAGTTTTTCCACACACACGTGTCCTTCCCCATTTTTCTTTGCAAGCATTTTCCCCAGTAAGTTCTTTGAATTTTCAATCCCCTGTTGGTACCTGCTTCTTGGAGGAGCATGTGGAGGGCTTAGATAGGGGATATCTGAAAAGGACCCATCCTCTCTACTCACAGAGCAATGCCTATAGCTTGGTCATATACCTGCACCAACCTACAATGGAGTTAAGGAAACATGGCCTAACTTGCTCAGACAGAAGGGGAAAGCATGGATTTAGCAGGCAGAAAGAAAACATTGCAGAGCTGTCTGTAGAAGACTAACGCTATAGAGAAACTGAGGAAAAAAAATTAATAGTGTCTTCATAAATACTCAATTCCCCAAAGATAAAAGGTGTTTTTTGTTGTTATTATTGTTGGCTGGTTTTTAGTGTGCTTGTTTGTTTCACATAGACACAAGTATGTATTTCTATAAAGTTATATTTATATGTATAATTTGAATCATTTTTGACTCATTAGATTATTTTAAGAACTTCATAATATTTCCTTGGCTCTTTGTATCATAACTTACTTAATCATTTAATCATTATTGGGCCATTAGTCGCATTAGTCGTTTTTTTTTTTTTTTTTTTTTGGTTCCCTCTCTATAATTGTGGACAAGACTGGATGATATTTATATATAGAGAGATACAGTTATATAGATATATAGATATATACCTATCTTTGTTTTGTTAGTAATTTGCTGTGGGACATTTATCCCATTTGCCAAAATTACTCCTCATATTTCAGGTTTGAATTTAAATATAATTTCATTAGGATGCCTCCCTAGGCCATGTAGACTGTAGTTTATTCCCTGTTTAATGCTATCCTAGCATGTTATATCCCACAGCTTGTATTTTATAGTTTGTTGATAAAAAGTTCTGGAAGCATTTAATTTTTAAAAATTCACTCTTTTGTACTAAATGTATTATGCATGAAGACAAGCATATTATATTGTTGGCTTGCTTAATATTTTATCCATGGTATAGTAATCATCATATAACATATATTCAATAATATCAGTTTAATGACTGAACTTACTTTTCACAATTTTAATGAAAATGAGATTTTCTTTATGAATGCCTTCTTTAATTTTTAATCTGTTTAATAAATGTCATTTCATACATGGAAACAACATGAGTACTTTAATTAATTTGTGTGAGCTCTTTAGGTAGTAGGAAAATCGACTTGTTGAGATGCTCAGTACAAAATATTTCCTTATAATATTTATTTCATGTAAAAGGTTGAGTAAGGAGATTAATCAGCTAAATATGTGTAGAAATACATTGAAGAAATTAATAGTTAAGGGGCACCTAGGTGGTTTAGTCGGTTAAAGTTCTGTCTTCCAATCAAGTCATGATCCTGGAGTCCCAGGTTCAAGCCGCAAATCAACCTCCCTGCTCAGCAGGGAGTTTGCTTCTCTCTCTGCCCTTCACCCTGTTCTTGTGCTCTCTCTCTCTCTCTCTCTTTCAAATAAATAAATAAAATCTTTTGTAAATAAATAAATAAACAAACAAATTAAATTAGTAGCTAATACATTTGACATCACTGTGTAGGGATGTGGTAGTCTACATGAATGTAAATTTCTGTCTTCTTCCAACCCTGTAAATAGCCAAACTGAGAGGCAGAGTAGTAGTAACTGCCAGTAGGAATGGAGGTTTGCTCCTAAAAAAACAGATTGGCCTTGGTGAATAATCATGACAAGGGGATAACCTAAGGGCAAAGCCAAATAGATACATTGTAAATAAAACTATAGAAAAGAATAAACAAGTCTAGTGAAGTGTTAAATGATAGCAGAAAAATTTAGCTGCCTGCCTTACTGCCTCTCAAGAAACAAATAAATCAGTCAACCCTAGGTTGGCAACATCTTATCCTCATCCCCTTTATCTGTTTGAGGCTTATGCTATTTGAGGGATTGGGAATCCCTTAGGCTGTAAAATCTCATTGTGCTTCTGCTAAAAGGAGTTTTGGGTCTCTACATAGTTTTGTGTGGAAGCAATATTTTAAAATCTACAACAAAACAAGGAATATTACCTTCTCATTTTACCCACAGATGAGAATTTTTTCAGTTGCCACAAGTAGAACAGGTATTTCTTGGGTAAGTTTTATCTATTTCTTGAAAGCTTGGAAAAATATAATTGGTTGAAGGAAAAAAAATCAAATCAAATTAACTTGATAGGAATTGGCTCTTTACATTTCTATTTTAATCAGTCAACTGGACATCACATGGAGTATTCTTGGCATTGTGTTTGCGTGGCATGTGACATCTAAGAGGATGTTTAAGTCAGTTCTTGCTCTCAAGAGCTGTGATTTCATGATGCGGGAGAAAACACAATTTTTTTTTTAACTTTGCTAAAAAAGTATACTAAACCTTGTATGTGATTAGTGTCATTAGCAAGACAAGGGCAAGTGTTGGAGGATCTAGCAAAGCCAGGCTCACCTCTAGAATTTAGGAGTATCAGAGAAGGCCTCCGGCGGTTTGGTATTTGACTGCAGCCTTTAGTGATGGGTGGAAGGTCAAGGTCTATAAAGAAGAAAATAGATACCTTCCAAAAGAGGGACTAACACAATCAAATGTTCAGATGTGGAAAACAGAAGACATATACACTGAACAGAGAAAGTAATTTTTGCCGGAGTTTCATGGAGGAGATATGTGGGAGGGCAGAGCTTGCCCCTAATCCTTTAAAACACATTTGAGAACTCTTGTTCATTTGTGTGTTGGGGATTATTTTGATAGGAACTGTCCTATATCTAATCTCACATAATGTAAGATGTGTCTGAGTGAAGAGAAGAATGAGGGAAGAAGAGGATTTATTAGAATAGGCTTGATTTAGTCTGAAATATGGAGGAGGAGATATAGAAATATATAGCTACAAGTGCTTTCAAATTAAATTTATAAAATTAACAAAATATTGCTCAAGTGGACTTTATATAGAAAGAGAAGCACAAAAAGACAAAGATAACCCCAAAGTTTCTAAGTGAGAGACTCAGTGATATTTAAAGATGTGGAGGAGTTAAGGAACTGTTTGACCCATAATTTTATCCATTTTTAAAATAATTAGTAGCTGAATCTACTTAATGTCAGTCACTGATCATAGATCCTAGAATGCTGTAAGGTAAAAATGCAAATAGAAAAAAAAAAACAATATTTGGTTTACATTGCATTGAGTTTTAATTGTCCATCAGGTCCTGGTAGAGGTGTCTGGATGACAGGTAGAAATGAAACCTTCAAACTGGGTGTTCTGGGCTGAGTGATTTTCGTCCCCAACCCCAACCCTGCCAAATTCGAGGCCCAGATAGGATGGTATCAGGAATGGGGCTTTTGGGAATTGATTAGGTTTAGATGAGAGTGGAGACCCCATGAGGGGGATTACTACCTCTATAATACCTAGCCTAGGGCCTCCTCTCTTTGCCATATGAGGATATAACAAGAAGGCAGCTGTCTGCAAACGAGGAAGAAGACCCTCACCAAGAACAAAATCTTGTGGCACTGAGGACATGGGATTTCCCAACCTCTTGAACTGTGAGAGGTAAATATTGTTTAAGCCACCCAATCTGTGGTATTTTGTCACAGTCATCCACAGAGTCTAAGACATTGGGTCTAGGAAAACTGGTCATCAGCAGTAGCTAAAATCCATGGATTCATCAAAAAAATAAAATTTCAGGACATATCCACATTTACGGGACCACAAAATAAAAAAGTGAGGGGAATAACAATCTTAAAATTACTGGATAAGTAGCAGGACTAAAAAGTATGAACTCAAAGAAGAAAAGAGGATAATTCTAAGAAGTTTTCAAAAGTGCCATGACCTATTTCATTGACAAAGTGCAAAGAAGCCTGAGTCAAGTAAATAAGCTTAGAAAAATGATAGTCTTAGAAGAGAATGGGAGAAGCAGAGGGATTCTAGCAGACATCAAAAGTTTTTACTTAATTCAACACATGTTAACACTACTATCTTCAAGATGTTCTAAAGAATATTTAACGGCATATTCAGAAACAATGCAAAAAGGTAGATAAATCTTTCCTTGTACAAAAGATAGTAAAAATAAATAGTCAAATACTTTTAAAATATGAATTGTGAAACATACAAGCTTTGTGGTTGAGAACAACAGAGCACCTACATTTTGCTCAAGAAGGAATACTTCCACTGAAATTTGAAGGATAAGGAGGAACTAGCCATGAGAAGAAAAACACCATATTCAACAGCCTTCTATGGGATTTATTGTATTCCAGGAGCTGAAAGAAAGTCATTAAAGTCAGATCATAAAACGTAAGGAAGAGAGGAGAAGGATGTGAGACTGGAGTTTTGGGAAGGAGAAAGATCAGGCACTGCTTCTTTAGCAAACAAAATTTGGAATTTCTTTTTCTTTGTGCAATGGACCACTTAGGGCATTTAGTAGGAATATGAAAGGATATGATTTTTATAAACATGGTAAACATTTGACAGCATTATAGACTATAATGTAGACTAGATTAGATGGAAAAAGAGTGATAAACAATACAAGTCAGGAGGCTATTAAGATATTCTGGAAGGATAGAATGACTATCTGGATTAGGAAGCTGGAAGGAAAAAGAAATGCTTAAAAAAACAGGAGTCTCACAGTTAAAAATGCATGGGTCGAAAAATGTCTCTGCCATGTGCTATATTGTGACATTAATCTCTACTTATTTTCCAAAAAACTCAAATTTACCATATATAAAATAAAAGTGTTGTAAGTTAAGGTGCCTGGGAAAGAGATTCTGAGTCTTTGAGCTTAAGTGAGAGCATTCAGGATCAACCCTCTTGGCAAAGGAAGGAAGCAGGATTGAACATTTGTTTAAGAAGGAAAGTAATTAGAAAAACAAAAGTAATTTTAAAAATAAGAACAAATTTGAGAACTTACACCACCCAATTTCAAGGCTTATAAAGTGATAGTAATCAATAGAATGGTATTTTTTAAAATTTTTATTTATTTTTTAAATTTCTTTTCAGTGTTCCAGAATTCATTGTTATGTACCACACCAAGCGCTCCATGCAATACGTGCCCTCCATAATACCCACCACCAGGTTCACCCAACCTCCTACCCCCCACCCCTCCAAAACCCTCAGATTCTTTCTCAGAGTCCACAATCTCTCATGGTTCATCTCCCCCTCCAATTTTCCCCAACTCTCTTCTCCTCTCCATCTCCCCATGTCCTCCATGTTATTTCTTATGCTCCACAAATAAGTAAAACCATATGATAATTGACTCTTTCTGCTTGACTTATTTCAGTAAGAGTAACCTCTTCCCGTCCCATCCATGCTGTTACAAAAGTTGGGTTTTCATCCTTTCTGATGGAGGCATAATACTCTATAGTGTATATGGACCACATCTTCCTTATCCATTCATCCATTGAAGGGCATCTTGGTTCTTTCCACAGTTTGGCAACTGTGGTCATTGTTGCTATGAACATTGGGGTACAGACAGCCCTTCTTTTCACTACATCTGTATCTTTGGTGTAAATACCTAGTAGTGCAATTGCGGGGTCATAAGGTAGCTCTATTTTTAATTTCTTAAGGAATCTTGACACTGTTTTCCAAAGTGGTTGTACCAACTTTCATTCCCACCAACAATGTAAGAGGGTTCCTCTTTCTCCACATCATCTCCAACACACGTTGTTTACTGTCTTGTTAATTTTGGCCATACTAACTGGTATAAGGCGGTATCTCAACGTGGTTTTGATTTGAATCTCCCTGATGGCTAGTGATGATGAATATTTTTTCATGTGCCTGTTAGCCATTTGCATGTCTTCATTGGAGAAGGGTTTGTTCATGTCTTCTGCCCATTTTTTGACATGATTATCTGTTTTGTGTGTGTTGAGTTTGAGGAGTTCTTTATAGATCCTGGATGTCAGCCCTTTGTCTATATTGTCATTTGTGAATATTTTCTCCCATTCCGTGGGTTGCCTCTTTGTTGACGATACTAATAGAAGGATAAGCATATAGAGCATGAATGAGAATAGAGAGTCAGCCAATAGACCTACACATATATTATCAGTTGCTTTTAAATAAAACTTCATAGCTGTTCAATAGGGGAAAGAAGTCTTCCAATATGTATGGTGACAAAACAACTACTACCTAAATTTGTATTAGAGAAAAGTAAACATCAACAACACATCTCGCAGAAATGCATAAATCAAAATAAAATAGATCATAGACCTAAAAGTAAAAGTTAATAATATAAAACTTCTAGAAAAAAACACAATAGAAAATGTTTAATATTTTGGAGTACGGAAAGATTTCTAAAATAGAATACCAAAAGCCTTTAGAAGATGAACAGAATTTTCTCAAAATTCAGAGCATTATCTCATTAAAAGTAACCATTAAGAAAACTAAAAAAAATCAAGGCACAAAATGAGGCATAATATTTGCAATATATATTTCTGGTAAAAGTGGTGTATGCATATAATATAAAAAACATTCACACCTCAAAAAAAAAATCACACCTCAATGAGAAGCCAAGGATGGAACAGACAAAGATGTTAAGACACTTCACTAAAGAGGTATACTAATGGTCATTAGGTGCATAAGAAGATGTACTATATCACTACCTACCAGGGAAATCCAAAGCTAAAACACAATAACATACCACTTCACATAAACTATAATGGGAGAAATAAAAAAGATTTACATTACCAAGTATTAGCAAGGATATAAAATAATTATAATGCAAAATGATGTTTCTGTGTTTTTGGATAACATAGGATAAAGCTCAATAAACAGAAGCATCTCTAGGTTCTCCTCCAGCTATACCAAAGAAATTTGTGGTTGTTTACCACCAGCACTTCCTCTGAAATCCGAGAACACCAAAGACTATGCCCTGGCATTAAGGGTTTACAGGAAATAAAATTCCTCGCAGTACTGAATCACAGCTTTGAATGTTCTCAATCACTGATTAGACTTACTTTTTCTTCCCTTAATTAAACTGTCAGAAATTAAACCAAGAGCTCAAAGGGAGTACAAATTGTAGGCCTCTTCAAATTTAGTCTAAAATTTTTCTTTTATAGTATCTGGCATTTGAGCACAATTAATCTAGCATAAAAATGTGTGATAGCTGACAAAAATCAAGATAAAATATAGAAAATAAAAAGAAAAACACAAGAAAGCCGTATATTGGAGTTGTCTAAAGTTGTCTAAAGGAGGCTTTCATATGATTGTAATTTAATGTTAAAGGGAAAAAAAAAGAAGAGAAAACTTCATCAGAGAACTAAAATCTATAAATATATTACATCAAAATTCTGGAACTGAAGAATAACATAACTGAAGTCAATAACTGAACAGATGGCACAGAGATTAAAGAACAAGATGAAAGAAAAAGGTGGCATATCAAAAAAATAAAAATAAAAGAGCATAGTAGGGGGTCTATGGTATTTGGCATGAAGTTTAACACAATATTTAATTTGGAGTCCTAGAAGAGTATGATGTGAAACCCATAATATTTGAAGTGTTAAGACAATTCTTTAAAATCAATGATGTTTAAGTTACAGATGGATGAAGCACTGTGAACCCCAAGTTTTAAGAGTGACATTTCATAATGACAGAGACAACCTGTCAAAAAATATGATTCTAAATTTATGTGTACCTAGTAAACAACCTCAAAATACATAAAGCAAAAATTTACAAAACTAAAAAGAGAAATAGACATATCTAATATCAGAGTGGGAAATTTCAACATACCTTATCAGTTATTGATGGGATAGGTAGACAAAAAAATCAATTAGAATATATAACATAATTCTTATGCAAAACATGTTTGATCTAATTTAGATCTATAACCTTGTACCCAACAATTGTACAATGTGAGTAATGGCCAGCAATCCCTGTACCAATGGATGAAAACGACTCCAAACTTTGCTGTGAGAGGGGAAAGCAAGAGGGATCAATGCTCAGAGTCAAGACCCTTTGCTCTTTTTTGTGTCCTCCTTTATTGGTCCTTCAGCATAATCTTAAATCGCTATCACTGTTTCTTAGGCACGTGATGTGTGATAAGGTGTCCTACTGGAATTAGGAGATCTGTTTACAGGAAAGATGTGGTATGCTAATCTGCATGCTCTAGGGGTTCTGCCAAACACAGCCTAGGGGACAATGCATACATTTCTTGGATCACAGGGCAGCTATTTGGGCTAAGAAAACTTGGAGAAGGCAACTCCTGTGGCATTCCAAAGGCCTAAAGTCCTCTCCAAAACCTTCCACAGCCCCACGTGGTGTCTGTGTTACATTTTAGTGAGCCAGGTATTATGGATGATTTCATGCTCTACGTTATCTCCAACAGTAGAAAGGAATATTTAGCAGAGTAGTCTCCTCTCCCAATTTGTACAAAGCCAGAAACATTTGAGAATCGAATATTCTGAACTTGTGGTTATTTTCTTGATCCTTTATTTTTACCTTTTAAGGCCATATCAAACAAGTAGATAGTAAATAAAATACATTATTTCAATAAATCATAGACTTAAAATTGGAAGATTTTATCAAGAGCAACATTTCTTTACTTGAAGGTACAGGGACACAAACTTTCATTGTTTAAATATTGCCTTTTTATTATTTTTAGTTGAGGTCAGAATCATGTCTCAACTTACCTCCCACTCTTTCACACATCTATTAAAACATTTGCTAACCTACAGAAAGAATGCTAAGGTCAATAATTACATTAATTTCTATGTACCCAATAATGCTGAACAATTATCTACATCAGGGGTCTGCAAACTATTGCGGGCAACTTGTTTTTATAAATAAAGCTTTATTAGGCCACAGCTGATTAAGTTTTAGCATATAGGTGAGGTTCAGCGGGGTGCAGTCTAGAACCAATGACCAAGAAAGAATTCTTGAAATATCTTTGGGGCAAAATGGTGGCTTATTAAAGCATGGGGACAGGACCCATGGGCAGGAAGAGCTGGTTGTGTGAGGTGGTAGATTATATATGATGGGGTTGGGGGAGGTAAGGAAAAAGGGAGGTTTCTTTCTTTCTTTTTTTTTCTTTAGAGATTTTATTTATTTGACAGAAAGATACAGAGAGAGAGGGAACACAAGCAGGGGGAGTGGGAGAGGGAGAAGCAGGCTTCCTGCTGAGCAGGGAACCCCATGCACCTTGATCCCAGGACCCTTGGATCATGACCTGAGTTGAAGGCAGATGCTTAATGCTTACTGACTGAGCCACCCAGGCATCCTGAAAGGGAGGTTTCAATAGAACTTTCATATGCTAAAGAGGACCTACAATAGATCCAGAAACTGAGGCCATGCCATTGTCAGGTTAAGGTTGTTCTTTCCCTCTAGCAAGGTATTTAACATAGGATGGGAGATTCCTGGAAGAATGTCAGACAAGTCACATTTAGTACTGAGGGGTCCAGGGGAGGTTGCAGGGTGTCAGCTTCTGCTTTGTCCTCAGCTTGCCTTCTGTTCCCTCACCACAGCCATACCTTGTTATTTACATATTGTCAGTAGTGGCTTTCACATTACAATGTAATATGTGAGTAGCTGTGACCAAGAGCATAATGCCAACAATCCTGAAATATTTACTCTCCAGCCCTTTAAGAAAAAAACGTTCGCCAATCCTTGTTTCCTGATCTACATATTTGAACAAACAGAGACTAATCTAAAGAAATTTAAACCATCTGGCTATCTCAAATTTATTACTCATTTATGTTTAAAGATTTGCAAAAAGCTCAATTTTTGCATTGTTCTTTTTCATTTGAGTAGGAACCATTCATATTAGAGATTATTAATGTAAAGTCCTACTGTACTGGGAATTCAATAAATAAAAAATATTATAAATATTTTAATATGCATGAACAAAAATTATTAGATGTATGGAGTTATCACCTTCCTCTATGCAAATTGGAGGTAATATTGCCAATCTGATCTAAATATCCAAATCACTCTTGAGAACATCACACAATGAAAATAAATAACATTTTTAAAGAAGATAGAAAATGACACCTCATCATCTATGACTCTCTTTTGTATTTCTTAGTATGTCCTTTCATACTAAGGACAGTTTTATCATAGAGAATACCAAATGCATCCCAAACTCACTCACCATGAAGTTGTTATAATGAAAGAAAGAAAAAAAAAGAAAGAAAAGAAAGACAGGAGAAATGAAGTCACATCTCTACACTTCTGGAAACAATCAAGCTCTATGAGTCAGACAGCAGGTCAGTGCTGTTTTGCCAGAATACCATAGTATGACTCTACTGAAAAACTAAACCAACAAAAAAAGTAGCTTAAAAAAAAAAAAAAAAAGGAGGGGATATAAACATTCAGAATGTTGCAGACTGTATGTACAGTTTGACACTGTGCGGATGGTCTTCGTTTATGGAAAAGTACTGGAAGAACTGATGCGAAGAGTGGCAATTAACCTTGAAAATAAAAGACTAGGCGCAATTTCAGGACAGACATTATTACAACTGTGTGACTTAAAAGGAATCTTTCAATATTTAAGGCCACCTAGTGCCTGTCCTTGGAGATGTTAAACTAAACATTGTTTTCCATTTATCACACCTACCTATTCATTTTGTACCCCATGTATCTTATAATAATTAGAAATAATACCATCCTAGAGAAGCAGATTGCTAAATTTTAATTCCAATATACCTATTCCAATACAGCTACACATTTTGTTACTTTGTTTGCTTAACAGTCAGACAGACATTTAAACCAAGAAAGACTAGATCTGGAAAATATGGTTTTGAATTCACACTTGAAGGTATGGGTACATTTCTGGATCTAAGCAACTCCTTTCACTTTACTTCTTATTTTTGTCTAATGGTGATACTATATCCTTATTGTATAGGTACATGTGTTTATACATATTTATTTATAAATATAATATATATCAAAAATGAACCAAAATTTCAAGTATTGTTGGAATAATATATTTTTTTTCATCAATTGTATGAAAAGAAAGCAACAAGTTAAGGAAAAATATTGATAATTTGATATCCCATGTGGGATATTAAGTTTCATGGTGTTTAAGTTTCTATGAAGACAAGTATATATTTATGGCTGCCAGTAGTATTAAAAGGTGAATAGAGAGATGACAGGATAGCTCAATAGATAAATAGATACTAAGACACACACACACAAACACACTATTACACAACTCAAGACTGGTTGGAATTTATGATCATGGTCCACAGTAAACATTTGTACAAGGCCTCTGAAGATTCTATTTGGAAATTTGGAAATGACTTAAGTCTTAGTAAAGACATTAACATTTTTCCTTCTAATAATGAAACAATTTCTATTCTCTCTCAAGTATTTATTTGCAGACAAAATAAAACTAAAATAAGTTTTAGCAACATGTCATTTTATCTTTTTAAAGTTGGCAATAAGGTTGTTAATTATATGGTTCCATATTTCTTCTTTAACCAAAAGACTATTAATTATATCATAGTATTTGCACATAGATTCATGATACCACTAAAAATTATTGCAGAATTTCTTCAGCTTAAAAAAATAATAGCATGTGTATAAATAACAATACTAAAGATTTGTGGAAGAAAATGATTGCCTTGTAGCTTTGCTTATAAATGAGACTAAAATATTTACTAATAATTCTTTAGCATTTTCATACTAGATTAGGTAAAACAAACAGCAACTACATATACATTTGACAAAGAATTGTTTATTTCTGTTATTTAAAATTTATTACTTTATTTTCAGTAATAAGACATGAGTAATATGGACAGGTGGTTATTGACAGAAATGATTAAAGGAGTTCATTTATCCATTTATTTGTCAAATTCACATTGTTTCCACACTGAGTTTCAAGCATTCTTCTAACTTCTCAGGGTACAGAATGAATGAAGCATTATTTCTGCGTTGGTAGATTTTAGACTAATGGGAAATTTGACTTGAAAACATGAGGCATTCAGTACTAAAATAAAAACCTAGTCCAGAAAAGCCCCAGATCCCATAAACAAATATTTTTTTCAAACATTTTCTCACTTTCCTCCACTTGCAAATCTCTGGAATTTTTAAGTAAGTTCCTTCTTTTCTTTACAAAGTTTTGGTCTGTTTTCTATTGTTGTTTATTTTGCAATGTTTTCAGTAAATGTGTTCCTGTATCAGCTGTCCATTTGTTTTGACATGCCTAAAATAAGACAAAATGAAATACTAAATGTGTTAGACAAATTATTTGTACTAAAAGTTATTTTACCAAATGAACTGACCCGAAATTGTGAATTTTGCCTTTTTTGTAGTATAAAATTTACATGATTTTAGATATTCTGGGGAACAACTTTTAAAGCTTTGCATCTGATAAATGAATTGATCAATATTTAATATTTGAACTAATATTTGCTTTATTGTTCTGTCTTTTGCCTGCTAGAGCTATAGTAAAACAGACATAACAGGGGTCGCCTGGGTGGCTCAGTGGGTTAAAGCCTATGCCTTCAGCTCAGGCCATGATCCCGGGATCCTGGGATGGAGCCCCACATCAGGCTCTCAGCTCAGCAGGAAGCCTGCTGCCCCTTCTCTCTCTCTGCCTGCTTCTGCCTACTTGTGATCTCTGTCAAATAAATGAATAAAATCTTTAAAAGACAAAACGACAACAACAATAAAAAAACAGAAGTAACAAAGCTAGGTTTGTAGTGGAAGCCCCAGTAGTTTATTATCATATTAGTACGGAAGTTTTCTAACGTTCTATGGGTATGATTTTTAAAAGAAAATATAAATTCTTCCAAGAACAAGACAAAATAAGTTGAACAAGCTGTTAATGTGGAAATTATTTTGTTCTAGGAACAAATGTGGAAAATGGTATAATCTGAAGATTATAAAACTGTGGTTGTTTTGAGGTCAGTATTATTTTCTCTTGAGCAACACAGGAAGTAAGAGGGACTTTTTTGTTAATTCCAACTGGCTCACAGATGTCATTTATTGTGAAAATTGGAAATATATGAAAACCTTATGGCTAATCTGTTTGGAAGCACATTCGTTTTTATGGCAAGATAAAAGTAGATATTATAGACATGTTTAAAGAGGACACACATATTTATCAAATCTAAAAAAATTGTAAGTTATTAAATGATAATTTTTTTCAACTAATGATCCTCAAAAAATGATATTAATGAAATTTCCACCAGTCCAAAGAATGATTTTTGAATAAGATTGTTTTTAAAAAAAACTTACTTTTGTCACTAGAAGATATCTAAAAACATGTAGTGATTATGTCAGGGGAAAACTCTTAATCATTTAATAGTGTTTTTGGTAAGTTATGGTTTATGGGTCATTTCTTTAGGAATTTTGCTACATTTTTGTTTCCATTTAAATTTGGCTTCTAAAGAAACATTAAGTAGATATTTATATTTACCTTTAGAATTTATATACTGCATAACATTTTGAAGTTTTGGTTTAAATATATAGAAAGAGACCTTTAGAATAAAATCCATATGGCTGGCATAACAATAAATCTGTGAAACGTAAAACAAAAAATAACAACAATAACAAAAAGCCCAAACATGCATTTAGTTTTCATTCTGTATCTGGCTTTCTCACCACAACTGTTTTATGCATTAAAAACAATCTGGCTGATAATACCGTGTAAAGTAAACCTTAATGTGGTGCCTGACTTTCTTCTAATAGAGTCAGTTATTGTCCAGAGCCTGAATTACTGAATCTCACTTTCCTACTGTTCTTCCTATTGGTCATAAATTCTCAAATGTATCTAGAGTCTCTGCAAATACAAGATCATACTCCCTCCTGCAGGTCAGCTAAGAGGGAAAGGTTGTAAGTTCAGAAAATACTGCTGAACTAAGCAGCTTATGATTTCACCTATAAACTAATGGGCATATAAGTATATTTGCTCAGTATCATACAGAAAGAAATGAACTGTTGCTTATAGTTTTGGGTCAGGCATCTGTACTGAAATGATAACACTAAGGTCCAGTGAACACAGCAAACACAGCATTACTGTGATATACAAGTTTCTCTTTAAACCAACAACAAGATTACACTTAATTATGGCCTCATTGAAGCTGAGTTACATGTGCAATAGGCAAAAATAGAAGTGAGAAGGGATAGTTAGAGGTGAAGGCATGATTAAAAAAAAAAAAAAAAAGCTTATCTGTGCTTTTCCTGTGCTTTTGCAACATGTGAAAGCGATTTGAAATTTTGATCCACAGATACACCCCACATTTTTAGAATTTCTTTGACCAACATGTACTATAATTGTCGGTGCCTGAAAGTAAACACGCCATTAAGATGGCTGCTGGATGCGAGCCAGTAGGCGGAACTGAGGATTAAGGAAGTAGTCCAAAATGCCTCTTGTATCTATGTGGCTGCAAGTGATTGGTTGTACAGCTTTGGTATATATACACATGCGTGGGTGGTGAAAGGAGAGATCCCAACAGCTACCCAGAAATAAAGCTTGCTTCGCTGAGGTCTCCTGGTCGTTCTTGCTGGTGAGAGCGACAAGTGGTGCCGAAACCCGGGAACCCTCGGAAACCGAGGAGTTCTCAGTGAACGCAACGATCCGGTAAGTGCGCACAAAATTTCAGATAAGAAAGTTCCTAAGTATAGGACGAGAAGTAAAAGGGTTCCTAGGCATAGGACAAGAAATAATGGGATCAAAGTTTACTAAGATGGAGGGATTACTGACAGAAGTGCTTAAGGCTAACGGCACTCCGCTAAAAACGAAAGCAGCTTGGCAGTTCTTGAAAAAGGTTGAAGACTTCTTAATATTCCTCAATGGGAACATTTGGGGGAAGAACCATAAAACGGTTAAAAATGTTATCAAGGAAGGTGTTGAGGTGATGGAGCAGGTCAGAGAAGCCTCTAAGGCAGGATCTAGTAGAGGGGGAGAAAGTTCAGAGGAGAGCTCCTCTGAAGATGAGCTTGGGGAAGCCATGACGCACTTAAAATTAAAAGAGGAAGTCCCTAAGGAACCTTTAAAGGGAAGGACATACAAAGAAGCCGGGAAAAAAATATGACTCCCTAGCGCCCTCTGTCAGAAGGTCAAGAATTCCTACCCCTGAATGTAGGCCTGTAGCGCCACCTGCAGAATGGCCGCCACCATATAACACTTCATGCTCCCGAGGGGCATGCAGTTGTCCAGAATGTAGAAATGCAGGATGGAGGGACATTACGGACTTTACTAAACCCTCCCCTCTTGCATACCCAGTGTTAGAAGATCAAAATAAACAGAGGTTTCATCAATCACTAGACTTCAAACTTATTAAACAGTTTAAGGAAGCAGTCACTACTTAAGGGCCACAGGCTGCTTATACACTTTCACTTTTGGAAGCAGTCGGTAGCATGAACCTTTCCCCAGATGATTGGACTAACATGGCAAAAGCAACTCTGTCTGGTGGACAATACTTGATATGGAAAACTGCTTGGCAAGAGTGTAGCTCAGAAAGTGCCCGGCGTAACGCCGCGTCAGGGAATCCCCACTGGAATATTGACATGCTCATGGGAGGAGGTCAATTTGTGGGATAAAACAATCAGATTGGGTACCCCCCAGGGGTGTATGTACAGATAGCAGCTGCAGCCACTAGGGCTTGGAAGACCATACAGGGTTCTGGCGATTTGCAGGAACAATTTTCCAAGGTGTTGCAGGGGCCTAATGAACCCCATGCTGACTTTGTAGATTGTCTGCTCCAAGTAGCAAGGCGCATATTTGGGGATGTGGACCAAGCAATGCCCCTTGTTAAACAATTAGCCTATGAACAAGCAAATAAATGGTGTAGAGAGGCTATCCGCCCTTGCAAGTCTAAGGACCTGATTACGTATATCAAAGTGTGTCGAGACATCACTGATACAGTTGTTCAGGGCCAAGTTATGGCAGCAGCAGTAGCCCAAGGAATAAGAAGTTTCAATGGAGGAACCAGGAGTTCCTCCAAGGCTTGTTTCCTTTGTGGAAGGGACGGTCATCTTAAGAGGGATTGTCCAGAGGGTAAAGGATCTCCTAGACCAGTCAAGCCCGCACCTGGGTTGTGCCCTCATTGCCGTAAAGGGAATCATTGGGCTAATGAATGTAGGTCCCAGAAAGATATTCAAGGAAATCCCCTGCCACCGAATAACTGGATTCAATCCAATGACTCAAAAAACGGGAAGCAGGGCCCTGTGCCTGGGGCCCGACACAAATTTATGGGGCGCTAATGCAAATGCCCAGGACATGGTATCCTCCCTCGGAGAAAGGTGCGCAACCTCTGGATAAGTAGGGCTCGATATCAGAGCGACCGTCCGAATGGTCCTAACACCGGAGATAGATCACATCAGAGCCCATATGAGCCTACCGGGACCATTATCCGAGGGCAATGCTCTAGCAGACCACAATAGTCGTTTCCAACTTATTTGCCCTACCTTTGAACAGGCGAAGCTGTTCCATAGCAAATGGCACGTGAATTCTAATACCTTAAGATATAGATTCCATATCACCAAAGAACAGGCAAGAGATATAGTAAGGACCTGTGGGAATTGTGCCACATTACTCCCTCAGCCTTCCTTGGGGGTAAATCCCAAAGGCCTTCAAGCTAATCACCTGTGGCAAATGGATGTCACACATGTACCTGAATTCGGGCAACAAAAGTACATACATATATCAGTGGACACTTTTTCGGGTATCATAATGGCTACTCCCCTCACGGGGGAGAATTCAAAACAAGTCATCACACACTGCCTACGAAGCTTCGCAGATTGGGGTATCCCAAAACAAATAAAGACAGATAATGGACCTGCATTTACATCAAAATCTATCCATCAATTCCTGAGTCAATTTGGTATAGTCCATACTACAGGTACACCCTGCAATCCACAAGGTCAAGGAATAATTGAACACGCCAATGGCACCTTCAAACGATGCTTACAAAAAATAAGAAAAGGGGGAGTAGGGGATGACTACAAGTCACCCCGTGATCTTACATCTCTCACCCTTTACATTTTAAATTTTTTGTCCTTGGACCATAATGGTACATCTGCAGCGGACAGGCATGCGGCGGTTACGGAACGCACTCTAGCCCAGGCAAAGTGGAAGGATATACTCATGGGCCAATGGAGAGGCCCTGACCCGGTCCTAAGATGGCACAGAGGTTCTGTTTGTCTTTTTCCACAGGATGCCCAAGTGCCTATCTGGGTCCCGGAGTGACTGATTAGAAGAATCGATCAACATGGCCTGCCCCGTCCTGATGCTCGGCCTGATAGAGATCCTGGCGACACCAGCATCCCTGCAACAGATGCACCAATGGGCAATAGTGAAAGCCTGGCCATTCCCCATGCCACTGACGAATGAGTCTGCCATCCTCCCTCCTGTATACCTACTTTCATTCCCATGCCCGTTTCTGTAAATCCTAATGATTTGCCTGTATTGCTCTCAAGACATAAAAGAGACTTTGGGATCACCGCAGCCATTATTGCGGCTGTAGCGACCTCCGCAGCTGCAGCAACTGCAGTGGCTGTAGCTCTCACCACGTCTGTACAGACTGCCTCCACTCTTAATAACCTAACTACCGGAGTTGCAGAAGCCCTCGCTACACAAGAACTAATTAATGGCCACCTTCAAGCCAGCATTATGATCGTCAATCAGCGAGTAGATCTAATCCAGGAACAAGTGGACATTCTCCAGAAACTATTGACGACCGGATGCATCCAATCACTTTTTGGACTTTGCATAACCTCCGTGGCCTATAATGACCTTTCTATTGCCACTAATCTGTCGAAAGAGTTAAGCAGACACCTAAATGGGACATGGTGCAATCAATATTACAATTTGACAAGATTGTTAAGACAACAAATATTCACTATTAATGCAACTAAGATTGACATAGCTCCATTACGGGATTGGGGACCAATCACTCTCGTTTGCTAAAGAGTGGGCCGGTATGGGTGCACTATTAATTGGACTACTCCTGAGCTTGATCTTTATGTTCCACTGTTTTGCATCATTACGTAAACAACAACGTAGACAACAGCTGACGCTAGTACAAGCTTGCATGGCACCGGAAGCTGGTACCTTTCCCCAAATCTGGCTGGCAGCGCTAGATCGGTAGTCAATGACGGGTAAGATTGGCTGCATGCACATAGCAACCTAAGCCAGGAGTTCTCCAACCAGGGGGAATTATCCGATGATGAGTAAGCATGTTCATGGTAGCTGACAACCTAAGACAGGCACGATCTCCTGCCTTGCATGCCTAATATAAAAGAAAAGGGGGAGATGTCGGTGCCTGAAAGTAAACACGCCATTAAGATGGCAGCAGGATGCGAGCCAGTAGGCGGAACTGAGGATTAAGGAAGTAGTCCAAAATGCCTCTTGTATCTATGTGGCTGCAAGTGATTGGTTGTACTGCTTTGGTATATATACACATGCGTGGGCGGTGAAAGGAGAGATCCCAACAGCTACCCAGAAATAAAGCTTGCTTCGCTGAGGTCTCCTGGTCGTTCTTGCTGGCGAGAGCGACAATAGTTTCTAGACAAGGTGATATTGCTAAAATGGCATCAGGAATTTCATTATTAGGTTTAAATGGGAAGAATTTAAATATGATATCATAAAACTAAATGTTAATTCAATTTAACCACGACAATGTAACTTGTCTGAGAATTTTGGTGCACACTTTAGTCAATAGTGTCTCTTTTCCCAAATATGGACATGTCTTTTGGGGAAAATGAATGGAAAGTAAGTAAGCAGAGTAATAGCCCAGATGTATCCAAATTGTCTACCAAACCCACGCAGCTGAGACTGAGAAAATCTTAGAAGGCTCATACAACCTTTAAAGCTATTTACAATACTGCTTGCCTTATGAAGCATTTCAACAGCTAACAGTGCAAAATAACCACACTATTCAGTGCAATTCGCTGACACAATTGCTGGAGACTACAGGCCTAAGATAATTTTTGAGCTTCTGAGACTAACAGCTTTACAATCACCTTAAAATCAATAACAGTATTTGATATTAATCATATTTGTTTCCTTCTAGAATTTTGATAGGTATCATAATTTTGTAGTACTGATCAATATGCTATCACTGTGTCAATATAAAAAACACCAACATCAACTTCAGTTACTTGGAAAAGTTGATGAGAATTCCAGAAAACAGGTCATTCATCTTAACATTCGTGACTACAGGATTTGGCAAAGTTATCCTTTTGTTATGAGCGTGTATCCTTGTCTAGGAAAATCAAGTATTCATGTACTATTCAAGTGAAATCACCCATGTTAGAAAAATGTCTGTTTCTGGGTTTTTTGTTTGTTTGTTTTCCAGTTTCTTGTCTGATCAGGGTGTATTTATAATAAAACATCTTTTGAATAAGACATCTTTTGAATAAGACACGATTTTATTATTCAAATGTGGATCTGGAGCAGATTTATCAGCTGTTTTTCAGAGTGTACACCTGCAAAGTGTTATGGAATGATAGGTTTTAAAAAGAAGTGCTTTAAAACACATTAATTTCCTTTTTTGCAGCTCCAAGCCTCACTCTTCCTGGTGTGTGTGTTCAGCTGGTTCTCCAAACCTTGGTCACAGTCTCTCTGACCTTGGTTGCCTAGTTACAAAATCCTCTTTGTGATTTGTGAGATGCTTGTCTTGATGGAGAGCAATGGAGTTTTTTTTTTTTTTTTTCTAAAGTAAACTTAAGAAAGTTTCTATTTCAGACTAGAGCATATTAAAACCAGTGTATTTTGCCAAATTTAGAACTTGTACTTCTTTGGGATTAAAATTATGAACTGGAATTTTATTCTGTCCAAATTCTATTTAATATTGCCAACATTTACTTTGTGGTTCTAGAGAATAGCATCTCAGTTAGGATTGCAATCTAAGTTCCTTAAAGAATGAGGCGACTTCATAAAACATAAGGTATACAATTAAGAATAGGTGTGAAATGTCATTGTATGTTTACTGAAGACAGATATTTTTTAAATGAATCAATAATGTATAATACTTACTAATTTTCCATCCTTGCTATAGAGGAACTTAGAGAAATTATATTTTTAATAATTTTTGATGCTAGAAAAATAATCCTTGATGCTAGAAAAATAACTGTGATGCACATTTCACGGTATTCATTATCATAGTCTTTTTATCTTTCTGAAGGTCCATATCTGCATGTTAGTGTTGAAATAGAGTATTACTTTTCAGATTGTCTGTTCAAACTTTTAAATCCAGCCTTCTCGGATTTTTTGTCCCTAGAAAACAAGATTCTCTGGTATACACAATTAAGCAGTAATTCAGTGAGCTTAAAAAAACACACAAAAAATATTAACACTTGCTTGTGGGTATATAATTCTGGAGATTACTTTAAATAGGAGCCCATGAACAAACTCAGCATTAGCACCATGGTCAAGTTAGGACTAACAAGTCCATTATACCATAGATTCAGCTTGCAACACGGACACTTGAGCATGTAGTCCCACTGAAGTTAGTATAATTGGTACCAGCTGTTTAACTGTTCCTTTTTTTTTTCATTTTGGACAAGAGCCAACTTGACTTGAAAGCGATGCCTCTGAAAAAAAGAAGAGACTGAAGAATGATGCCAATGTATATGTATGTATTTCATTCAAGCCATCTTCCTCAAGCAGTTCATTTCAAGGCCATGATGATTCAAATACAACAATAGTGATAATGGGCTGTTTGGCTGCTAAAAGGCAGCTGGACTGATTGAAGCCAAGATGAGTGGGAAAAAACATTTCCCTTTTAAACTTTTTCTTTATGAAAGAATAATTTACTCTCAACAATGTGGCAAATGATTTATTTTCATCTTCCTAATATTTTCTGTAACACAACCTCTGTAAGACTGATTTGTAGCTAAAGTAACAAAAGGGTCCCGAGTCTCCAAATTTTAGCTTCTTTATATTTTTTTCTTTGGTGAAGGTATTGAGCAAAGACTTTTTTTTCCTGATATCCAAACATCAGACATTGTTCCTCTAGAGACATAAAGCTTTGTAAAACTGAGATATAGCTCAAATATCATCAAAGAAGATTACTGAAACTCATACAACTATTTTTAATGTTAAATCCTGGATCAACAATTAAAGTCTCTTAATTCTTAGTTAGTGACAGTTCTCTGAATGACATACTGACCTTCTTACCTATTTTCCAAATAGTGTTTAAAAAAAAATCTATAGTAGGTTAAATAAACTGTAAAATTCCAAGTTAATAAGTGAAATTAAAATAATAAACCAAAATTTGTAAAACTAAAACAATAAAAGTTTCATTTTAGCCAACAGGGAACTTTTAAATGTGCTAAAAGTAGTGGAGAGTATGCACAAAGATCTTTTAGAAGGAGTAATTTGGCGGCAAGTTAGTCAAAAGGCTGTTAATATTAAAGTCATGAGAACAATCAAGAAACCATGGCCAGAATGAAAGTGCCGCCCAGGGTGTCACACTCAGAACAGAAAAGAAGAAAAATATGTTAGAAAATCCATGAAAATAGAAAAATCTGGGTTTGAAAAAACATAGACAAAAGAAAGGAGGAGTATTAATGCATTAAAGGAGAGTTCATGTTTTGGATAACAAACCACTTATTCAACAAATCTTTTTTAAGCACTTACTACCTACTAAGCACTCTTCTATTTAGTGTGATTATGAAAAGAGTAGTATGTCACAGAAAGAAACGGACAAGATTGCAGTTAGCATCTATTATCATTGTCCAATATCTTTTTAAAAGCATTTGTTTGAAAGATTTTTTCATACTTCTTATGTCTCTGAAAGACCACGAAAAGGTGTAAGGATCTAGGTTGTAGAATAAATAGAAGGGACCAATATTCTAACACAGGATACTTTGTGAATGAGTAATTTGACCCCACTAGAGATAAAAATGAATGACCCTACACAGTTTATTTTATGAATTACTTTCTCCTGTAAGTACCTTCTAATTTCTTCACTATCGAGGATCCTTCCTCTTCTGTACTTACACCAAAGGAAACCTGAGTCAACATGTGATTTATGGGCAGGGGAAAACAGATTAACTCTGTCTTCCCTAACCTACTCCGAGAGTAGGTTAGCTAATCAATTAAATACTCTGACCAAAAAATTCTTAAACTTGAGAATGAAATAGATACACAGAGAAAGAAATACTGACATTCACTCATGCATCCCGCTTCTAATTTCTCTCCCATGATACTAAAGCAGGATATTTTTATGGCCAGGTAGGATTGGCTGGTACTCTATACAGTGGGGTCTTTCTTGGACTGTAGTTTACCAGTAGGTGGAACTCCAATTCAGCCGTTTTTCAACAGGGAGAAAACAATGCCTCTACTCAGAATTCTGCAATCTCATTACTACTGACATTTTCGGCCAGAGCATTTTTGTTGTGAGGGAATGTCTTGTGCATAGCAGCATCTCTGATCTCTACTTATTAGACGCCAATAGCACCTCCTCACTGCCGCTTCCCAAAACTGTGATAATCAGTAGTCTCCAGACATTTCCAGCATTCCCTGGGGGAAGTAAAATCACCTCCAGTTGAGAGGTGCTGGTCTGGCCAGACCTCAGTCTGTTATACAATAGATGCTGGTCCTCTCATGGGAGTCCATTACCAGTGGATCTGTGCTCTCAGAACTCATATGGGTGCCTTCCTGCATCTGTGGATCAAAAGCATACCTCAAGTTTTTATATCAGAAATAAGTTCTTCCTTCTATGGCTAAAATACTTTTAAGTGTCTACATTGGAAGCAGGGGATGGATTCTTATTAGTTCAGGGGCTGTATCTACTTAGTAAGATGAAACTTACTAACACCAGAAACTAAAATACTTTCACAGTGCTTTTCTGCCAGTAAAGAAATTTTACTCCTTCTTCTAGATCTGATTGTATAAATTTTATAAAACAAACATAGGTTGTTCTTTCTTCCCATCCTCCAAATCCAAATAATCTCAAATAGAACTTTATATCAATCAATCAAATTTACTTTGAATTCTCAGTCATCAGTATGCTGACCTTCACTTACCATATATATCTATATCAATTTGAGCTTTGAACTCTGATGTTAATAATTCGACAATCGCTATATGCGTGCTTTGTTAAATAATTGCTCAGATATTTCACACACTAGGTAAATATATTAAATGTTAATTCCTTGGCCACACAATAAAAAATTTATGTCTTTCAATAAAAGTATAAAATACCAGGTTTTTTTTAAAGATTTTATTTATTTATTTGACAGACAGAGATCACAAGTAGGCAGAGAGGCAGGCAGAGAGAGAGAGAGAGAGGGAAGCAGGCT
This sequence comes from Mustela nivalis, assembly GCF_964662115.1. Lineage (NCBI taxonomy): Eukaryota > Metazoa > Chordata > Mammalia > Carnivora > Mustelidae > Mustela > Mustela nivalis. The sequence goes on along the minus strand of NC_139023.1, from coordinate 73,244,748 downwards.
CCCCGCAGAGCAGAGAGCCCGATGCGGGGCTCGATCCCAGGACCCTGAGATCATGACCCGAGCCGAAGGCAGCGGCTTAACCCACTGAGCCACCCAGGTGACCCTAAAATACCAGTTTAATGAAAAAAAAATCCCATAAATCATTTTGGCTTAATCCTCAAGCAACATTTAACAGAGACATGCATTCCCATCAGATCTTCATATTTCTAGACTTAATTGGGAAGAGAACAAATTAAACCGAGTACTTAGGATAATTGAGAATATAAACAAAAGCAAAACAATTTGTCTGTTTTTTCCCTTAAGCACCAAATAAAAAGATATAAATCTTTTCTATTCATTAATATGTTTTAATGCTGTAATGCTTATCAAAGTCATTTTAATGCCATGACAGTTGTGAAATCATCCTTTTGTAATAACGATTGGGTTTTAGCTATAAAATAACCCATTGCCTATGTTATCAAGGGCCAAATTTGAGTTTCTGCAAATTTTTTTCTGCTTTAACCTTTCTTCACTCAATTAGTCAATAATACCCACTGAATTTGCAAAATGAAGCCTACAACTTACCAGTTTCTGATCAGAATTCACCCTTAGGAAATTACGTCATAATAGCTAACGTTTAGAACAGAAAAGTAAAATTTTTAGAAGCTTTTCAGTATTTTACTATACTCTTATTTATCTGATATCCTTGTAAAAGCTCTACCAGTCCTGTTTTGAAATTAATTTTTATATATCATTTCAGAGGATTTTACTGCAATTAAAAAAAACCTAATAGACCTCTTGCATAGGTCTTTTTTCATCAACTACACATATTATAATCCTCAAGGTCATGAACTATTTCTCTGTATCCCATCCCGTATGGGTTCTTGTGCATAGTAGGTGCTCAATTAATATTTGTTGATAGATTACATGATTCATGTATGTGATGATTTTAAGAGTCTAGCATTTGATTTTATGCTTTTCTAAGACTGAGTGGCAGAGAAGTAGAAAATTTACAGTAACAAGATTGAGGTCTTCTACTGTGGGGAAATTAATTCTACTCATGGATTCCAGGTTCAAGGTATACTTGTATATTAATGTTAACTTTTAAGCATAATATATGACATCCTGCAGGTAAACTGAAATCTCAGATGTGTTTAAGATCCAACTTGCACATACTGAGCTTCTTTATCTGGTTTTATTTAGAGTTTACTTTCAGGAAATATAATCATTCCAAAATCTGGAAAATGCACAAGAAGGAAATAGTTTTGCCTATATTTTTGGCAATTGAAAATGAAATACAAATCAATAATTTCCTCTAATTAATAGATTTTAAAATGTAAAGAAAATTGTCTGGAATATTTCATGCTTCTGCAAGATAGTTTGACTTCCAATTTAAAGCTATATTTGAAGAAGAAGAAATTATTTTATTTTCTCTGAAGACAGACTTTAACTTTTCATTGCAAAAAAATTCTTCTATATATCACTCCTTGCCCATTTTTACATATAAACCAGTTCTCTTTTGTTCCCTTGGTGGGACTTCGGTCTTTTGTCTAAAATATTAGTAACAGATTTATTCTACTACTTTTTTTCATTCCACTGCTCTGCTTCTGATTAATCATGTGGGCACAATGAAGAGCCAGACATTTGTTTATTGATTCCCATTCAAAACTATAAGCATTTTATAAAAGATGCATATTAATTAACAAATTAAAATTATTTATTAGGGTGACACATTATTATTTATGTATTATATATTTTAAAACTCAAGAAAAATGTAAGGGATTCTTACATTTACTGTGTACCCATTGTTTATGGAGTATGATTTAAGAATATATGTTGGCTGACTTTTTAAGCTTGTACCCAAGTAGTCCCTTGGGAGTGTATAGTCCCAATTCAGTGACAGTCCCATCCCTTTAGGCATTTTGGAAAAACTCTTTTGGAAGTAGCTCTGTAGTCTGTGGTATATTTTATTGACTCACCCAGTAGTGCCGGACTTTTATACTTTAAATTTGGATTTCATTTGACAAAAAAGATGGAGCTTATTTGGAACCAAGACTCATGAAAAATGTAAGTGATGGAATTGGGCCGTGCTATTTTTAGCCCCCAAAGAGTCTGTGTTTTTAATAGTTTTAAGATTGATTTTTGCTTCTGCATGACTCACATATTTGCAAGAATACACAAGAAGTTTTCCAAATTCTTAGTGTAATGGAATAAATAGAACCTCTCCTAAGATGTCCACTTTGAAGGACAACACTCCTTTGATGAAGTAAATTTAGGCACATTTATAAAAAGCAATTATTTATAGTCACACACTGCACTTTCACTTAGGAAGAATACAGGGCTATCAGATTGTTCAGAGCAGGACCTGGCTTACAGGATATTTTATGGCTTGTCAGAGATCTCAAGACATCCAACCTGAAGTGGTACCACAAAACTGTTGCTATCAATAACTTTCAAAAAAATTTTGAAAGACAAAATACATTTCCCTGTGATCTTCTAACTTGGTTCTTGCCCTGATTTAAATTAACTTTTCCAGTGTTACTTGAATTTTTAGCCTGGGAATTACTTAGGCTTAAACAATCAACATAAGCTAATAATTCTGTTTCCCTTGCTATTCTAGAAGGCAAGAACTGGGCATTTGTCCAAGAAAGAATATGTTGATTATAAATCCAAAACTTGAAGAAATAAATCTTGGTTTTTCAGTTGCTGCCTTAATTGAGGAGGTGGGGAGAGCAAGTGACATTTTAAAATGGAGTCTAAACATTTGTAGAAAACTCAACAAAAAGTGAGTTCCTTGTAGAGAGCCTGTGAAACCAGATATAACTGGACAGCTGTCATTTTGTGGAATTTATTTCCATGGAAAATTAGAGCTTCCCTCTAAACCCTTTTTAATTATATGCCTTCAGAAAGGGCTTCTTTGTCTCTTGAGGCTAGGCCCATATTGACAAAGTTTTGAGTCACAGTTCCTTTAGAGTCTTTTTTAAGGTAGTTATTGACCTTAGTGTTTTTAAATTCATGCCTTAGCAATAATAATTGGGACTTCATATAATGCATATGGTGTTAAAATCCTTTATCAATAAAATCAGGGTAAATGAAGCATCAGTTCCAAATCCAACCATACATTCATTTAAAGTATATTTGTCATGTGTCTGTTTTGGTTTGGACACAATGCTAAAAGTTAAACTACAACTGTAAAACAAAATTGAAAAGCCTTCATGCCCTTATGGATCTCATAGTTTATCAAAATCAAGAAACTGCTTCAGAAAATTATTATCCTATTATAAACCATACATCTCAGGTTTACCTAAATTGTCACATATAGGTAAAGCCAATGGTATATTATTGACATTATCACCTTTGAAGTAGACATTTATAATAACAAAGCATATATGTAAATATTAAATTTAAGGACTTACTTTTCATTATAAAATATGATTGGATAACACTGTAAATAGTTTTGATAAACCCAGGTCTCTGACTTAATTACAATTTCAGAAATTTAATTTATACCTATGATTTTTGCTCCTTCACACTAAACAAATAACACCTGGTATATTAGCCATTTGCTTTTTCATTTTCCCAAACAGAAGCAGAGGAAACTATTTTTACAAAATGGAAGCCAGTATTTTTGTACTTATTAATTGACTTCTTTGATAAATAAGACTAATTATTTTTAATATTGCTTAGCATAGATACTGTATTTATTCTCTACTGGTGTGTCTATACTTACAACATATATATTTTTCTTAATCATATCTATTACAAAATAAGTATCCAAAAATCTCTGAAGCTGATCCAATTTTTAAGCATAGTAAGCACTAAGGATTAGGAAAGGTATCTGGTGAAACAGACTTGACCATTTCAAACAATAAATTATTGTGAGATTATTGTATTTAATAAAAGTAGCTAAAAACTCATATTTATTTTGTGTTTGATTTAACCAATGAAAAAAGTTTAACTGAGTAAGAATATTTTTCTCATTATACTTCCAATTTCATGCAGTCCGTGAAGAAAATTATAGGTTTGGGTTTTAACCTAAAAGTGGTAGGACTTGTTTCTAGAAAAGAACCAAGTGATTTTTTTAAGACTAAAATTTGCATTTTTTTTATCTTCTACATTTAAAGATCAGAATTAATGTCAGTATATGATGCTTGATACTTTAAGATTAGAAAATTAGCAGTACATGTATTTATTAAATGAGAATTTTTAAGCTTATTAAAGTAGTTTAGTAAACTAAAAATTTATAGTTCCTAAAAGCCCACTTAATCACATTTTATTTTTTATTATTTATTTATTTTTAAAATTATTTATTTTTAATCACATTTTAAATAAGATTTTTCAATTTAAAATAACTCCACACTCAGTGTCATCTATGTCTATAGTTCCTGTCTTCAGTGTATTTGAAATAACTTTATTAATAATATCTACATGTCAGAAAATTATCTAAATGAAATACAGATTAGAAAATATTAGAATGACTCTTCAGTGGAATATAAACTTACAGATAATCAACTCACATCAAATTTGTTTGGCTTTCTATGTGTGGTTTGAAGTAGCATGACACTAATTATCAATATAAGAAGTGTGAGTTATTAGATTCTTTAAGAAAAAAATGCAATTTTTTTAGTCATTATGAATGACAATGTAAGGGGCTTATAAATATGGAATATACTGATAATGAATCAATTATATATTGTGAACAGAAAATAAATATGTTGTTCTAGGAAATAATTGGTATTGTTATGGTATTGGTATTGTTATGGCATTATAGAAATAATATAAAGAAGAGATTATTTCCCTGGAAATTTTAGTGATAAAAAAATAGACAATCTCAATCTCAAAATTATGTGGTTATATGAAAGTGGTGACTGTTTTACATTAAAAGAAACAAACAAAATAAATCTATGTAAATAATCTACCACAGTTAAAAATGTACATCATTTTCCCCTTGAGCTGGACTATTCAAAGGTATTTTCACATCTGATGTTCAAATCTACATTTTAGTTTTCATTGGTACCTATAATTAATAAATATATTTGCCGGATTTTATGTAACTTTTTTCTGTTAAGACATATATTTGCCAACCTGGTATGATAGGGCATTGGACTGATAACTATGCGTGATTAAAAATGATTTGCATATGAATTCTTACTTACAAAGTCTATATAAAGAGAGATTAGGATAAAAATGAAAAATATCAATGAGAAAAATAAGACACTAGAAGATTTAAAAGAGGAAAGTTTATTGTTATGGTTTGCTAATAATGTTACAATTAGAAGTATTTTTTTTTAAAGATTTTATTTATTTATCAGAGAAAGAGAGGGGGAGAGAGTGAGCACAGGCAGACAGAATGGCAGGCAGAGGCAGAGGGAGAAGCAGGCTCCCTGCTGAGCAAGGAGCCCGATGTGGGACTCGATCCCAGGACGCTGGGATCATGACCTGAGCCCAAGGCGGCTACTTAACCAACTGAGCCACCCAGGTGTCCCCAATGAGAAGTATTTTATTTGCTTTGTGCCTTGAAGATTAAAAACTATGCAATTGGAAAGGTGAAACTAGAAATACACATTTCAGAGTGTCTTCATTGAAGACTTAGTTACAATCCCATGATTAGATGAAATGAACAAAGGGAGAAAGGCAACTCTCCAAGGCATACAGCTTAACCTTCTGTATACAAGGCATGATACATTCAGTTTTACTTAATCAGTCACACTATGATGGGATGCAAGTTTTATTTCCACTTATTACAGATGAATAACTCTAAGCTCAAACAGGCCTTGTAACCTGTCAAAAATTCCATTTTATTTATTTATTTATTTATTTATTAGATTTGATGTATTTATTTGAGAGAGAGAGAGAGGGCACAAGCAGTGGCGGGGAGAGAGCAGAGGGAGAGGGAAAAGCAGACTCCCCACTGAGCGGGAACCCAGACACAGGGCTGGATTCCAGGACTCCAAGATCATGACCTGAGCTGAAGACAGATGATTAACTGACTGAACCATCCAGGTCCCCCCAAAATTCTAAAATTTATTAAGTGTAGGTCAAAATTAAATCTTGTGGAATGTTCTACATACTTGCTACATTCTGATCTTGACACTTTAATTGATATCTCCTTTTCATGAGGAAATCTCAATTGCCACTGACCATGTACTTATTAGAGGGGCAAATATGACAGCCTACAATTGAATCATTTTCTTTGAGAGTCAAATAGTTGCCCTATGTGTATGTGGCATGAATTATTCCTGTGGTATTGCTGAGTAAGAGTTCAGCATCCCCCTGGATGACTACAATTGACAATATTCTCAGTGAATCATTCCTAGCATGTATTTGCTCCTGCTCTCCTTCCCTTCAACCACCTCAGGTGAAATATTGTATCAGCAGTGCCTGCAGAGTTGCCATGTGTGTATTTATAGGTACAAGAAAACATGCTCCCTTTTAGGAAAAAGATACATGTGGTATCTAGGGTGCACTTCATCCTGAAGGACAGAGTAGATGGTAATTAAGTCACTGGGCTTTGCACTGTTCAAGTTTCGGTCAGCACTTACCAGGGAAATCACTTTGGGTAAGTTGTTTATTACATAGTAAGAGCTACCACTTACTAAGTTCCTGTTACATCCCAAATATATATGCATAATTTATTCTGATTTCTTCAAATAGAACAATAAAACTTCAAAATAGCTATTACATATGTCATTTTGCAGTCAAGGAAATTGTTAATCAAAGTTTAAAATTGGGTGGTACAACTCTAAATAATTGTTACTCACTTTGCCAAACTTCCTTTTTTTTCTTCTAAACTATGCTAAATCTCTTCATTTAGTCTCGCCATTCATTTCCAGTCCTTCCATCTTTATGAGATCCTGGCTCATGGGACTATCCCTCTCACCACTCTTTAACCCTCAGATTAACCCTCATAATATCTTATCCATCAACACCTAGGCTCCTATCTATCAACACCTAGGACTCAAGGCTTTCCTATCTCAGACATTTCCTTTCATTCTTATACAAATTTTGTCTCTGCATGGATTCCCTCAAAATTTTTTTACTTCTCAATCCTCAGTTGAATGCATTTTGGTGTCTGCCCTTATCATTTCAGGGAAATAAACAGCTTTTTCAAATTTCAATGACTTTTTTACTAAACCATATAAACCCTAGTTAGCATTTAATTCACTCAAGTACTCTTCTTGGCAATATCTCACATTCTCAACTACATCCTTCTTAACACATACAAAGTACTGATTTATACATGAGCATTGGATGTAGTATATACATATACACACATACACACTCACACACACATGTATATATAAATATATGTGTGTTTATATATGTTTATATGTTATATGTTTATATGTATATATGTAATATATATGTATGTGTATATATATATATATATATTTGAATGCCAGTTTCATCTCTTAATTGTGAAATTCGGGACAATGTTTAAATTCTTCTCTTGAGAACTCAAAGGGAGTTAAAAATAAAAGCAATAAAAGTAACTAGTGTCTACTTCAGATTGGATAAATAGGAATTTTCTGAGGAGGGTGTTTAGGCTGATACATGAAAAGGAGCCCTGGGAAATAGTCTCAGGCAAGCAAGAAGGAATAAACTTGCTGTTTTGAAGAATCAAAACAAGTCGTGTGTCTAGAGAAGACTGAACAAAAAAGAGAGTGAAATGACATGAGTGGGAGAAATAAGCTGGTATGAGAAGATGCAGGGCTTTGTCAACAAAACTAAAGAGTCCGTATGTTATTCTAAATACAAAGGAAGACATTGAAGAAGAGTTTCAAAGAGAAAAATGATGAGTTTTAAATGCTTAAGTACACTTTTATATTTACACTTGCCATATATGTAACTGTGAGCAGTTGATCAAAAATAGAAAGCTAGATCTCATTTAACTATAAATCTGAAATACCTGGAGAAGACAAAGACTGGATATAGAAATCTCTTTGTTATGTCAAGAAAAACTCAAACAAATGAAAAACAGCTCACCTCTGGGTAAGCAACTAAAGCATTCTGTTCTGGTGAGTTACATTTTATTTCCTATCTGCACATATGGATTAACAATGGAAAATTAGCCAGTCTCTTTTACCCACTGTAGGTGGGAATCCTCACCCCATTCACTGGTGAAATGCTTTGAATTTCAAGTAACACTTCAAGTAATTTTGATGAGTAGTTCAAGGGACTTCCCTCATAGTGCTTTATGGTTATTCTAAACATTATGTGAAAACACCTACTGCAGGACTGGGAACATAGTACGTGCTTCTGCTATAGTCAAATATGGATATAGATCTAGATATAGATAGAAATAAGCACGGCCAGAAATATGGACATAGTCTATTGTCAATCTAAAATCCTGGAACAAGAAGTATATTACAAAGGGTATTACAAAGCGAATCTGAAATTTCCCCAAACTCACATAGCTTCTCAGCTCTAAGCCGAGACCACACAAATTCTTTTATAAATTCAATTGCCTCAAATTTATAATGTTACAAGCATTTTCCAAATACTAGAAATGTTGGATCATCCTCAGCAATATAGAAATTTCAGCTGCCATAAGGAAGTAGAAGGTATATGGCACTACACATTATTTGTATTGGCAAGAAATTCCAAAAACAGGTACATAAAAAAATGTTAACTTGGAAAATATTGCAGCACAAATGATAAACAAGGAATTACAAATCTTTTCATAAAAATAACAAATACGGATTTATGCTTCCCATAAAAATAACAAATGCAAACTAATTAAAAGACAAATAATCAGTAATAGAAAACATTGGCCAAAGAAGACCAATGGCCAACAGCATATGAGAAGATATTTAATCATACTAGTTAGACAGAGAAATACATAATAATTAAGTAATGTAGCATATTAATTTGACAAAAAAAAATTTTTAAAGGAAGAACACCTAGTGATTAGGAGAATTCTCATAGAGATGAATAAAGTAGAAATTTGGGGGAACTTTGGAAATAATCTGGGAACTGGCATAAAAAATCTGTTCAATAGAAATTTAAAATACCATAATTGTTGACCCAGAAAACCTATATTTAAAATAACCTTATAGAAATAAAATAGCTCAAGACATAAGCATAAGAATTTTTACTAAACATATTTTATATTCACAGCAGCAAAAAAGAAAAAAAATCAGCAGTGTTGTTTAATAATTGTATCAAATCTGAATTTACTGAGAAAAATAGCTGTTATATGTTTAAATTCAGGTTATATAAATTATAAAAATATATGCATTAATGTGTATAACAGCCTTTACTGCAAACAGCTATAATAATAAACCATGTCTGTAAGTTTACATATTTTTATTTATGTCCATAGAAGAATTCATGAAGGAATGGAAAAATACAAGTCATGTTGTTATCGTTAGTTAATTCAGTATGGTAGAGAGAGGAATAAGAACATTTGCTTTACACTTTGAATTGATTTACTAGATTAAATAAACATGTACTACATTTATAATTTATATAGATAATACATTTTAAAAAGTATAAGTTGTTTTTAATGGAATAAATACACTAGTGTTGTCCAATTTTCAGGAAAAAAAAATGTTATTTTTTTCTGTCTTCTCCAGCTGCAGGTTCATTTCCAAGTTTGCTTTTTCAAGCTCACTTTCATCATGAGATGTTTATGTGGATATTTCTCTACCATGGTGTCTCAATACCAATTAAAGTTAAAACATCTGAAATGTATTGTTTATTCCCCACAGAGCCCTAATATGGCTTAGAATATATAGCCCTTTGGCAGATAAGACAGACACAAAACCACTTCTTTTAAAGAAATGAGAACTATATCCTCTCAATAGAAGATATTTTTTTTCAAGTCTCTCTTCTTTTTCTGAATATTACAAAACACAGCAACATAATCAAATAAGGAAATAATGCCTGTTTATCATCTTAATACACCAATGCTCCACTAGCCAATGTACCAAAGAAATTAAGCAGCCATTATCACTTTATTCCTGCTGTTCTGAAAGTAATAAAAACACATTAATAATAAAGTAAAGTTAAACATAAAGGGCCATGTAACAAGATGAAGCAATAGAAAAAGTAAACATTATACAACTAAATACACACCTCCACAAATTTCTCATCACTGGGACTGGTCTGGCTGCAGAAAAAGTGAGACTTAGGATTAGAGAAAAGAGAATGTATAAGGTTAAAACATATTTAAAACATATTTTGGTTAAAACACACATAAAATATTCATAAGATATATGAACTTGTTATATATAAATAAACTACATAAATATAAAATAGATACATAAAAAATTTTTGTAAGTGTATATATATACATATACTTACATTATATATACACACATACACATAATAAAGATACCAAATCATATTGATATGTGTAAGGGACTCATATTAACTGATTGGTTCTTAGATAAAGGAATAGGTTGACTATGTCAACTCTTCAGCAAAAGCAGAAAAAAGTAACTTAAAAAAAAAAAAAAATCCCCAGAAAGCAAACATGCAAGCATCACCTACATTCTCTGTAGGACAGAGTCAAGAGTATTGATCATTGTCGAAACGTATCAGAGGGGCCTGAGATTTTATAGATGGATATGTCCACTGACAGCATAAAAGATACATGACAGTAGGTAAGACCCATTCACTTGCAGGTGGAAGTACAAAAACATTATGTTATGGTAGAGAAATAAGGTGGGTGACAATAATCCTAATCACCTAGAAATTATTTTTAAAAATCTGAAATAAAACCTGCTGTTGGTAGTCAATTCTCCATAGAGCTCACCTTTCTTTACATTTTGTGAGCAGAAGCATCCATTGCTTTTATTCCAGGCTGTCTTTTTAAGGATGTTTGCATAGCAAAAAGCCTTGGAAGTTAAAGATAGTGTCTCCCTCTAGAGCAAAAAGCAAGCATGATTTTTGTCTGGTATAATAAAGAGAATACCTCCCACAAGAGAAAGGATGGACAGGCTTATCCCCATTATAAAAGATCTGGGTTCTCTAAATTTAGGGTTCATCTCTGTAATGTAGCCCATCTGGGCCCATTTGTGCTTCCCGGTGAGACTTGGGATAAGGGAAAATGATGCAAGTTTGTGGTTCTGCTGTTTACTGTGCTATGAATAATTAGTCCTTTGTCTTTGCCCAGGAGTCTCAAATTTCCCCAGCATCAATGAAATTTGGCAGCCTAGTTTTGTTAGCTAAGAAAGAGAGAGACTGAGAGAAAGGGGGAAGAAAGGGAGGGACTTAGGGAGGGATGGAGGGAAGAAAGACTGCAGGTTTCTTTACCACTATGATTTTTGAAGAAATACTTTCAGCAATTTCTTCTAAATCTGAAAATGTTTTAATAAGAAGATTCTCTTGGTTTGATAAAATCAACACTACTGTAATCCTGCTGGTTAATAAATGTTTTGATGTGTTTAAGATATGTGATTTTAAGATTGCATTGCTTAAAATATTTTGGCTATACAATGTGATAGATCTGTAAAGTTCAGCTCTAAGCTTTTTGTTATTTCCTTTTTTTTTTTCATTACTTCTGATTATCAAGACTGACCTAGATACACTTCCCAACAAAAGCTGACGTTTTATTTCAAAATCTGTTAACACCGCTACACAATTTTCTTTACATATCATTCCAATGTATACAATTTGCAGCAAAACCATTGTGTGTGTGTGTGTGTGTGTGTGTGTGTTGGAATAATCTTCATTCTTCTTCTCAATAGGAAGTACCCAAATGAAGAGATTTATTATGTTTGAAATGATAAAATAAATGATGAAGAAATTTTGATTTACTTAATTAAAAAATACACATGAAAAACTTGTTAAGATAAGCAATAGCATTATAATTTCATACACCTTCTTTGGCTTTGTTGATCAAAGAGTGGGAAGTATCTTAAAAGAGATATTTTGGTTCTTACAGTGTCAAAGGCCACATTTTAAAGAGGTCTCAGCAGATTCTGCAAAAATATATAAAGAAGATGACTGAAAAGAATAATGAACATATTCATGTGTCAGGTTTCATACTGAGTTTTCAAATCCTGTGGCTTATTTGAGCTTTCTTTAAATAAAGAAAAAAAGTATTCTTTGGTTAACATTCATTAACCATATCCTGCTGATAACAAGAAATAAATTTAGTAGGCTGCTGGATGAGAGTGAATGTAGCAGACTTGAAACCGTCCTGGACTAGTGATCCAAAGACCTACTTTTCTCCAAATCCACTGTTCAAACGTGTTACCAAATACAATGTATATTAAAATTCTCTTTAAATTATTTTTGCATGTATTGTTATCAATGATACAGTCAAATAAGTATCAACTGGCTAATTAAATAATTGAAAGCAGTGTGTGTGTGTGTGTGATAGCAGGCTGCCCCTAGATGGGCCACGTGGCTTTAGATTATTTTAAGCTGAAAACAATGGAGGTAGTACAGACTTAGGAAGAAACTTTGATCTCCGATCCCCAACTGCCTAAAAAAGATAGAGGACTGTACCAGGAAGAGATTTATTAATAAAGATTCCTTTTCACCTAAGAGATTTATCTGCATAACCAGGCGCCTTTGTTTTCCAAACATCTTCTCCCTGTTAATGACTTCCTCCCCTTTACATCCTCAGATACCTACCCTGTCCTTAGCTCAGGATGTAATATAAGCCTCATATTGCCTGACTATCTTTGGAAATTTCATGTCTGCATCTATATATTTTCCCTCTTCTGATATCTTATTGTTGAAAGCTGAGTTACACATACTCATTCAATGTCCAGTTCAAGAAATGTATTCTACCAATTGTGTCCTCTTTTTTCTGTGTTGGAATCACTACCTCTCCACCAACTTCTTTGTATTACACTATAATCTATTCAAGTTTCTGTCCCATAAAATGGCACTCCTTGCCCTCCAGCAATCCCTTTTCTTTCTACTACAGGCACATATCTTGTATAGTTTTCACATTCCCATTGTAATTCATAAGGCATGGCAATCTAGCATCTACACAGTGACCTGATTCCTAACTTCAGTGGGAATTTTTCTTTATCTTACTTGACCTTCCAGGTGAGTTTAACATGCTTTGTTTTTCAATTTTCTGAACCCACAGAAATGGGTTCTCCTGATTTTTCTCCTACCTCTGTTTTCATTGTCTAAAAAGTTGATCCTCTTTCATTGCCTTTCTCTTAAATGTCAACATCTTTCCAACGGATCCTTTAAAATCTCTTTTTTAAAACATTAACAACCCTCTTATTATTTTGCCCAACTTTTTCAACAAAGCTACTAAATCTTTGTTCCAGCCGAGACCACTCATATTAATGTTTATGAAACTTGGTTGATTAAATAACTTACTAATTATTGGCTGAGGTATCCCAGAAACATTTCAAGTGCATCATTTCTGATTTCAACTAATCATAGTTTCTCTGAATGTATTCTTTTTCTTGAATTCTCTTTTTGTTGGCTTTGTATGTAATTCCCAAAGAGAAACTCAAGTCCCATTAGATCCTTCTCCATCCATTTTCCCCACATTAAATTGGTCAAGACTTGTAAAGGCTTTTCCTTGCTATTTATCAAATCTACTCATTAATCTTTTCTTTTACTTGTTAACTCGATTTCTTAACTTCCTTGCAAATTTTTCAGAACCTCTTGCTTCTAGTCTTGCCCTCTCCTTCTTGTTTACTCTTCCCATTGCCACCAAATTGACTTTTTTAAAAAAATTTATTTATTTAACAGACAGATCACAAGTGGGCAGAGAGGCAGGCAGAGACAGAGAGAGGGGGAAGCAGGCTCCCCACTGAGCAGAGAACCCAATGCAGGGCTCCATCCCAGAACCCTGGGATCATGACCTGAGTTGAAGGCAGAGACCTTAATCCACTGAGCCACCCAGGCCCCCCCCAAATGGACTTTTTTAAAACAAAAAACCTTAGCTTGATTCTCCTGTTTATAATGCTTATGACTCATAATTGTTTATAATAAAGCTCATACCCTGTAGTATGAAACCCTTATAAAACCCTTTTTTGATATGGTCCCTTTTTAAATATTTTGCCTCATTTCCTTTAAACTTATTTCATGTTTTAGTGAAATAGATATTTTATACCTCCATTCTTTTATATGTAATATTTCTTCAGCTGGGATTAAACACATACACATTATCTACTCAAACACTTTATCTCCTTAGAGTACTCCTAATCAGCTTGGCATGGATAATTAGAAAAGCTCCTTTATATACATACACAGAGTTAATTACTACATTTGTGACAGTGCTATATGTTTATCATGCTTATTTTGGATTTACTATGGGGTGCCTGGGTGGCTCAATCTATTAAGCATCCAATTCTTGATTTCAACTTGGGTCATGATCTGGGCTCAGGTTATGATCTCGGGGTCCTGAAATCCAAGCCCCTGTTGGGCTCTGTGCTCAGCATGGAGTCTACTTATCACCTCCCCTCTGTTCTTCCCCCAAATCATGTTCTCTCTTTCTCAAGTAAATAAATAAAATCTTAAAAAAAAATAAAGAATTTATCATATGGCACTGCAATGTGTGTCCATATTTATTAGCTTACCTTAATGTTCTAGAGGCTGTTTCATGCAGAGAGCATCTTATTCTTTCTTGCATCTTCTGTGACTGGTATGTAGAGATTCAAAATATGTATTGTGAATAAATAAATGGATAAGCATTTATCTTTGTGATGAATGACAGGATACATTACTAGTGTGGAAAGGAGATGAATCATCATCAAAACGTATGCTAATAAGATTTCATGAAGAGTAGTGAGCATACTGTAAAGAACCTGAGTGCTCACTGCTTTGCAATTAATGAATATATATGCTTCCCAGTTGGCTCTGTCATACTGTTAATGACAAACATAACTTAAGGATATCTTTATAAATCAAAATATAATCCTCTGAGTGTAGGTTACTGAAAACATAGACAATCCTCATCTTATAAAAAGGTTGTATTAAAACAATTTCTTTTATTTCAAGCATTTGGATCTAAGGTGCTTTTTTACAAGAAAGTAGTATTGTGGACTATTGTTCATTTTTTCAAGAAGGTCATAAAACTCTGTATACTCATAAAATGCCTGATCATAATGGTGAGTTTTTTTTTCAGTTGTACTTAATTATTACTCTGAAACAGATGTGATCAAGACCAGATACTTTCTCCTTCTGAAGGGCTGAGATTCTCCATCTCCACCAAAGTGTTCTTTAATCAGAATGCTGAATCTTTAGAGAAACAAAAGCAAAAATAAACTACTAGGACTGCATCAAGATAAAAACTTTTGCACAGGAAAGAAAACAATCAACAAAACTAAAAGACAACCCATGGAATGGGAGAATACATTTGCAAGTGACATACCTGATAAAGGGTTGGTATCTAAAATATATAAAGAAATGATACAACTCAACACCCAAAAACACAAATAATTCAGTTAAGATATGAATAGAAGTTTTTCCAAAGAAGACAAGCAAATGGCTAAAAGACACATGAAAAGAAGCTCAACATCACTCATCATCAGG
Source organism: Mustela nivalis (assembly GCF_964662115.1). NCBI lineage: Eukaryota > Metazoa > Chordata > Mammalia > Carnivora > Mustelidae > Mustela > Mustela nivalis. Next base: position 73,229,304 of record NC_139023.1, on the reverse strand, counting down.
GAAGTACAAATCAAAACTACAATGAGATACCACCTCACACCTGTCAGAATGGCTAAAATTAACAATGCAAGAAACAGAAGATGTTGGCATCTTCAGAGAATTCAGAGAAGGGGGAGCCCTCTTAAACTGTTGGTGAGAATGTAAACTGGTGCAGCCCTTCAGAAAACAATATGGAGTTTGCTCAAAAAGTAATGTAGAATTACTGTATGGCCCAGCAATTGCACTCCCAGGTATTTACCCAAAGGATACAAAATGCAGATTCTGAGAAGTATTTGCACCCAGTGTTTATAGCAGCATTGTCAACAAGAGCTAAATTATGAAAGAGCCCACATATCTATTGACTGATGAATGGATAAAGAAGAGGTCATATGTATTTACACACACACACACGCACACACACGCACACACGCACACACGCACACACACACAATGGAATATTACTCAGTCATCAAAAAAAGAATGAAGTCTTTCCATCTGCAACAACATGGATGAGCTAGAGAGTATTATGCTAAGTGATATAAGTCAATCAGAGAAAGACAAATACCACATGACTTCACTCATATGTGAAATTTAAGAAACAAAACAGATGGATGTAGGCAAAGAGGAAAAGAGGGGAGGGAGGCAAACCACAAGTCTAAACTATAGAGAAGAAACTGAGGGCTGCTAGAGAGGGAGTTAGGCAGGGGATGGGCTAGATGGGTGATGGGAATTAAGTAGAGCACTTTTTATGAGTACTGGGTGTTATATGTAAGTGATAAATCACTAAATTCTACTCCTGAAACAAATATTACACTAGATGTTAATGAACTAGAATTTAAATAAAAACTTGCAAGCGATGAAAAAGACCAAAAATTTTTTTTTACTTAAAATTAAAAAATAAAGACCCTTGTTAATGTCTGTTTGTCCAAATCTTTCAAAAGTAAAAGAAAAAAAATAGAATTCTGAATCTTTGGCAATGAGTGGATTGGATTCAAGGACTTGGATTCAGGTTTTTATATTCCAATAGGTTACCTACATTTTTGCAATAACTTTCATGCAACTGAAAATGTAACATCTAGTTATAAACCCATGACATTTAGATTTTCATTTTATCTTACATAGTGTGGTGGGTACTATAGAAGAAATACAGAGATCCAAGATTAGGTTTTAGGGTATGGAAAAAAATGAAGAAATTAATGCCCCCACTATTTCATCACATAAAATACTCAATGATACTAGATGTGACTAGAAAATGTGAGCTTGAATGTTGTGCTAAAATTTTTACCAGGATGGATTAAGATGTCATTAAAAGCATTGGACATACAGTTTAGAAAGTTTAAATAGGAAGTGGTAGATATAAAAGCATTGAAGGGACAAATACTGCCAAAGGATTATTTAGGCTATTGCAATAGTCTAATCTCTTTGCTTAAAATGGAGGAATAATAATCAAATGTCTTCAGTACAGGAACAAAAGCTTACATAAGGACAAAACTATTCTGAAACTTCACATATAATGGTTTTATAAGACAATGAGGATTACTAATCCTTAACACATCCATACTTATAGGAATTATGACATTTATGGTATGCATGAAAGCTCAAGTATTTATTTCATGTCAGGCACCTTTATATTAGGCACCTAACAACAAATAACTATCATTTGAGAAAATACCTCATTTTTGTGTCCACCACAATGAGGTACAATCAGGTTGTATGGAGATACTCAAAAAGAAGATGAAAATGCTTTGAGAAATATGTGATTTCCCCATCTGTTGCACAGAAAACATGGGTGGTTATACAACATATGTAAGTATGTCAACTCTGAAAGTCTGAAAATGATGCTAACAAAAAATTAACCTAACAAGAAAATTAAAGTGAAAAAAAAAAAAAAAAACTTTAACTGATGCTTGAAGAGACCGTGATATTAAGCATATTGAGGCAAGCCTAAGTCACCACCACTCTGTGGTGACTGCTTAAAAGAAAATATTAAGTTCCCTGAAGAAATGTAATAATTAAAGTATTTGGTGGCAACATATATGTCATCACTCTCTGGCATCTTCCTTTTCAAAATTTCACAGTGGAAGAAATATAAGCATGTAATGGTTTATGGCAACTGTCTTACTCCTTGTCCACTCTTCCCTCCAGTCATCATGGATGAGAATTAGGGAAATGGATCTGGTGCAACTGGAGTGGAGGGCTTAAGGGCTGGGATCACTGATCACTCAGCTTATCCTTGTCTACTCCTCCTGTTAAATTTCTATTTGAGAATGAACTGCTATTTGAACCTATCCAACTTTATGACTTGGAGGGGATCTTAGCCAGTTTGGACTGCTGTAACAAAATGCCACTAACCAGCTAGTTTATAAATAATAGAAATTTATTTCTCACAGTTCCAGAGATGGGAAGTCTAACCTCACGGTGTCAGCATGGTTAGGTGAGGGCCTTCCTTCAGGTTACAGACTTTCATTATATTCTTATATGGCATTCTAGGCTAAGGATCTCTCTGGAGCCTCTTTCATAAGAGCATTCCCATTTATGAAGGTTTCACTGTTCTGTTCTAATCACCCCCAAAGACCTCCCTCCCCTTGTAATACCATCACCTTCAAGAGTTAGGATTTTGACATATGAATTCTGGGGACATACAAACGTTCAGACCATAGCAGAATGTCTGATAGAACCGAGATCGTAAAGCCTGTCATCTGTCATGACATTGGTAGCCTGTCATCTAGCATTCTTTATCTCCAGAACCCCAGCAACATGCCAAGAGGTACTCCTGAAAAGGCATGCAAACAGAAACCCAAGGGACTTTGTTGTCATTTTCCACAGGGGCTTGACAAATACCACTTACTATATATTTTTCCAATCACTGACATTTCTAACACCATAGGACTTCAGGTGTCCTATGGAGCTAGTGACAGAACAGCTTTCCCTATTGCCTAGAGCTGCAGCTGAGCCCTTTGGGTTCTAAATGCCACTCAAAATTTGGTAACCTCTGACATTCAAATCGGTATCACCCAGTATGTCAGGAGCAGTGTTCCCAGGTTTGGAATATGTTGCTTCAAGAACTTAAAGAAGTCTATCAAGAGCTGTGTTTCACTCCTTGTGGCTAGAGATTGACATGCCCCTGAATAAAAACTGACTGAAGTGACAGGTCACTGAATCTTAATTCTACCCTGTGGAGCATATGTGTGATAGAACAAGGCTCTAATAAGTTAGCTACCCTTTGTTCATCCTGATCAACTTGATGCCTTCGTTTGAATGCATCAGTGTGATATCCTATGGGATTCCAGGCCGTATAGACCTCTTCAGAATATGACAGAAGGTAGAAGAGCTAACATATCACTTATGCAACACTTTCAGTGAATCTGTAGTCCATCCTAGGCAAATGCAAACTGTTTCTGATCTTCTTGGTGAACAAGAACAGCTGCATATCATATACCTGAAGCTTTATAAAACTACTCCAGTAATAATTCCACATCTATCATAGCATCTGTGAGTGGGACTATCACTTGGTTGAGTTTGCAATGGTCTAAAGTCATTTCCTATGACCCATCCAATTTCAGGTACCAGATTAGTGAAAGAAATGATAAGATAAAGAACATAATTCCTGACATTTTAGGTTTTTACTGGTAGAACTCATATTTGCCATATCCCCCCTCTCAGGATATAACACTACTTTTGATTTACTTCTTTGAAGTCATTTTTTAAGTTTTCCACTTGGTGTTCCCCAAAGGCCAAGTACCCAATGTGAGGCTTATTCCAACTGCCAAGTATATCAATCCCAATATTACACTCGGGAAGTTGGAAAATGACCACTGGGAGAGGATGTAGACTAAAGAGGCACAATGCGAGCTGTGCTTCAGCCAAGACTCCATTTACTGCCTTGCCCTGATAAATCTCCATTATGAGTGAGACCATGATGATATTTTAGGTCTCCAAGTATCAGTGCCAACTCAGACATTCTGTCCAATAATCTTCAAAATGTGTAAGAACCACTTCCTCCAGTGGACCTGAGCAAATGACCATAGTTTTCTTTGGGCAAGGCCTGGAGGAATTACTATCATATATATTAATTGCAGTGTTGCAAGTTCTTCCATTTTAGGAACTTAGCACCAGTTCAGTCAATAGATTTCAGATTTTAAAATTGACTCAGGACTGAGACCTAAATAAAAAAATCGTATTTTCAGTTACTAGCTCCTCTAATTCTTGCCTCTTTGTAGTTGTGGATGTTAAATAACATCCTTTTGAGCTGCCTTTCTATTTTGTGCCTCAGAACACCACATTCTGTAAACCATCCCCACAGTTTTTTGTGGGTCATTCCTCTTTCTAACACTCCAACCTTGCTGCTGCTTATCTAATTTCAGTTTCTTGGCCTATTTTGTGGGTAAGTGGTGCTATCTGGTCCCTATTATTTTGGGGTCTACTCAGCTCTGTGATCCAAATCCTCCCCTACACTTAGCCCTCATCTGCACAAGAAATGAACTTTACAGTGATGCTGGTGCTCTTCTCACAATGTGCTCCTCATGTGTCTTCTGGACCTTGATCCCCAACATAATCTTGTAGTGGTTTTTGTTTTTTGTTTTTTTTTTTTTTCCACTTTACATAATATATTCACTGCAACATGTCCACTTAGCTTCAGCCTCTTTATTTCTTGCTCTACTATCTGCTAGGGCAACTTAATCATTTTCACATCCCTAAGCACCAACCAGTGCTTTTTCCAGGCTTCTCAAAGTCACCCCAGCAGTGAGTTCACTTTATCCTTCAGTGTCTTCACCAGGATTTTAAATACTCTGTCTCCAGGAGGTGCTCCAAAGTCAATTAATTCTTTGTCCTGTCTTATATTCTGAATCTGTTCATCAAATTCCAATCTCTGAGGTAGTCTCCTGACTCTTATATGTGGTAGCGATTTTTTTACAGCGTTTGGATGTATAATCTTCTTTGTCCCCTGTCACCTAGTTATTGCCCTACTCTCCAGAAGAGGAGTTGAGCAGAGCTTCTTAGGAAATTCCTCTACCTGGTTTCTTTAGTGTCTTTAGCACAGATGATATGCTAGCTTTTACTAGGGAAGGGTGAGAAACTCTCCAAGCCCTGAAGATTCAGGACAGCCTGTAGAGACAATATCCTTGGGGCAAAAATAGAGATTTTTCTGTCTCATCTGTTATGGTCCAATCCAGAGCTTTTCCATCCAGATGCCCGACCTTAGCATACAAGATCATTTTTGCCTAAGGATCTAGATGTCTCTGAAGTTCTGCAACCTTCGGTTTGCTACTCAGCTGTGCCTATTCCTCCTCTGCAACAGAAAAGGCTACCTTTAAATTACCAAAAGGACATTCTGACTCCTACCTATAGACTTTAATTGCTGGTCTTCAGCTTCTTACTACCCCTCTGTAGGCCATCAAGGCAACTTGCCAGTAATCAACCAGTTGCACTATCTTTGCAGTCTTTGTTCCCCCCTCTATCTTTAAATTCCTCAATCACCTCACTTTTAAGACCTTTCCCCTCCACTGGGACATTTCCCAAGGTTATGATTAGTGAAATACTTGGTAATTGTGTTACCAATTCATTGCAGGTACTGTGCTCACATACCACTCAGATTTCTTCCATTTTGCCCACCAGATTGTCTCTTGCACATTTTCTGTGTTAATCCTGCTACTTCATAACAAGAACACCTGACATCCAAATTTTCCTCATTTAAACCAGTGTCTGGATATTCAGAGTATGCATTATACTATATGTCAATTATATCTAAGTAAAAAAAAGAAAGAAAGAAAGAAAGAAAGAAAGAACTATCATAGGATACAGCATTCCCATTTCTTTGTTTGAGAGAATGTACACACACGTGTGTGTGTGTAAATGGGTGCAAATGAGCAGGGAGAGGGGCAAATGGAAAGGGAAAGAGAATCTTAAGCAGGCTCCACACCCAGGGCAGTGCCTGACTTAGGGTTTGATTTCAGGATCCTAAGATCAGGACCTGAGCCAAAATCAAGAGTCAGATATTTGACCAACTGAGACACCCAGGTGCCCTCCTAGCAATCCATTTCTGGGTATATGTTCAAAGGGAATCAAATCATTATCTTGAAGAGATATCTATACTCCAATTTTCATAGCAGCATTATTCACAAAAGCCAAGATACGAAAACAACCTAAATGTCCACTGACAGATGATTGGATAAAGAAGGTAGCATATATGTACATATATACAATGGAGTATGATTCAGTCTTAAAAAAGAGAGAAATCCTACCATTTGTGACAATATCAATGAAACTGGAAGGCGTTATACTAAGTGAAATAAGCCAGGAAGAGAAAGACAAATACTGCATACTGTAAGGAATCACTTATATGTGGAATCTAGAAAGAAAAAAAAAAGTGTCAGGGGGCTCCTGGGTGGCTCAGTGGTTAAGCCTCTGCCTTCAGCTCAGGTCATGATCTCAGGGTCCTGCGGTCAAGCCCCGAATCAGGCTCTCTGCTCGGCAGGGAGCCTGCTTTCCCCTCTCTCTCTCTGTGCACTTGTGATCTCTCTCTCTCTGTCAAATAAATAAATAAAGTCTTAAAAAAAAAAGTATCATACTGAAAGAAACAGATAGAAAACACACAAAAACCCAGCCAGGGTTGGAGGAGAAATGAGAGGTTGGTGAAAGAGTACATACTTTGAGTTCTAAGATGATTAAGGTTTTGAAATCTAATGTCTAATATATAACATGGTGACTATAGTTGATAACACTGTGTTATATAATTGAAATTTGCTGAGAATAAAACTTTCATATTCATACCGAAAGAACAAAAGTGAATAACTGAGATGATGGATGTGTTAGTTAATTAACTTAATGTGAGGGAATCCTTTCACAATGTATACATGTATTAAATCATCAAATTATCATATTGTATACTTTAAGCATTTTACAATTTTTTCAGTTAAATCTCAATTACCCGTTAAACTGGAAATTAAAATACCAGAAAATGCTCCTCCAACCCCCCACAAAACCCTGTGTTCCGGACATTACTGTTAATAGAGCCCTTTCTCATTCTCAAGTGTCTACTTTGCATGATTAGTTATAGGGTTATCCAGATTAGAACATAACTCCCCTATATTTTATGCACATTAAGATGTATACTCTTTATTGGTGATAAAATTATAACTTATTGAGTGTCCTGTGCCAGAGATACATCTTATATATATCATCTCACTTAATCAAATAAGCTATCACCTCTCATCTCTAAGAGAGATTAAATAATTTGTCAGAAATCATCTTGATGATTAGAGGTAGGAACAGAGTATGAAACCACATCAGTCTGATTCCATAACTTCTGTACTGTGACCCTTTCTGTTTATCTCTGCTGACACACTCTTTTAATAATTAACTGAAAACAGTTCCATTTCTGTCGCTAATTTCTCTGAACCTTAGTTTCCTCATGTCTAAAAGGAGGAATTTGGCGGTGTAATTTCAAATGTTTCTTTTAAACTTAAAATTCTTTGACCTGAATTAATAGGCTGGCTTTATTACCATCGCTATCAAAGTGGATACTGTAGCCTGAATTTTGTCAAACCCAGGAGGAACAAACCCAATTAAAAACTTTAGTTGTACATGAATTCTTTTGAAAGAAGGTTTCTTGGATAGTTCAGTTATTCTCTGAAAATCAAAAACATTTCTGCAAGGCCAACGCCTCAGAGATCACTTAATATTGTTCAGTAATACCAAATACTGAGGCATAGCTATTCTTTTTCTTTAATTTTTATTTTTAGCATTGTTTCAAACAATCAAATGGATCTATAAAGCCTATTAGAGCAATAGCAGTCACATGTTTTCATCCCATTCTTTTAGCTCTTTCTTTAGAAATATATCTTCATATCTATAAATACTATGCTTACAGTGCTATTCTGTGACTTTTTAAAGCCAACATCTATTGGCTTCCTACTCTGAAAATTAAGACTGAATTCTCTTACTCTCCATGTTTCAAACCCCTGTTTCTGTGTGCACTTACACACACTGCACACTTCTCACTCCCTTCTCAGAATATGTTTATAATGTAATGTCATTACTTTAATATTCAGGGTTGATATTATGGTAAATAATGGTTTGAAGATCAGTGGCAGTTTAGCCTTAATATGTATCAGGATGAAGTTTCTCTTCTGGCAGAACTTTGGTTTCCGGAGAATTATTTTTAATTATAATTTGCTCAGCTATCTAAGAACTTATCACTAATTTATTCTAAAATTTCTTCTGTTAGCATCAACCTCCCCTTAATAGAATTGAATACATCAGATATTTCATCTGTTTAATTTCTTCTTTTTTTTTTAAATTTTATTTTTATTTATTTGACAGATAGAGATCACAAATAGGCAGAGAGACAGGCAGAGAGAGAGAGAGGGAAACAGGCTCCCTGCCGAGTAACCAGAACCCTGGGATCATGACCCGAGCCAAAGGCAGAGGCTTTAACCCACTGAGCCACCCAGGTGCCCCCCATCTATTTAATTTCTTAAGGGAAATCTTTCCTCAGGGTTGCCAAGAGTCCCTAATCTTGGCTGAGTGCTCTTAGGGCTTGTGACTGAGGATCTTCCTCTCTCATCCTTGAGATCTCTTTCTCCTCATTTTATGTTGGATTTTCTTCCTAGATTACATAGGTTTTTTTTTTCGTTTTTTTTTTTTCTCCTTCCTGGTTTACTTCTTTATTTTGGTGAACTATGTCAACCAGTTACATCCTAAGAGGCAATGAAGATAATTTTGAGACTAAATGTCTGAAAAAAAAAATTCAGCCATTTAATTGATTTTTATTTAATTATATTTGAAAAATTTTAGCCATTTAATTGATTTTTATTTAATTATATTTTACAAACAATTTCGCTCAGGATTTTGAAGATACTGCTTTTTATTTTCTCCTGGTAGCCTGTGATATCAAGATATCTTAGGCCATTCTCATTCCTGATCCTTTTCATGTGAGTTATATCTTCTCCCTTTCTGAAAACTTTTCAGACCCTCTCTTTGTCAAACTTCAGTTTTCCAGAATTTCAATTTGAGATGATTTGTTTGATAATTCACACTGCCCTGTTTTTGCTTGTTTTGTTTTGTTTGGTTGTTTGTTTTGTTTTTTGCATTTTAGAGGTACTGTTTTCAGGAAATGGAACACTGGTCTTCTAATTTTCCTAACTTCTCTCAAGTATTTCTCACCAAACTTTTAGTTTTATCTTCCAACCTTTCAAATGAGTATTTTAAAATAATTACTGAACACAGACATGCATTTATGTCTTTTTCAGCTCTCTAAACACTCCTTTTGTTTCATGGCTTATAATATCTGCTCTTATTTTCTCTGAGTACATTAATAAATTATTTAATTTTTTAAAATCCCTGAATTGTTTCTGTTTTCTCAACACTCCTTTTTACTTATTCCTGTTGTGCATTTTGGCCTACCTTTCCTTTTAGAGGCTTCCTCTAATTAATGATCTCTAACTATTTGCTAATATTCATGATTAGTGCACTAAAAAGAGAATTGGAAATTCTCTGCTGGGTGAAACTTATGGGATGGTAAAGCTTCAGGATAGATACTTCTCTTTCCTGTTTGGGAAGATTAAACTTATCTGTAAGCATTCTGATGGCCAAGAGAAGAAAGGAACAGGAAGTCAGAACTCTTAGTATGTGAACTTTCATGTAATCCTCTATTTTTAATGGCAAGTGTCCTTTTAAGTTAAAGATACTAGGTGTTATGCACAACTAATGAATCATTGAACACTACATGTAACTAATTATGTACTATATGTTGGCTAATTGAACATAATAGTAATTTTAAAAAGATAGAAAGAAAGGGAATGTCTTTTAATACTGTTATCTTTATTTGAATTTTTCCTAAGTTGTTAGGTATTTATGTAAAAGTTAAAGATGAATGCCTTCTGAATAAGTGTATTCAACATACAAATAAAAATATAAAGAAAACACTCTAGAATTTGCAGATAAAGATGTAAAGGCATGACAAAATATATACTATGGTACCGTACATTTGTTGTATTCATATAGAATACCAAGTCACACTTGACAAAAGTATTCCAGTAAAGATCATGTTGGAACTCAAGATAATAATAGGTCTCCCAGGTATACTACCCATTGTTCCATTCTGTAGCAAAGAGGCTATTCAACATCTTCAGCCTGATTCTGGAGAATTAAAAATCCTTTCCACTATATGTATTCATATAGAGACTCTACTATATTTGGGGAACTATTGTTGATTCCTCCATGATAATAACCTGCAAAGTCTTTACTTAGAATTGGACATTCTATTCCCCGTTATTTTATTTTGCATCAAGAATCTGATATCAAAACATCTGTCTATTTTTTCTTTTCTCATTATTTTTCAGTATTGAGAACAAAGATAAATCCTCCCATGAGAAGATTCAAATCAGTATAATCGTTTCAAAATCTTTAGTGAAGATTAGGCTTTCACATTTGATTCTCTCATCTCTTTACATAAAGTTCACAGGTTCTATCATAGGATGTATGATCGTGTTGGGAAGGAGTTGCTCAATTTTAAAACCTTTCTCAAAATGAGGGAGGGTGGTTTATAATATATATAACCCTTTATAAAGTGTTCTTCCTTGAGTCAGATGTGGATTATGGCAATGCCTACTTCTATGCACATATCAGACCTCATAAAATAAAATCTCATAAAATTCAACAAGCTGGAAGTATTTCTATTTTCTCTAAACTACATGGAAATTTCGAACAATGGAGGGGTTGGGGTACTGCATGTAGCTTTACCAACTGGTTCTGAATCTGGTACTGTAATACATCTTTTCTGATTCTAACTAGTCTTAATAGAATATACCTGGAGCTGTAAAAGGTTCTATTTTCACCATAGCACAGTGAGTTTTTAGAAACCTTTGGCAAGTGAAATAGCCGGTCCTCAATGCATGTGGTCTCTGTTTCTATTCCTTCCCTACAGAGAAAGATTATGTTCAGTTACTCAGAAAAGTTCTCACTATTCATCCATGGACTTACTCCCTCTCTTTCTTTAAACTGGCAGAGAGATTTTACTACATATAAACAATAACCCAGCTTGTGTACCTCATCAGCCAATGCAACAACGCAAGGGAAGATCCAGGTGGCAGGTGGACAAGGACAACACTCTCTGTTCACTTCCCAAGTGCACAGCTTAAATTGAAGCTCTCCTTTTGAAACCTTCACACTGATATAGACAACTACATTTTTGACTAGCTATCATTTGATACATCTTTCCTATTAAAATGGGAAATTAAATTATCAGTGTTAACACTATACGTATCTCATATTCATGTATTTACCAGGAATTAAAAGCCATTACGGATCAGGCAGAAGAATAGCCGAAGTATTACTACATATAAAACAACAACAACAATAACGACAATGGTCAATTGCTCATAAATGTCATCATCCAGAAAGCTCATCAGCAGTATTCCTAAGAAAAGAAGTTAAAACCCACTTTATATTGACTCATATTGCCATACTTCAGGCAATGCTATTAACTGAACTGAACAATGCTAACTGAACAAAGCTGATTTTGATAATTTTGATAATTTAAGACTGGCTATAAAAATATTATGCACATAGACAACCTCTCCTGATAGAGGAGTAGAGTGAGAAGGAATAGTAAGCAAACAAATAAAAGAGTGCATAAATCAGCGAATGCAGTCTACTGTAATAGACTCATCCTCCAGATGAGTTAAGCTTGGGGAAAAAATCTTTGTACAGTTTCCACAATTTTTTGCTTCATATTTTTGCTACAAATGTTTGCTCTAAGTTTATAAGGGGACTATTTTGGCAGTGGTATGGGGTAGACAGAATCCTTCCTCACAAAGTGTTTATTTTTTGCTTATTTTAATATTTAAAGTCTCTTAGAGAAATGCACATTTTCCTTTAATTGCCTTTTTTTTTACATACTGCACATTTTCAGAAGTAAATAGAAGGATCCATTTATCATAGGTCAAAGTGCATCCAAGATTCTATAATAGAATGTATTTAGAAATTCTCTAATTAGTCATTTTCACATGAACTAATTTGGATTTGCTCAAATATAAATAAGGCAAACTCAGTTACTTTTCCCAATTATTATCATCAAGAAATACTGATTAAAAATATATTTCTGATAAACCTAGTTATGGTTGCTATACATAGAATTTGACTAAAAATTAAATATAGTTATTGGCTATTAATGACAAACTCTATGACAAGAATGTACAGTAAATCAGAAATCTGTATTGCAGTTTTCCAATGGCTTACAAACACAGGCAGGTTGTTTAGACCAAAGCACTTCTCCTCCCATATGTAAACCAAATTTAAACAAATTATTGAATATCTAAGTTTATATTCTTCACTTTTAATGCAAATAATTCATCCTCTAATTTACAAAGAATTAGAGTGTCAGGGTTCATTTATCCCTCACATATATTTTCATAGGTAGCAACCTCTTACAAAAAAGAAGTCTAAAATCAGAATATGATCTTGTGGAGTAGAGACATTTTTAATGTAGTTCCTTTATTTTGAGATGTCTCTACAGATCCTGCCACCAATATCACCTATAGAATTTTAGGATAGAGATTTTCATAACTAGCAAACCAACAGTATAAAGAGAAATTATTTTCCTGGAAAATAATTGAGTTCGTGAAAAATAATGTAGAATGATAAGTACAAATAAAGCTCAAGGTAGGGAAAGATTTTTAAATGAACATGAACTCAGAGAGAAGTTGTAATTTGATACATATGCCGTGAACCCCCAGAGAGAAACAGCAATGTGGAATTGCCATTAGGTTTCTGGGAATGTGGAAACTTTATTTCGCATGCCAGGATATGTGAAACAAAGCCGAGTTCCCAAATGTGAAACTGTCTGGCAGGCAGAGTTTTATTTTTAAAAATTTTACAACTGTTGGTGAAAACTTCAGCCATTTCAAAACACTAGATAGATTTTTTTTTTAAATCCTATAGCAAAAGAATTGATTTGTATTCACTCAAGTTTGATACTATCCAGAAAAGTTAAAGAGAAACAAATAGCTAGATAACTCAGGAAAGTATGTTTGCTTCTGACAGAAAAACAACAATAAAAACCATTTGGGTTTTATATTTAAGTATATTGCAGTACTCTTACTGACTAAGTAATGGAATGACATTCTTTGAATCAGAATGGGGTAGAAATAGGGGACAAATGCCTTAACAAAACAATAAAATACCAGTGAACAATTTTGGCTCTAAATGTACCATCTTTTTTCATGAATGTGCTAGTCTGCTTTTTCACCCATAACAATTAGGTTTTCCCATTATAAAAATGGGAATACTTGCAAATGAACTGAAACTTTACTCTCACAGAAATTTAATCTTTGTATTTCTCCATCATATAGAATAATCAAATGTGGGACAATGTTTTAAAATAATATCCTGCTCATATGATTGTTTCATTTTTTGTTTTAAAAGGCATTATATAATTACAATGTTATTTTGGGGATTTTTAATTCATTCTTATTTTTCCATATTTTTATTCAATTTGCATTCATTTCTATTATTCCTCACATTAAAATTTCACATTTTATTAATTTATTTTTTAAAGATTTTATTTATTTATTTATTTATTTATTTGACAGAGAGAGATACAGCGAGAGAGGGAACACTAAGCAGGGGGAGTGGGAGAGGGAGAAGAAGGCTCCCCACTGAGCAGGGAGCCCGATGAGGGGCTCCATCCCAGAACCCTAGGATCAGAACCTGAGCCAAAGGCAGATGATTAAGGAGTGAGCCACTCAGGCACCCCTAAAATTATATATATATATATATATATTTAAAGATTTTATTCATTTACTTGACAGACAGAGATCACAAGTAGGTAGAGAGGCAGGCAGAGAGAGAGAAAGGGAAGCAGGCTTCCTGCTGAGCAGAGAGCCTGATGCGGGGCTCGATCCCAGGACCCCAGGATCAAGACATGAGCCGAAGGCAGAAGCTTTAACCCACTGAGCCACCCAGGTGCCCCTAAAATTTTATATTTTAAATACATTAATTATAAGCAATGTACCTAATATCTTTAAAAACAATTATCAGTATGAAACCTGAGCTTTGCTAATGAATAATAGAAGGTTGTATTGAAAATCAATGAACAAAATAAGATGCATAGAATGTTTAGGAAATAGAGAATTTTTGTCTTGAATCTCTGTCTTGCATTTATCATTTCATTTCAATTTCTATATTGGTCTTTAGAATTAGATGAATCAGAGCAAATATAGCTAGAATGATTAAGCTTTTATGCAATTAATAGTTCTATGACCAGTAGTCACACATCACATCTTGAAAAAACAGAAAGTTAGATTTTTTTTGCCCCCAAAATGGATAAATGGATAAATGGATAAAATGGATAAGGAAGATGTGTATCTTCTTGGTATTTAGGTATCTGGAATTCTCTTATCTTTGGAATTTTATCTGGGTCTTTTTGCATTTATATCTTTGATTCATTCAAGCACTAATGCTACTTTTAATTTCTTATATGATCTGTTTCTATTTATTTATTTTTTTCCTCTTTATGTTCTCCTTTATCTCTGGCTTTGAATTTCTCTCTTGAGACTTCTTCTTTTTTTTTTTTTAATTAAATTCTCATTTAGGAAAGTCACCATTTTAAAATTAACACCCTGCTCGGTAGATCTTGTCCTTGCGGTTCACCTGGGTAGCAGATAGATACTCTTGGATTTTACATATTTATTAATGAACTGGCATTTGAAGATATTCTTGACTGATATCGCCATCCTAGGGTACTTGTTCTGCATACTAGTGTCCTTGAATTCCTGCCTCCAGGCTTCCCTAGTGTTATCCTTTGTCAGGTATCTTTTTTTTGGGGGGGGGGGGGTTAAGATTTATTTATTTATTTGACAGAGAGCAAACACAAGTAGGCAGAGCAGCCAGCAGAGGGAGAGGGAGAAGCAGGCTCTCCGCTGAGGGGGGAGCTCGATGTGGGACTTTATCCCAGGACCCTGGGACCATGACCTGAGCCGAAGGCAGCTGCTTAATTGACTGAGCCACCCAGATGCCCCCTTTGTCAGGTATTTTAAGGTGAGACTTAATATACAACATAGATTAAAAAATACTTCTGCAGTATTCTTTAAACCTATGAAACATGAAAGACCTTGCTTTTAAAATCTTCTCTTACTGACCAATAAAACACAATTGAGAACTTGGATGTCAATGTTAATATCCACAATTATGATATTTGGGAACTCCTCTTAAAGCTTTGGATTCTTTTGACAAAATTAATTGACAATATTAAGAAGCTCCACGAATAATAGACAATACTTGAGCTTTATATCATAGGCCTTCCCAGCCTGTGAGTAAGTAGGTCATGTTAACCTTTATCTCCAAACTGAAATGCTGTAAGAGCTCCACTGCACAGGCCCAGGAGGTCCACGGTATTGCAATGAATGCCTTCTTTAATGTTTCCAGAAATCAGGATGCGATTTCATTATCCACAGACCGAGCCAGCTTATTATGGCTCAGTTTTGTTGTTCCACTGAAAGTACACAACTTAATTCTGACTAGTCCAACAAGATGTTGCTTTGAAATGGCAGGGTTTTTTATTTTTTGCTTTTGTTTTAAGATGTGTTTATTTATTTTATTTTATTAATTTTTTTAAAAAGTTTTTTAAAAGAATTTATTTATTTATTTGACAGATAGAGATCACAAGTAGGCAGAGAGGCAGGCAGAGAGAGAGAGGAGGAAGCAGGCTCCCTGCTGAGCAGAGAGCCAGATGCAGGGCTCAATTCCAGGACCCTGGGATCATGACCTGAGTGGAAGGCAGAGGCTTTAACCCACTGAGCCACCCAGGCACCTCTGTTTGTTTATTTTAAAGGGAGAGGGAGGGAGCATGCGTGAGTGGGAAGAGGGACAGGGAGAGAGGGAGAAAGTGAATCTTAAACAGACTCTCTGCTGAGCACAAGCCCTGAAACAGGGCTCTATCTCAGGATCCACTGGATCATTACCTGAGATGAAATCATGAAACGGCCGTTTAACTGAGGGAGCCACAGAGGCAGCCTTTGAAACAGCAGTTTTATTCCTAACTCATTTGCCACCACTGCCATTGCTACTGCAGTTAGAATTCCACTTCATCATTCTCCTGAACTGGAAGGAAAGTGTCATTATCTATGACGGGTGAAGGGAGAAAATCTCATAGTAAGGTTCTTTAAGACTCAGAAATGTAAAGCAGTGAATTCTGTAAGTTTTGCCCCCTCCACTCTAGCCAACTAAGATGTCCTCCACCTTAGTTGCCCTGAGGCCCACAAACTCTCTCTCACAGAGGCTTTGCCATGACAACGGACTCTGGCCACCACTGTGAAGAGTTCTCACTGCCATTATTACTGCTTCTGCTTTAGATAGAACGAAAGATCCTCTGAAATTACAATCAAGAATACAACCTATGCCGGGAGTTTCTGCACAGACCAGACTCCAGTGTCTACCTACCTGTCGCTGCTCTCCAGGACAAAGGAATTTATTAAATTTTGTCTGCTGTTTGTGATTACTATCCGTGGGAGGGGTAGTCCAAAGGAAGGTATGCTGTCATTATTGGAAGAAGATCCCATATTGCATTTGAATCTTCCCCCCATTACCCTGTCATACACATTCAGGAGATTTGCCACATTCTAGCTTATTGTGGAAATATTCCTCTAAACCGAATAGCTTTACATAGATCCAAGATTTGCTTCCAAAATTTACATAAAGTGGTCTTAATCTCTTTTCTACTTTTACAGTTCTTTGTTATTTCTGTTCAATGTGTACTTAACGTCTCATTAGTTTTCACAGCGAGTTGCATTGCTTCACTATTAAGAGCTCTCCCATTTTTTCCCCCTTCCTTTTGTATTTCTTGATACACAAAACATAAAAAAGACATACATACAAGGGTATGGAATGATTGCATAGAACCACAAACCTAGTAAGTTTAACACTATTTCCAACTCTGTATAATAACTGGCTGTATTTCATATCAAATCCTACTGAAACATGAATGGCATAAATAAATAAATATGAGAATGCAATCTTAACTTTTCCATTTTTAACATTCTCTTTGAAAAAATAGTTTAGATTATTTCTATTATTTTATGTAGCTTAAAAATTCTTGAATTTTTTTGAATCAGAATGGGGTAGAATTCTGTAACTTTATTTTTTTCTTCTTTCCTATAAAAATGTTTTGCCAAATTCTAATGTCGTGTTTTCTTTTCCTTTTCTTCTTTAGCTCATTTCTTCTGTTAACATATTTTACACATAATTTTAAGCAATTTATTGTCAAGTCATTGAATTTTGTAGGTTTTTGTTTGTTTGTTTGTTTGTTTGTTTGTTTTTGACGTTCCATTGTGGTATCTGTACATAGTACATACCACCCAGATAGTCCTTCAAGGGGACCTACTGTTCAGGAAAACTGAGAAAACTGAGAGCCTCCAGCTGCACAACTTTAGGTTCTCCATGGGACTTAGGCTAAAGCTATATTTCATCAGGTCTGCGGCCAGTCACTGATCATGTCAAGGATATAAAGATGGAATATCTGCCCAATATGTCATGCCTATAAGGAGAAACCATTCTCAGATCTCTCTGTCTATTTTCTCAGAATAATTCTATAACATGAGCCCTTCCTATCTCATCCTCTTCTTTTCTCTCTTTTTTTCTCCATTGGTATTAGACCTGCATCATGCCATGAGGCTCTTTCTATCACTCTTGAGCCCTCCCTCTTTTACCTCAACAGGAATTTACCATAATAAATCTTACTTGTGTTTAATTATATATTGATGTTTTCTTCTCAGATAATGTGAACAGTGAACATGGGTTCTGAGAGTAGTTTAAGAAAAGCAAAAAGATGAATTGGGTGGACTGGGTCACTTGCTGCCTGGCTAGCAAGGAGAATCCAATCCTAAGAAAAATATAGAACATAAAGTGATGACCAGCTGCTTAATATTTCATTGGCAGTGGAATGCCTTGGTGGAAGGGAACACCCTCACAGGTAAGGATCAAGTCATTTGAAGGACTGGGGGATTGGGATTAGGACAATATCATAAGAACAATGGATTTAGATGATTATTCTTGTTATACTGATGCACTATAGAGGAAACATAGTAAAATGATGAACACTAAAGGATAATTTGGACATGTGCAGTATGACAGTAAAAGATGACTTCATTTTGTATCTCCTATCAGAGACAAAAATACAAAGTCTGGAGAGCCTTCTAGAATTTCAAAGGCAACATACTCCAGACTCAGAAATACTATATGGGCCCATATACCAGGAGATTCAGACGCTGTTAGGCTTGAGTGGGATCTGAACAGGAAAAGAGCTTCTTAGCAGGTCCTGGCTACAATTCAAGCAACCGTTAGCCTGGGTCACAGTATCTGGCAGACTCTGTGGAGATAGAGATTTCAGTGGTGAGAATATACAAGTATAGTGTTTATAGCAAGGTCCAATGAAAGAATCATAATGCAGTTCCATGGGACTTGAGTGCAAGTCCATGCAATCTGTAATAAAAAATTGCAAGAGATAGCTTCTGAGTGCTATTGAGCCCTGGTAGAAAAAGAAGGCTGTCTATGGGACAACAACTGAATATTCATCCATATATACCCATGGTGAGCTGGTTATCAGATGGACACAGTCATAAAGTCAAAAGGGCCAGCAGCAGTGTATTGGAAATGGGACATCAGGAATCAATTCAAGAAGGATGAGAGAGCATGAGTAAGCAAATGCGAAGACAGCCAAAATCATCTCAGACTGTATCCACACCCATCTTCTACCTCTACCTATGACCATATGGGCTGTACCTATGACTAGCTTAAGAGGAAGGGAAAAGCCCAACTTGATTTATAGATAGGACATCTAAGTTTGTGAATTCAAGCCAAAATGGTTACAGTTACATTACAACTGTTTTTAGGGAGTGAGTTGAAAGACAGGGAAACATCTTCTAATAAACAAATCTGCAAATAGTGCACTTATGACACTTGCAGTGGAAACAAAAGTAGCCCTAGGTGACACTATAGACAAATTCTTGTGCTGTGGGCAAAGACTTGGTCAGGTTGTCAGGGTCTCACAGAAACAAAACGAAACAAAACAAAACAAATGCATATGATTAAAGGAGGAAGGCTGGCAAGAAGATCAGTGGGTGGAGATATAAGATATGTAGAGGTACAGTGGAATTGGTTTGTATCACCCACTAACACCTACCAGAATGCAATCCTCATGGAAGAGGTACTGAAAACCAAGAAGAAGAGTGACTTAGTCAGTACATGTTACAGATTTTGTCAGTGGCCAACCATAGAACCACCTCAAAAAGCATATAAACAAGGTAGACATGGTAGAAACGAAGGCTACACCGGATGCAACAATGTTCTCTTGGGTACCCAAACCAGTTTGACCACCGTCACCTCCAAATGTCTTATATGCAGTAACAGAAACCCAAACAGAGCCCCTGATATGCTGTTATTTCTCAAGGAAGCCAACTGACCACTTGATGGAAAATTGACTACATTGGATCCCTTCTGTCCTGGGTGGGCCAGCAACATATTCTCCCTGGATATGGCTTTTATCATCTTGCCCACAGAGCTTCATCCTGCACTGCTAACTGGGGGCTAATGGATTTCCTGATCTATGAGTAGAGAACCCCACAAAACAGTGGTTTTTTGGTTAGTTCTTCAGCCCCTTTTTTGCCAGCTTTTAAAATTCAGCAAATGCTGACAAAGGGGTAGCACTAACAGTGAGCCTCCCCTTCCTTTAGGATCTTGCTTTTCAAATCTCTGCTGCCTTAGCAGCCCTGAACTTAAAACTTTATCTTTCTGGCCACTCGGTATTTTTTGTTGTTCTTCTGGCTTCTCTGCTCCTTGTATATGGCCCTTTCCCTGTGTTATCTTCTCACTCAGAGATGAGAATCGGCAAGTGCCCTAAGAAGAAAAGCTTTACTTGAAGAGTGATGACTAATTTCTCCTTCGTTACCTTCTCTTAGCCTCTCTAGTCCTGGTTGTCTCCGCAGTTTCCAAATTTCTTCCAACAGAATTTTGTGGTTCTTGAATCAAAATTTCTAGGTGCATTACATTGCTACAAGATACTTATTCCTAGCTGGAAGTAGGAATGTGCTATTTGACCTAAATAATACTCTAAGAAAAAAATGCCAAGGTTACTGCTGTACAGATTCACCATTTAGGAATGACATTTGTGATTTTTTTTTTTTAACAATATCCCAGTATCAATGTTCAGTAGATATTGAACATGTTCAAGAGATACTGAACATTTCTTTGTTCATCTTAGTTTTTTTACCTCCATAAATGAAAAATCAATGAATGAGGGAAAAAAATAATAATTAGCTTTTTGAACTCACAATGTATGACAGAAAATATGTTTCTGAAATTCTTTATATGAATAAATATCCTCATGATAGTCTAATACCCTCAAAAGTAAATATTTTCACAAATGAAGAAAACTGAAGCACACAGACATTAAGAAACTTACCTGAGGTAACCAAGCTAGTAAACAGTAGAGCCAGCAAGTGAATGGAAGTTATCCAGCTTCAGAGCTCAATGACTTAGCAACTATTTTATTACAACAGTGAAAATATTTTAACAATATTAAATTTTAGTTAACTCCCATATCCTATCAAGAGAGAATGGAAAGTGGTAGAACAATGTTCAACAATGTTGAAACATACTAGCAACAAACTGATTTTTCTTCTTGCTCTTTTAAAAAGGATGAAAAAAGAGTTGATAAAGACACACTTGTCTTATATCATCCGATGCTACTTCATTCTAAGCCTGTTTACCAGCTAAAATCATTTCGTATATATATCCTGCCTTAGAAAACACTGTTCTAACCAATAAGTTAACCAAAATTATGTGTCATTGGATTTGTCTAAAGAAATCAAGAGATAGATAGGCTTTGTACAAAAAAGTAAAATTTATACTTTTCTAATTTTTTTTAAAAATTACATTTTTAAATTTTTACTTTTCATACTTTCTTTGGTAAAATTCTAGGAGATTCACTCTAATAAACTGCTATTAAGAGACTTCAGATAAATTGATTATGTGTTAAAAACTACAGAATAGTGACTTTCCACTTTAAATATCTTTTTTTTTTTTACTTTAAATATCTTTGAGGTTATTTAGTCAAGATGAACAAATCCTCATCTTCATGGTTTTTAGCTTTATGAGATTTGCCAATACAAGAAATAATAAATAAAAATATTAAAAACATATCTTAACAATTGAGGCAAAATGGTAAACAAACAAACAAACATAAAGGGGGAGTGTTGATTTATTTTTGTTTTAGTTAAATTGTCTCAGATATCTACAGCAATCAAATTCATTAGATAATTTAGCAAGTTTTTCCTAATATTTTTTCGAATACCCCCTCCAAAAACTGAACAAAGTATTTTTGTGAGATCATATTGTTTGAGAGCTAGTAAATGCAGGTTAAGAAAACCAATAAGTCAAAATATCCTAAGAAAAACATCAGCTGACATACTGATTAGTTTTTTTATTCATTTCCAATGAATGCAAATGACTGAAAATCACCTGGCTTGAAATAAGTTTTCTCAAAATTTTCTCAATTTCTATACTCCAAAAAAGTTTTCTTCTTCTTCTTTTTTTTTAAATAAAGATTTTATTTATTTCAGAGAGAAAGAGAGCACCAACAGGGAGAGCAGCAAGCAGAGGAAGGAGACTCCCGCTGAACAACAAGCCTGATATAAAACTAGATCCAAGGACCATGGGATCATGACCTGAGTGGAAGGAAGATACATAACCAATTGAGCCACCCAGGCATCCCTCCAAAAAAGGCTTTATCCACACATTGAGTAACTGTTACTTGGACCTATTTCTCTTTTACTTAGAAGCCCAATTATAACCAGATGTATACACAAGGGTTTGAGAAAATTAAAATATTATTAATTTTGCTTTTGGATAAAATCCTTCTATAATATTATGTGCCTTGTAACCTTGGGATCATTCAAATAACAGGAAAATGTCTGACACATAACCTGATTCCCAAAGCCAGACCTGCTGTCAAACGAAACAGTAAGAGCATATTTACTTCCTGTCACAAAAAGCTTGACTTTACTTTCCCAATTCAAATAAATAAATAAATGCATCAATCTGCATCCCATAACCAGCTCAGTTCTGGATTTTAATTCTGAAACACACAGGTAATTAGACGATATCAGATAGATGACAGAGAGACAGAGACATGGATAGCTTAAAGCACAGGGCCTTGAGGTGAGTGTGATGCCTAATGATATAATGCTCTACCTCTTTCTTCCTCAAGGACAATGCATTATTTGATTAGAATTGAGCAATGCACAAGTTGTGGTCATTGAATGAAAATTATTGCAGCATAATCCAGAATTTATAAGAGCTTTACCTTTCTTTTGTAAGATGAGAGCATGACAATGAGGCAAAGGGAGATAAGAAAATAGAAGATGCCTGATGGATCACATCGCCCACTGGAAAGAATACATATGGAGACTGAAAATCTGGAAATTGATTGCCTTAAAATTATCTGTGCCCACTTACCATTAAAAAAGTCTTTCTGGGGGACGCCTGGGTGGCTCAGTTGGTTAAACAGCTGCCTTCGGCTCAGGTCATGATCCCAGCGTCCAGGGATCAAGTCCCACATCAGGCTCCTTGCTCAGCGGGGAGCCTGCTTCTCCCTCTGCCTCTGCCTGCCATTTTGTTTGCCTGTGCTCACTCTCCACCCCGCCCCCGATAAATAAGTAAAATCTTAAAAAAAAAAAAAAGTCTTTCTGGGGTGCATCGGTGACTCAGTCAGTTAAGCGTTGGACTCTGGATTTTGTCTCAGTTCATGATCTCAGGATTGTGAGAAGGAGTCCCATGTTGGCTTGAGAGGCTCTTTCTCCATCTGCTTCTCCCCCCCACCACCGACTTGTATGTATACACTCTCTTTCAAATGAGTAAATCTTAAGAAAAAAATCTTCCTGACTCACAGGGGTACTCATTTCACCCAGTTTGAGGATTCTTATTGTGGAGATATATTTGTTTATACTTAAAGGCTTTTGAGTAGTTTACATAACTTATCTAGTTATTTTAGGGGAAGTTTTGAAGACCACATCTTACCATCAGGTATTCTTTTTCAAGTAAAGTTGACTAACTATATTCTCAATGACCCTAACAATGTCATCAATGTTTAGTACAACATGAAAGATATTTATAGTTATTTCATGAGACACTGAATAGATACCAGCAGCAGAACTCTCTTCCCCAGCACACAGAGGCATTATTTTCATTGTGTTTTTTCATTTTGAATATTTTCATAGTTAATATGATATATCAAAAACATTCAGATCTGTTTACAGACTGATAAAACAAGTAATAACCTACCATCACTCCAAATTTGATAAATGAGTAATTTTATTTCATATGATAAGAGGTAAGCATAATTAAAATGGTGTTTTGCATATTATTACACTTGCCCAGCAGTAGAATTTCAACTGCACAGCAAACAGCTTTTATACTTTTCTTTAAAAATTCCAAAGAACACATTTCCATTAGAGTATATAAAACATAATAGGTCTTTCTGAAGAAGCCAATTAGTTTGACTCACAATGAGAATAAAATATTCTAGATCAACAGATCTACTCTGGATAGGACTCCTACATTGTTTCTAAAGTCCAGATAAATCTTTAAGAGGGGTTGCTAAAAATGGAATCAAATGATAATGGAGAAAATAAGAGGCAAAAAAATCCATTAAAAAACCGTAAGCAACTGAGTCCCAAGTATGTGATGTTATATCTAGGAGCACAGATTTTAACTAGGGTGAGGCTTTCTATGCCATAGAGGAGAGAATAATAGCAATGTCTGCGAGTTCTTTATAATGAAGAGGAGTTTTAAAGAAAGTCTTTCTGGCTTGTGTTTTAACAAGGAAATTTTATAGGAATCCAAGAAATAGAGGTTGAAATAATTCCCCCAAAGAGGTTTCAGGTGTACTGAATCTTATTTCACTGTTGCTGACTGGTTTCAGTGTGCCTTCGAATAATTCATTTCTAGATCTTTGGGGGTGGTGGTGGTTGTTGTTGTTGTTGTTTTCAGGAAGCAGAATTAGTAAAGAAGCCTGTCCTATTTCATTGCTGACTCACTTTATTCCTTCTTCCTTCCCACCTTACAAGTATGTTTCTAATTGAAATGCATAGAAACATTTGCCCACTCAGGAAAAGAAACAGAGAAAAATAGCTTATAGTTAATCTTACTTCCTTTTGGATCCTTAAAATCAAAATTAAATCCTTTGAAGTCTGAATAAAGAAAAAAGAATAAGGTCACATTTGTCAAGCAATATACATTGTAGACATATTTATGGCATGAAATAGATTATTATTCCTAAAATAAATGCTTTTTATAAGAGCACAGCTTGTTCAAGATCCTGAATGAATTGGTGAAAGAGCAATGTATTCTGTGCAGAAAGCTAATAAAACCATATTGGGCATGTTATGCTATTAAGGAAACTCATATACCTCTTCATTATTTATAATACAAAAAATTAAAAAATGGAAAAAATTTATTAAAACTCATTGCCAAGTGGAGGAGCCTTGGAATTTTCAATGTTGTTTGCAATTTAATGGGACTGTTCCTAACATTACATAGCTTTCTTTTGTTAACTGGTTTCCTCATTCCAAGCTAAATCATCTCACTCCCAAAGGAGTCTCTTTCTTAACATGCTTACATCTACCAATGACACCAACAGCTTTCCAGTGACTGGGTCTCAACTCTTAGCATCATATTTAACACCTTTTCCCTTTTTGCCACCCACATGCAATGAGATAATAAGTTCTACATATTCTACCTTAATGATTCCCTTACAGATAACCTTTCTTTTCCATTGTCACTACCATTAGTCCAGTTCACATTTTCTAAATTTTCAACAAACTATGTTAATTTTCTAACAAACTATGGTCTCCAAACAAAATCCAGCCTGCTACCTGTTTTGTAAACAAAATTTTATTGAAACACAGCCCTGGTCACTCATTTTATATTGCCTATGACTGTTTTCACTCTTTATCAATGAACAGTTGTGACAGAGACCATATGGCCTGACAAACTGAATATGCTCTGTCTGGCTCTTTGTAGAAATGTTTGCCATCCCTTGACCTAGAATATTGTATGCATTCTAACAAGCCTCCTTTTCTTCAGACTCTCCAAAAGTTAATCCTGAGGGTTGAGTCTTTTTAAAACAACAACATTCATGAAAGTCTTATGCTCACATCCCTCAAAGCTTCATCTGTACGCTGACAAAACATATAATTCTTAGTTTGCTATTAGAAGCATGTGCACCATATACACTGGTGTAACCTTCGTCTCCTCCAGTTATTTACACATGCCGGACCTTCCCAATTATACCTGAAATAAACATCTTTCTTCTGTAGAAATACTGTATGATGTTACAAGCCCATCTAAAATAATTACTCCAGGGGCGCCTGGGTGGCTCAGTGGATTAGAGCCTCTGCCTTCAGCTCGGGTCATGATCTCAGGGTCCTGGGATCGAGCCCCGCATTGGGTTCTCTGCTCAGTGGAGAGCCTGCTTCCTCCTCTCTCTCTGCCTGTTTCTCTGCCTACTTGTGATCTCTGTCAAATAAATAAATACAATATTTAAAAAAAATAAAATAAAATAAAATAATTACTCCAGGAATTTTCCCCCAATTCATCCAGCCATATGGGAGCTTGCAGATATTCCTCAGAGAATTGTCCTTAATCTTTTCACTTTAGTCATTTGACTTCTACTTTAATTAAGTTACAAGCTTATTGAGGAATGAAACTTCGTTCCACTTTGTTTTTATCTGCTCTTGGTCTCCATTTTGTGCTTACATTTGTTTATTTAACACACATCTGTTTTGCAATTTCTATATTCCAAGCACAATGCCAGTAAAGGAGGATTCAGAGAAAGGGAGGGTAGTCTTCTGTCCTCAGCAAATGCACTCTTTCAGTATTAGAATTAAAAAAAATAAAGACTGAAGTGTGAGAAGTTTAAGGTAAGGAGATGCCCAAGAGGAAGACAAGACTTCTAGTTAAGTTTGAATAAAAAATAGAGGAGCGTCAGTGAGGTTAGCAACTGAGCTGTCTTAAATAGAAGACAGCCAAGTGTAAAATGGTAGAGGAGCATTTTGGGGAAAGAGAAATATATTGTGAAACAGCATAGGGGAAGTTCAGAGAAGTGTGAAAAGTTTCACAAATCTGTAGTTGAGCATGTGCTGAGTGAAGTGTTGTACAGTTAAAGCTATAAAGAGAGAAAGGAAAGAAGTCCTAAAAGTAGAGCTCTGAATGCCTTATTGGAGAGTTTAGACTCCACACTGTAGGCAATGATTCAAACACAAGTTCTAAAAGACACAGATATTGAAGGATGTTGGTATTTCTTTTTGTTTTGTTTTGTTTTTTGTTTTGTTAACATATAATGAATTATTTGCTTCAGGGGTACAGGTTTGTGAGGAGAAAAAAGGAGATTTCAGTCAGTCAGCTAACCTTGGGAAATACCCAATTAAAAGTAATTGAAGTCTTTTCTTCTTGAATTGGATTTGCACTGCTGACCAAATGGGGCATAGATTGTGGAGGACTTCCCAAATTTATAATAACCATGAAATACTTTTGCCTGAAAACATTGACTGATACACTATAGGAAATTTAGGAAACACTGCTCCGTGTCACAGAACAAAATTTCATCATTTTCCCCTTCATTTCACAATGAAATGTGTTCACAGTGACGAAACAGAGATAGGAAAATGATGGCGATACTGTTGCAGCAAGTTACATAAAAACAAGAAGGTCCTATATTAAGGTAGTAACAAAAAAAAAAAAAGGAAGGAAGGAAGGAGAAAGAAAGAAAAAGAGAGAAGAAGGAAGGAAGGAAAGAATGAAGGAAGAATTCAAAAGATACTTAAAAATTGATAGAAATAAGATTTGTTAACTAGATGTGAGGATATTTCAAGAAACATACTGATTTCATCACCACTTTGCCCCAAATCCCAAAATGGCTCACCATCTCTCATGGTATCTTGAAGTTCTGTATGGATATTCGTGCTGTGCTCCTTTATTCTTCCACACCTCGTCTGTCATCACCACACTTCCCCAGACTCTTTTTCTTCCTCCAATTCTGGCCTTTTTCACACAGTTCTCTCTGTTGTGCTTGTTTCAGTCTGACAGCCTTTACCCTGGCAGCTCCTTATCTGGATCTCTTTCTTTTCCATCTCATAAGTCAGTTAACTCAATACTTATATTTCAGTTATAGGCTCAAGTGTTTCTTCTGAAAATCTTTTCCTGATCCTCCTGATTAGGTTGAGTGTTTCATTATATGCTGTTTTGGAACAAAGTTTCTCTCATTCAAAGCTTTTAACATAGCTGAATTTTCATGGAATGTGTGTGTGTGTGTGTGTGTGTGTGTGTATGAATATTTGCTTAATATCTGTCTTATCACCTAAAGCAAAATCTCCAGGAAAGCAGGGAACAGTAAGTTGCTAGTGCATTTAAAAGTTCTGTGATACTAACTTAATATAATAATAAGTTGATAAAACAGGAGAGAGAGAAATCAAAGCTATCTCTAAGATTTATGACTTGGCAATGAGCATACAGTTATATTTATTGAGTAGAAAACACAAAAATGTATGGATTATGGAGATATGACTACATTTGTCTTTCAGTCTACTACTTTTGACATGCCTAAGCAGTTAGAATGTGAATTTGGCGATGAGGAGAAAAAGTTGGAGTTAGTAATAGGCATTTTGAATCCCTCATTGTAGTTAATGATATAATCCAAGAATGCTTTATCTAATGAAACAGGAAGTCTAAGAATGGCCCCCTGAAAGATAACTGTGTAATGGAAATCAGTGTAAGAGAGGTCTATGGTTTTTGATGGTGCGAACAGTGGTGGGAATTAAAACAGGAAGGACTATTTAGCACACAGATAAACAAGTTTCAAATGAGGAGGAAACATCACTGATGGACCCTGGAATGCTCTCAGTCTAGCCAAGTTTACTTGTAAGTTACACATTTCAAGGAGATTCCAGATGGAGATAAACAAGGTTGTATCCATGGGTAGTACATACCACTTGGATATAATTAATACTCTAGAACTTTTCTTATAAGGAAGAGGAAAAAAAAGCAGATAATCTATGAATCACTGTGCTTTGGTAAGTATGAGGATGGAAGCCATACAGATTTGGAAGATAGCTAAGATATAATATTTTTTTTTTTTTACATTTTACTTGTATGAACCTGACTATATTTCCTCCCGTTCCTCCCATATATATTAGAAGTAATTATACCTACTTTCCAGAGTTATCTGTATTAAACAAAATATGAATGAAGATAGTTATTTAACTCTTGGATCTATATAAGGTATTTGCATGGAAACCAAACCTACTTTAATACTTTGAAGATTAAAACAGGTGAAATGCTAGCCTAACTTTACCTTAACAGCAATATTCTAAAATATATGGTTGGGATTATTGTAGAGCATGAAATCATCTATAATACCTGGTTTGCTAAAATGTAACTTGGAGGTTGCTGGGGATGATGGAAGGTTTTGGAGAGGGCTTTAGGCCTTTGGAATGCCCCAGGGAGTTGCCTTCCCCAAGCTTTCTTATCCCAAACAGCAGCCCTTTGAGATGTATACATTGTCCTCTAGGCCCTGCTTAACAGAACTCCCAGAATACACAGATTAGTATATCTATCTTTCCTGTAAACAGATCCTCCTAATTCCAATGAGGCCCCTTGTCACATCATTTGCTTAAGAAACAGTGATAAAGATTTATGATTATCCTAAAGGACCATAAAGGCAGAAGCAAAGAAGAGCAAACAGTCTTCCTCTCTGAGTGTGAACCACCTAGTCTTCTCCTCTCAGGAGAAGCTAAGTCTGGAGCAATCTTACATCCATCGGTACAGGGATTGCTGGCCATTCCCAGCAACGGGGGACTTAAGGCAGAGTGGTCACGCAGGCTTCAGGAGTCCAAAGGCCTATGCCTTTCTTCGAAACCTTCCCACGTCCCCAGTGGCCTCTATGTGACATTTTAGCAAGCCAGGTATTATGGATGATTTCATACTCTATCTTAACCCCAACAATATAGTCAATGTACTTCTTAACAGAAAATGCAATAGAAGTACATTTCCAAAAAAATACTATAGCCTAGGCAAAAATCTATGTAAAAAAGCCCACAAAATTCAGAAAATCCATTTTATAAACTCTTTATCTACAACAGTATAAACAAGTATTGTAATCAGAATTCAAGTTCACATTAAATTCTAGAAATTTAATTCCTTATCGACATTCTAAAATAGAGTGAATAATTATCATCTAACCCTATTTAAATCAGTCAATATCATTTGAAAAAAGCACTGCAGTATATAAGAAAATAAGACTCAAGCTTAAGGACATCTGAAAATACCACTCAGAATTACAATATTTCTACAGTAAAGTATTTCATCCACCTCAGAATAATCCATAACACAAGCTGTGTCTAATGAATAAATAATTTCTAGAAAGTTTTAAAAGTTCTAATACCATAATCATTTAAATATATACATTAAAGTGGTTAAGGTCAGGTATAAAGATCTGTCCAAAACTTGAAATTGTTTTCTTCACACTGTGTTTCTATCATAATACTTGAAATGATTAATATTTTCTTTGAAAATTAAATGTTAAATTGTCTAGAAAAATAACAGATGCAGAAAATATTAAAATTGTCTTAAATTTCAGTTCCCAGGTTACAGAAAAGTCTGAGTAATTTTTAAATACATTTTTTGTTCTGTTTCAAAGTCCTATATAATATCTATTAATAAAAATATAAATCTGACAGAAAAGAACAACTGTAATGGGTGGAAAATATGTATATGTCTTATTTTTAATAAAAATTTATCATTTTTAAAGAAACATCTTTAATCACCATAAAATCTATAGAGAAAAATAAGAAAAATATACTCTTTAATAACAAAAAAAGTCTATAAATGAGAATTTACTTTTTAAAAGTAAACTTGGGACGCCTGGGTGGCTCAGTGGGTTAAAGCCTCTGCCTTCGGCTCGGGTCATGATCCCAGGGTTATGGGATTGAGCCCTGCATCGGGTTCTCTGCTCAGTGGGGAGCCTGCTTCCTTCTCTCTCTCTCTGCCTGCCTCTCTGCCTACTTGTGATTTCTGTCTGTTAAATAAATAGATAAAATCTTAAAAAAAAAAAACAAAAAACACTAAACCTGGGATGTTTTCTCATGAAGTAATAGAGTGGCAGTTTCTCTATGTAACCTGATTAATAGTGTTAGCCAAAATGGATGATTCAAGACTTTACCCTATTGTCACAGATTTATTGTTCAAACTAACTATTCATTTCAAACTTTCCATTGGATGATATACAAAAATAATGAAAGTACTTTAAGAGATTTTTTTAAGAGTTTTTTTTTCCATTTTATTTTATTTTATTTCTTTTCAGTGCCCCCAAATTCATTGTTCATGCACCATACCCAGTGCTCCATGCAATATGTGCCTCCATAAAACCCACCACCAGGCTCACCTATCCCCCCCAAACCGATGTATATAGTATAATATATTCATTTTATATTTTTACTAATAAACTAAGATATATCATAAATGAAGGAAATATACTAAGAAGATCTAAAAGTTAAGGAAAGGCAAGAATTGAATTATAAAAATTAAACACAATCACATTGATTTAAGAACATGATGCTAAAATGATGTAAATTTCATTGTTCTGGAGAATCATACATAATTCACTTTTGGAAAATTTACCTTGTGGGAGAATAACAGGAAGAGATAGGAAATATTCATGTTTAGAATTAAAGTGTTTTTGGATGAACATTACCAAAGTAATGATGGCTGGCCAATTTTTAAGTATGACACACTTTTCATCCACACAGCAACAAAAAAGGAAGAGACAAGTACATAAATGTAGTATTTTAATACTCTGTTCAGCTTTGAAAGAAATGTAATTTTAGTGTATCATATAGTAACTGCTGAAAGACTCACAGCAACAGAATCTGACTTGTAAATTCCCAGCCAGTATTTTCAATACTGGCAATAACTTAAAGGTCATTAGCGAAAAGTAAGATGCGGTTGTCATCTCTAAACAAGACACAAGATAAACAATCTGGAGACCTTCCACATGACAGCTAATATCTATATGTGAGTCCTAAACCCAACAAATAGTTTACTCAGGATCCTAAAGAGACTTATGTCGCCATCAGACAAATTATTGTTGTAGTGAAAAACATTAAGAACACATTCTCTCCAAAATAAAGTTTCCATTTAGGCACAGTCAGCAGGGCTTAATTAGAAGGCATGAATAATTGAACGTGCTGCTGCTCTCTCTGAGCAACAAACTTAAGAGTTATGTAGAAGCACATTCCTGTTAGACAAAAGGGCACACTGCACTGAATCATTCTTGACTGTTTCCCCCTCTCTGACGGCAACCTTTTTCAGTGATAATTCAAATGAATACCCTCTGAGCAAATACTATAAATATAGGTCTTCAGTTAAAATGGAAAAACAAACAAACAAAGCAAAACAAAAAAATTCCTGCAATCTCTACATAAAGCCAAGTTTCTGGAAAAAAATAACAGAAACACAGAAGGAGAGAAGAAAAGGGTATGAATTAAAAATACCTTAGAATATTGAAGTCTTCATAGAATTAGTCATGCTGGCAACAATGTTAGACACCAAGCTCACAAATGTTCTTGACAGGAGCACAGTTGAATTTATGCACCTATGTTTCACTCTCTATCAGCCCCTCTTTAACTGTATGATAATAAACCAAATGCCTAATGCTTGCCTGTGATCCCTGGTGGCTACTTCAGGTCCCATTATGCCTAGGAGCTCTTTAAGGAGGCCCAGAAGAGTTAGCTGAGGTGATTAAGAATGTATCTGTTAGGCAGTTAGGCATAAGCCAGGAGGGCTAAAGCAGGGGCTGCCCACACCCTCGGTGCCACCCCAGGGGGTTATTACATTACCAGCCACACATTCAGATCCACCTCTAAGGGCTAACAGAACAGGAGAGACCCTAGCCACAGAGCTGTCCCAAAAGCCATCAGGGGACTTCTAATAAGTGAGCATGTGCACAAAAGGTGCCCTTAGGTTACCTTAAAGTCACAACAAAACCCATTGAAAACTCATAAATATGCAAGACATAAATACAATTATAACAAACATGCATCAAAGGTAGGCGCATGCGCAGAAGCCAAAATGTGCTAGAACCACCAGCTGTCCATCAAAAATGTCAATCAAAGCCAAACTTACACATACACAAAGCAGACTTAAAAGGATGCAGCAAGAGCTTCTCTGTACCATTGCCCCTCTGGCTTCAGCAGAAGTGTACTATGCTTACCTACTCAATAAACTCTATTTCCCCTTTCTGGTCTTTGGTCTCCAGTTCTTTGGTGCATCTGAGACAAGAACCGGGCAACCCGATAACATACCTACCAGTAAGTAGTATATAATGAACTAAAAAAATGTTAAGACACAAACACGCAACAAAACTCAAATACCTAAGCAGTAACAAAACCAAAGAAACAAACAAAAAAGACGTAACTCACAGGGTTTAATTACCTGGATCATCCCACCGAGCACTTATTTCCCAGGAGCTGCGTCCAGCACTGCGATTTCTGTTTTACTTTTGTTTTTACTCACTTCTCCTATTCGGAGCCGTGTGTCATCTCCTTGGATCCCCTGTTTATTCTGTAGGACTAACCAAAGGAGCCTCATCTCTTTCTGTGTTTATTAGTTTGTCTACTTTAACAAGGATTTGCCACCCACTCCTTGAAAGCTACAGCTATGGCTCTGGCTCTTGTTGACCTGGCACGGCCCTGCCTGCCCTCTCTATAAGCTTCTATCGTATTCGTCTCTGCCTCTCTCAAATTCCTTCTCTTTTCATATTCTGTGCCATGCCTGCGGAACCCCCTGGACCTGCAGAAGCAGACATCAGCGCACATGGTTAAAGGTGAGGTCACAGGGCAGTTTTTTCACATTGGTAATGCTCTGACTGGGCCCACCACAGTGACCCCGCTACAGGCTGACCACTTCTACTTTTGCTTTTTGGCTCTCTCCACTTGCTTCTCTCAGCTCTCAGAACAACCAGCACAGTGCTTCTACTTGAAATTACTTCCTGGCTGCCTTTTAGAAGATAGCTCTTCACAGAAGCCCAGAGGTCTCCCCTGCTGTCCCTGCAGCAGAGTCTCCAATTCCAGGATGCCAGCAAGGAGGCATTTCTGTGGGGGTGACTACCTAGAGAAGTAACCTGGGGTTATTACTCTGAAATAGCTTTCATTTCTTACCCAGGATATTTGAACCACACCCGGTAAATTCCTTAGCCAATGCTAATTTACCTATAGCTATCCTCAAATATTTTGTGCATAAAATTTTAAAAAGTATCATCCAAAATACCTTAATTTGTAGAGACAGAATAGTGCAATAATTCAGGATGTAGACTATAAGCAGAATGCCCCAGATTCCAATCTCAGGGCTGCTACCCAAATGAACTTCACTGAGTCATTTTACCTCTCTGTGCCTCCATTTCTTCCTCTGTAAAATAAGACAATATTCCCCTAAAGGTTATTAGGAAGAATAAATGTGCTTAATCATGTAACATGTTCAGAAAAAAATGCCTGCCATGGATATGAAGCACTGTATCAAATGTTAGCTATTAATATTATTATGATTAGCATTGATCGGAGAAAGTTGGATATTAGTCTTTACTTTCTACTAATTCACTGAATAATTTTATAAGCACTTGAAGCTCTTTCAGTATATTTTACTTTTTAATAAAGAATTGCTAGCTCATACCCAAGATTTTTTTCCAACATCAAAAATATGCATTACTTAGGAATTTCCTTGGCTAAGTATACATTCAAACTTAAGCAAAGTTGTTCTTCAAATAGTTACAATTAAGAGTACTTAATTGTTACCTTATTCTTGAATTACATATGATCCCAAGACAACCTCTTAGATAATATAGATTAGGCACATTAAAAATTTTTATTGACTATATACATATTTTATAATGTGATTTCATTTAAAAACTATATCAATAGGGATTTTCTCATGTTATTTATTTGATATTATTACTGCAATGTGCATTGTTCATATGAACAGTTATTCCTAAGAAGAAGAAAATATTGAAATTCATTGTCTTCTTTTTCAATAATGAAATTCTATGTGGATAGTTCTGAAGTTTCTTCTTATTTCAATTCGTTGTGCATGTAATATTACATAGCCTGAAGTATATATAAAAGCTAAAAATAAACCCACATATTCCTTAGCTTATAACTATGATATGTTTCTGGTAAAGCACAAATAACCTTTCCATGACAAAAGTTTCAGAAAGCTCAATGAGAAACTGTTTAGAAAAAAAGGCAGTCTTAAATTTGAAAAACAACTGAGATTCAAACAGAGAAATGGTCCACTAGTATAAGAAACACTTACAAAGCATCCATTTTTTTTCTAGTAGACATTGATCATTCCTCAAAAATATCCGGGTTTGGAAGCTCATTATTTCATAATAATGAAATTATTGTACTTCTGAAATTGTACTTATGAAACAAATTGTGTCAAAACCTACCTCCATATCATTTCCCTCCACATGCCCTGCTTCTTCTATCTAGAATGAGAAATAAATGCATGATATTAAGATATTTCTTATGATACAGTTTCTAGTTTTTAACTGTCCTAATTTTTCTTCTTTTATCATATTCTTCTTTCTAGTTTTCCTCTGCAAATCTCGGGCAATTTCAAAATCCTTCCTTGTTTCATTTTAGACATAGAAGATATAAAGTTCAATTTAATAAAACACATAGTTGCAACTCAAAGGACAAAATTATTCTTCATTTATTAACAATTTTTATTTGGCTTCTTCAACAGTCTCCTTAGAAAATAAGAGTGACAAAAATATTATATTTAGTCTAAAAATTAGAATGACCCATTATGATATATTATCAACTATAAAGAATACCATGAATCTCTTTGTTTTCCATATTACCATCAAGCACTGTGTTACTGGTTTTAAAGTCCAGGCTACTACTCGTCCATTTTTATTTATGGCTAAAATTAATTTCTCCACATTTTCTATTATTAGGCAAGTACATTCTAAAAAACAAAGCAAAACAACAACAACAGCAACAACAGTGAAAGTGTTATGCCTTCATTATAATATTAGGAAATATGAAGTATGTTTCATTAAATTATATTGCTCAAAGTTGCAAATGGCTTATACATGAAATGATTCTTTTCTTTTTCTCTTAAATGTGAGAAATTAAGCACATATCTTCTCAAGGATATAAAACGAAAACTTTTAACAACTCATCTGAATGGATAGGTGTCTATCTGTATCTTTCTCCATGTTAATGGAATCACACCTGTAGACTGCATAACTATAGGGATAAATATTTAGGAGAGGATCTTGTTCATGATGTCCCACGCAGGACTGCAGGTGATTGTGCTATACCTGCCACAGCATAATAATGGGTGCTTCTCATCTATAAATGGGGGTTAGAGGTAGAAGTTGAAGAATGGTTAAAAACAAGAGACAAAGGAAAAAGGAAGCATAATCCTTTTCAGAATTTGAAATGAGTCATGCTGTAGTCAAGTTTATTTTTTACAAAAATTACATGAAAACTTCAAAAAATCAATGAATATGAAATTGCTGAATTATTATTAGCAATGGTGTTGGTGGAAGTTGGGGAGAGGACATGTCATGGTTGAATAAAGGTAATTTACATGAATCATAAATTATGGGAAGAGAAATAGTCACTCTAATAATTTTGCATTTTGAAGTACACGTTTTATGCATTTATGAAAGTGCCCCATAAATTAAGTAGTATATTAAAGAATGAGAGAAAAAGTAAATATTTTATTCAAACCAGTTGTTTCATTTTCCTGTTTTATTATATATCACAGAAAAGTAATTCAAAATTCATAACTAAACCCTGTCTTTCATCCAGAAAACAATCTCTGCTTCCATATTTAAACTTATTTTTAATGGGAAAAATGTATATTTTACATATTGTGTTAGTAATAAAATGTTGGCTTATTTTATATAATATTTTGGCCAGAAATTCTGAGCTTTTTCCTGTGTACTTAACGTTTATCTAATACAACCTAACAGGAATTCTGCAACAATTTAGGCAATTCTAGTAAAGAAAATTTTTAGTTAAAACTAAAGCTCTAATGAGGGTGTGACATCATTTGTATCAAATTGACATCAGTTTCCAAGTGACATGGGCAAGTGCTAATGTTACTAACTCGAAGATACTCAAGTACTGTGCCTTAAGGCAACTATCACATGTAACTTGAAAACAAGCCCACGATTTAGTCAAGGGTCTTCATGAGTCCTGGGAGAGAATTTGGTTCTAGCTTATGTCTGGGCACCTAAAAAAGATAAATACTGTAATTGCAGATCTTGCAATTAAGACTCTAAAGCTTTTATTAATACTCTAGAAAAACACAATTGCCTCAAAAAACAATTTTTTTTTAAAATTTAGCACTGTTTCTTATATTGAATTGATAATTCCCTACTAGTCATCTAGTATGCCATTCTAGCTGACTGAATTTAATGACACTATATTTGGTACTTTCAGGAGAAATACAATAATTGCTTTTGCTGTGCTTACTCAATGAAGAACTGACTTTCATGAGGATCTTTCCAAGTTGTCCTCATAGTCTGCAGATAAAGCCCAGGAAACTGTCTCACTAATAACCCATACTCTCTGATCATTGGGTGAAACTATATTTTGGAATTTTTATACTTACATATCCATTAGGTCACTTGAATTTGTATATTCTTTTTTTTTTTTTAAGATTTTATTTATTGGGTTGCCTGGGTGGCTCAGTGGGTTAAGCCTCTGCCTTCGGCTCAGGTCATGATCTCAGGGTCCTGGGATCGAGCCCCACATCTGGCTTTCTGCTCAACAGAGAGTCTGCTTCCCTCTCTCTCTCTGCCTGCCTCTCTGCCGACTTGTGCTCCCTCTCTCTCTCTGTCAAATAAATAAATAAAAATCTTTAAAAAAAAAAAAGATTTTATTTATTTATTTGACAGAGAGAGCACAAGTCGGTAGAAAGGCAGGCAGAGAGAGAGGGAGAAGCAGGCTCCCCGTTGAGCAGAGAGCCTCATGCAGGCAGGGTTCAATCCCAGGGTCCTGGGATCATGACTTCAACTGAAGGCAGAGGCTTTAACCTACTGAGCCAGCCAGGTGCCCCTGTATATTCTTTTATTTAACTTCTTGATATAAAGACTGCTAATGCCTGACCGTACATAGAGGTAAGAATACCACTAATTACACACACTAGAAAATGCATCTAAAAAAAAAATTCAACAGAGGAAAATTAAACTTATAAATATTAATTACAGAATTATTTCTCATTAGAAACCCTGTCCAACAACAGAAGAATAGCTAAATATTTTGAACATCTTTTTAGATAAATGTTTTTAGCCATAAAGTTCTAATTATGAGGACAATTTGATGATAATTCTCAAGATGTTAATGAAATAATGTAAACTGATGAAAGTACAGTATAATTTTAATCATATAAGCAATAAATATACATGTGAAAACAGAAGGACAATTGGACTTAGTCTTGAGAGGATCTTTGTAATTGTAAATAGATGATTTTTTTTCCTTTAAAAATGCTCTTTATTAATGTTATTGTTAAAAATATATGTATGTACATGGTTTTGCATTGCATAAAATACAGTTAGTCCAATCATCTGATTTGCAATAAGGTAGAAATGGCAGAGTTCTAGCTCTGTCAGAAAACTCTCTCTATTCTAAGCACATTTAATTAAAATGATAGAGTCATATATATCTGACTTTAGGTAAGTATTGTGCAGTATAGACTAGGAAATGAGATCTATGGCGATATGTAGAGGGAAGAGTCTATAAATAAACCATGACATTCTATTCACAACTGAGCCAGAAGTGCTTGGGTTAAAAATATAGATACTATTATTAAGCCTATAGGTGCCCTTCACTAGGCCTTATATTTATTATGTCACTTAATTGCCACACTTATGTTATGTGATGGCTATTATTATCAGCTCCACTTTACAGATGAAGAAACCAATTCTTAAAGAAATTAAATGACTTGCCTGAAATTGCAGAACAAACAAATGGCCTAATCAATTCTAAAGCCAGTTCTGTTGAGCTCAAGAACCATTGACTTTAATCCCCATACCGCTGCCTCAACAGGAAAATGATCCAGTTTCTCACTATCCCCACAGAAAACCTGGCTGTATTGGGAAATGGGAACCCATCATGGTTTATAGTGTAAACTTTGTTGTCAGGGCAAATTGGTCGAGCATAGGCAAGACATCTTATTTTTGCCAGTTTTAGATTTCTCTTAGTAAAATGAAAATAATAGTAATAAAAATAGTAATACCTTTTTTTCCTGCAAAGGGTTTTTATAAGTTTTAAAGAAAAAAAGCTTGGCATTTCCTCCACTCATTCAGCCAGTAGTCACTGAACAGTGACTTTGTTCCAAGCCTTCAGCCAGGGCCCAGACACATGAAGATGAGTCAGTGTAGGAAGAGAGAAAAACAAACTGTGTGAATCAACTCGGACTATGAAATGTGTGTTAAGTATCATGAAAGAAAAAGAAAGATGGGGAGAGATCTTAACTAGGTCAGGGGGTGGAGAAGTCCTCCCTGAGGAAGTACTCCGTCATCTGGAATTTGAATGATAGAGAATTAATAAACAAAAAGTGTGAGGGAGACTTTCTGGGGGAGAACAGCATGTGTCAAGAGCCTGAAGCAGAAAGAAGGGTGCTTGAGGAGTAAAAGTAAGACAAATCAATCACATTTTACTCCCAAAGCTCAGAAGCTGCATAAAATGATACTGGAGAGATACCACAACCACTAGACAAAAAAGATTCCTTTAGATCCTTTAAAAGATGTTGATCTTTTCATCGACAAAGACGAATGATAAGTCGTTCAAGGGTTTTGAGTAGGGACGCCGGGCTGTCTCAGTCTGTTAAGGGCCTGACCCTTGGTTTCAGCTCAGGTCACAATCTCAGATCGTTGGGATCTACTACGGAATCTAGCTCCACACCTCCCAGGGAATAGGCTGGAGAGTCTCTCTCCCTCAGCCTGCTCACATCACAGGTGCCCTCTTTCTCTAGAATAAATACATCTTCAAGGGTCTTGAGTAGATCAGGGGCCTAATCTGATTGGGTTTAAAAATAATTCAGAAACTGTGGGAGAGATTTGGAATAGATGGATATAGGGAGACAAATTAGCCAATAGCAGGGGAGAAGTAGGAGATCCAGGTAGTAGGGACTAAGGCTAAACTCTGAGGATTTCCAGCATTTAAATGTCTCCCGGAGGAAAAGGAGCCAAACAACAAGCTTCTGGACAAAGAACACCTAGAGAGGTGAAGAAAAACTAAGGCTGGACGGTGTAGTGAAGTTAAGGTAGAGTTTCAAGGAAGAAGTGCTTAATACTGACAAGTGTAATTTAAATGTCAGCTCTAATTGGAAATAAAATGTGCCATTGGATTTAGGGACAAGGAGTTCATTACAATGGAAAATTTCTTCTTTGACTTTACTTTTAGCAGGGATTTAGGTTTTGGTTTGGTTGAAAGATGAAGGCATGATGAGGCATAGTAAAATTTTTACGAGTTTATTTGAGCAAACATTGATTACAATGGGGTAGCACATAATTGGCAATGATTAGGAGAAATCCAGACAGGACTTAGGGGCCAGGGGCTCCTATTTATAAAGAAGCTATGGACATAAGGAAAAAAAAAACAAAAAAATCAATGGCTATAGGTTAAGGTGTTGCATGGTTTAGGAAAGCCTAGCTCACTTTGTCTCCTTCATTGTGTAAATTGACAGTCAGATTATTTTGTAATTCATGATACAAAATGCAATCCTATGACCAAATGGATGAAATTGAATTCACACTGATAATCATGTTTTCTTTTCTGGGAGTTGCAACCCTTAAAGGGTTTTATAACTCTGACTTGATTCTATTGTTTGATTCCAAGAAATATTGTTTTCTGAAAAGAAATCCCATATTTGCTATCTATAGAGAATATCACTTTTATCTTTACTCTATGAGTTACTAGTTAATCAAATTGGTAGTTTTTTGTGAGTCTTTAAATCTTTCCTTGTTTGTGCAATTTCTAACAAAACCAGGGTTTGCCCCTGCCCCCATTTCAATTCTCTAAAGAAAGTACTCCCCCAAGTCATAAATGAATTCAAATTTCCTTTGGAAAAAGTCATCTTAATATCTGAACTGTACTTCTAACCTTTTCAATATATCCTCATAGCTGGTAATCTTCCTACAGGCAAGTGGCAATTACTAGGATTTGTGAGCAAATAAAGATATGCTGAACTGTGTAGTCACGGGTTTCTAATCTCAAACTAGCTTGACCTTGTAGACTCCATATAATGGCACACAGTAAAGAATAAACTGCTACAGTAGAAAGAAACAACAAAAAGAGAGGACAGGAACTTAATCAGTTAGACATGTTAGTGCCTTCAGGCACTAAACTGTCTCATTCTTCCTGAACTGAATGGTATTTATGAAAGTGCTGCTCTTCCTTCTGGTATTCTGATATTTCTCCCCATCAGCTTTTCAAGTCTTGCAGAATCTTGTGCTTTTTGTTGTGGTTGCCGTTATTGTTCCAAAGAAGTTGTCACATATTATGTGGCAGACATGAACTCAAACTAACACATTCTTACAAGTTAGTTCCTAGTTTAGTGATACTGGCAAAGGCCTGAGCACAGCTCTTTTGAAGTTTATAAAGCCCTGAAAACAAAGGGTGAGGGCATATGAAAATCTGTCCTCATGAGAAAGCATGCTAATATTTATGTCCACAGGAGCAGAACCCATATGATTAGAAGTGGAACATCGACATAATAATAACACAATGATCCAGTATCAATAAATAGCAAAATTTTGAGGCTTTATTAAATACTTTTTTTTTTTCATATTCACAGATAGCAACATAGTACAATGTATTCCACTTTATAATAAAAAAAAGAAAAGATAATGAAAGGAGAAATACCTGCTGTGTCCCTTGTTAACAATTACATTTGGGAAAAATTTTCATCACTTTTCTTTCTTAGCCTTCTTTTTCCCCATATTCACTAATTGTGCATTTCTTCATTTATAGTTTATTTGGAGAAGTTAGAGTCTGCTGTGTCATTTACTAATTTTTGTCAACAAATATTTACTGAGCATGTGCTATTTATGCAGGGTGCTGCTAGGCTCTGGGGATGCAACGCTGAACAAAAGCCAACATTGTCTCTACCATCACGGTGCTGGCGGGCAGGTGGTAAAAACGAGCCAACCAAATCACTTCTGGAATAAACCCCAAATTGTCCTTGTGGAATTGTTGCGGAGCAAAAAAGGTATATATGGGAATTGCATGTGACTGAGGAAGTCAAGGAATGCTGACTCAGCTATACTGAGGAATCCACGCTACAAAGAGGACAGTGGAAGGCATTCCTGGCAGAGGGAGCAAAGGAGTAGAGTGAGCACAAGAAATCGAAATGATTCTACTATGCTTGGAGTAGAGGAAAAAATGAGGGCAAAAACTGGAGTAAATTGGACCAGTTAATTTTTTTCATGATAGTCCAAAATGTTAAATCTTAGTGTCTTCATCTTTATTATTATTGTTATTGTTATTATTTAGGTAAGCTCCACACCTATCATGGAGCTTGAACTCAAGACCCTGGAGATTGGAGATCGAGAGTCTCATACTCCACCAACTAAGCCCACCAGGCACCCCAGTGTCTTTGTCTTTAAAAATGGGATTATGTGGGGCACCTGGGTGGCTCAGTGGGTTAAAGCCCCTGCATTTGGCTCAGGTCATGATCCCAGAGTCCTGGGATCAATCCCATAATAGGGCTCTCTGCTCGGCGGGGAGCCTGCTTCCCCCTCTTTCTCTCTGCCTGCTTTTCTGCCTACTTGTGATCTCTGTCTGTCAAATAAATAAAATCTTTAAAAGAAAAATGGGGTTACGATATTTTACTTTACTCACTAAGTACTAATTTGTGTTAGTTACAGTAATACCTAACTTCCGTTGAGTGTTTCCTGTGAGACAGAAACTTCGCATCTGTTAGCATGATCTAATTGAAGTAGGTCCTATCAGTATCTTCATTTACAGATGAGAACTTGGAGGACCAGAACATCGAGGACCCAATAACTAGGTCAAGGTCTTATCAATAAAAGAGGCATAAATATGAATCACACCCAGGCACTCTAGTATTTGAGATGAAACTTGTAGCAACTATGGATACATCCTTCTCTTCTGAAAGAAACTTGATTTGGCTTTTTCATCTCAACTGATAGGCTAACTAACACTAACACATTGGTTTTACTAATGTCACCAGATTTTGATTAAGCCCAGTTTATTTTCTGTCAACAAATTTGGATAAGCTTTCAGATGCAAAGAAATTAATAAATCCAGCCGAACTCCTGCTTTTTGTTATAAGTGTTTCTCCTTGACTTGATTACAAAGAAATCCCACAAATGATGTTGTAGGAAACTGCTGTTGTCTGCTGATAATTTGATTTGCAACAAAGCAAAAAGGAGGGAAAGCTTTTTTTCATTTTTTATTTTGACTTATTAAACCTTAAAATGTACATCCTGCTAAGAAGCTGCGGGGTACTTTAAACCAGGTTATTTTAACTAAACATAAATACAGCACAAATTGGATGTCCCCTCAGGCCTTTGAACTGACTTGAAACTTAGACTGTACCCAGGCATTCAGTTTTATCTATGTATGTTCTTGGAACAGAGCCAAATTCTCAGCAGAAACATACATTTGCAGGCATAGGACCAGCTGCAGAAGGTTTTGAAACTATGAGCACTGGCACTTTCTAAAAGCTGAAAAATACAGAGGATCTCAGAACTTTAATTACTTGACTTCTCCAAAGGCACATATAAAAACCCCCTATTGTCTATGCCTAAATCTTCATGGCTGGGGTGTGATGGGAAAAAGGTATGTTTGGAGCTTGACGTGTTGTGCAGTCCTGGTCTGCCATTTAGTTTTGGCAAATTGTTGACATTTTATTTTCAGTTTTATTGTATCTTACTGTGTGTTTGTGTGTGTGTGTGTGTGTGTGTGTTCTTGGAATAGCTCAGAATACCCACAAATTGTCAACATTGTTATGTTGAAGCTGACTGCTTTGAATTACCAGTATTTGGAAGTGTGTCCTTCTGATATTCATTTCTTTAATAAATTTTAAAACATGTCTCCCTTTGTAGCTTGCTTTCCTTTTCCTGGGAAACAGCCTTCCATCATAATGTCTTTCTAATGACTGCATCATTTTATGCCTTCATCGTATGGAAGGTTCATCTTTCACAGCAAATAAAGTGCTCAGATTTGCAGAACATTCATAAAATAATCTTTCCAAAGTTATTTTAGCTGCAGTGATATGGCCTCAAGTACCGAAATCTTAAAAAGGCTTGAAAGGTTTTGGAGTTAAGTGGGGTAAAAAAGCACTTCCCAAGACTCATCAAAAGAAATGTATATCAACACTTCGATTAAGACAAAATGGATTTGCTCTTTTAAGTATGACAAGAGAAACAGGTATCTAGCCAAGTAATGTCTTCTGATTTCAGGCACATTTATTGATTTTTTTTTTTAAGATTAGCTTAT
This sequence comes from Mustela nivalis, assembly GCF_964662115.1. Classification (NCBI taxonomy): domain Eukaryota; kingdom Metazoa; phylum Chordata; class Mammalia; order Carnivora; family Mustelidae; genus Mustela; species Mustela nivalis. Next base: position 73,185,736 of record NC_139023.1, on the reverse strand, counting down.
TTTACTGAATTCTGCAACTATATCCTGTAATATCCATCTGAGGCCCAGGTTTTATAGCACTAAGGATGTATTCCTTTTCCTTAGGAAAGCATGAAGTGACTGAAAGAGATGGTCATCACCCTATGTCCAAAAATAGAGTACCATGTCCTGCTACGGTGTGAACACCATTCCCAAGCCTGCCTGTTTATAATGCAAATGAAAAAATGACAAATACCGTCTTTGGATGACTACAAAGGGAGTGAACTTGAAATAAACCATAGAAAGACTGTTTATTTTTTTTCTGGGCTCTTGGTGCTAAATGTGATGTTGAGAAATGCAACATAAATACTGGAGGCCTTTCGAATTACTCCAGTAATTTGCAGTCGCTTAATAACTTAAGATACCTGAACTTATATTGATTAAAAACTTTGGCTTCCCCCCTGTGCTAAGTGTTCTGGGGCTTCACAGAACTTTCCAACATATACAAAAAGACATTCGCAGCTGAAACTTTGAGACATAGAAAAGAAGACCTTCAAAATCTGATGAATTATATGCCAACCCAAGGCCCTTGTAGCAGTAGACTAGCTCACACTTAGAGGGATAAATCAAAGCATTAATCGGTCTTGTCACTAAAGCAGGTGTTTTGACTGCCTTTATGGTTCATTTTCATGCAAAAGGGTTGTGGGATACAGAAATCACAAGGGATTGCAAATAAATGGCATTGACAGGACTGATGCCATCAGGCGAGGGGGCCGAAATCGGCCTGTCTTTTCATATTATGAAATATACCTAATAGCAGTGACTCCTTAAACCCTCAGTCTACAATCGTCTGTTTGGGAGCTCAGAAGTTTTCTCCTTTTTTTTTTTTTTTTAAATCTTTTCTTTCTTATTTTCTTCTTTTATTTACTTTTTTTGATATGCCAAAGGCATTTCCTTTCTTTTCATGATAAACCATTTCAGCCACCATAGCAGGTTTCAAATGTTAAAGAACCATGGCGCACTTGACTGGACAGAAGAATTTTTGTTTTTGAAAGAGTTTAAAACAGGATAAACAAACTGTGTGATGTCGTTGCTGTATGAAAGGAAAGGAGGAAAAGAAGCCCATCCTACATTCCCCTCTGGGCTCAAAGTTCAGTAATAACAAAACTATTATTAAAAAGATCCAGCAATGTAAAGAATTGTGAAGATATTGGCTTAGTACAAACGTTGTATCTGGTTAAGTGTTTCTAAGTTTGGAAAAATAATTTAAAACTTAAAAATCTCAAATTTATGGTTAATCTGACATCTTATAGATCTAATTTCTTATTTTGAAATTTTGTTAGATTTGTTATGTGAACAGTCATAGATGGAGTAAAAGTTAAGGTGAAAACATAAACGAAATTATTGTTGAAAATTCTCTAGTAGATTACGTGTTTTTTTTTCCCTATACAGTGGTATACTTTTGGATAAATTCCAAAATTACATGCCAGCTAGTTAATAAGCAATTATTGAGTACTTATATTTGTTCTAGAAATTATTTTAAGCACTTTATATGTTCAGTGCTTATAACTGTATATGGCAAATAACATTATTATCCCCATAAGGAAACATAAGCTCAAAGAGGATATGTAATTTATTCCAGGTAATATAGCTACTAGTCTGGAATTCAAACATAGACTGAACTCCAGAGCCCTTGTGCCCATCAATAGCATTTCCCTGCCTCTAAAGAGAGGAACTTAATATATTCCTTGTTCTCACTATTATAATGAATATTTTGTATTGTTCACTAAGTACATAGGTTTTTTTTTCAATACGGATTTTTTTTTTTTTAAAGGAAAGCAAGCTAAGTAAGAAGTGAATTTCTTAAGTCAAATTATGTTTCCCCCATGACTTTACACACATCCTATATTTCATAATATATAATAAAATCTTGCTGGAGAGTTCATACTATCTTTCTTAATAACAATTTTAAAGAAAATCTAATAATTTTCTCTTTTCCCCAAACCTTCTAAAACCAGTGGTTCAGGAACAGTTGGTAGCCTTGGATGACAAAATTTAAAGGTGGTTTGTAGAAAACATTACTTCAATTTGCAATCTGATATAAATCTTGGTTAGTCTCTTCTCAAAATAAGACTTCTAGAACTATAAATTTCCAAGGAAATGAAATTGGTTACATCATTTGGCAAGTACATTAGTGCCAAGCAGACAATCTTTATGAAAAATCTGTTCAAAGTCAGGAATTTTCATGCTGAATACAGATCTCCAGAGCAGGAGTGAAGTTGTTTGCCCAGTAAAAGTAAAGCCGTTTATACAATGTTTTCTGACATCAATTTAAGAATACCTCATACCTATATCACCATGAAAGGGAGGTGGGATTTTTGACTAAGAGCAAATTCTTTCAGTGCTAGTATTTCCCTGGGTGATTCACCTTTCATCACAATCTCAGGTGGGTCAACCCCTTTGTATTAGAGTTGTAAACTCAGCATATACCATCATATAGCAACCATCTTACTGGATATATTTTGCCTCTTTTGAAAGAATTCTTAACATAAACATTCATGGATAGGTCTCAAAGGCCCTGTTCATGTTGAAGTCATATATTAATTAAAATTGAATACCGAATTGGAATGTTAGTTAAGAGCTTATGAATTTGTGCATTTTTCTGAGAACATGATCCTAAATTGCGTATTTCCAGAGAACATATGTTTCAACAAAGCAAGAAAATCCAAATGCAGTAATTTTGTAAAACTGTGCTCTTACCCATTCATTCTGTGTTGTAAATGCATTATAACACCCATGAGGGCAATCTAACAGTGGTCCATGCAGAAGAAACTGCAGCTATTGTTAATAGTGATTTTTCTTCTTGCTGATGAATAAAAGCAGAGAGGCAGAGAGCTATGCATTTTTTTTAAACTGTGATAATATATACATAATATTGTACTATTTTAATGTGGGTTTATTTATTTATTTATTTGACAGACAGAGATCACAAGTAGGCAGAGAGGCAGGCAGAGAGAGCGAGAGAGGATAAGCAGGCTCCCGCTGAGCAGAGAACCTGATGCAGGGTTCGATCCCGGGACCCTGAGATCATGACCTGAGCAGAAGGTAGAGGCTTTAACCCACTGAGCCACCCAGGTGCCCCACTATTTTAATCATTTTAAGTGAACAGTACATTCACATTCTTCTACAACCATCACCACCATCCACCTTCAAAACTTTTTCATCATCCCAAGAGATTATAATTTTTAAATAACACTTTGATTGCGTTCCCAATTTTACATATGGAAAAAAATGAATTTTATTATTTTGATTAAGCCTATGACTTCCTAACTGATTTTAGTGTACATTTTCCCTCCAGATAAAAATGTATTCTTATGTATGAATTACTTCTGAATTTGTGTTATAAGATGATTCAATCTCAACATTTATATCATTTAATTTTTTTTTTAAATTTGAGCCTGGTTTAAAATGATTTAATGTAATAAATAGATTCTTAGGGATAATGTTCTTAAGTTGGAAATATGACTATGGTTTTCAGAGATTTTAATCCTTTGGTTAAATATAAAGGTAAGAGTATATTAATCGGAAAAGCCTTAGAAATTAAAATGAACAGTCCCTTAATATTATGAAAATGTTGTTATCCTAAAACTTTGTAAAGTTTATATTTTTTAATATCCAGTCTAATTAAAGTACAGAACAGATTCTTATTTAAAAGCAAAAAAAAGTTGTTTATTTTTTAAAGATTTTACTTATTTATTTGACACAGAGAGAGAGAGAGATCACAAGTAAGCAGAGCAGCAGACAGAGAGAGAAGGGGAAGCAGGCTCCCCACTGAGCAGAGAGCCTGATGCATGGCTCCATCCAAGGACCCTGAGATCATGGCCTGAGCCAAAGGCAGAGGCTTAACCCACGATCCACTCAGGTGTCCACCCAAAAAAGTTTTCTTCACTAATAAAAATAATTATAGATAACACACAAAATGAAGAATAAAATTGGAAAGAAACGAAAAATACAGCTCATCCATGTCATCTAAAATTGTATTCACTTTTAGATGATGTTGTTACAATTAAAAAAATAGTATGTGCTGTATAAAAACTATATCTTAACTTTCCTGGTAATCTCATATTTTAAGCCAAAAATTAGAATTAGTATTCATACATTAATGTTGAATTATTTTGAAGCACACTCTCAATACATGAATTGCTTTTTATCACTTATTTAAGAAATATTTCTTTAAACACGTGATGTGCCCTTGTACTGTAATTATTGCAAAAAACATTTCCACTCTCTTTATTGCTTATATAGCACAGGAAATATGGATATAAAGAGAAAGGATCAAGCATTAGTTTACAATTCATGGTAATGAATTGAAAGCAACCCTGAGGACTTTATGGAAACATATATATTTCTAAATATGATTTGGAATGCTTTCACAGGATTACACGTAGACACTTTGCCCAATAAAGTTGGTCAGTCAGAGACAAGATTTGGAAGTGTCTTGTCTACAGTGTGTTCCAGAAAGTAGCTTTTAAGATAGAAGGCAGCATAGGGGACTGCTCTAATGCTTTAGCACTCATTTTTACAGATGGGCTTTCTGCAGTTACATTGACTTTCTAACTTTATTTTTATGTAAAGGCAAATTGATCAAGGTTGTAGAAACTGAGTTCCTAATTCTACAAATAACCTTGGTAAATGATGCATCTAGGTAAATTCAACTACAACTTGCACAAGTGTAGAAGAGATATACATTGATTTTTCTTCTACATGTAAGTATTCAGAAAGTAGCACACATCTAATAAGAATATTAGTATGAGTAATGGTGAGTTCAAAAATCTAATCCATAATATCCATTCAGTTGGGCTCCTGAAACACATTTTCCAGCAACGTTAATAGCCAATTTCAAACTAAAGATATCATATATTCTTAGCAGAACAACTTCTTTTGGGAGAGAAAGAATGATCAAGGGCAGTTTAGAAATGTATTTACAAATGTTTGGCTTTCTTATGGAAAAATAACAATTTTTTAACAAAAGCAGCATGTTTCTCAGAGGTATTAAAATACCTTAAGTAGATCACATTCACAGACACCTGCATCCCTCACTAACACATGGCCACCTCACTGCTGGTTATGGCTAAAGTACTAAGCCAGGAACGATTTAGAGGCTGTGTTGTGGGCTGAACAGACATTCCAAGTCCTAGCTTTTAAACTGGGTCCAATGATAGCCATACATGGCAGTTTAATCAAAAACATTTGACAGATACAGTTACTAGCCTGTGAACTTGAACTTGAACTTGGGTATTAGCTGTTGTCTGCTATCAAAACAAGTATTATCAAGTATTATCAAGTACTATGCTGTGTACTAAAAAGAGGAACCTCCAGATGACAACTGTGTAAGTTTTTTTTTTCAGGGTAACTGTAACAAATTCAGTGGCTTAAATCCACAAAAATTTATTCTTTTATGTCCAGAATCAAGGTGTTAGCAAGTGGCACTCCCACTAAACGCCCCAGGGGAAAATTCATCCCTGCATCTTTCAGCTTCTGGTGATTCCTGGTATTCACTAGCATCTAGCCACAGAGCTCCAATCTCTGCCTCCATGTTCCCATGGCTTTATTCTCTTCTCTGTGTCTTCTTTAATTCAGTCTCTTATAATGACACTTGTTATTGGATTTAGAGTATACCATTTAGATTTAGATGATCTCATGTCAAAATCCTTAACTCAATTACATCTGCAAAGATCCTTTAATAAGATAACATTCTCATGGCCATTTTTGGGGGGGAGCCACAATTCAACCCAACACAACTACTATCACTGGTTATGTTGCTATATTATGCTATTTATGAGTTTAGTGGTCATGTTATATTTTCTTTTGGAATGACTCTCTGCCTATTTCTCTAATACAGTGAGTGGTATGCAACAAACTGAACTATTTAATGATAACAATAATGGCTATGACAGTTAATATATATTGAATACCATTATGGGCAACACACTGCTTTTGACCTATTTACTCCTTGCATCAACTCCATTTGTCAGTTTTACAGATCAGGAAACAAAGACCCAGAAATACAAAGTGATTTCTCCAGCTTATACAAGTGAAGGAGCTGGGGTTTGACCCCAAGCAAGTTGACCTCAGAACCCTTACTTATACTCTGTATCCTTTCATGTAATATAATTTGAAGATTGTCCAGAAAAAGATATCTTAGCCCTCTGTAAGAAAATTTCCATGCTCATATTTCCAAAAGCCATGGAAGTGTAAGATTACAATACCTTCATTTAAATTTACCTTGAGGATTAGCCAGTATATTTCAATTATTGATAATGAATATATTAGAATCCAGAATTCAAGGGGTCATTTTATTACAGATAAAAAAAAATTTATAAAAGTAGCACCCTAAGTTAATAAATTTTACAGAGCAAATTAGGAATATGAGAAAAGGAAGTCAGTCTCTTGCCAGACTCATGAGCCAGTGTTCTTTCTCCTTATATTTGCTAAAGAAAAAAAAAATATATATATCTATTCTACATATATAGAATATATATATATATATATATATAATTACTTTATATAGTTAGGGGGAATGTACCAGATCATTTTTTTGCCCCCAAAATTGGTGCACCAATGTGTATCTCATTCCATACCCTTAACTGTATGATGTGTCATTAATATTTCCCATCAAGAAGTGAAGTCTGTGTTACCTTCCACAAACCTAAATGAACCTTGCAATTATCTCAACCAGTGTGGCATGAGTAATGCTATGTGATTTTTGAGACTAAGTCCTAAAAGCCAATGGAGCTTCTTTAGTAGTCTCTCTCTCTCTTTCATTTTCTTTCTCTCATCTCTCCTGAGTTATTTGCCCTTAGGGTACGTACACACACTGTATTGGAGGAAACCCCAGCCACATGTAGAGACTATGTGTCCATTAGGTTCACAGCCCTGGCCACCTTCAGCTAACAGCCCACATCATCTGTCAGACAGGTGAATGTGTGCACTTTTAGATAATATGAGCCCCCAATCTTTGCATTTTCTCACCAAAGCCCCAGACAGACAAGCAACTCCTGCTGTGGTCTAAGTTTCTGAACCATGGAACCATGAGAAGTAATAAAGATAATTGTTTTTTACACTATGAGGTTTTGGAGTAATTTGTTACACAGCATTAGGCAATATAGAGGAATATGTTCTCATGCCCTTTTTCTATATTGCTTATTAATTTGTCTTTTCATTTTTTTTGACTAGTTGAGTTTTCATATGCATAGTCTTTAATGTATTCAAGAAAACTTATTTAGCATCTCCTGTACAATAGGTCTGTGGTGGCCTCTGATGATATGGTGATCACGGAGACAGTCAAAATCCCTGGTAAGACAGAGGTTTCATTCTAATTTGGTAAGAATACAGTTCCTCTGCTACCCACCTACATCCAGAGACATGGGGCAGGCAAACAAGGAATGATTTCACTCTCTAGACTCAGTGCAAGTAGAGCCAATGACTTCTTTCACACCTGCCCACCTGAGTAAAGGAGTTTTATGCATTTATTTCCTTATTTTAATGGGGAGAAGTTTCTAAATGTCAACACAAGTTTAAACTGAGAGGTAATAATTAAATATAGAATATTGAGGAGGGACATATAAACTATCTTCACTGATTTCAAACTGTTACTGTAGTATGGTAAGAGAATTAGGTTTAGTGCTATTATTAAGTAATTCATTTTGATTTTATTTTATAGCAAAGGACTGAACCCATGTTCTTTAGTGCTTTGTTAGGTTTAAATGAATGAAAAAGTCTTCATGTTGCATCTTATTGAATAACAAATATTCTTATTTCTCTATAGGTTTCCATCGAAGAAGTTAAAGAGATAGTATCAATAAAAATCAGTCATTTCCTAAAACACATAGATAGAGCTAAGTATGACTAAAGAAATATAGCTGCATTAGCTATCCATCGCTGCATCACAAATTACCACAGTTACCGTGGGTCAGGAATCTAGAGCGGGCTTGCCTGAGTCCTCTGCTTCAGCTTCTCTACAAAGCTGCAAAGTGCCCACCAGAGCTGGGGCCTTATTTAAGGCTCAAGTGAGGAAGGGCTGGTTTTTCAGCTTAGGTGGTTTTTGGCAAGATTTTGTTGTGTTCTGACCAATTGGGCACCTCAGCTCCCTTCTTGCTGCCAGCTGGAGAGCCCCATCATTTTCTTGACATGTGGTCTTATCTATTTGGCAGTTTACCTCACAGCAAAAACCAATAGAAAGTGTCTTCTAGCAAGATGGCTGCCACGATCTTAAGGAACATAAACGTGAAATAACATCCCATGATCTTTATCATATTCTACTGGTTAGCAACAGATCACAGAGCCCACTCGAGGAGAGGGGATCATGCAAAGGCAAGAACAACAGAAAGGGGGACTATCTTAGAGTCTGTCCACTCCAACAGTTTATGTGGTGACAAAATGCAAATCTGAATAATTTCATTTGTTCTAGGTAATGAAAATATGACACTAAGTCCTAACTACTGCAACATCTTAATAACAATAAATAATAATACTGTCTCATATGTTGACACAGTCTCATTTCATTCTTGAGGTATTCATAATAGGTATAATTTCTGAAGAAGTGAACAGCACCAGCATGTTGCCTTACTTATCCAAAAGGCTATTAAGCAAAGAAGGCTGATTGATTAGCAAATGAGTACAGAAGACCGGAAAAATAGGACTGGGGACAATAAAGAGACAAGAGCAGGAATTATATAGTTTCTCTGTTGCTGGTCACACTCAAAGTCTGCACGCGGTAAAACAGTGGAAAAAGAATTCAGACTCTGGAGAAGAGATCTAGTCCTCCGGGCATCATATTAGAGGAAGCACAAGGACTTCTAGCAGCTTGCTCAGGAGTGGCTGGCGTCCAAGTGAGTCAGGAGTGAGCTTGCGGCTGTGTGAATGACTGAACCAGTGGCTTCCAGCCCTAATCCATCCTCTCAACACTTCATTAGAAATGGACTGTCTTAGCACTTAAGACTGTAGCTTAAGCTTCAGCTATCTACTGCAGTAGTTTTTAGTGCCCAGATATTCTACAAGAGACAAATTCCCCCTTGTACACATTACTTCTTAATAGTCAGTCAACACACCAGATTCCAAAGGATGGCCTCTGTGTCTCCTCCCCCATCTATAACCCTTACCACCTCAACCCATGCTACCACTCAATGTTGTAGCATAGTCACTGATGCAAATGTGTCTGAGTTCATTTTAAAAAGCAGGTTATTAGCTCATATGTATAAGGTTCTGTGTGATCTATATTCTTCTACATAATGTTCTACAGAAGAATATTTTAATTTTAGAAGTTTTTATCATTCTTCTATACATTTTTTTTTAATTTTCTTTATTTGACAGACAGAGATCACAAGTAGGCAGAGAGACAGGCAGAGAGAGAGGAAGGAAGCAGGCTCCCCTCTGAGCAGAAAGCCCGATGCAGGGCTCGATCCCAGAACCCTAAGATTATAACTGGAGCCGAAGGCAGAGGCTTTAAACACTGAGCCACCCAGGCATCCCTCTTCTATAACATTTTCATCACCCAAATATTATACTTCCCCTTTACATTCTATTCCTTCGATCAGACTCAACTTCTTCTAAAACAAATGTTCTAATTTAACTGGAAAAATATATATCTTTATTTTTTCATGTTCTTTTATTTCATAGCTCTAGATAACACTTTTTAAAATACATTCTATTGAATGGGTTTACCTTATAGGTAAGAGTGTTTTATTATGAAATTGTATTAGTTTCTGATGAATAGTACTCTTTTTAGTTGGTCCAGGAGATAGACTTCTCATTCCAAGTTCTGTCTGCAGCCAGTAATACTAGAACAAAGTTACAATATATTTCTTTTTTGTCTTTTCTAAAGGTTAATGGTCTAGTTTCTGAAATAACCATTTAGGAAATGTTAACTTTATGTTAATTCAAATTATTCTCCAAAAATTTGCCCTGAAATAACCTCTTGCCATTTTTATTCTATACCTGGAAGAAAATTAAAAAGTTAAGATTCCCACAGTGTAACTTGCAAATGGAAAGAAAATGCATTAAACATACATTATGAAACCGGCTAAAGAAATGTTTGTGGGTTTTTTTTTGTTTTGTTTTTGGGGCTTTTTTTTTTTTGCTCGAGTTACTTTGGCATGTAACTAGACTATTTCTTTTAACTGGAGAAAGTTAAAAATAACCATCAGTTTGCAGAGTCTACATAGCTGCCTTGGTATTTGTGCCAGAAAAGAGAAAAAAATTTTAAAAAATAAAAATAACCCATTTAGAAACAAAGAAATGTCCGGGTTAGGTAATATGGAGACTGCAGATTGAGTGATGAAGTATAGCAACTTAGAAGTACAAAACTGAGAGAACTGATGACCCAGGGCTGGTTTGGAGTATAAATTTGAGGCTTGTGTCCTTTGAAAATTCGTTGAAAAGAGATAAATGGATAGTGATCTTTTCACAAAGTTTCAGGGATCTAGAATATCAAGACAAAATACTGCCTGAGGGGAAAAGGTTAAATTTTCCAGATGCCTAAGCATTAAAATATGAGAGTGGGGAGGCAAAGGTTTTAACAATAATTGCTAACTACCCTTTTCTGTACTGTTAGACAATTTGTATTCTTCAGACATTTCCTGGCCCATTCTAAAGGGTAAATTCATTAAGGTCTACTCATTTTCTTTAAGCAAAAAAACAGGAATATGCATACTATTTTGTTATTAGTTCCTTCCAAATATTGCTGCTTAAATAATGTGTAGTATTCTCTAAAAGCAATTAGCTGTGCTAAGCAACATTCTCTAAGTCTGTACTTTTCAAACCGTTCTAGTCTATGTCTCCCTTTTGAAACATAGACAAAAGAAATTAGAAGTAAAAACGATTCATCTTTTATAATGCTGTGAAATTTCTAATTAGAATAAGTACTACGACTACTAACAAATAAAAGGAAATAAATGGTGGGATGAGTCTTTTATACCTATATGTGATATATGCTATATTTTCCCAATTCCCCTATCTATCCCAACCTGATGCCCAGGATGAGAGTTACTGTGACCATACTATTTGGCTGGGTTTCTCATTTTAGGTAGACACATCTAAGCCATAATGATAATTTCTGTTTTCTTCTATTTATATATCTATATGTCAAAATACCAGGCTGGATTCTGTGGAATGGGCAGATAGTCAATGAGAAGCTGGAGTAAATCTCTGAGGTACATCAACATTCTGTTAGTGTGTAGAAAAAGAAGAACTGAGGAAAAGGTACATATGGAAAGGGAGCACAGAGAGATTTCATGAAAGTTTTCTTAGAACGTTATGATTAGAAGATTGCAGTGACTTTAAAGTAAGTCCCCAAATTCTTTGATACCCTTTCGTTCAAGAAGTAGAACCCAATTCCCCTCATTTTAAGTATGGCTAGACTTAGTGATTCACTTCCAATGGCTGGAATAAAACCAAGCGATGTGTTGTGATTTAGGAGACCTGTATCATAAAGATACTATGGATTCCTAGTCACTCACTCATTCTTGATTCACTCACTTGAGGGTAGCCACTTGTCATATTATAAGAAAATGTTCACAGGGTAAGGATTGTGGCCTCTATCTAAGAACCACACAAGTAAGCCATCTTAGAAGCAAATCACCTAGCCCTAATTAAGCTTTCAGATGACAGTGGCCCCTGCCAACTTCCTCCTGCAACCTCATGAGAGATACTGAGCCAGAACCACCATCTGTGCTGCTCCCAAATTCCTAACCCATGAGATAACAAATGTCTGTAGCTCTGAGTCACTAAGTTTTGAGGTAAGTTGTTGCACATTATATATACTTAATACAAAGAACCAAGGGAAAAACAAGATTTAAGGAGAGATGGGATAGTGGACAGTGTCAAATGTAGTACAAAGTCATATAAAAGGAGGACCAGAAAGCATCCACTGGCTTGATCAGCCTGGAGGCTATTCATAGCCTTGGTCAGAGCCGTTTGATGAAAAATGGGAATGGAAGGTAGAAGACTATCAAGAACTAAGAGTTTGAAAATGTGACTAGTGAGTCTACAGAATGTATTCAAGAAATTTGGTTACAGAACATAGCCGGGGAGAGAAAGTGTGGTAATTGGAGTAATGCATGTGTTCCAGAGGATTTAAGATGAAATACACAAAAGAGTATATTGATAATGTAGGATTTGACACGTGAAGAACAAAAATGTAGAGTCTGGAAAAATCAGGGGAAAAATATGGCAATATTCCTGGGAAAGGAATGTTGTAGAAAAATGGTGGTAACCCATCTGTTTACAATTATTCATTCTTAATATAAAGGGAATACAACTTATGGTTGCAGCTGGAGTAGATTTGCATGCAAAAAGTTAAAGTGTATCTATGCAATTGATTGCATTACCTCTGTAAAGTTGAAGTACATGTTAAAAAAAAGAAAGGAAGGGGAGCCTGGGTGGCTCAGTCCTTAAGGGTCTGCCTTCAACTCAGGTCATGATCCCAGGGTCCTGGGATTGAGCCCTGCATTGGGGTCCTACCTCAGTGAGAAGGAAGCCTGTTCTCCCCCTCCAATAGCCCCTGCTTATGTGTCCCCTCTCTCACTGTGTCTCTCTGTCAAATAGTTAATTAAAATCTTTAAAAATAATAATAAAAATAAAAAAACAATTTTAAAAATTTTAAAAAGGAAGACTGGGAATTTTTAAATAGTGGCTTAATGACAGAAGTCTCTCCATTGTTTGCATAGTACCTCAAAATCAACAAAAGTAATCAGAGAAGTCGTAGTGTCAACTAGAGGGTGAAGTAGGCGACCCTAGCCTCCACCCCCAAGACGAAAAACAATTAGACAATAATCCGCAAATGAAAACAGCTCTGAGAGAGCTCGGGAGTCCACTTCCAAAGCTTCAGCAACATAGCAAGCAGAGGAAAAAACCAAGAGATGCAGTCAACGGGTGGGAAGAGTAGTCTCAATTCTCCCACAGCCCCTTCCCCCAGGCCAGCTCTGCTCAGAAGCAAGAGGACACTCCTGGCACAAGACACTTCCCCTAACTGGAAAAAGGAGGACCTGGTGAGCAACCAGCTTTCCCAGCCTTTCAGGACACTGCACTAAATCCCAGTTCATTTTTACCCCACCCCGAGATGAGCAAAGCTGTCTAGAGACAGCTAGGAACAGGAAGCAGGGCAAGGACTGCCTGTATCAGCCCAGTAGCAGAATTCACAGTGGTTCTCACAGGCTTGTTTGGCAGGAGACCTCAGCAGCTTACCCCGCCGAGGACCTGAACAGCCTTTGCCAATGTTGCAGACCTCCCCCTCCCCTACCTTTCATCACTGAGGACCTTGTCAGGGATCCTAGCAGGCTGCTCCACACAGGACGCCAGCAGCTGTCGTCACAGAGGAAACCAGTGGCTGCCACCGCCACCCCAGACCCTTGCAGATTTCAACAACTGAGATTTTTGCCCCAGAAGTTTTCTTTTGTTTGCAGATACCACCTGCCCTTGTCCCTTCCTGCTCCCTCTACCACCTTCACCCTGGGGCTCCCCAAATCAGCACCAGGAGCCGGCCCCAGCCTTTGTGACTGTGCATACAAGACACCAGCTCAGGGCCCACAGACTCCCGTTGCCATGTGTGCGCCCATGGCTACCATTTACAGTTGTGTGATTGTGTATTTATGCCCAAGGTCTCCTGAGCTGCTGTGGGCTTTGTTCTGGCCCTGCCTCCTGTCACTGGCCTTTGCAGCCATGTGCACACCCATGAGTAGTAGCCCCTGCAATATAAGCACCTGCCAACCACCCAGGCTCACAGAGCTGCTTGAAGCCTAGAGATGGTCCCAGTTCCTATCACTACGCTGCACCAGCACATATACCAACAGCTAGCCCCTGCAGCTCCACACTTGCATGCTGCTTACCCTGACTCCCAACACTGGCCCCCACTCATATCTGCATCTGCAGCTAGCTCAAGTTCGCACTGAAACCAAGGGCTCCCACAGCAACTCTCACATCCCCAGCTGGTCCCATCCCTGTTGCTGACCCCATCCCTTGCCACTGCCCTCGTGTCTGCAGTTGGCCTTGCCACCACCACATGGGCACCTTTAGCCAGTCCCCACGGCCAAGTGTGTGCATACCATCAGCTCCAGCCACCACCACTGCTTCTTCTGGCCGCTAGCCCTGAGGCACCACTGAATACACCAGCAGCCCTTGCAGCCAAGTTCATGCAGTTCCTGTGTCCCCCAAATAAATTCAATGCAAAGAGATTTTCCTCAAGATATATTTTAATAAAACTGTAAAAAATCAAAGATAAAGTGAAGATCTTGAAAGCAGCAAGAGAAAAGAAGAAAGCCATCTATAAGGGAGCCCCGATAAGGCTGTTAGTGGTTTTTTTTTTTTTTTTCAGCAGAAATCTTGTTCATCAGTAGAGCCTGGGTTAATATATACAAAGTACTGAAAGAAAAAACTGCCAACTATGAATGCTGTCCCTGGCAAAGTTGTCCTTTAGAAATGAAGAGATAAAGCTTTCTCCAGAGAAACAAAAATTGAGGGCTTGCATGACCACTAGACCTGCCTTACAAGAAATGCTGAAAATAGCTTTTCAAGCTGAAATGAAGGGAGGCTAATTAGTAACGTGAAAACAAATGCATGTAAACATGTGGTAAAGATTATAGTCAAGTTCAGAATATTCCAATACTGTGTGTTAATCACTTAACTCTGGGATACAAAGGATAAAGGACAAATGTATTAAATATAGCTATAGATACAATATTGTTAATGGATACACAATATAAAAGCATGCAAACTGTATATCAAAGCATAAAATGTGGAGGGAAGGGAATGAAAGTGTACATCTTTTATATGCAATAATTTTAAGTTGCTATCAGCTTTAAATAAATGGCATTTCCATGTTTTCTGTCAGCCTCATGGTAGCCAAAAATCTACAGGAGATACACAAAAGAGAAAGAGAAAGAGATTTAAAGGATATCACTGTCACAAAAAAAAAAAGATAGTAAGAGAGGAAAGAAAGGAGCAAAGGAACTAGAAAATGGTTGGAAAACAATAAAGAAGATAGCATTAGTAAACCCTTACCTATTGATAATTACTATAATTGGCTGTCTATTGTAGAGAATAGTGATTAAAGATAATCATACTCTAGTGCATACCTGAACGTTGCAGAGAGTGAATCTTAAGTGTTCTTGTCTCAGAAAAGAAATGGTAATTATATATGGAATGGAGGTTTAATTAATGTTATGGTGGTAATCATTTTGCTATACACACTTGCCTTGCACAATGCCTTGTACACCTGAAACTTGTGCATTGTTATATGTCAACTGAAGCTCAATAAAACTTAAAAAAAGTAATAAGAAAGAAAAAAAGACTCATGTTTTGATAAAACATAAAGATATTGATAACCTCAAACCATAAATTATGAAGAGAGAATGACCATTTTTGCCATCGTCAGAAAGCCAGATAGAAACATGCCAAGATCCTCTAGTTGATTGAATAGTGGACCTCAAAACAATATGCCCACTTAGAACCCAGGTATGTGACCTTATTTGGAAAAGTCTTGAAGATGTAACTAAATTAATGGTCTCAGGAAAAGATCTAAATCCAAGAATAGATGTCCTTTTAAAGAAAGGGAAAAAGACAAGAGGGTGAAGGTCATGAAGGTTAAGACTGGAGTTATGCCAGATGCTTGGACCCACCAGAGCTGGAAGGGGCAAAGAAAGGTTCTCTTCCAGAGCCATCAGAGGAATCATGGCCCTGCTGACATTTTGGTTTCAGACTTCTGGCACAAAGTACTCTGAGATAATAAATCTCAGTTGTTTTAAGTCAACCAGTTTGTGGTAATTTATAATGGCAGCCTTAGGAAACCAATACAGATTCCCTCAGTCTTAGAATTCAGGAAAAGAAACAACACACATTCTCCATTCTCCAAATAATGGCCTACTTTGTGAACAATTGATCAATCAAACAATAGTTTAGAAACTTGGTTCAACAGCTAACCCTTAGGGGAACCGCTCAGGAAATAAAACTTCAGGATTCATACAAGACAGGCCTGAAAGGAAAGTCACAAATACAAACCATATTTGCAAAGAAGCCTTCTCAAGGGACCACCTTAAGAAAAAACACCAACTGTAGTTCAGAAAGCTCAGGGATTTACCATGAGAATTCAGAAGAAAATAAAATATGAACAGGCAAAGCATAGGAAGAAAGCCTAGGAACAGATACAGATCCACAGGTACACAAAACCATTGAGGAAGTGAATCCTCATTGGATTTAGCAACTAATGAATCAGATGCTGCTGAAAATACAGTAGCTGACATGGAGGATAGGATTGGGACAACAACAACAAAAACATAGATGAACGATAAAATGCAATAGTTTTTGTTTGTTTGTTTGTTTGTTTTTAAATAGAGAATAATGAATGATAGGAAAGAAAAGCAAACAGTATTTTGTTTTGCAAAGTTAGTGTCCCGAAAGAATACAAAGTAATTACTAGACAAGAAGGCAATACAACTAAGATAAAATAAAGCAACACTTTCCTAAATAAAATAAAAATAATACAAACGTTCCAAAATTATAAGATATGAATATATAGACTAAGAAAAGACCCTTAACACAAGAGAAATGGACACAGAACAATCATTCTATAAACACTGACATACAGTCTAGTAGATTTTATTGCATTTTGAATAAACAGGAAAAAAAATCTTTTGGAATCCAAGCAAAAAGTATCAAGTCATCTCTAAAGGGAACAAAATTATTCTGGCTCCTTATTTCTTGTTGCATCATCTACCACTGGAAGCAGGAGAGCAGTGTGTGCAAAGCCTTGGAAGTAGGAGTGGATAATCTAAATATTCTGTCAATTTATTTAAACATCAAGGATGCTAGCAAAAGAACTAACAATGGACATTAAATTAATTTCCCTGAACAGCCAGGATAAAACAATTGTGGAGAATATGATTATACATAAAATGAAAATATTACATGCCTTGAACATGTAGGGATGACGTGCTTCAATTATAGTAGAAGGAAAACAATGGGAGCTGTGGTGGAGAGGATGAATGCTTCATCTTCCGTAAATATAAGTTAAATGATACCATTTAATGGTATAAATAAAGCTACATGTGTATTTTAATGCATAAAAATCAACAAGATAGGGAAATACAGGGAACAAAAAGAGAGAAAAACGAAATAGAAACACTGAATAATACCTTTGCCCATAGTAGGAAGTTAATAGACATTGTCTAAAGAGGAGATCAAATTAAAACAAAAACAAACAAACAAACAAAAACAACAACAAAAAAGAAAAATTAAAGTGATTAATATCAAAATCACAAAAGGAAATAATGAATAGGATAATCTAAACATAGAATTTGAAGAGCCACAGCTACACTTTGAAGAATATTGAAGAAAAACATTTTTGGGCACCTGGTTGTCTCATTCGGTTAAGCATTTGCCTTTGGCTCAGGTGATGATCCAGGACCCTGGGACAGAGCACCAGGTTGGGTTCCTGGCTCAGCATGGAGCCTGCTTCTCCCTCTGCACCCTGCTAATGCTCTCTCATTATCTCTCGCTCTCTCAAATACATAAAATCTTAAAAAAAATTAAAAAAATTTTCATGTTAGACTCCAAAGCACAATATTCTGTAATAGGCATTCTTAACACAAAGGTATTTATATTGACTAAAAATTAATAAATGTGTAAAGACATACCAGCCAATTATCTATGCAACAAAAAAATCAAACTAAATTTGGAAAAGATTTAGAAAATAATGTCAATTCAAATTTACATTTCTAAACCTATGAGAAACACAGCTAACATAGTGCACAGAGGAAACATATAATAAAAAAAGCATCATGCGATCAATTCTGAATGTTTTAAAGAAGATAAAACAATTGTAAGGAAAGAACTGAGAAACAAAAAAAAAATTAAGTTTAAGTGGTTAAATGTTAGAACCAATAAATAAAGCCTGTTGCTCTTTTTTGTGAATAAAGTTGATAACATACATCAAAAGAACTGTTTTCTAACCTTGTAAATGACAATAAAGAAATAATAACAAATATTGTGGAAATTAGTAGAATTCTAAACAACTAATCTTTTCAGATTTTTTTCAAAATAGTTCAACATGAGTGAAATGGATGCTTTTCTTGGAAAATATAACCTATCAAAACTAACCAGAGAAAGTGGCTTTAGACAAATGCATATATGATTCACCATTCAAGAAATAAAGTTGCCAAATAGCTATTACCCAGATGGTTTTACAAGGCAATTCTTCCAAAACTTCAAGTAATAAACAACTGCAATTAAGCTTCAATTATTCAGACCACAGGAAAAAAAAGAAAAGAAAATTTCCTATCTCTTTTAGGAAGTGTATATCACATTGATACCAAAATCCCAATGAAGATACACAAAAGTAAACCACAGAACTTTCAAATGTGTTAAAATAAAAACCTTTTAAAAATAAGTAGCAAAATTCAGCTGTTTATTTAATAAATAGTAAAGCAAGTGCAATTTATTCTTGGAATGTTCATGTGGTTAAATATTAGAGTAGTTATAAATATAAATCAACATACTTAGTAAGTCAAAAGAGACAGTCATACAAATCTCATTAGAGGTAAAAAATTTTTAGTAAAATCCAATATCTATTGTTGATTTAAAAATCATAATATTGTAGGGTAAGTTCTATGTGATGATGTTTATATGTATATACAATTATGCATATATAATATGCTAACTGAGGAAACATTAGAAGCATTCTCTCTAAAATAAAGCAACAAAATTGGTTATCAATATTTTGATTATAAATTTTTCTACAGGTATTAGACAATTATATTGGAGAACACATTGCACGGTGAATTTAGAAACAAAACAGGTAAGGAGATTTTAAAGATATTAATACTTGAGAATAATATATTTTGTCCCTTGGAAAATCTAAGAGGATCAATTAGGAACCCCTGGGTGGCTCAGTGGGTTAAAGCCTCTGCCTTCTGCTCAGGTCATGATCTTGGGGTCCTGGGATCGAGCCCCGCATCGGGCTCTCTGCTCAGCGGGGAGCCTGCTTTCCCTCTCTCTCTGCTTGCCTCTCTGCCTACTTGTGATCTCTGTCTGTTAAATAAATAAATCTTTTTTTTTTAAAGGATCAATTAGAAGATTATAATATGTAATAATTGTCATATTATTATAAATAATAAGACAAAGCAGTTACGGGTCTGAGTATAAAATTGACACCCAGGAATAAATGAGTTTCTCATGGACAATAACTAGGTAGAAGAGTAAAACATCAAAAAATAAAATACGAAACTTAACAAGAAACAAAATCTTGTTTGAAGAAAACTACTCATACCACTGGAAAACATAACAAAGACCTTAGCAGAAGGAAAGACACATTCTTTTGTTTTTTAAGATCTTATTTATTTGTCAGAGAGAGAAAGAGAGAGAGAGAGAGAGAGAGGGAATGAAGGGAGGGAGGGACAGAGGGAGAAGCAGTTTCCCCCTGAGCAAGGACCCTGGGATCATGACCTGAGCCAAAGGCAGAGGCTTAACCCACTGTCTATTCCAAGACACATTCTTGGAATAGAATATGTGACACCATAAGAACATCAGTTTTCCCTGAAACTAATCTATAAATTTAACATTATCTTAGTAAAAATACCAACAGAATATTTTTGGAAACTAGATAAATTGATTCCAAAGTTAAAATAGGAATAAAATTGTCAGAAACGTCCTAAAAATAGACAGAAAGAGAGAGATTATGTTTCTCTAGTTCTATCATTTTAAACTTAGAATAATTTAAACAGCATGATACTGAATAGAAAGGCAATTTCTGTACTGTTAAGCACTACAAGCATTGATATTTTTATGTTATTGCTATTAGCTTTTC
Source organism: Mustela nivalis (assembly GCF_964662115.1). Taxonomy (NCBI): domain Eukaryota; kingdom Metazoa; phylum Chordata; class Mammalia; order Carnivora; family Mustelidae; genus Mustela; species Mustela nivalis. The sequence continues at coordinate 73,165,926 of NC_139023.1, read as the reverse complement.
AAAATCTGAAACTAATCAATCACTCACCATCAGATGATTCATTTTTATAAGTTTTTAGTCAAAAGATTGTTTAAATGAAAAACACAGTTGAGAGCTTGATAGGAAAAAAAAAATATGTTATACAAATTGAAGGTGAACATGTATCAGCCACAGCTTTTTGCCTGAACTAGAATCAAATAAAATGAGGAAAGTGTGAAGAGTCAAAGAGAGATGTGATTAAATCAAATTTTCTTTTTGTAGAAGGGGGTGAGACTCAGGATACGACATCCTGAACAGTGGTTCACTTTTTGAAGGCACGTTAGCAGGAAGAGAAAATCGAAAAGCACTCAGAATGAAAATTAATTTAAGAAAAGGTGTTCTCTCATGGACTAAACAGGATTATTCTGAGTTATATTCAAAACCACCATCAAAAATATGTGTGATTACTGAATTTTGATATTTTCATTGAAATTCATAGAGTTAAATGTCAGTGGAGACTTTTTACCCTAAATAAGCAGGAAGCATAAAAGTAAAAGAAATTATGTAGTTGAGAGATTGTTTCCATGGAAGGCCAGATATTCTGTAAATCCATTGCATTATATGTTCCTTCATCTAGGACATTAGTTTAATGTAAGGCATGTTTTTGCTTTTATCAGACTACATACATTATAGTAAAAATGAAGAATATGGAAGAGATTATGCTTTTGTTTGGTATTGCCAGTTGTTTATTTGCTTCTTTGTTGTAATAAAAGAGCTAATGCTGTGAATCACAAACCTCCAACAATGACCGACTCAATAGGAGAGGAAGCATTCTGCAAACACTTTCCAGTGGTGAGTGACATCATCATTAATTTCATGTGTATCCCTTAATCCTCCGTGGGCTGGTTGGACACGTAATGCATGGTATAAACTCTAAACTGACAGTCTGAGTCTACCTCTCATTCTGACAGCTTCTCCGGCTGTTCCATTGTTATAATTTTGGAGTAACAATCTTTCTGCTTGCTGCTCAAAATCTTCATGTGGTAGTTTTGGATAAATCTTAGGTTTCTCTTATATTATAGCTGACATGAAATGTTTCAAATGTACTTTCAGAAAACTTGGTAAGAATTCTGTTAAATACTTTATATACACGTACACAATATACTTTGGGGGAGAATATACCTACTTTTTCTCAACATTTGCTACACTGATGATGCACACAGACTTTTGTGTGACAATGTGGGTTTCTGTCAAAACAAAATAAAATCACAAGTTTTTTTTTTCCTAAAGGTAGGAGGGTTCCTTAAAAGAAGTTTGATCTTCATTGTTCATGATGATTTCTTCCTCACTGCTGTTCTTGTCACAGCTAACGGTATAGGGATTAAGATGATTAGGTCTAATAGACCCTCTCTACCCTAAGAGGCCTGAAGTTATAATGAGTAGCTAGGTCACGAAACTGTCACTGTCAGTGCAACATTGCATAGAGTATCCTGCTGGGGATGTTCTACAACTGACTTGTTGAATTAGAGAAGATGGTGATTGGATTCAGTGAGAAGTTTTCATATTCTTCTTAATTTTTGCTTCTGAGCCATATCTTTTAATTATGATTTTTTTTCATTTTTATTAAAGTATAATTTACAAACAATAAAATCCACAGATATTAAATGTACATTTAGATGGGTTTTGACAAATGTAATCTACTACGCCCACTCAGAATAGGGAACGTTTTCTTGACCATAAAGATTTCCGTTACTTTGGGCGCCTGGGTGGCTCAGTGGGTTAAAGCCTCTGCCTTCAGCTCAGGTCATGGTCTCAGGGTCCTGGGATCGAGTCCCACATGGGCCTCTCTGTTCAGCAGGGAGCCTGCTTCCCCCCACCACATCTCTCTCTCTGCCTGCCTCTCCATCTACTTGTGATCTCTCTCTGTCAAATAAATAAATAAAATCTTCAAAAAAAAAAAAAAAAGATTTCCGTTACTTTGCTTTGCGGGCAGTCTTCACCAGCTCCACTCTCCACCCTCCATAAACCTAACCAGAGGAGTAATTTTTTGATATCTATCAGAATTTAGAAAGAGATCATATTCATTTTGAAGAAAGGTTAATTCTATTAATAGCTATATCCACTATTTCTTCCCCATCACACTCCCTGTCCTCACCCCCAGCCACTAAGATCACGATGTAAAGAGGGGCACCTGGGTGCCTCCGTAAGTTAAATGTCGGTCTCTTGGTTTTGGCTTATGTCATGATTTCACGGGTTTTGAGCTAGAATTCGGGTCTGCTTCCCTGTTCAGCATGGAGTCTTCTTGAGGATTCTCTCTCCCTCTCATTCTTCTCCTCTGTCATTCACACACATGCACTCTCTCCCTCTAAAATAAGTAAATCTTAAAAAAAAAAAAAAAAAAAGGATTATGGTGTGACATTTAAATTCTATTTTATTACTTTATTTTACTTATTCATAGATGGATTATCTTTAACAGGCCAAAAACTATACTAGTCTCTTGGGACACCAAAAAATAAATAAAATATAAAAGCCTACACTCCCTCTGTCAAGGTGTTGAGATTTTAGGGTAGGAATTAGAGGAATAACCTGGAAATAACTGTAAAAATTATACAAATGACAAGTATTGTCATTCTGAGAGTGTAGAATTCCTAAAGATTATGTGGTAGGGACTATACTGCTCACCAAAATATAGCTGGCAGCATTTAGTAGCCTCCCTATATAGCCATATAACTATTTCAGCCAATGAGCTAACAGTGGAAGTGACACATGACATCTTCAGGTTTGGTCCCTAAGAACCTCTTCAGTTACTACTCCATGGCTATTTCCTTTGTGTCTAACTGGAAAGGAGATCCTTCCCAAGGTAACCCTGGAAATGGTGCGTTAATGACGCTAGAGTCTCCATGAGACTGTCCTCAAATAAATTTCATTTAAGACTGTTTTATAAGAAGAAAAAAACTTCTGATATATTTGAAAAGTTACTCATTTTGAGTTTATTTTTGTAACTTTTAGCCTTCCCCAACTAAAAGTAACAACATAAGTCATAGTTTCTCTTTTTTGTGTAAAATTATTTTTCCTGACAATCCATTAGGTAAAATCACAGATGAAGAAGAAACTTATTTAATTCCTCATATCTGCACCTGAGCTGATGAGCTATCCTATAGAAAAAATGACAAAAGGAAATGAATTGTTCCTGTTTTAAATTCTTCTGTGTTTTCCTCATCTAATTTAAAGTTCATTGTTGGTTTCAATTGAGGTGAATAATGTTATTATCAACATTGTAGTACAAGCATGAAGATCCAATTGCTCATTTGTCATGTGACTTATTTCAAGTTATTCTGCCAGAAAGAGGTAGTTCTGGAACATCAAGTTTGAGATTTTGACTGCACCACCTGACCTAGAAAAAACACCCAAGGAAAAGGGCAAAATATCCCAAAATATCTAAGTGGTCCTGAGAAAAGTGAAAAATACACAGACATATGCAGTCATATCTAGTGTCAGTTTTTCTTGATTTCCAGTTCCTGCTGCTGGCAGAAAACCCTGGATTTTATTTTCTTTTATACTGTCTAAGTTATTTGAGGCCTAATACTTAAGTGTGTTTGCATAATGACTCAGATCTTTATGGTAATAATGCAACATTTTTTTCAGCCTTTCTCCCTGGGTAGTATTTGGTTTCAGAAAAAATGTGTATCAACCATACATTCAACAATTTATTGAGCATCTATGATGGGCCAGGTGCTGTTTTAGGGACTGAGATGTGCATGTAAACAAAGCAGGGTCTCTGGTCATTTTACTCTCCTTTTCTTGCTTATTATACTGGATGGGAAGTATTTGTCTACAGGCTTTGCTCTTCATTTCTCCTCCCCAGTCCTCACACCCTTTAAGACTTGATTATTTTAGAGCAATTTTAGATTGGCAGCAAAAATGAGAGGAAAGAACAAAGCTTTCCTGCATATCCCATTAACCCATACATGCAAAACCTCCACCATTAGCAACATCCCCACCAGAGTGGTACAGTTGTTGCAGTTGGTGAACCCACATTGATTCATCATAATTAACCAAAGTCCATTGTTTAAGTTACTATTCACTGTCTGTGCTTTGCATTATAGGGATTTGGACAAATGTGTAATGACATATGTTCATCATTTGGTATCATACAGAGTATTCTCACTGCACTAAAATGTCTCTGTGCTCTGCCTGTTCTTCCTTCTCCCCACCCCAGCCTGATCCGTGAGATCCATCTATCTTTTTATTTTCTCCATTATTTTGCCTTTTCCAGAACGTCTTGTATTTAGAATCATATAGTGGATAGCCTTTCCCGATTGCCTTCTTTCGCGTAGTAATATCATCTTAGATTCCTCCATGTCTTCCCCTGGCTTGGTAGCTCATTTCCTTTTAGCACTAAACACTATTTCATTACCTAGAGGGGACCCAGTTACATTTATTCATTCGCTGACTGAAAGACATCTTAGTTGCTTCCAAGAATCAACAACTATGAACAAAGCTACTAAAAACATCGTCGTGAAGATTTTTGTGTGGACATGTTTTTAAAGCCCTTGGGTAAATACCAAGAAGCATGATTCCTGGATCATATGGCACAATTACACTTGTTTTTTTTTTTTTTTTTTTTTTTTTTTTTTTTTCTTAAAGCAACCTCTAAGCTGCCTTCCAAAGCGGCTGTACCATTTTGTATTTTCACCAGCAGTGTATGAAATGTTCTTGTATCTCCACACCCTAGCAGTTGGTATTGAATTTTGGCCATTCTAATAGGTGTATAGCAGTTTTTGTGTCCTCTTCTGTCTTTTTTACTCATCAGTGTATTTCAAACACCTAGAACAGTGTCTGATGCATAGTATGTGCCCAATGAATGCTTGCTGAATGATTAAAGGAATGATTTATATGCTGTCCCTCTGTTCAGTTGCCAGCCAAGGAGAAAGGGAGGGGAAAGGAAAGGGAGGAAATGCAGTGAAGAGCTCAGTTGTGGTGGTTGCTCCTTTGTAGACTTTTCCTACAATGACACTTTGTTTGTCATCAGATGATCTTTCTGTGTATTTGCCACCCTACCCCCAGCAATTACCAGAATTCTACAGAGTAAGTTCATGCAACCCACATGCACAGCCTCTGGGTATGAGTTTGCAGAAGAGATCCAAATCACAAGTCAGAGACTGGCAAATATTTTTCTGGTTAAAATTCATAAAATATTCTTAATTGCATTTTTTTGGATGTTGCATCTCAGGTAACAAGATTCACTGCAGGTTGTGTAGATTTTTGGGGACCTAAAACTCTGGCTAACACAAAGATCTACATCTAAAAATGTCTATATTTTTTCTGTCTAGAATATTGTGTGGTTAGTTCTTTTAAGCTGCAGATTGTACCTTTTAATAAAACAAGAATGTACCTGGCCTTTTAGAAAGCTTTCCTTCATTTAGATAAAAGCGCTTTGAAATGTATTACAGTTTATCCTATCAGCCCCTCCCCTATTTTGGTAAGGAAGGAAATTGGAATCCTCTGCATACCAGCCAAAGAGAGGAAGGAGGAGGGCGCCTGGGTGGCTCAGTAGGTTAAGCCGCTGCCTTTGGCTCAGGTCATGATCTCAGGGTCCTGGGATCGAGTCCCGCATCGAGCTCTCTGCTCGGCAGGGAGCCTGCTTCGCTCTCTCTCTCTGCCTGCCTCTCCGACTACTTGTGATTTCTCTCTGTCAAATAAATAAATAAAATCTTAAAAAAAAAAAAAAAAAAAGAGAGAGAGAGAGGAAGGAGGAAGGATGCCTGTTCAGAGGCACACACACTTTGGCACCAGTTTGTCCATACCTGCACTCCTGGGCAGGGAGAGCTGTGGAAAGGAGAAACATCTTCTCCCAAAGTAATGCTTTGTTCTGAAGGTTCTTCTAAAGATCACAGGAGATAAGAATATAGAATACTAACATCTGAGATTTTGCCTTTCTCAATTTATTCCTAGGACTCTATGCTGTCAACAATTGCCTGAGTTATCTTTCTTTTCTGTGGCAATGGATCTTTCTTACCTTCACATTTATTTCCTCACCCTTAACTTTGGCTTATATTAAGATTCCAAGCTTACCTTTCCTAGGCCAATCCTTAATACATAAAGAGAAGAGTTTTATATTTAGGAAAAAAAATCCTCCTCAATAAGATAAGTCTTCTACACTAATGTCTCCCTAGGCACTAAAAAACATTTAATTTAAAACAGAACAACAGAAAGGGCCCCTTCATTCTTAACTGTATAAATTTACCCTTCCATTAAACTACGAATTGGAGGAGCAAGGTTTATTGAGAATGAAAAGGTATTAGTTTCATATCTCAAAAATATGATCCTTATTGTATTAATAACAAAGAAAAGATGTGGAAAAACTGATAAAATCTAAGTGGTTATATAAAGAGCTATGTACATGTGAGAATTTCGAGAAGATTGCTATAAAATGTGGACAGTAGGGTAAATTATCAAGGAAGAATACCATAAAATAAATAAATTGAAAAGATAAAATCTGAAAAAGCAAACAAGAATTAGGAGCAACTTGCAGAAGTCATAAAAGGAAATAGAAAACTATTATTTTAAAGTGCCAGAGTAGGATGTTATTGCAATTTTAAAAGTCAAGAAGTATGTAAATTTTGGTAGCAATTTTTGTTATGCCAGCTCTTCATAAAATTTTTCTAACAGTTCCACAAGTTGTATAAGTTAGTGTATAATAAAAATCTAAATTAAAGAGAAGCATATACTATCACTTTCAGATCTGTTATACAGTGTCTACCTGGTCTATTTATATTGGTTTAGAGTATATCTGGCAAACAGATTGTATATATTGATATGACTCCAGTTACACAGATGAAAACTGAACCACAAGTCGGGCAATACAGGTGTTTCAATGGCAATCTAGTACTTCAGATATCTTTTATTTCTTTCAAAAAAGTGACTTATTGTTTGTTCTGAAAACTAAACTGAATGAGATGGGATCTTCAATGGCTCAAAGAGCTTAATTTATCAAATTAAAACTTTATGTAACCACATAAAATTATTTCTGTCCTTCACAGTTGGAGACATCCTAATACATTAAAAATGATTACAATCAGTAGGGCAACTCCTACTTTCATAATATATAAGACAGTTTCTATATTTAAGATAGCTTTATTTTATGAGTTTAACTTGCAATTAAGGAAGTCAATATGCTGGGTCTTTTAAAAATGCCTGTACTGTCTTTATTCTTTTTAAAACTCAACATAATCTTGAAGACTTTTGTGTGGTTTGAATTTAATTTTACATGGCAATGCTTATTGCCCTTCAGAGTTCAGTGCATTCCCAATTTTTGATACTGTGATGATACATTCATGGTATAAATGCAGTTAAAATAAGAACATCAAAACCTTTTCAATAGTTTGGCAAATTACCTGAACTGTGTGGGTCCAGTTCTGTGATTCCATGGAGGACTGAGAGTTGTTATGTCAGGCAATACCTTTTTCACCCACAGTGTTTGAATTTTAATGTGTTAATAATTCAAACTCAGTTTTGAATATTTTCTGACATTAGCTGGTATCAAAGCAATGAAACAAGGATTCTAAAATTCTTTCACAAATGACACTTCTTCAATAACTCCAGTAAGAGTACCTTAACTGTTTTTTGTCTCAATAGTTATCTATTGGTAAGTGGTAAATTTGATAGATGTATGACAGAAGGAGAAAAAATTTAAATAATTAATAAAGTCACAAGTCTCATCTGCTAAATACTAAGAAAGAAAGAAATGATAAATGAATAACAATGTTAATAACCTATGAGATTTGAATAAAGCCATTTCTAATCCTCCTATAAATAAACATTTAAAAGAAGATTTATTAAGCAACAGATTCAGTATTGAATTACATTTTTGGGAGATGATCCTATTAATTAATAGAAGATTATTACTGGAGTGCCTGGGTGGCTCAATCAGTTAAGCCTTTGACTTTGGATCAGGTCATGATCTTGGTTGGGGTCTTGGGATCAAGCCCCAAGTCAGGCGTCAGGCTCCCTGCTCAGTGGGGCATCCGCTTGTCCCTCTCCCTCCGCCCTTCCCTCTGCTCCTGCCTTTGTCTCTCTCTTGATCACTGAAGAACATTTAAAGGAACTGAATGGGGACAAAGGGATTAAGAAATCAAAAAGAACCTCCTCCATTTAAGTGCTTTTCAGTTGTTTCAGTCTGAAGAGGGGCATGGTATCAAAGAAGAGAGAATGTAAACTTGACGAAAGGTTAAATTGCTATGATAGCACCAGAGAGTTGAGCTTTCACTGAGATTATAGTATCTGTGAAAGGAACAGGAGCGAAAAGTGAAAATCTTGCACCAATATTCCCTTTACCCTTGCATCTGGAAAGCCATAGTAAGTGGAGAAGGCTGGAGGCAAGGAGTCCGAAACAGGGAAAATTTACTATACAGACAATACACACAGGTTTTGTATTTAATATAGTATTGCATTTTATTTCCTTTGCATTATTTAAATGTTGATTTCCATCTCTGCTTCCTAATTTCTAGTTGTGCTTTAAATTAAGAACAGCGAAGCCATGAAAAATTTTTAATGATAATATGTACTGAAAGGAAGTGAATTTGAAAAAAAAAAATGTTTTTAAATGTGGTTAGCATTTGTGTGTGTAATATACTGAAAAATAAATGGAAATTTCCCTTGTTAACTAAAATCCCTCCTATAAAGGAAAATATGCCTTCCGAAGACATAAAACATCTATTTGATGTGGTGCCCATTTGAGATTTAAAATATCTGAGTTCAGCCTTTTTTAGGCTATTTAACTTTCTTCATATTTCAATTCCCTGCTAGTAAACCAAGGAGGATGATATATTTACCTCTTGGAAACATTGTAAGGCATCTTTTTTTGACCTAACTTAATACAAAATGTTCTGAGATTTTTTTTTAAATTTGAAAAATGTTCAAGTGGTTACTATTTGATTATTCTTTTTTTTTTTTCTTTACACTTCAAATGCATTTAAATTCTTCATTCTACTGGGAATACCGTAGACTTCTTTCATTCCCATTACATGTCTCAAATTCATTCCTTTTCCATTGTGTTTTTCTTGTTTGCCAAGCCAGCTGAAAGCTTCCTCTGTATCACTCAAAATTCAACAGAGAATTATTCTCTCATGAAAGATATGCTTCATGCAAAGCTTTTGAACTTATATGTAGACCAGGACTCTGACTTATGGACAGTTCTTTAGCTTTACTTTTTCTTTTATTTTCATTGACAGCAAAATTTTTTGGAGAGTACAATCAAGATAGTGTATTCATAGAAATAACATTAATAGAAGCTTGGTCATAAATGAGAACAGTCATAATAATGATCTCCTTTACCAAAGCATTCCACACAGAGAGATAACAGCACAATAATTAAAGAATTTGTTGTTTGTCACACAACAAATACAACAGAACTGCAGTAACAAAAATCAAAATTTTAAAAAACATTCTTATACTAAAAATAAAAGCAAAAATATGAGATCATGCACTGGAGACAAAAGCTAAAAGTGAATAGTTATAACAAAAACATCTCAAAAGATAAAAATGTTCAAGTTTTGTGAAGGAGAGAAGATTCAAATAGAACAGTTTCAGAATAAATCACTTACATTTACTACCCTAGGAGGGACACTGACATAACAGTCTTCGTCCACTAATACCTTTTGCTGTTAGAATGCATACTGTTAACCCATTTATAGGACAGATTCCATTTCCTTGGAGCATGTCTACTGTTACAAGGCCAGAATGAAATTCATCGTTTACCTTGATTACAAATAGACAATAATACTTCAGGAGAAATATTCTCAAGAACAGGCCAGTGTGATGCCCCAGAATAGTAGGGCCCTGGGGGTTGGGAAGCATTCGCTCTAGCCCTATTTTCATCATTGTCTGTGAAAGACACTTCCCAGTCCTAAAATGAAATTTCACCTCATGTTTGAATTCTGCCGTAATTGAACTATCAAAACTAGAAGAGAGCAGCGAAAATAATGATAATAATAAAATGGTTTAACATTTTTATTGATGCATAATTTTATTTTTTAAGTACTATAAAAAGAAACTGGATCACTTAATGAAACTAAGAATCATATAATGCTTTAGTGGGGTTGTTCCTACAGCACAGTAATTTCTTCCCCAACATAACTAATCTACACAGTGCCTTTATACTTTGTGGTTGTCTATATATCCTATTTGAACAGTGGCTAGTTTCTACATGATTAGGAAAGACATGTTTGTCATGGGAGTAAAAAAATAAAATTTGTCTGTTAAATTACACATAAATATAAGGTACAAATGTATTTTTAAAATACAGATTAAAATAATCACACTTGCATTGTGTACATACGAAAATACAGTATTTAATATTCAATATACACAGACACATTTATGATAAATGCAACTATTCGGCAATGCCAGTTCTTTTCAGGGTCTTCTCTGTCCCCCATTTCCACACATATGGAAAGCAAAAACGCTTCGCTAAACCTCCTAGCTCTGGCGGACATCTTGAAGCAGTTTGTTAATCTCCGCCACTAGCTCACTGGCATCCATGAGTTCGTGTTTCCCGTCGTTGAGGTGGTTGAGCACATTGTCAAAATCATCTTCTTCATAGTTTTCGGGGATCTCCTCCATGGCCGGCAGCCATTTGGAGGAAGGCTGCACACTGGAGTGAGTTCCAAGAGGGGGACCCGAGCTGTTGGTGGGGTTTTGAAAATGCGTACTGGCGGCCCAGGCGGCCACGCCTTGCGGATAACCCGCAGTCTTGGCGGGCAGCGCCCCCTTGCGGCGCTCCAGAGAGTTGGACCGATCCCCCTCGCCGCACTCCGCGTAGGTGTCCAGGGAAGCGGGCAAGAGGCGCTGGAAGACGCTGCTCATTTCCGAGAGCAGAGAGGATGTGCTGGTATCCCCGGAGTCCTCGTCGTTCGGGGAGTCCTTCCCAAAGGTGGAGAAACTCTTCTTTTTCTCCCCAGAATCCGCGGGCTGGGTGTCGTCCTCAAGACTCTGATGCGGATGCGGATGCTGCGGTTGTGCTGGGAACTCCTCCCCCGGAATGAACATGTTACTCCGATAGTCGGAGGACGGCGAGGGCAGCGGTGGCATCCAGCACTGGTCGGAGTGCCCCAGGACCCTGCACTCCTCCGTGCAAAGCCGCATAGCTACACCGAGGAAAACAACAGGGATTCATGATCATACTTAGCGTAACTCCAAATGATACAAAAGAAGGTAATTTCATTTTTTAAAAAGTGAGACGAGACAGTTTTAAACAGCGAACACGATACTCACCGGTTATTTTATACACTAAATGGACTACACTTACGGATTTGAGTATCATTTTTATGGACTTTTTTTTTTTTTCCTGTTTATCAAATAAGGAAAGGAGGGTTATGACTCACACACTTCTCAGGAATATTATTTCTGCTACTCACGTAATGAGAAAATGGATTTATAACTTATACATGAGGATGACTGAAAAGGAGCAAAGGTATGGGTGATGGGATGTTTGCTGAACATAAATTCTTGAAAACCCAGGGCTGTAAAGTGAAATCATCCATAATTTTAGAATGCCACCAGATAATTTTTGAGTACTACCTATGAGTAGCTTTCTAGATATTGAGGTCTATCTGACCAACTTTACTTTTAATGGAGGTATTGGGAATATAATAAACTATCAGGTCACTATCCTTATTAATCTCTCTCCAACGTATTCTGGATTATTTGTTACTTAAAATAGCAATGCAAATTATCCTCAACTACCAGGCATCCCTAGTTAATCTGTTACGAAAACTTTTTTTAGAGGTTTGAAATTCAAGTAGATGGAAAAGTCATTAAAAGCTGAACAGTACCAAAAAATCCATGGTTATCTCTTCCAGTTGTTATAATGCCCTATTGGAATGTGAGTGGCCACACTCACAGAAAATAATAGGTGATATTAGAGAAGCAGAAAATAAAGAGGAGAAAAATTTCTAAATTTGCCAAATATAACTAAATTACACAACAATGAAGAAACGCAAAAATGTAAAATATACTCTACAAACCATCTATCTCTTTCTCTGAAAATTAGGTCTCTTCAGTATCATGATTTTATTTTAGAGCCAGAGACAGAATGCAGAAAATACAAAGTAGTTATCTTACATTTGAATGACAACTGGATTGGTAACAACCATACCTATCTATTCAAGCTAATTCTCTAGATCTGACCACTTCAGAAGGATTTCTCTTCTTCCCAAATTATTGTGAAAAAGGATGACTCTTGAACAATGTCAAATCCTTTATCAAGGGAAGCAAGTAGTCTATATAGTCCCCATTACCAGGTGAAGTGTCTGCAGAGAATAAGCAATCACTGTATATTTTCTGATTATCAGGGAAATGCACATCAAAACCACCATGAGATATCACTTCAAATTGTCAGGATGGCTGTTATAAAAAATAATAAATGTTGACAAGAATGTGGAGAAATTAGAATACTTGTACACTGTTGCTAAGAATACAAATGGTGCAGCCACTATGGAAAACAATATGGAAGTTCCTCAAAAAACTAAAGATGTAACTACCACATGATCCAGCAATCCCACTTCTGGGTATTTACCCAAAAGAAGTGAAATCAAGATCTCAACGAGATATTAGCCCTTTCCTGTTCATGGCAGCAGCACTATTCACAATAGCCAGATGGGAAAACAACGTGAATGACCACCAACAAATGAATGGATAGAATAAATGTAGTATATGCATATAATGCAATATTATTTAGCCTTAAAGTAGGAGGAAAAGTCTACATTATGTGACAACATGGATGAATCTTAAGGACATTATACTTGGTGAAGTAAGTCAGGACAAATACTGCATGATTCTATGTATATAAGGTATCTAAAATGGACAAACTCATAGAATCCAAGAGTGGAATGGTGGTTACTAATAGGTATGTGTGTATGCTAGGGGGTTGAGGAAATGGGGGATTGCTAATCAATGGATATCAAGTTTTGGTTAAGCACGAAGAGTAAGTTTTGGAGATCTGCTATATAACATTGTACCTGTAGTTAACAATACTGTACTGTATAATTAAATTTTAATAAGAGGGTAGATCACATGTTAAAAGTTCTTATGCATTAAAATAAAATTTTTTTAAAAGATTTTATTTGTTTATTTAACAGATACAGATCACAAGTAGGCAGAGAGGCAGGCAGAGGGAGAGAGAGAGAGGAGGAAGCAGGCTCCCTGCTGAGAAGAGAGCCCAATGTGGGGCTCGATTCCAGAACTCTGGAATCATGGCCCGAGTAGAAGGCAGAGGCTTAACCCACTGAGCCACACAGGCGCCCCTGGACCTCAGTTCTTAATAGAGAAGGGGCTCATCTGCAAAAATGACAGCAAGTATACTGGGTGAGAACAAAAGTCTGATTGGCAGGAAAGTTAAAAATAGAGAGTAGGGAAAATGCAGAGATAGAGTGAGTGCTAACTGGGGGGTAAGACAAAGGGCAAATACTGAGAATCCTTGTGTACTTTTGCTGTGAAGAAAGGCTAAGTTTAAATAAGGATGGATGATTTAAGAATAAAAGCATGTTGGGGCGCCTGGGTGGCTCAGTGGGTTAAAGCCTCTGCCTTCAGCTCAGGTCCTGGTCTCAGGGTCCTGGGATCTAGCCCCAAGTCCGGCTCTCTGCTGAGCGGGGAGCCTGCTTCCTCCTCTCTCTCTGCCTGCCTCTTTGCCTACTTGTGATCTCTGTCTAGCAAATAAATAAATAAATAAATAATCTTAAAAAAAAAAACAAACAATAAAAGCATGTTTAGATGTACTGACTTCATGCATTATTACTGCTTGGTAAAACTCACCAATTATCGCTCATCATTTAATGTGGACAAAAACCAAAAGGAGTTGAAAGTAATTAGAATGCCTTAATAGCCATGAGGTTTTCTCAGCAGGGAAATAATTCTCAAAGTGGTAATGAAGTTTTTTCCCTGATTACCCGGATCTCTGAAAATGGAAAGGAGATCTGTCTATCTTGTCCTATACACATCCTGTGAGAAGGAAGGGAAATAGATCTGATGACAACTTTCATTTGTTTTCCAGCCTTTAACTCTGTGGGAAGGGCTTAATTGTTTGATTGATTGTCTGATTGATTTTGTTTTCCTTTAATATTTAATGACGGGGGGTAGAAAAATTACATAGGCTTCTAGGAATCCTGCATATGATCAACTTTCTAAAGACCTGAATATAATGAACATATAACCAAAAATACAACCTGTTTGATTAAAATGGTAGTCCCCGTCCAAAAGTAATTTAATTACAGGAATTTTTAAAACAGGGAATGCTATTTAACAACTTTGCAGCAAATAAGTGAAACTTTTATTATAAAATAATAAATTAACATACCATTTTTCAAATTCATAAATAGGTAAAATTGACGAAGCAAAGCTAATGGAGAGAAGGTTGGGGAAAATTAATAGAGATGGGGGCAGTGGTACAGAATAGGGTATTTCTGTTTCATTGATATGTTCAACCTTTCCCCTGGAGACTCAACTATTTAAAACATGCTCAGTATACACATAATTCAGTGCCACAGCGGTTTCATACCACATCCAGTAAGTTAGAACTTATTGGCAAGGGGTGCATGTGGCTAATCTTTCTGTCTCTTCAGGTGGTTAAATTTCCTCTGGGAAGGGGAGGGAGGTAAGGAAGCAGAGAACTCCATAGGACTATCAATTTTGTGACTGTACTTATCTTATACATCAAACCTAAAGTAAGAAGAAGAGATAAAAACCCAGAGTCTAACTCCTATCAAGCCATTAGGGATTTGAGTAGCCAATCGGTTACATCTTCAGAGCCTGCCGTAGGCAAAGTCATTATGATAGCTCCCTGTCCTCGAATGGTTTCTAATCCAGTTCTGAGTCAAGTGTAACAAGTGATGCCCCAAATGCCCAGTTAGAGTGCCAGGCTGAATGATGCTGAGGGCATGCATTATTATATAAGAAATGATAAGAAAGGGAAAAAAGGGGGGAAAGTGGAGGTTGCAGTAGTTAAAGGAAGACAAACTTGAAACAAATTTTGAGAGCTGACGAGGTCTCCGACATGGTGAAGAGAAACTAATTTTTTCAGGAAGAAAGGCAACATGAGCAAAGGACTGGTGTGTTATGTGAAGAGATGGTTGTGCCCATTGCAAAAGATTAAAAAAAAAAAAAGAAGAAGAAAGAAAGAAAAAAGAAAGAAAGAAGCAGAATGGAGAGTTAATAAGCTAGGAGTGGGTTTTATTGGCGTTGGAATGCCAAGGGAAGTAGTTTTATTAGGTGTTGCTGGGCAACAAAAGTCAATTATTGACTTTGAACCAAAAAAAATGTAAATTAAAACATTCTGAAAAAGTTGTTCAAGCTGCATAAAAGAAATATTTAATGAACGCAGGAGGTGCTAGAGAGTGAATATCGGCTTCTGTGCTGGTACAGTAAACCAGCCGTGGAAGAAAGGCCAGAACCGGGATACCAGCCATGACAATGGACAGAACATGGATTTAAAGAGAGATGTTTGAGTTAAGTAATCACAGATGGCAGATGAATAAAAAGTGGAATGAGCCTAATAAAGGAGTATCACAAGAAACAAAATCAAAAGCCTTTATAAATCATTCTGGTGCAGCTGATAGATTGGGAAAATGGAAATTTTACAGGAATATGTGTAGCACTGTAGTTCAAAGTTGAATGAGTAAGGAAGAAAGTATGTTGACAAACATGAGCTAACAGACAAAAATGCTTGCTGATTTTACTGCTCAGAATGCAGGATATTTCTGTGGGAATTAATAGAATGGATGACCAGAAATGACCTTGTTGGCAGGCAATGCAACATAACATAATCTATATTTGATCACAGTTCAGTGCAGAAAAATAGTTGGAATAAGACACTTAAGTCCTAAAAATATACATGCTTTTGAAAACTGCACTGATTCTGTTAATGGTATTCAGATGTGGACTTGCATTTTTTTTTTTCCCTACTTGGGCTATTTCCTGGGAATATAAGTTTACACAGCACAAGTTTTAAACGCTAACATGCTGGCGGAAGCTGCCAGAATGAGTAATAAACCAGAAAATGGTTGAAGTACAATCAGAATGATGGTCATAATTAAAGGACGGTTATCTCTGTATAAATACTCAATATGCTTATTTCTTTCCATACTAGCCAGACATGAATAAGGTTTAAAATACTTCATAAATCACTGGCAATATCCCAGTGCTCTATGCCACCAGAATGCTTTCTCTACATGGATGCAAGTGGCCAGTAAGAAAGAAATGTATTATAAAACAACACCATGTACCAGCAATATAGCTCTCCTGCTAGATACCTAGATTAAGTATAATTATGTAAATGTGGAATTTTTAAAGGGCTATTTATATATTAAGTTGTGTTATTACTGATAATATAAAAGTGAACCTCCAACTTTGAAAAGAAATGATAACTTATAAGGAGTTTAAAGCTATTCACTAAATAAAGCTTACTATTACCTAGACTTTATATCTACCCATTATTTCCTCAATGGCTTTATTTACATTTTTTTTATCTTATTTTTTTAATACAGGCATTAGGCGACTCTCCTGCTATGAACATATCTGGTGTTTGTAGCTTTGAAAGAGTGAAAGAGAAATCTTGTCTTTGTTTAAAACCGGTTAGCTGTTTACAACTACACAATTTCAGAATTAAAAAGGATTTTAGGCACCATTTAGGCCCCCAGATGGAAAGGTTGTCTAAATAGGGAAAGTTTTTTTCCTTTTAACTATGCCAATAAATTAAAATTTCAATGAATAGCCCTCATACAATTTAAAAAATAACTTATTATAATACAACACTAATGTTATGGCCATTATATTACTTTTCTGTTCTATGAAATAAGGTCATTTAGGAAATGACATTATTCAAAATTATGGATCAATATTCAACATTAGAGTTCCATCAATATCACTGAATCATAGAAATTTAGCCAGATGGTTCTTTCATTTCACTGCAAGTTTTCGGAGGCTGTGTATATCCCACTAGATTTTCAGAGATTTATTTCCTTCCTATAAACAGGGAATCTAGGAATAAAACAAAGAAGCAAAGACACTACTGTGCAAATATTGGTTCTTGTGTACACTGTAGCCCTCAATGCTACTAGAAGTCCTTGCCATACATTCACCCTGCCAGAGACGCACTGTCTCGTGCTGTCCTATCATAATGAAATAGGCAGCATTCAATCGTTTCATAGACGGTAGATGAGGTAAGAATATGAGAACAAATACATTACTGAACTTATTTTTTTAAAACAACTGTTGCTTCATATTGCTCTTCCTAAGCTAGTGTTTATGTGTGTGGGGACTGGTTCAAACCCCACCTCCACCATGTACGAACGGCCCGATTTAGGACACGTTGCTTTAACCTTTATAAGCTTCAGTTCTCAAATCTAAACAAAAGAAACAAACAAATAAAACAAGAACACTACTCTTACTTCCACCCCACTACGAATTCCTGTGTCTGTCGAAGTGTTCGGAGACAGAATGCAGGTACCAATGTCCTCCTGGGGCCTACATAAGTGCTGGGACATTACTGGTTACTACTGGTGGCAACTACTGCCACCACCACTAGAACTTTCCATGCGGTGAAAACCTGCATTTCTGTGGCTCTCTGAAGCAGTCTCATGACTATTTCCTAAACTCTCCTACTTATCTATATTTAGAAAACGGATGTTTGATGGAACTCAGATGGGGCATAGTTCTGCCTGTCTTTCATTTATCAAATGGCAGTCCTTTGATCAACATTCCCTGGAATGTAGAAACATAAGTAGCCAAAGCAACATTTATGTGTTCCTAAGAGTTGCTTCAATATTACAGTCTCTAGAACCAGGGTTGCTACAATGAGGTAGTCGGGATTTACCCAGTTGGTTCAGGGTTTCTACTACACAACTTAGAGGGGGGGACTCTAAGGAAAATGTGGCTCATAACTTACTAGGATCTCCTCCATGTAGCTCTGGACTTAAAATTCCCCTCTTAAACCCCTGTTCCTTTTCCACTATAGTGCAGATAGAAAATGAAGGTGTGGCAAAAATATTCTGTTTACCACCTACAAAGATGCATTCTTTGTCCTATTTTTGGTGATAGAAGTGGACCATTTTCTAGTGTATTTTAATCTCTGATTCTGCGAGTAGGTTTCCATCACAGGAAATTTGTGTCCTCCAAATTATAGTCCGGTTCACCACGAGGCACCAAAACAGGCTGTTTGAATAACAACAACCACCCAGTAATTTCATAAAGAGTTGCTCAAGAGTGTCCTGCGGCAGACCTGGACGGGGCAGGAAGAGGAAAGAAGTGGTGTGGTTTTCTGTCCGCCTCTCCCCACTCTTTCCTTCTTGTCCTGCTGGGCTCTCCTGCTGACTCCGTCTCTACCAACTGCTTCATAGGAATTTTAAGAAAATGATTCTGAAGGGTGCCAGGTCATGTTCATTGCTAATAGTGTACAAGTGAGAGACATGTCAGTGCAAAGGACAACGGAAATTAGAAGCATGGGAGAAACTTTTCACTTCATTTGTGTAGCAGATCTGAAAATAAGGATTTATCATCTGTCCCTACCCTCTTACCTGCTGGAATTCTTCCATCTGTAAGAAACAGGTCACTGAATCCTTCACCCAGCAGCCTATCTATTGGTGAATCTCGCCCCAAATCGTAATCACTGTCTCCTGCTTCACTGTCACCACGGCCACTGTCTTTCAAGCTAAATTTGTCCATGTCTTGGAGGGCATATCTAGAAAGATGAATCAGAGAAAGTGTGGTTTTTACTCTTCAGCATTCATGTTAGTGGGACTCAATAGGGAGCAGGAGGATAAGTCATACCTATAGCTCCTGGAATATTTGTTTCCTCGAAAACTTGGTCTTGGCTGATACTGCCCCTGGTGAAGCATTGAAAGAAGCTGGGAGACCTGCTGGAAACCAAAGAGACAGAACTGATTTCTGGAAACAAAGCCCCAAAGACTCGCAAGCTTTAAGCAAGGAAAAACAGTTGCTCACTATCTCATCCTAATTAATTGAACATGTTACCTCTGTTTTAAAGATTTACACATGCTGGAATGTGGCCGACTACGTAGGCAGCCACCACACATAACTGACTCCATCCCAGAGAGACTTGAATGATCTCATACACTGACTTTTTCTTTTGGAAAGAGAACTCCTTGATAAATAACAGATTGATTTCCTTCATTTTATTTTATTTTTTTAGTTCAGATTAAAGTGAGCAGTTATAAAAATACGTGGAAAATGTTGTAAAACACAACATTCGAACACATGCAGCTAAAATAGTCTAAAAAATTCTAAAAGTTGAGCAAACGTGATATGCATTTAGATGGCATTGTGGAGGCCTCAGTTTTGTTTTTTTTGTGGGTTTTTAAAAATTCTTTTGTTTTTTGGGGGAGTGTTAATAGGAATCACAATTATGAGAATAAAACAAGCCCTTTTATTTTCGGCTTCCAGTATCTCAATCTGGGAAGCAAGGGTATTTCTAATTAGATAGTCATTTGAGAGCTCCACATTTATTTTTCAATATTATACATATACATAATACATGCAAGCAAATTCTTTAAGAGAAACAAAACAGCCCACTAAGGCATGTATACTTGCTACATACACATAATGCAACTTGTACCCTCTTTAATTCAAATATTGTTTACTTCTTCAGAGAAACATTTAAGAACTAACAGATACACAACAGAAGAAGAAGAACACTAACAGCTGACTTGCCCAGTGAACTGGTGTAGGGTATGATCTTACCTCAACAGCAGGAGTGGCATGGGTGAGTTCTAATGAGAAATTCTCTGGCACGTGGTTGGATGAGATTGTCACCAAACTGTTGAGGGACTGGTGACTGTGGTGACTCTGCCGGCTGCCCATCTGCCCTCTTTCCAAGGTCGGAGACGAAGATGGAGATGACCTGTGATGAGATCTGATGGGCAGAGTGCCGTTCATGGTTGGCACCAAGGTAATGTCCCCTTTGTGAATCTGCCTGGATGGCCGTTTTGGGTGGTGCTGGTAAGTGGATTCCGCTACCCTGCAGTTGTAGGATCTAGTGTCCTTCTTTTCTCGGTTACACCTCGTGGCAAACAGCACCATAATAACCAACAACACTGCACAAATTGCTCCTAAGGAAATAATTATAATCATGGAGACATCCAAAGATGCCTGGCTTACTGAGGTCATGGCTGTACTTGTCACTGACTCTGCATATTCAAAGATCACACACTTCAGGAGGACTTTGGTATGCAGCTGAGGATTGCCTTTGTCCTGGATGATAACCGAGAGCTCCCATTCTGTGTAGGAAACAGATTCCATGCTCACATTGGTATGGATGTCACATGATCGTGGATCCATTAAAAAGATATTCTCCTCATTCCCTGCTAGGATGGAGCAACTGAGTTCAGCATTCACACCAGAGTCTCTGTCAATTGCCCTTATTCTTGTGACATGAAAGCCGCTTTCAGCCCCTTTGGGTATGGAGATTTCTGCAGTATTATTGCGCAGCGCAGGCCCTATAACCACAGGGACGTTGTCATTTTCATCAATGATGGTGAGCACAACTGTGGTATTGCTTGCGAGTTGCTTTGGACTTCCTCCATCTCTTGCTTCCACCACAAAAGTGATCTGACTCACTTCCTCATGATCAAAGATTCTGAGGGCATAGATGGCTCCATTCGATGGGTCAATGGTTACATATGTAGTTATGGAACTTCCCAGGATAAAACTCTCCAAAATTGTGTACGTAACTTGCCCGTTTTCTCCAAGATCAGGATCTGTGGCTGTAACAGTGGTGATATAGGCCCCTGGCGAGTTATTCTCTGAGATTGCAAATTCATAGCGACTTCTCTGGAAGTGGGGTGGATTGTCATTTATATCATTAATCTGAACAGTAAAATGTTTTACTGTAGAAAGACTGGGTGTCCCCTTGTCCTCAGCGATTATGGTCAAACTGTATTCAGATCTCTTTTCTCTATCCAGTGTGGCATTCGTCAAGATTAAATAATTGTTTTCGTAAGTCTTCTGAAGTTTAAAGTGACCATGTCCGTGAAGCTTACAAACTATTTCTCCATTCAGCCCAGAATCCTTGTCCTGAACCCCGACCAAAGCCACAAATGTGTCAATAGGATCCCCTTCAAAGATATAAGATATTTCTTCTTTTCCAGGGGACATGAGGTTTATGTTAATTTCAGGCTTATTGTCATTAACATCCACAACCTTAATTATAATTTTGCAATGAGCTGGGATTGAATTCGGACCCAAATCTTGAGCCTGAACATCAATCTCATAGGATTTGGTGATTTCATAGTCCACTTGCTTGAAAAGAGTCAAATGTCCTCTTTCTGAATCGATTTTAAAAGTCTCTATAATTTTGGGAGACACATGACTGCTGAAGGAATATACAATCTTCCCATTAGCGCCCTCATCTGGATCAGTGGCATTCAGATCAAGGAGCAAAGTGCCAACGGGGGAGTTTTCTAAGAGTTGTATTATATAAGACTGCTGCTCAAAAGCAGGGCTGTTGTCATTGGAGTCCGAAATGCTTATTTTTAGGATGGATGAGCCGGACCTCTGAGGCACCCCCATGTCTGAGGCAGTGAGCTGAAGCTCATAGCTTGACTTCAGCTCCCGATCGAGCTCTCTCACCACTATGAGTTCTGCATACTTGGCGCCATCAGTCCTGGTCCGGACCTCAATATTAAAGAAATCATTGGCAGAGAGAGAGTATGTGTGGAGGGAATTTTCCCCCACATCTGGATCAAATGCACTGTCCAAGGGGATCCGAGTCCCAACTGCTGCACTCTCAGATATCTCAATAGGTATGACAGATCTTGAAAACTGGGGAGAATTGTCATTAATATCCAGCACTTCGACTTCAATATGGAAAAGCTGCAGATGCTCCGTGGGTAGAGTGATCACATCAAACTCTATGGAACAGTTCAAGTTTTTCTGGCATAGTTGTTCACGGTCGATTTTAGCCCCTATGCTGATTTCTCCATTATCCTCATTGACCACAAGGAGAGGAGAATTTCCCCTTTGCATGGCTCGAAAACGAACAGTGGAAGGATTAGGTAGCTTAACTAAAACATCAGCCACATCCTCTGATAGTCTTGCAATTACTGATCCAACCCTCTGCTCCTCATAAATCCTGTATTTCAGATTCTTGCCCAGTACATCGTAGCTGAAAGATAGCATCAGGAGTGCAAAACCAAATCTAAAGTGCATTTTAGCATTCATTTGGCACATCGGTCAGTTGGAGGAGATTCCTCACACAGACCAAGTTAAAACGGCAAAGCAATTCCCCCAACTTCCTTTGGCAACTTAAAGCTACGCTACATTTGGTACTTGAAAGTTGAAAGCGTCTCTTAATAATACAGCACAGCAATTAACGGCTCGCAAACTTTTGTTTCATACACACCGTGTCACGACTTCCAGCTACTAGCGGCGGCGTGGAGTGCGATCCTTGCGTTTGTTCGGCCGGCTGTCCCCTCTGCAGGCAGACGAGTGTCACCTCCGCGTTGCCCCCCTCGTGTCGTCGGAATCCATCTAGTGCAAGGTGCCGGCAGTCTGCAGTGAATCCTTCTCGAGCGATTCTTGCTCCCTTTCTCCGCGCGGCTGCAGACTACACACCCGTGATTGCTGACTCCAGGCTAAAATCTGTACAACTTCACTTCAACTCAGACAAAGCTCTCTTGCCCGGCGTGTGTTGAATCGCTTCCAGCCAATCAGCGTCCTTCCAAATCAAAAGCTGATGGAGTCCCCAAAGCGAGGGCGGTCGAGAGTGGCGGGCGGAGAGGGAGAGAGACCAGCGAGGAGGAAGGCGGGGGCTGGGGGCGCGGCGGGAAGAGCGGGGCGGAGGGCCGGTGGGGGCTGGGGGCGGAGGATGCGAGCCGCTCCTTCCACGGCTCCTCCCTTCCTCCCTCGTCCTCCCCCGTCCTCCCCCTCCTCCTTTCAGACCCCGCATTCACTTTCTCCGAGCGTGCCACGACAAAGGGAGACAAATTACAGAAGAAAAACTTGAAATCAACTTCTGGTCGCCTTTATTTATATGGCATTTTAAATCGTTCTGGTTTTCTTAATGGCCCTTTCTTCTTCCACAAACATGTAATCATCCTGCCTTTCATAGTCCTTTTAAGGACTGGTTTAACTTAAAATACCTCTAAGTGCGTTTTGTTGGTGAAGGAATTTAATAAAATTTGAAAACTTGCTTCTAATTAGGCTTCCCAGGCCGCCTCCTTCCCTTCCCCCTCGGTAAATACTTGGGTCTTTCTCCTGTGAGCACAAGCAGATTTTCTTGGGGCTCTGTTTGAAAGAACAGAACAAGTAAGGAGGTTTCATTTTCTGTTTTTCTTTCATCTTTATTCTTTGAAGATAAGAAAAGGGCTGTTTTCCACTCTTGATTTCCCTTAATTAGCAAGATTTAAAGGAGCACCTTAGGATTCGAAACTAATTACCAATAGAGTTTTACCATATAGCATTTCTTTCCTGGAGTTCCGGCGAAAGTGGCTATGATATTTCTTTGTCTTGTACTTCAAAAAATCCTATTTACCTTGAGCAAAAGATATTTCATGCTTTAGCGTGCCAGTTTCTACCAAAAGGCATTATCCATACATAGTGAGTCTTCACAATGAATACTGGGGGGACGTGGACTCAATAGTTTACAAGTCAAATTTTTATAATATATGTATTATTTATGAAAGCACTTTTCAGATATGTATTTTAAGAACCCAAAGCTTGTTTACATTGAAGAATAAAATGCCTGAGCTGAAAATTGCATTTTGTGTGCATCAAAATGCTAGGAAATATCGTGGGAGGCTTGTGCTCTATCCAGGTCACAGAAACTGATATGGTATTCTTATTTGAAAATATGATTATTTATGATGTTCTTTCTGCTCTGCAATTCCTTTTAAGTTTATCATCATGGCTCTGTTGCTGCTTTTTTTTTCTTGTACCTCTTGCATTATTCCTCAGCTGTCTTCATCCACTTGCAGATTTGCTGTTTCACATAATCTCACTGTCACTTTTTTCCATTTATTTTCTCCCACACTCGATTTTGCCCCCCAGAAACATATAAAAAAGGTAATTTTCTGATTTTTCCACTTTGCTTACTCTCAGCAGAGCTCAGCTAAAGTCACGAAGAAGGTTCCTTCCAAGAAAGAAAGCAGAGGAGTCTCAGCGTGAACTCTCCTTCTTTTTAGGCATTCAAAAGCATTTTATAAGCCATTGTCTTTTTTCCCCCTCCAGAAACCAGGGCTGTGTGGCAAATTGTGCAGAATAGAAATGCCTATAATGAATGTATTTAGCACTGGGTCACGCTGATGAACATTCTGCCCCCATGAATAATACTGTTTTACAAGGTTGTAGCCCTTTCAAACTGCTGATCCCCAAACCCTATAGGCAAACCAGGGAAACTACCACAAGCAACTGGGACTTTAGAAATCCATAGCCATCTGGCCTAGATCTCGAACAATCTGAGCCAATAATTATATCAATTCAGGCTTTAGCAAACCCCTTTGCAAACACCAAAAGAGCAAAGAAAGGAATTAGTAACTATTCAAAGTTGGGGTGAGAATTCAGAGGTAATCTAATTCCAGGAGTTCTAGGAGAGTCTCCCTTGTGGATTTGATAAGTCTACCCTCAAAATCTGTAAGAGCAATGGACTTGATTACCTTAACATAGAGGGCATTTTCCCCTCCCCCTTAAAAAGTGAAAATAAATTTTAAAATCTTTCTTTTATTCCTGACAAAGACTTACTCATTGTCCAAATAGCTTCAGACTACCTTACTGAAATATTTAGAATAGGCTGTAAATATATCCTCATAAAGAGTGTGTTTCTATGAATAAGTCTTTAAATAATTTGGAATTTTTCATGGGGAATAGCTTGTTTTCACTTGTGGTATCATCCTTATCAAATACCTTTTCATGATCAGCTTGTCAGTCCCTCCCTGAGAAATTATATGTACCTACCTGATACTGTACTGGGCTTTTGATTTCTCCTTAGTGTGCACTACTCTGTTTTTCAAACTTGTTTGCTCAAAAAGTACAAAGAAGAAAATAAATTTTCCTTTGCACGTTTGATTAGCTTCAGCAGTTCAAAATGTCCTTATTTGGTAGTGCTGCAAAGAAAATTCCTGCCCCTCCCCCAACCACACACACACACAACTCTCTCTTATATCATTTGCTATGTGTGAAATGGTTTATGTCTGTTAATTGTCATCTAATGGTGATTTCATCGAACTTTCTTGGTCTTCGAGAATTTTACAAAGTCATGAATAAGTAGTCATGAAAAAGTTTCGACGTTCTAAAATTACTTTCAGGTATCCGGTGAAGGAGGATTGAATGCTCCTTAAAGTCCATCCACCTTTGGTACCGCAGCCTTTGTTGACAAAAAAAGAGATGGCTGCACCTCTTGAGGCATTCTGAGTGATGTTAGGTAGGAGAGCAATGTGCTCCTGACCTCCTAAATGAAAATCTTGTTTTTTTTCCATCCTGTAGTGTATATTTTATCTACAAAGCTCCTTTTACCACAAAGCTCCACTTACCACTTGAGCCTAAGCTGGCTGAAAATTGCTAAACTAGAGAAAAGATACTCATTGACATTTGCAATACATCCTGTCACCTCTAATAACAGTTTTATTATGCCATTTATTTTGATTACTTTTGTTTTAAAGAAAATCAAGCCTTATAATTCTAAATCTTCAATGTTTTCCTTACTGCTGAAGAGGAACGGGAATGAAAGGCTCAACTACAAAGCTGAAATGTCTTGTCACTACGTGAGTAGTGTACTATTTGATACTGAAATAGAAAATTAAAGTCATTAAAATGACTTATAAGCAGATGCGGTGTTCTTAAAAAAAATTCTTAGTTATTTGTATGTTATTGGAGCATATGAAATGCAAAAAAACTAGGGAGATGGATAAAAATTCTCTTCTGTCTGACCATATCATATCTTTCCCATCATCAAAAGAATAATAAGAATCTCACAATCTCCTTGTAGATTGAGATAACATTACAGTCTTTACTCATAGCATTTGCTTGGAAATGCTTTGTAGTAGGAATTCCGGGTCCTGTCTGATACCACGTGTCTTGAACAAACCTAAAAAATTACTCTACTACGTATCTTGGGAAATTAGATAAGATCAAAAGTTTTATCAGACATAAGCTGGTAGAATTAAGGAATCCCAGTACTTTGGAACTGTTTAGGATAAAGAATTTTACTTTTATATGAGCCCAATATATGTGTGAATGCAGGTACCTCCATTTGGTAGCTGTATAATCCTGAACAAACTATTTAGCTTTCTTGAGTCTGTCTAAACCTCTGGGAATAATAATAACATGCCACAAAGAATTCTTGTAAGAATTAAATGATTGGAGCTTCCCACAGAGGCTGGCCAAGAGTAAATATACAACCAAGATTAGTTTCTTTTTCATAGACTATGTGGGTCTGTTTTCTTCCTAACATGCACTGAAGAGAAAAAGAAAAGTGGATTATATTCACAGTCCTTGTTGCTTTTTAAACTTTTGGTTTAGATGCTTATATAATTTTATGCTGGAAAGATGAAGCTCTCTCCATTTTTGATTTATGAATGTCACCTTTGAAACATAATCAACAAAACTAATAGTACTGATCTATGATGTTTTTGAAAACTTGCTGGCTCACTGAAGAAAATTTTGAAAGATCCAGCAAATACACTGAAGTGTTTCTCCAGATTCTTACTATAGAAACATATCCAATAATGCAGTTGAAAGAAGTCTATCAGGTGTTTAATTATCTTTTATTTGGTAGGCTGCATCTAGTATTTGCCTATTCTCAAATAGTTTGAAATGCACAGGTTTTTGTTTGTCTGTTTGTTTTAAATACATCATACTGTACTGGGAAGGCAAAAGAATATAATTTGATATGGTATCTTGGCAATGACAAAGAAAGATAAAACTTATCAAACAAGATTTTCATTTAGAAAGCACCATTAGATCTTCTATCAATCATATTACACCTCTTTATGTTGGTTTCCTTGTATTCCATCCTAATCTATTCACTAGTATACTAATAAAAAATCACTGAACAATATAACCTCTTTATTGGAACAAAGTTATCAACATAAGATCAAGGGTTAGGAAATGAGAATGGGCCCTATACTAACATTAGACTTGTAGAATTGAAATGGACTCTGTGGAATTCTGATCAAAACTGAATGGATTAAATGCCTACAGGAGGGTCACACACCTGGAGGCATAGCTCTGCAAGCGCCAAGTGCAAGCCATCAGCAGAGGGCCAGGAAGAGTGGGAGTCCATGAAATGCAGTGACAGGTGCTAGGTCAATTTTGTCTGAGTATGCAATGGTACTTGGGCTGTCCTGCCAAAGGTAGGACACCAAGTTCCAGCAAGTGACTTAGGGTCTGGCAACAGGTTATCAACTAAGTCTGGATGTGAGCCATGTAGGTGAGCTACTGCTTTTTCTCGGACATTAAGCCTTCTCAGGCAGACAGGTTGTAGAATTAGAGACTAAAATGAGAGAATAAGACAGGCACCCAAGATCCAGTATTCTGAAATGGGCATATACTGGGAACCAAGTCAAAATATGAGACCAGATCAGAAAGTTAAAAGAGATGGCAGCAGGTTGATTTTAAAATTAATCGTGTGAGCTGTTATAGTCTCTTAAATTCCTTTTCCATAGGGCAGAATCTGGAGGCAGAAAACTAAGCTTATAAATTGTGTTCCAAAAATCTGCTGCTGATGTGAGGGACTTTGCAGGGAGGTGGGTTAAGCCCTTAAGTGAGCTGATTCTCAGTTCTTAGTTTAAAGCATTGCCAACAGGGTAGTATAGATAGAGCAGCAGCATGGGTGCTATCCCGAAGTTTGTTAAAAATGCGGAATCTCAGACAGCACCCCAGACCTACTCAAATAGATTCTGCATATTAATAAGATCCTCTGCTGATTCCTATGCACATACAAGTTTGAGACACATTTTACAAGAGCAATTTATTGTCTGAAGTGGTAGAAGTCCTGAAACATAAGACAGTACTCCCATCTTATGTGCTGTAAGATTTTGCTGCTCTAGAGAGTTTAAGCAATTGGCATATGGTGAAGATTACCACAGAAAAGGCCAGGTTTAAATACCATTTATTAAAAAATATAAGTGGAAGTGACATAAGAAAACTTATTTATCTGGCTAAATTCATAGAGAAGGAAAATTAAGCTTTCCTCTGCATCCATTGTTTTATATCACTTAATACTCTGTCCTCAACCATTTAGGCAAGATAATTTGTGTTAGAGAGGGAAATATACTCAGAAGAAAAGAATTATTCTTATTTCATTTTGAAGAGTTATTCCTGAAGGTAAAAGTATTTCCAGTGTCATTACATACATGTACATTTGTATATGTATATGGCTGGGTATCTTTGGTTGTGTGTTTTTGCATCGAGCAAGTATATATAAATGACAAGTTTACCTTATGTTATCTTCATGCCAGTATTCCTTCATCCTTCAGTGGCGTGGGAAAGCAAGTCTTGGTACACCATTTATTTATCTTTGAATATTTCTAGTTCCGGATTAAGAAAAGAGAGGCGCCTGGGTGGCTCAGTGGGTTAAAGCCTCTGCCTTCGGCTCAGGACATGATCCCAGGGTCATGGGATCGAGCCCCACATCGGGCTCTCTGCTCGGCAGGGAGCCTGCTTCCTCCTCTCTCTCCGCCTGCCTCTCTGCCTACTTGTGATCTCTGTCTGTCAAATAAATAAATAAAATCTTAAAAAAAAAAAAGAAAAAAAAAGAAATAGAAAGGGACAAAAAGTTTCTTTCCAATGCTTCCATTTCATGTACAATACTTCTGGACACCTCCCATAAATATCTAATATATCCAACTTGTTTTTCAACTAGGAGCATCCCATTATCCATAGTCTGGTGTCTACTCTTAAGATAAAATTTCTGAAAGTAAAAAGGAGAACTAATATGACTTAGAACTCTAAGCGTCCGTTTAAGTGATGCAAATCAAATGAATGTCATTTTGGATATATAATTAGATCCAAACTTTTTGAAAGGAGGCTTTAATATTGTATATTAAGCTTAAATAAATGCCTATTGAATATTAGCTTCCATTATGTGCAAAAAAGTACTATAAGTAAATTCAGCTTGGTTAAGTGTGACTTCGGTGTCTAATTATTTATTTACTTAGCAGTTGTGGGAAATTATTTAGTTTCCTGTTATCATCCACAAGCTGAGCCACTTTCAGTGAGAAGCAATCTAGGGTTTATAGAGCATGAGGAGCAATGCTAATCACATTGTGGGAGACTTAATCTTATAAGGAAAAGAAAAGTTTCCAGGTATTCTCTCAAACAGCAACTTCTATCAAGAATATTTAAAATTTTACAAAATGAAAGAAACACTTGATTTATAGATTGAGAACACAGATATCTGCCTAGCTGTATGGCTGCTCTCTGAAATGTGTGTACTTCCTACTCTTTTACAAAACTAGGATGAAAACGAACAGTTTGCGCAAACTTTCTAAATAATAAATGTCTGAATGTATATTAATTATACTACAGAAAAATGTTTCAGTTGTAATAAAACTGAGGAGTGCTGTAAGGCCTTCTTTGAAAATACTGCCTATTTTCCATAAGGCACATAGTGGGCTACCTTTTGTGACAACATGGTGCCTCTTTATTATCATCTAATATTTATTTTTAATTTAGATCATTTAATTAAGCTATAATAAACTAATCAATTATGACCTATATTCTTTATTTACAGGAATTTAATTTCCAAAGAATATTCTCCTCTTAAAAAATAAAGCATCTTAAAAAATATCAACTCCAAAATGTAATTAAGAGGACAAATTTTGAGAGTTTACATTGAGGTTGAATTTCTCATAAATACCATCTGAAATAGTAACATTTCACATAGCAGTTAAATGTCAGGGCCTTGGAACACAATAAAAGTAAAGGCAGTAGTTATTTAACACCATTATGTGTCAACTGCTTTCTTTATATTTCCTTATATATATAATTTTCCCTATGATCTCAATAATGAAATGTTTATGATTGCTAGAAGCATATGTGATACAAGTTACTAGAACCTTAAGTGTCAACAAGGAGTTTATCATCTCAAGACACAAATCCACAGAGATAAGAGATTTCTGACACAGAATAAGTAAGCCACTCAGCAATACCATCATGAACCAGGTTTTTCCCATCCTTCTGCCCCTTTTTCTTCAGTGTGCTGCCTTATCCTGCTTTCATGGGTTCCTTCACCTTCCCAAGATGGTTGTTACAATTCCAGGAAATATCTCCCCAATCAGCAGAATAGAGTTACAAAAGGGCAACATTTCCTTCACAGATCTTCTTTCATTAAGAAAAAAAGCAGAGACCTAGATGGTATTATGTTAGTTGAAGTACGTCAGACTGAGAAAGACAAATAGCATAGGATTCCACTCTAAAGTAGAATCTTAAGAAGAAGAAGAAGCAGAAGAAGAAGAAGAAGAAGAAGAAGAAGAAGAAGAAGAAGAAGAAGAAGAAGAAGAAGAAGAAAAAGAAGAAGAAGAAGAAACAAAAAGCAGAATCAGACCTATAAATACAGAGAACAAGCGGATGGTTGGGCAAAATGTGGGAAGGGGAGGGGGAATGCATAAGTCACTGGGATGAAAGGCTCAGCATACAGACTATACTCAATGATACTGAAACAGTGATGGAGTGGAACGGATGGTAGCTCTGCTTGTGGTGAACACAGCATAATGTATAGACTTACCAAATCATCAAGTTGTATACCTGAAACTAATGTACCATTGTGTGTCAAGGATACTCAAATTAAAAATAATAATAATAATAATAATGAGAAGGAAAAAAAGATGTTCTAGGAGCCTTCTACTAATACCCTTTTAATGCTTATAGTCAGATTTGTGTCACATGACCACTCCTTAACCTCCAGCAAGGAAGAGCAGAATTGCTGTGATTGGCCTAGATTAATAAAGTTTTAGGATTGGGTTCTAAGAATAGCTCCTTCACATCACACAAAATGCTAAAATATTGTGGTTCAGTTAACAAAGTACAGTGGAGAGCAAAGGAAGTGTTTCCTGACACAGTAATCCTAGAACAATTTTGTGATAAAGAAACCAAGACTCACAAGTTTAAATAAATTTTCACACAGCTAATATATAGTTGATGTTGAATTATATATTTATATCTGCCTCCAAAATCTTCCTGTACACTAATAAATACCTGTTTTGGGTTTTTTTGTTTTGTTTTTGTTTTTGTTTTTTGTTTCTTTTTTTTTTTTTTGTATTAAATGAGAAAACCTATCCCATTTTAGAATTCTTTCTTTTTTCAAAACTATGGAGCTATGGGAAAAAATATCAGTACACATCAAGGTGAATTACCTCATGGAAAAATACTGTCATCCATGCAACAACAAAAAAATGATCACTGTCCTTTGGATATTATCCTTGAAAATTATTGATGCTACAAGATTAATTAAACTGATTCTTAGGTGGGGGTGGGGAAAACAGAGGAAGCAAAGGTAGAGGTGATGTTTTTCTGACTCTGAAAATCTCAGATCCCTTAGGACATTTTCACCTACCAGGTGATATTTCTTGAAGACCAAGCTCGGCCTGAAGGAAACACAGTTGAATTATCTGTAGATTAAAAGGTGCAAATAGAAAGTCTGGGAAACTGAGAAAAGGAGAGGAGAGATTCAGATTCATATGTATGCTATAAGCAGAAACATTCCAGTGTTTGAGCAAAAGCTAACCAGGGGACTGACACAAGGGAGTAGCATAATGCATTACAAGAGATACTGACCTGAAATCAAAGAAATCCACTTCCCACTCAACAGCTCTTTGATGTTGCATCATCGTTCATATCGTCACCAGTCTTCCCAAAGATACGTCTCCACATTTTTTTTTTTTTTTTTTTGGATAAAGTAATGAATCCTATATTTGGGAGGAAGACATAAAAAGTGCACCTGGATATCCTGCTTACATTGAGTACTCAAGAGAATATTATTTATTTTGACAAACTTTTCTAGAAACTCTGCTTTCCGTTGTGAGGCTAAATGAAAGACACTAACATTCCTGGCAAAGAAAGTACCACAATTTAAGGCAAGCAAATGTGCTTTATGTTTCTCTGCCCAAAGTATTGAATTTAGCAATCCAAATAAACAACAATAAAAAATCTTCTTTCAATTTTAAGAAGCATATATGGTGTGCACATCAATTCTGTACATCCAGTTTCTGAATTTCTAACATTAACTTAATGAAATAATAAAATAATAATCTCTTTCTTCACAAGCCCCAGTACGAACTTTCTTAGACAAAAATGACTGTACATTTCTTTTTAATGGATTCTTCTAGTAACAGGAATATAGAAAGCAAATCTCATCTCCCCCCATATTTATCCAGTGTGGTTTACCAAAGCACAATTAAATGGTTTGAAAGTGATTTTCCTGTATAGAGTTAAACTTACAGATATTCCTGATGTGCAAAAAAAGTAAACATATTTGAGCTTTTCCACAAATAATCAGCGACTACAACATTTGCTGTGGTTCTTTCTGTTTTGCTGTTAACTCTCCGATGTTTTAAATTCAAGAGGTTTCTGCTGGAATTGGATTATGATTATTATGCAGGAGCATATCCCAGTATAAACAGCTTGCTTGGCATTTACATATTGCTCCCACATGCTTCCATATCTGACTTCTCAGTAAGTCAGAAGCACATATTTTATTGTTATGGAAAGAGCACAGGTTTTTTTTCTTTCTTTTTTTTTTTTAATTTACTATAGAATCTTGGGTTTTTACAAGCAGAATAATCTAGCACCATAGAGTTTATAGAGCTGAAACCTGAACTGATAATAACAATATAAACGTACATAGCATGCAAGTATTTCAGTCTAAAAATCTGTATTGTTAATGCAAGATCAACAAAGGTTATCCACAATGAAAGCAGACATTCCAGCCTCACTAACTGCTTTTATAGTAATGAGGGTCAACCGACAGTGAGAATCTAAGCAGCTTTTGTTGAACCTCCATAGAGACATTGAGCCCCTCTCTTCCGGCAATATAAACATGACACATCTCCCAGACCTGTGGTCACTGTCAAAACAAACCCTATGTCCCTACTACTAGAAATAAGCCCACTTTTTCCTACAAGAAATAGAATACCACCATTTCTGCCAAACAGGTATATACATCTTCAAATGTGAACGTCACTAATGCATAATAGAGTTTCTTACTATTTCATGCTGTTCTGCTCTCCTCATGGAGAATTTTCCATATGGAAAATACTGCCATACAAGCCTTCAGATGCCCAGTAGGTGAGAGTCCTTTCTAATTTTGCCTGCCTCCATTCTGATCATTCATTTTTCTAAGTCAGGGCATGCTGCCTTCCTAGTCTT
Source organism: Mustela nivalis (assembly GCF_964662115.1). Lineage (NCBI taxonomy): Eukaryota > Metazoa > Chordata > Mammalia > Carnivora > Mustelidae > Mustela > Mustela nivalis. Next base: position 73,132,602 of record NC_139023.1, on the reverse strand, counting down.
AGATATCTAACCACCACCACAACAAAAAATTACTAAATGATCAGTGAGCGACAACAGTTCTAACTCAATAAAAACAGAGCATTTGGGCTAAGGCTATTCAAAAGGTCAAGCGTTTTTATTTTTACCAAGAAATGAATATTTATAACAATTCTACATCCTAACCTTTTCCTCTTGATTTTTCTGTAGGGACAAAAATGGCTCCTTTTCTTAATGTCATCAAAAACCACGTGGTCTCATAACTCTGTTGCAGAATAAACAGCCTAGGGGGAGGAGCAAGAGGAAAAGGCAGGCATGGCTTATCCGAAGAATATGCATCATGTACTCACCATCAGTCAGTCTTTCCATGCAAGTCGTTAACTGTTTTGGGTGCAAATGTTTCTCTATAAAGAATCAGATGTTCCTTTTCCTTCCCGTCCTCCAGCATGGTAAAACCAGGGCCATAAAGTCATTGCAAAAGACAGCAAACAACTTTGTTATTGTAATGGGGCTTTTTTTTTTTTTTTTTTTTTTTTTTAACAATAGGTCTAGCAGGTGGCATGTGGCTATGGCTGGGTCTATCTCCATCTCCAGGGTGCCAAGATGTCCCTTAAAGTTTCTGTGGGAGGAATTTGTTGGTGGGATTTGGATTGTAAAGGCACGCGAGCATCTGCTGCCTCCCTGGTCTCATTACCATTCACACAATTAACTCCTGTGGCTCTCTGCTCAGCAGCCAGAACCAAGGACTCAATTTTACTGCTTCTCTGACAATGCTCATTATCATTCATCTGAACTTAAGAGTTCTCAGGCTTTGAGCTCCCTGGAAAGTTTTCTCAGGAAAACAGATCTCACACAGGAAAGCATTAGGAATGGAGAGTGAAGGAGCAGAGAAATGGCTAAGGACCAAAGAAACACCTGGAAGGAACTGAGGTTCTGGAATGCAGAATCTTATTCCAGTTCTTAACAGCATGTCACATCTTTCAAGACTGTATCACATTTCAAAGACCTCTGTTTGATCTCCTAATATTTTCAGTTAAGGAACTACGATTAGTTAATAGTTGTGTCAACTGTTCTCATTGATCCCAGTTCCAATTTTGCAGACTGTAGAAGCTTTGGTCAAGACTAAGTGTCTCCAGAAGGGTTTTGAGTAATTTTCGGAGGAGTGTCATGAAATGCAAGGAGGGAAGGACTCACAAAAGATATGACAAAATCAGGCATGCCCATATTTTTAGAGCCTCACTCAATCTGATTAACCAGTGTTATGTCGCATAATTATCAGGAATGCTACCTGAAAATTAAAACCGTACTGTCTCTTTAACCACTTGTCTCACAATAAATATTCATAAACTGCAGTTATTAACAAGTTTATGTTGGGCCAGATCGAGGTGATAATGTATGACTTTTTTTTCTAGCTTAAATAGCAGAAATCTGTCACTATTGACATGTAGACTACAAAGAGGTTAAAAGAAAATCTCCTTCCTTGTTACTAAATAAACTGCACCTTCTCTTAAAGATAAAAACTTAATTTTGAAGAAAAAGCATTAAGACAATCTGGCTCAAATGGAATAAGGCTCCTTTGTTTGAAACAACAAAAGAAAGATTAGGCTGTTAAAAGTGAGGGAAGCTGTGCTATGTGGTAAAAGCTGTGAAGCTTTATTTGTACTTTTATGAACAAATTAGGTTGTGAGAGAGAAAGTTTACATGGTGGTCTTTCTGCAATAAGTAAAACTTTATTCTAGTGACTACAATTAGGAGAAATCATAGTATGTGTGATATCACTAAAAAAAATTCTCATTTATTGAGCTTTGTATTGTCTTAGAAATGGGAAACCATCTTATTGATCCTGATTATATTGCTTTTCCTTTAAACATCACAAGTCAAAACATACAATTTCATCTCTCTCTGTGTATATAATTTATTTGGCTTTAGGAGGAATAAAGACATTTTCTTTAAGATTATAAATTTATTATTATAAATTTAAGTCACCAAACTCGCTATGCCATTTTATATTGTCTCCAAATGCTATTTTCTCAAGTAAAACACGGGAGAAAATAAATGTTTAGGGTATGATATAATTCAAACTCATCATCCTGTGAATAGTGAAACAACAAACAAACCAACCCTCACATTAAGTATTATAATGCTTATTGTTTGTTATAATTCAATTCATATTTGGGGGATAGGTAATATATAATGGAATCTGCAGAAAATGCATTGCTGCAGGCTGCTTAGACAAAATAAAAATGAGTTTCTGAATCCTTCTATCTTGTCTTGCTGTAAGTGATAACGCTCCACAAAGAAACTTTATGTACCTAGAATTTCTTCACAGCTTAGAATGAAATGCCTGAAGTTATTTGTGTATGCTAGGGGTCTAGTGTAAATTGCTGCTACTTAGAGAGTCCACACAGGCTCTCATGGTCAGGCTGTAGACTCAGATCCTGACTCTATTCTGCAGAAGCAGGGTTCCAGATTATTTTGAAATTTGCATCTATGGGAATGAAATATACGTTGTTTCTCGAATTCTGGTACCCATATAAAATGTTGTTTGGTCCACAACCTTTGTATCTCTCTCATTCCATTACAACTTTTGTATCTCTTGTTCTACATTCCGCACTATTTGAACTCTGCCTTTGTACCGCCCAGAGGTCTGCCCCAGTGTATCTGGAACCAATCTTGTCCTGAGTCAGGACAGATGCATGAATGTTGGTGTCCACCAGTAACTGATGCTTTCTTGAGTCTGTCCCTAAGCCTGGTCCCTGGCTTTAACTAAACTTCTTTCTTATACTTGATGTGCCCTCTGCATTTATTGTCCTTATTCTAAAGTTGACCTTTGGATGCTCCTTAGTTTTGATAGTTTTTTTGTTTTTGCTTTTGTTTTTTTGTTAAAATTTTTATTTATTTATTTGACAAAGAGAGATCACAAGTAGGCAGAGAGGCAGGCAGAGAGAGAGAGGAAGCAGGCTCCCTGCTGAGCAGAGAGCCCAATGTGGGGCTCACCCCCAGGACCCTGAGATCATGACCTGAGCCGAAGGCAGAGGCTTAACCCACTGAGCCACCCAGGTACCCCTAGTTTTGATAATTTTATTCTTGTGCCATTCTAAATCCAAATTACTTATTCCAGCTCTAGAATTTTTGTCCATTGTCTTTTAATCAGCTGGTCAAATTCTGTGATGCTGACATTCCTTTGGGAATATTCCCTGGAATCTTCATCTTTTGCACCACCTGCCTATGAAAGTGCTAACAATCTCATGTGATGCTGCCAAGTGCTCATAGAATGGCCGTTTGTGGTCCACTGCCAGACCCACTGATATTCTCCCCACTGCACTGGATCTCCGTGCTCTGGATGAGACTCCTAGAAGTTGCTGTGCTCCAGTAAGAGATTCTGAATATAGATCCTCTCCCCTCCTGATCTTGTGCTATGTGCTGACCAAGTCTTAGTCATCATGCTTACCTATGTTCATAACATACATGAGATTTTTGTCATAATTCTATTTGTTAATGCATTACACAAATGGGAACTCTATAGAAACTGAACAATGCCAACTACTTATATTCTATTTTAGGTATTGCAGATGTTGATACTATTGTTAAGAATAATGGAACACAAGAATGTATTAATTCAAAATTAGATCTTCAAAAGTAACAACTTTATGCTTTATCTTTGTGAATCGTGTTAGTGAATTTCAGGTATCATTTTCTTATTGTGACTAAAATAAAACAAACATAAGCCAGGGTATATCAAATAAGTCAATTTCAGTAGTTGGTTAAATTATTATGCTAAAGAAAATAAGAACCAGGTGTCACCATTATAACAAAAATACTATATTTTCTCTAAGGATTTTAATATGACCATAAACATACACATGTAGATATGTGTGTATACACATATATTTTTAATTTACTTTATAGAATTTTCATATATCAGTATAACTCTTAGAGTAAATATAATGACATATAGCCACATACTAAAATATAATTAAAATAATAGAGCATACTTTCTCTCCAGAGTTATAAGTATGACAACATCCAAATGGTTTACTAAAATGTTTTCTAAAAAAGCATATGCTCCCAGGCACATGAGTTAAATCCCTAAACAGACACAATGCATAATGAAGCAGCTGGTATCACCTCTCACAAATTAAAAATATACAAATTTTAAAAGTTTCATAATAAGAATTAGAAGTAACCAAATTTTCAAACTCTAGCATATATGCAAATATCAACAAATGTTACCTTATTCTTTATGAGTGAAAAAATTATTTTCCTTATTAAAAAACAAAATATTAACATTTACTTGGGAAAAAAAAATCTGTGTATGCCACCAACAAAATTGATGTGCTGAATTTCATTTTTACGTGGAATATCTACATTATACTTATGTTGCTAATCAATGTTGAAATGTCATATTCACATTTTGCCTTTGAGTGCCCTTTTCAAGCCATCATGTTATTAAGATATTGTTTGACTGTTTTGCCCTTACAAAAGTCCCCTTAAATCATGGAATAAGGCTGTTGAGCAAATGTAAAATAAGTCAACCATGCATTGTATGGCATATGGGCAATTTCCATTAAAGACATTTGTATGTGGATAAAAGCAAAACTCTATATAATGGGATATCTGGGTATAAATGGATTTGGAGTGTAACTATTATAAATGCTACACTAGTCAAATTCCTTGAGTAAGCTGAATATTATTCCTAAAGTTTATATTCTGTATCTTGAAGAGGTAGTTTAAATATTAGGCTTAACTCTTTAAAAAAAAAATCACAACATAGAGGTGTTTTATATTTTACTCTTCAAAATAGTATTTTACTTTAGCTATTTTTAATTATAAATAGAAGATGAATCAATGAGATTTTTGATGAATGGTTGTTTTATAGAATGGATGATATTGATTCACACACCTTCTATTCAGAGTCATGATAACTTTCCTTATTAACTTACTAACTTATTTCCTTATTAACTTCTTTCCTTATTAACTTATCCTTGAGTGGATTCTCAACTGCTCGTGTATGATCCTCACAGAGGGCATTTGGTGAGAGGTTCTCTCCTTGGTTGATACTAGAATCACCCGAGGAGCTTTACAAACTACTGATGCCTGGATCTCCCTCTCAGAGATCTGACTTAATTGGTTTGCCTGGTTTCCTCAGTATTTTTGAGAAATTTCCCAGCTAAGAGTAATATGCAGTCAAAGTTGAGAACTATTTTATTTTACTTTTTCTAATAACAGCAACATGACTATAACAAAGATTATGTCTGTGTTATGCATGTAATATTGAAACAAGTAAACTTATTTGTGATTTGATGGCAAAATTTGTGTTACTTATCTCACTTGAGATTTGAGTACAGCAATGGAGAAAGCACACAAAGGATGCTCATCATGGGAAGGAAAGAGGGGAAGGGGAAGAGGCATGAGCATCTTTGGGAGCAGAAAGGAAAAGCAAGTAGGTGTGTAATGCAGGGCGACAGATATGCAGAGGTAAAGCATTTCTCTCAGACTTTTCCACCTTACAATCCTCTGTCTTCTTATGATTCACTTAAGAATACAAATTGGGTATAAATAATCGTATATTGGAAAGAGAAAAACAACAAAACACCAGCATAAAAGGACAGGTATTTGTTGCCCTGTTTAAAAAAAAAAAAAAATGGCTAAATTGGAAACAGCTCTGGTTTTAGTGATTTCCTAGTAATGAGTCGCTTTGTTAACTGAGGAGGAGTCAGTACTCACAGATTCATAGCTGATGTCACACATTTCCACTCAAGTCTTCTAGCAGTATGAAAATCAGATCCTTGAATCTGGCTTAAAAGTCACCTTCACTCTCCCTGAAAAATGAACTGTCAATTCAGAGGCAATCCTGGAGAGGAATGGTGATAGATGTGTTGCAATACAAATGTTACACTTTAAATAATTTAAAATGTTATGAAATGGGGACAAATAAAGTCTCTCTGAGACGAATTGGTAAGCCACATATCCCTATCAAACATGTGCAAACAAGTGCAGTGGTTTTCTGAAGAAACTGAATTAGGCAATCTGTGTGAGGGAGACGGAATATCCAGCTAGGCCAGGTAAAGGGGCGGGGGGGGGCGTAGGGTGGCAGAGGGTCAAGTTTTAAAGAGTTAAAGAGATTTCTTTTTTCCCATCACTATGGGGAAGTGCCTGGAAGACTATTTAATGTGTGCCAAGTTACTTGAGTAATGTGAAATTGATACTTCACTGTAGAGTTCAAGTACAAAAATTATTAAACATTAATTTTTCTCTTAAATGATGTATTATGGACGACAAATGATAGAAGAGGGAAAGGGCAAGTGTTAAAAAAAGAGAAAAAAAGATGAGCACAATAAAAGTAGAGGCATGGTTTGAAAGAACTAGAGACAAAAGTCTGAGTAGGGAAGACTTCTGATAGACACTATGCTGAAGGTGGTCTAAGTTACCCAGGCTTTTCCACTGATTGGAGATATGACCTTCAGGAAAATTAAATGCGAAGCAATCTTACTTTCTTTCTGTCCTAATTTCTTTCACAGTATACATTACAATTATTCGATTAGATCAATCTAATTGGTCAGCCAATTCTTAGCACTTTGTTTTCTGGCCAATAGTTATCTTTCTTTATTAAATTAAGTAATTGGGGCACCTGGGTGGCTCAGTGGGTTAAGCCTCTGCCTTCGGCTCAGGTCATGATCTCAGGGTCCTGGGATGGAGCCCCACGTTGGGCTCTTTGCTCAGCAGGGAGCCTGCTTCCCCCTCTCTCTCTGCCTGCCTCTCTGCTACTTGTGATCTCTGTCTGTCAAATAAATAAATAAAATCTTAAAAAAAAATGAAGTAATTACCTACCTTGAAATGATTATTATAAAAATCAAGTCATTAAATGACAAGAATACAAATAAATTATTTGGACAAAGCCATTTATTGTAGCACTATTATAATCACACGCAAAATCAATTTAAGGTAGAACACAGATACCTACCAATAGTGTGCTGTTTGAGTAAACTGTGAAAAAAATCCATCTTATGTAAAACTACCTAGCTGGAACAAGTAGCCATTCTATGGAGAGATCATCAGGTTATCGAGAAAATTAGACTAGGTTGCAAGTCATTTCAGAAGTAGAATCCACACAATTTTAGAAAGCTTAGAGATGAAGGATGGAGAGAAGATGGTGAAGGTGAGAAGGATATCAGCCGAATTTCTTTGCATTCATCCTTTTTATTTATTAAACTTTAAAATCACATAAACATGTGTTATCATTATAAAACAGATACATTTTTAAAATATTTTAAAATAAAAATAACATGAAAAAGATGACATAAATATATATTTAATATTTCCAAAATTATATAACTCATACATATATTTCTTATTAATTTAATTTAATTTATTTGAGAGAGAGAGTTCACAAGCAGGATGGAGGGGCAGAAGGAGAGGGAGAAACAGACTCCCTGCTCAGCAGGGAAGCCTCACATGGGGCTTAATCAGAGGACCCTGCGATCATGACCTGCACCAAAGGCAGATGCTTAACCAATTGAACCAGTAGGTGCCCTACATTTCCTATTTCTTATCACTGAAAAGACCCAGAATCACTGACCAATCCAGTAGGGATGAATTCCTTTAGGGTCTAATTGTGATCTTTCATTAATGTTTTTCCACTGAAATAATCTAGTCTTCCTTGGAGGAATGGTTACTTCTTGGCCTGAGGTAGGAAATGTGTAGGATGACCTGGCCATCTTGTCATAACAGAAAATAAAAGTGTCAGCAAAGCCCTGAAGGATAATGTCTTTACCATTTAGGAGCAAACTGGAATAGACACCCACTAGCCAAAGATGGAATCAGTTGAGCATTATTAAGGATAATAATTTTGATGTATTGAAATACATTAAAAAAATGCTTAAACCTAAGGATTCATAATGACAACAAAAAAATTTATTGGTCACCTTTTAAATATGCTAAGGAACCAAATAGCTTATACCTTAGAGGAAACAATTGGGATTTTTTCCTCCTTTTTCTAAATTACCTCTAATTCTTATTAATCAGGGTTGATATGGGGACTGTTTTAAGGAGCTATTCCATCTGATAAGAGAAGATAAAGACATTATAGTCTGTTACAGTTTGTTAAAACTAGAATACCATCATTTTTCAATCTCTAATGAAGTAAGGGATCTAGGCAATAATGATCAATGACCAATAATAGTACAAAGAGACAACCAGAGCCATTATGTCCTTCCTGATGGGAATATATACCACCACCTAGAAAAAAGACCTGCCAAAAACACCTAAAAGGATTCAATCCTCTGGATTACCAATTTACAGGAAATACAGGAAAGACTAAAGAGACTGTCAGGATGCAATCAACAAATCCCATGGTGTGGGAAACCATAGGAAAGAGAACCTGGATCTTCAATGAAAAATGTGGTAAAATTAAAGAGACGAGGTGGTAAATTTCATGTTAAAAGACATTTCAATTAATCACAAAATTTGGCCCTTCTTTTTATTCACATTTCAAAAAAACAGATTAAACTTAAAAAAAAAGAAAGAAAACAATTGGAAAATTTTCATAATAAGCATTTTTTTAACATGATAATGGCATTGTGGCTAGGTTTGATTAAAGAATCCTCATGAAAAAAATTAATTGAGTAAAAAAGCATCACGTCAAACCTTAGGTTTTTTTTTTTTTTTTTGATAAGCATCCTAAAAGATAATTTCTATAGTTAATTAAATGTGTGGTAATAATTTTATATTAAGAAAACTAATTGTACAATTAGCACAAAAATCACTCATTTCTTTCAGATGCCACTTAAGCTTGCAGATTATTGTTGTTGGTTTAATCAATAAATCAATATGGCAATATGCAGTGCCAGTAATTCAGAATTTGTTCCAAGCAATGTGGCTTTCTGGCAACTGTCCTTCCTGAATCTGACATACAATCTGAAAGTACTAGGAAGTAATTTTTAAAGTGTTGGTACCAGTATTTGTGTTTTGGTTAGTAGAAGTGCAAACATTTAATACTGTGTAATTAATAGGTGAGAAATAGATCCCCGAGTAATTAGAATACAAGGAAGGAAAATGGTAAATGATCAAAGAAACATATTCATTAACAATTAAGCTCAATCTTTAAGTTGTTCTTTTAATTACCCAAGGTCATGAGTTTATAAGATCTGTTCATGTTATTTCCAAGTATTTATATTTTTTTACAAATACCTATATGAATATGCTTATACAAATTTATAAATGTACGTGTGTACATGAGTTCGTAGCAATATGTGTGTGAGACAGAGAGAGAGGAGAAGCAATTCACAATGGTGCTCAGCACAAATACTAAGAAGTTAGATTTTCCCGGGATTCATTCCAGTTCTAGCCCTCAACTAGTCATGTAGACTTGACCAACTTACTGATACTCATTGATTCTCAACAATCTCATTTTAAGATTGGGACACTAAAATCCCAGCCTCAAAATTTTACAGTGACTATTAGGGAAGGTAATGAATTTATAGCATTAGCACAGTTTCTGTCACCTAGACCGTACTCAGCAAGTGATGAACTAGGTAAACTAGGATTAGTAATTTACTCATTTATTATGAGTAATGAATTATTAGAGAATATAGTATAGAGAGAGACTATGAATACAGGGAGGAAAGGGTTAAATTCAGAAGAGACTCTTCTCAGTATTGTTACTTTCTGTGCTTGAATTATCTTTATGGAGCCTGAAAATTTCAGTTTCAAGCCACCTAGTTCTAAAGGAAGAGTCTAAAATTCTGTGACTCTCCCCATCCCCAACTAACAATGATGAAATTTGGTATTTAGGTTTGTCATAAACCAGGACCCTCAGATTAGAACTGTCTCAAATATTTCCATAAGAATATACATGTTATGCAACAAAGTGTCTCTGAGAACAGAAAGATCAATATCCAGTCCTATATATCATATGTCCTAAGATAAACAAGATTTTTTGAAATATAGACATTCTATTTTCAAATGATTTCAAAATATTTTAAAATTGTGTCAAAATTACTGTTATTATTTTATTTCCCTTCAGCAAATTTGATTGATTATAATGCAAATTCCAAACTTAATGATAAAATATCTCTGAAAAGCTTACTCTTTCCTTAAAAAAATATATTAGACTAAAGCAATGTTTCATAATTGTAGTCTTTTTGCATCACCTATAAGCTTTTATCCTATCTGAGCACTATGTTAATTTCACAAAATTAAATTTTTGTCAAACTGACTGAATATTTTCACTTAAAAATTTTAAGAAATAAAACTTATATTAGTCTAAAGAGTGGTAAAGAAATGGAAAACCTAATCATTTGCCAGATAAAAAAGTGTATCCAATGAAGAGAATCCATAATTTTAAAATAAAAGTAAGATAATGATTAAATCAATAGCCCTTCATTATGGACTTTTATAAGACCTTGTATATTTCCACACTTTAGTTACCCTTCTAGCTTCTCTTATCATACTTCCCCTCACTATCTTCTGAAGGACACTAAATATCACTCAATCCGTTGTACTCTTTTCTGAGTCCTCATCACAGGGCCTTTACTTATCATTACCTTGACCCAGATAATTTTTCCTCTTCTTGATAGCTAGTTAATGTTGGTTTATTCTTTACATTTTAGTCAGAGCCTAAAGTCTTTTCTGACCTCTTCGATCAGGTCAAATCACCCTATTACAGCTTTACATTCTATTTTAGCTCTTGTCAAAATAGTGATTATTTTTGGTTTTGTGACTATTTGACTAATCTCTGTCCTATTACCTTCAAAATTTTAGGAGGTCTGTGATTATGAATGGCTTTGCATCTCATTTTGTCTCTAGCAAGTAGTACCATGCCCAGCCCACAATACAGAATTTTATTTTGTTAAATATATGTATTTCTACCATATTTTTGAAGACATAGGGAAGAAAAATTATATATATTCAAAAAATAACCACCCCCTTTAGTTTTCTTATTATTTTTTTCACTCCTAACCATTTTGGATTTGATAATCAGCCAAATGGCAATTAGATATGACTTTTGAGATATGGCTATATTTTTCCAACAAAAAGCTGTGTTTGCTGTCTCAGGTAAGAGAGGGATTGTTCAAGCTGGTTTGTTATTCAGCATTTTGATTTTCAGTATTCTCGAGTCTGCCAAATCCTCCCAGGCAGTGCCATTTCAATATGAGTGAACCATCATTTTCAGTATACCTCTAATTTTGACATAAAAGATTGTACATGCAACACATAAATCACATAACCATTGTCATAAAAATCAAAGTTCCTCCATGGACCCACCTGAAATCATATACTTCTATAATGGTCACTATTGGACTAAAGGGTAGTTGTCAAAGTCATATTACTTTATATTCATGAGAATTTCATGGTGTACAAGTATTTTCACATGTTATGTGTTCTGATTGTTCCACAAGTACTAAAAGTTGGGAAGAGCAAGTACCCATATTCCCATTTAATAAATGTGATGCCTTAGTGAAACGGCTGAGATCTTACTGATATTTTATGGTAGGTGGTCTGGTTTTAAGAATTATAACTATCAGAGTTAGAAGCGACTGGTTAGTAAAGTGGAATAGTTATTAAGGAAAGTCAGAGAACTTTGAAGTTGGCATTTGGAAGACCTCCTTAGAGACAAAAAATTTATGTGGTAGTGGAAGGGGTTTGGTTACAAAAGAATCCAAAGTTCAGTATACCAAAGTTTTCAGTGAATGATAGAGAGTGATTGGAGTATTTGTAGATAGAAACAAAGAAGAGAGACAATAATATAATAATTTGTAATATAATCAAATCAAGTAAGCTTCAAAGAGCAAAAGGTTTCTCAGAAAAAGGAGATTAGTGGTGAGGGAGTATCAGTAGGATCTAAGAGAATATTGAGATTACATCCTATTCAAATGACATGAGACACAGGAAAATTATGATTCTAGCTAGTGTCATGGGATTTGTAATAAAATCAACAATTTTAAGGGAAAAGCCAGTATGAGTTATGCCAAGAGAGTTCAGGGATTATCCAATGAGATATATGAGGCTATTTCCCTGTGAGCTGGGAAAGGACTAGAATAAAGAGAGCGACAGAAAAAAACAACTTCTAGCAGTTGGAAAGAATGGAAGAGTGTGTGAAGGATGAGGACTCCCACAACATAAAGTGATGAGATTGAGAAAGAGCTGGTTTGGGAGATGGACATTGCATCATGGAGGGAGAAGGACATTGCTGACTTAGTAGGAGTTTATAGGTTTTGCAGAATAGTCTTCAAATCTGTGAGAAAGAAAAACCCAGATATTTGGAGATAGCACATGTGTAAATACATCGGTGTATCATTTCTGTGGCCATGAAGGTGATAGGAAGGTAACAAATGGGTGAGAACCTCTGTTATTTATGTATTTATGTATTTATTTATTTATTTGCATTTTCACATCTATTGAGATTCTGAAGTACAATCAACAAAACCCTGTATAACATGTTCAATTTTGTAATTATGTATTTGAATTCAGGGAATAAAAAAAATTGCCAAATGTTAAGTTCCTATGAAATAAATTGTTTTCCATAGAAGATTCCAGAAGATAGCAGAAAGTAATGGAATTCAACAAAATTTGCTCTCTAATACCATCACTGAAAGGAGAAAGTAGAAGAAGGGAAAAAATTTTAAAAAAGTAATTCTGGGATGAAGACAGGAAGAAAAAATTAAGAAATAGGATAAACAATGATCGCTCAGGTTAAATGGTCATTTTACTCCTTTTCTTCCTCTGACTTCATCACGGAATGCATAGAGACTGGATGGTTTGAAATAAACTGGGAACACAACTTGATTTCTCTCAATATGTGTTCAAGGCTCAGGACCAGACTTTTGAAGATACAAAATAAACAAGTCGCCATAAGCATTCACTATAAAACAAAGGGAGAGGAGATGTGCGTAAAAGAGAAACCCAAACCAGGAGTGCTCAATTGAGCCGTAGCTGGGAAATGAGGCTGTAGGAACATAGAGGTTTATTTTTTTTTCCTGTCACAGACTAATGGATCAGGTTGCATATAAATTGGGCCAGGAGGATTGTGCAGAATATGTATAGTTGGAGATGGAGCAGAAGGGAATCAGCAAACCCCAGGAGTATTAAGAGGGGAGACAATTTCCAGGGAAGGTGCCTTTTGTGGAGGATAAAACTGGCTATTCAGGTCAAAGAGAAAATATGGAAGGTCTGAAAACCTGAAGGTCCAGTTAAAAGACATTTGCTTTAGGTTGGTTATAAACTCCCTTGCAGATCCACTGAAAGCTTTTACTTCTCAAGTACATGTACCCATTCATGGGACATTTTGCACAGTTTCAGGATTTCACAGGAGGCCTTGAGCCATTGATAGGTTCTGATTGTAGGCAACGGGAACTCAGTGAGAATATGAAAGTAAGATGATAAAATGCGAACAACTCTGTATTCCATGTGAATCCCATCATCACCAACTAGAACTCTGAGTACAACGTGGACTTAAAATTCTGATGGTACTGCCTAGATGTGGAAGGATTAAAACCCTTCTCTGAAAAGGGCTCTACAACTCCCAGGGTGGATGCTGTCAGGAGGTAAACATCACCTAGGTGAGCATATATCCTTGATAGTGTGTATATAGAAATAGCCCCCAATCCCTGAGAAGTGTACTGCTTAAAACAAAAGAATTTATCTATTTGGAAGCTGAGAATTTATCTATTTGGACTGGGTTTTGTTCCTCCCATGTTATTTGCATAAAGGGATTTTTATCACTCAGACACTTCTTGAATTAGAAAACAGCTTTCACAGATTTTACCCTTTGAAAATGACAATATCTAATCTCTTTGCTTTCATAAGCCAGGCCTGCATTGCCAAATACCTCGAAAGGGGAATCGTAAACTATTTTTCACAGATCCTCCATAATAGATGAGATATGAAATGAATTTCATGGAAGTTGAGCACCCTGGAGGTTATTAGTTTGCCATAATAGATAACATTATTCTGGCATCATATCATTATCATTATTATTTTCTTGTGCAACCATCCTAAAACATTTGAAAAATTTATCAATTTTATCATTTATGGATCTTAATAAAGGATGTGTCCTTTTCTTAAAACCATTAAGCTATGAAAGACATTTATATTTTATTTTAAGCTATATGTACATGCACTGAATATTTAGCACATCAACTTAAAGTATATTGGGAAGCTAATTTACCAATAGTTACTTACAACAAGATACAATTTTCTTAGAGGACAACATGTATTCAATTAAGACACTAAATCACTGATATGTAAAAGTGTTTAATAATATATACCTGTGGTATCAAGGGTTTAAAAAATGAGTAGAACTTTAAAGTCAAATGCAATAATAAATAATAATGACCATTTTCTAAGTATTATGCTGTAGTGCCACTAACATGTATGTTTTATTGTCAATATACATATATGCATTTTTCTTTCCCCAGCTCTAAGAGAAGACTGCGTATGTATATTCAGTCTCTTAAAGGTTCAATTTTGAAATTCTCTTAAGCATTTTTGAGTAAGCTTCAGTCAGTTTTTAAAAGCTGGGAATATAAACATTCGGGTGCACGTGCCCCTTTGGATCACAAAACAAACTGAGGGTTGCTGGGGGGAGGGGGTTTGGGAGAAGGGGGTGGGATTATGGTCATTGGGGAGGGTATGTGCTTGGGTGAGTGCTGTGAAGTGTGTAAACCTGGTGATTCACAGACCTGTACCCCTGGGGATAAAATATATGTTTATAAAAAATAAAAAATTAATAAAAAAAACAAAAAATAAATAAATAAATAAATAAATAAAATATGTAATATTAAAAAAAAAAAGCTGGGAATATAGGACCTCATCTTTTATTGACAATTTTCTCTCCCAAAGACACTAGAAACCAGTATTAAAATGTTAATAAAACACAACTGCACACGCTTGTTAAAATTAATAGAACTATGCACATAAAAAGGCAAAAGTAGTATCAATTAAATTTCAATAAATCTGCCTTTAGAAAATACCGTTCATAAGGAAAAGACTAATGTAAAACTTTTCATGTATTTTATTTAAAAAATAGATAGTAATATTCTTTATAATTGACAGTATAACCATGAACTTAAAACACTTTTCTCATTTAAAAATCAACTTTCCTGGAGAGTACCATCAGAAAAACCTCAAAGTTCTCTATTATTCTATAATATTTTTTATTATTTTTTAAAACATTAATTTAGCATTAATCTCACTACAAAAACAAAACCCCCAGCACATTAAAAATTAAACAAATACCTCTTCTTAGGTTTCTGGTAGGAGATGTCAAAGAGTTTTCTTGATGTATGTACTACATTTTCTTGTTTTTATCATTTAAAAGATTGATGGTTATTTGTCTGTTTAGCTAGCAGATGGGAAGTAATTTTGTGATGTTCTATATTCATCACGGAGTGACTGCTCATTCCTATTTTCCTTCCATTTCAGAGGAAACCAAAAGAAAAATAACTTCCATTATATTGGTGCTCGTTTCATTACTGTGCTATTGTTAGAACTTTTACACTAATCCTCGATATGAGTCCAAGCTGTAGGTAGCCCCTAAAATAAAATGCATAGCCTCGTATGGTATCCAGTGGTCTGGTTGTGTGATCCTATGCTCTTACTCCAGAGAAACAGCTACGCACAACACCTGCCCTTGCGGACCCAATCTTCCCTTCAGAACTTTTAATTGCCTGCATTTTCCTGCTAATCTATTGGTCCTGCAGCTAGCCACTTTTCTTGTCTCTGAGTTTTTAGATAAGACCTTATTCTCTAATGACCAATGGCTAAACCAAGACCAAAGAGCCATCGCTCTGATGGATCCAAGGAGTGTTGTTCCTTTCAAAAGAAAAATAATGAGTTCTCTCTCTTTCTCCAAACATGTCATAAAAAGGATGTGCATGATACAGGCCTCTCAATCTGATGTGAGATGTTCACAAACTTGCCACGTCCCGCCCTAACTATGGAGAGTGAGACAGAGAACTATCAGCATTTGAACAGCTAAATATCCATTTCCCCCAAATCAGCTGGGAATAGCATGAGATTTCTCCCCAATTCACAAATAGATATGAAAGCCTGATTTTCTCCAACTCATGTGTTTCTTGGCTTGAGCTCCAGGAGACAATTCTCCTACAATTCTCTCCTCCCCAGTCCAAAGGATAACATATCCCAACTTTAAGTGAAGAAGGTCCTATTCCTTTCCAAAAAAGCATCTCATGAAACATTATAATTACTTAGGCAAATTCATGTCCTTTATTTAAAGGAAGAAAAACTCTTCACAATGTGTATAAGTATGATCTACAAAGGAAGATCCCATATTAAAGTGTGCCATTTTTCAGGTTTGTCTGTTGCATCATTCTCTTTAAGGAACATGCATTTCAAATTAGTTGAGACTACACTACCTTTGATCCTGTTGCAGAACAAGCATTATTTAATGGTGTTCTTTTTTTGCTCCATGTTTTGGAAAATATTTTCTAGTTACATTGTTAATAAATATATTGCTAAATCCCAGCAGGTTCTGTTTAGCTATTCTTTTTTCTTTTTAAATATTTTATTTATTTGAGAGTGGAGGGGCGAGTGGGAGTGGGGATGGCAGGGACAGAGAAAAGAGAAGTAGACCCCCTTCTGAGCAAGGAGCCTGATGCAGAGCTAGATCCCAGGACCCTGAGATCATGACCTGAGCCAAAGGCAGACGCTTAACAGACTGAGCCACCCAGGCGCTCCTCTGTTCAGCTATTTTTTAAATAACATATTCAATAGCTTTTATTTGAATTTAATTTGAATCTGTATGAAAAGACATGTTTTGAGTATGTGATCTTACAATGGAATAAATCACAATATACCCGTTTCTCATTAGCTCAACATTCATTCCTATATAAAGATAACACTTAGAAAAATATGTTTAACCTTCATCTAGTAACTTTACATGTATTACATAACTTGTTCCTTATCTAAACTTTACGAAGTAAGTACTATTGTTCATTTCCCTTTTAGTGTTCAAGGGAATGAGGTGGAGTTCTATTAAGTCACTTGCTGTATTTGCATCTGAATCCAGAGCTCTTGCTCTTACCATACCCAGATTCACTTTAGTTCATGCCCATTTTAACTGAGGCTCTTTCTACTTTCTCTGAGACACCTGAGCATATGGTTATGAGTCACAGTTTTAGTGGTGCCAACTAACTCTTGTCACCCATCCCACTGTCATCTTCCTTGCCCATGAGGTTTGAAATAGATAGATCCTACCAAAAGATTTCTTGCCAAAATATAAGGATATAGAAGAATTATCAATTATTGGATGGCCAAAAAACTGACAGAGACTCCACTGCAGGATAGAAATAAGATTTTGAATTATTAGGTTTTTTTTTTTCAAATTCCCAATCAGAGCATGTACGTCAGTAAGATTTAATAGAGGCCTTCTGGATTTTTGTCCCTTATTCCTGAAGGAGACCTCATTGATCTTTCATCTACTTGTCACCGCAGACTTCAAAAATTATACATAACTGTGAGTTTGCAAAATATCTAGGTTTTAAAACTTATTATCTTCCTCCATATTACAACTTCTGAAAAGCAGTATCATATTTCCAAGGGTAAGTTACATCAAAAAGCAGTTATTTATAGAGGCCATCCCTCATGCCATTCTTACAGATTACAGCTTCCAGAGAAAGTAAAAACTTTTATCCCTTGTGGTTTAGGGAACTGCACTCTGTGTATTCCTGAATATTTTTATCTTATCCCTTTCAGAATACTTGTAATTTGTTGTTGTTCTTGTTTTATACAGTACCTCCTCCATCATCAATAGGATATGTATCTCTTTATTATCTTAACCCTGGGTTTCTCAACCTCAGCGCAGTGACATATTGAACAGGATAATTCTTTATCACAGGAGCTTTTCCTAAGTATTATAGGATGTTTACCAGTATCTCTAGCCTCTACCCTCTGGATGTTAATAGCAATTCTTTTTTTCCTTATACTTGTTCTGACAACTAAGCAGGTTTCTACATATTGCCAAATGTCCACTGGGAGGACACTTCATGCTCCTATCCTAGGTTGTATATTTCTATCTTAGAACATGAAAAAAAAAAACAACTTTCTAAGTTTCTTACATGAATACAGAATCATCTACATAGTTTCCAGCTTCAAAGTTTATGTAAGGAGAAGGTAATATATTAAGATACAGAGACACTGAGTGGCAGTTATATAATCTATCACGAACTTTGGATCCAGAATCTGCCTTTAGATTATATGAAATCTCTTACCATAGTGTCCTCGTCTATAAACCTGAGATAATGACCCTGTGCTGATTATTTTCTTCTGTCCCTCCAGATTGTCTCTGCCCTTGTCTTCCCTGCTGGGGAGGTTGACCTCCCAGGACTGATCCCATTTTTCAGAAGAGGAATCTCAGAATCTATGACCTTAATAAGCAATTGGCCTGAGATTATAAAGTTTATGTATAAATGATGGAGGCTTCACAACTAGGCTCACTGTCTAAAATTAAACCATTGCACATAAAACTAATGCGATACTTAGTTCCTATTTTAGCAATTCTACCGATTAGAAGAGTTTTATAACCTGTATTTAATGTTTGCTATGCCTTTAGAGCTATAGTTAGTCTTGCATAGGCTTTCTCTTATTTAATTCTCAAAAATTTTTCTATAAAGATTATCATCACCCCCCTGTAACAGATGAAGAAACTCAAGTCACCAGACTTTTTGTATGCCATTCTACCCCTTGAACATTATTATCTCAATTTCTGTTTAATTTGTTTCCTCCCAACAGTGGGATCTCAGCATAGATATCACTTCATCTGAGAGGACTCTTATGGCTACCATGTCATCTAAAGCCAGTCTCTTTTATTCCTACTTGTTTCCTGTGTAGCACTTATGTGTAATTTCTAATTATTTTACCTCTATATTTGTTTATTTGGCATTTACCTGCCTCTCGATTAGAGGATATAGCTGTCTTGTTCACCTTTGTCTCTCTAATGCCTAACACATCAATAGACATCAGTTTGCCTAACAAGTGTCGAACAAATAAATAAGGAGTTGTAAGTCTAAGAAATGGTAGAGTTAGGAATTGAACTCAGACATTTCTAAATTAAAAGCAAAACTTTAAATCACTATGACTGTCTCTTTTTGGAGTCCAGGTAATCTCTAATCCTGAGAACAGCCTGAGCATACAAGGTTCTCTCACAGTTTTAACACGTTTCATACTTGAATTTTTTTTTCTTAGTATTGACTATCCCTTCCCTCTGCACCCCCAACCATTTGTCATTTTTATTATAGCATTTCCCAAGACATACAGTTAATCTGATTACTTATTAGAATAGCCATTGCTACTTTACTCCATGCGATGTCTTTCTTTCCCATGTTACATCATGGTATCCTTTGTCAGTCTTGCTCTGCTCTTTCTTGATACAGTCTCCATAGAACACTTAGTAGGAATTAAAAAGAAAATACTATAACATTTGTATTATTAGAAATGTTCTAACCATTTTCCTTCAAAATTAAAATATGAACTCATGAGAATAGCCAACAACACCGACAACAATGGAATGCTCGCAGCATCATTGCCTATGGTTCTCCCCTCATTCATTGTGTCTCAGTGCACTGAACTTCTTTAAGTCTCTTGAGCAAGACAAGCTTATTCTTTTCTTTGTTCTCCTCTATTATTGTGTGTTAGACTGCCTCATCATTAAAAGTTCTATTCAGAGAAGCTTTTCTTAACTACCCATTACTTAACAGCCCATAGACATTGGTATTTTTTTTCTTGTGTAGTAATTACTATTATTGAAATTATTTATGTATTTAATGTATACCACTCCATACTAAAGGTTTCAGAATATTTATCTGGAGGATAACTGTACCTGCATTTCCTAGAACAACATCTGGCCCAAAGGAGACACTAAAAAAAAAATTGTTGAATAAATGAATACATACCAGATGATACTCATTATGGATTTACAGAGGACTTTTAGAGTAATGGCTCAGTATCATGCTCCCTTTTCTTCTTATCCAAGAATATTCCTAAGAAAAACTCAAACTAAATCTAATATGTTTGCAAAAAGGTAGTTTTTCAACTGCAAAATGACCTATTCAACTAAAACTACCTTAGACTGAAACGTAATTTGTTAACTCCTGTGTCTGAGAAAGGGACAGTGTTCAATCTAGAATGTGAGTTCAAAATACTACCGGATGCTTTCTCTCTCTCTGCTTTTCATTCTCTTTTGGTTTCATTTTCAGAAAGTATCATTATAAATTATACCAATATGACCCCGGTCATGCCTCTCCTGCAATCACTAATCCCAGGAGGGAAACAAAAACAAAAACAAAAACAAAAAACTATCCCTCTGTTTCATAGTGTATATATAAGTCTTGTCAAGTTATTCTTTTGTCTTACCCCAGGAGATGAACCCACCATGGTGGAGAGAAAAAAGGCATATCTTTGTGTTACAATCTCATGAACGACAATGGAATGCAAGAGGCAGAATAACCCTCAAAAATTAAAACTGAGAATAGAAGAAAGAGCACTTAATGGCCACCATGCCACAATGTGCCCTTTTAGTGAAATAGAATTACTGAGGGAGATATGCCACTCATTCAAAGACACTCAGACTAAGAGGATCTACATTTAAACCAATTCTAGAAGGATAGATCCAGGTTTTTTTGGCCTTCCTCTTGAACCTAGAGGATGATATCATTGGTCCAGCCTCTAGAACATCTTTTCACTTGGGTCAACTTAGCCATGAGATAAAAAAGTGTAAGAACTTTCTCTCTTGATACATTCTTCATAAAACAGTTGTGTTCTGTTACTCAGTGATGCTAAATGAAAGGTGAAAAATAATGCATTTATTTCTTCATTAAACCACTGCTACTTTTAGCTTCTATTGGCTACGGTGCTTCTCTATGTATGTGAATATTTGCATAGTGTTTCTGACATTGGCATGCAATAATTAAATATCCATAATATCCAATATTCATGGGTATTGAATATTCATGGATTTGCATATTGTTTCTGACATTGGCATGGGATAATTAAATACCCATAATTAAATATCCATAATATCCAATATTCATGGATACTGAATATTGAATATTCATGGGTTTGAATATTGTCTCTGACATTGTCATGGAATTAAATATCCATAATATCCAATATTCACTAATAGTGAAGATATGTTTCTTCATTTTAAAGATATCAATCACCTATTTATGTACCTTGGATCAATACTGAGTTTGCCAACATTAACTGGAGCAATTTTTAAAGAATTCTAATAATTTGGGAACAAGTACAGCTGGAAATATCATATTCCTAATGTTTAATGTTCCCATATAAACCAAAGGTTTATAGTTAAAATAACCATAATTTTACAAAATGCTTAGCTAAAAAACTTTCTCTAAACTGCTTATCTGAACTATCCCTCAAGTGTGAATAACACAGTGGAACAAATTATAAGCAATAACCTCCTGAAAGAAACCATTTTGGGGGACTCTTTTGGAAAATTTGTTTTTTTCAGTTTTTTGTTTTGTTTTTCTTGGAAATATTTGTAAAACTTAAGTATCAGAGAAAAAAAAATTCTCCTAAGCAACAAAGCAATAGAGTAGGATGAAATAATTTTAATAATTGCCCAAGTTTCTATAAACCTTGAATCTTTACAACAACAACAAGAAAAAAACAAAAAAAGCTTACACTGGATGGCAGGTTTAATGATGAGGAGATGTATTAAAGGTTCAAGTGACTATTTTTTTAACAATGACTAACACTGTAATTTTAACTGTTTCTCCTGATTTTGAACAATTTTACTACTCTTTTTTTCTATCTTAAGATATCATGTTAAAAAAAAAAAAACAACTATCATTGAGGTAGGATGCAATCCATAATAAATTAATATAAAAATACCAGTAGATTGACACTAACAAAGCTATTATTCTCTATATGTGAGATAACCTCCTTAAAGTTTTCCTAAAGTTCCTGGAAGTTAGATTAATGAAAGTAAGTAGGACGTACTCTAATAATCCCTCTCTACTTATGAAATGTATTTTTAAAAGCCTCTAATAAAGATGATTATTTACTCTTTGCTATTTGCAAACATCACTGAATCTCTCTCATATTGATATGTTTAATATTTTAAACTGTACGAGGTAAGCAGCAAAAATTGAGTACCATATAATGAACAAAAATACACTGCCAATTCCAGTGTTGCTTTTTTTTTTTTTTACTTTTTAACTTATTAGAATTCTCTAGTCTTTAATTAACTATAATAACAATCTTTTCTTTTTGACCTTTCCTTCTTTCCTTCATTCTCTCTTTTCCTTATTACTCTTCTCTTTCTCTTTTGTTGGCTTCTCTTTAGGCATCTTTCTTCAAAGTACAAATATTCCTCCAGGTTAGATTCTATCTTTAGTTTTTAAAACCTTTCTACTTATTTATTATCTTCAGTCATGTCTATCTATCTACCTCTTAATCATCTATTTCTCCCATGGGACTCCCATTTAGCATTTAACAATTTTTCAAGCAGGATTAAAATTTTTATTTCTAGATCAAACTCCAGATGGACTTTTTGCAAATTTACATCATTTATCTCATGTGGATGGTCCAATATGTACAGAGCTAAGCTCAACAACCTCCCCAAAACCTCTCATCTTCTCAGTTTCCTCTCTCCATCATTTGTTCCACCATTTTTCCTATTCCCCTGTACAAAACCTCAATCATGTCATTCCTTATGCTCTCAAGTCAACCACAATTTATTATTATTTGAATAATGTAATTCTAAATTCCAAAATCTTTCCCACCCTTTCCTTATCATTTCTTTTCGACACTACTCTAGTATTACACACCCTCTACTAGATTATCAGCTCACTGATAGATTTATGTCTTGGAGCACCTTGTACAGTGTTCTATACCAGTTATGCATGACACATATAGTTGGTGAATAAATGGTAGACAGAGGCTGTATAGTTTATAATTTGTGACCTTTGTTCTCCAAAGAAATGTAAGTTAAAATTGGAGCTTCCCTTCAAATAAATCACATAACTAGAAATCAATATTGAAGTTAAATTTTACATACTATCAAAGAAACACCTCAGGGTGCTTGGGTGGCTCAGTGGGTTAAGACTCTGCCTTCAGCTCAGGTCATGGTCTCAAGGTCCTGGGATTGAGCCCCGTATTGGACTCTCTGCTCGGTGGGGAGCCTGCTTCCCCTCTCTTTCTCTCTCTCTGCCTGCCACTCTGCCTACTTGTGATCTCTCTCTCTCCATCAAATAAATAAATAAAATATTTAAAAAATAAGTAATACCTCTACCACCCCAAATTTAGACTTTATATTGATGGTGGTGTAGGTTGGAGAAACCTGCTTTTCAGATTGATACAACAAAATAGCAACTCAAGACAAGTAATAGCTTCCATTCAGAAATCAGACAAGGGAAAGAAGAGTAACATTTATTGATGCTCAATATTGGCAGGTACTGTGATAGAGACCAAACGTAGGCAATTCAATTTAAACCTTACAATAAGCTGGTGGAGAGATATTTTATGGCATTTTACACATGGGAAAACTTTCATATTTTTATTTCTCCATAATCACACATCTAGTATATATCTCCCCTGAAACTCAAAACCAACTTTTTACTTTTAAATCACATTTGCAGGAGACATCAAATAACATGTAACAGGCTTCTGTCTTACCTGCACTGTAGATAAAAGTTAAGAGGGAAAAAAAAAATGTGTTATATTACATTTGGGAATTTTTAAATAGGAAATAAAAGTTTTGGTTAAGCTAAAGCACGTTTAGATCTCTAAAAGCATCAATCATGCTTTACCTAGCCTCCAGGCATTTATGTCAACTGTTTTCTTTACCTAGTAAAATAAGAGCATAAATATAGCAATAAATGAATGGCATTGGAGTCATTCACACATTAATTAATTTGACAATCAAAAATTGAGTGCATACTGTTTATGGCAATTCCCTCATTTCTGGAAATTATAATCCAATAAAAGATAAAAGTATTCATCAGATAGAATAATCTACTATTAGCTGTGTGATCATGGATAATCTGTTTATAACTCTGAGACTTGGTTTTCTTACCTATAAACAGTAAGAATTCCTTCTATATTGGAGTGTTAGGATGAATAAATGCAGAAACATTGTAATTTGCTTAGCACAGTTACAGAACAATCATGTTAGATTTGAGTTTTGGTCACATTTTTGGCTCTTTTTTGTGATACCCCTTCACCTTCCTGATCCTTGCCCATCACTTAGTGATTGTATTATGCATCATTCTCTCTAGGAAAGTTTCCCAGAAGTGCCAGCACAAAATGAGGTATCATTTTCGTATATAGTCACATATCCGTCTGTATATATCATTTTTATATTACATGATTTTATAATAGCCTACATTTATTTTGCATCCCAAATTAAACTATAAGGTTGCTGAAGGTAAGGTAAGCTCTGTGCAGCTCATTGGTGTGTTCCTAGCACCCACCACATTCCAGGGCTGCAGTAATTCTAAATTCCAAAATGTGTTAATTCTAATGTGTTTCAGAATGAGGAGTACAGGGAGCTAGTGGGGAGGTTGGATGGGGGAAACTTCCTAACAGTGTTTCAATATTTCAACATAACCTGGGTCTGCAATGAATATTACACAAAGGCCATCATCCACCCAGTAGCTTTAATTGGAATGCTTTAATTGTTCTGTCTTTCAGTTTGGTAGTTCTGTTGTGGAAATGGCAAAAAAGGCTACAAGGACTGTCTTTCTGGGATATTATTGAAAAGGTCCATATATTAGAGGGACTGTTGTTGGAGTCAGGAAAATTCATGACACCAAATAGAAATTTATTATCTAGTTTGATTTTGCTTAGGAAAATTTCATTGCTGGTAAATAAAAGCTGAAGACATACCATTTATTGTGTCATTATATGTAATAACCCTAATACTCAGACAGAATTTGAGAATGCAGGTAGTATTAGTTACAATGTGTCATGACTCACACCATGAGTCACATCATTGCATTAATCTGACTGTAAAGAGTAACAACTTAAAACTACTGAACTTATTTTCATATCCTCCACATAACTGAATAAATTCATTTTGGGGATGGTTTTGCAAAGCTTTTTTTTTCTAGCAGTGGCCCTTTACAATAAACTGAGAGCTTCATCCTTCATTGATGGATGTGGGCTGCTCTGCTGCTGGGACAGATTTATTTATTTATTTACTTTGTAAAGTTTTCCTTTAAGAAATAGTTGCTGCTCCTGTTTTAACAATTAGGCATTGGATGTAAGAGAAGAAACTATCATTTATAATCCTCTTTCCAACACAGCAATCTAGAAAGGATGTTCCTTATTCAGAGGAAAGGAACACAAAACAAGGAAAAGTAAAAAGAACAGCAACAAAAACAACGAAAGAAAGAGGTTGAGAAAGCTTTCAAAACTTGTAAAGCTTTAATACAGTGTATTTGACATATCTCGGCGGAGTGTGCATCAGAGGGGAAAAAAAGCATGTCATTGCTCTGAAACTGTCTTTTCTAATTCAGTGCATCCATGTATTGTTATAAATCTGTTTCCCAATCTTGCTTTTTCACTGAAAGATGTAGACACAAGGGAACAAGCTTCACTGCTATCTATCAGCTCAGATAAGGAAAAGTTCCTTTCAGCCTGACACTGACAGCTTAATGAAACGGAGGCCGAGATGCATGCAAATGAGAGAAAGACTGGTAAGGTAATGACCACACTTGGTACTTAAAATGTTCAGGAAGTAGAATAACTTGTACCTGTGTTTTTATTCCCTTAGGCAAGGACAATGAGACTAAGTTAAAAAGTCTGCTTTCTATGGATCGTTTATGGAAAGTATTTCTTCAACATTATATACACAACTTAAATATAGCATTCCAAAGTAACTGAAGCTATAGAACATTTAAGAAAAAAAGCTACAGTTATTTTTCCATTTTGATAAATGAAGAAGATGATAGTATCTTGGGTTTCATCATGTAAATTTGCACTGTGTATTGTGATTCTGTATTATTCCTTGCAGTTGAATTATTTAAGTCTAAGGATCAGTGGGACTTACGTAGAATGTACTAAAAATTGATCCAATTCTTTACTCAGAATGTAGCAAAGATTTATTAGCGTTCATCTCCCCATAAGTTTTGCTCTGTTTTGTTTCCCACAAGTTTTTGTTTTCACATACCTCTGCCCTTCCTTAGTTTTTACAGGAGATGGAGAATAAGAGGAAAATACTGAGAAGAACTTCCTATTACATACTCCAGATAGAACTGTGAGCAGGAAGTACTCAAAATCTCATGAGGAAACCAGAACTGTGAGTGAATGACAGCTTGACTTTGGTGAAAGGAGTCACGGTTATGGTGAAAATGTTTTGAATAAGAATATAAAATTTAGTCTTTACCCATATTGAGCTTAATCACTAATCTTTAAAAGATTTTATTCGTGATTTGTAGGTATTTATACGGGCTATTTGGGAACTATGACTCTGTATTTAAGTCACTGGTATCCTCCAAACACACTAGTCAACTTGTAAAACATGTTAGACAAAAGTAACATGAAGATATTGCTGTTTCCAGGATTTCTATCCATTATTTAAATGTCTGTAATACCATTAAGATTGCTAGTACTAGAGAAAACTGACTTTCACCAATTACTAGCTAGATTTGTACTTATTGTCACTCTATATCCTCAGGGCATTTCAGAGCTTACACTAAAGATACAGTTGAAATCAGAATTAGCAGAAAGATTAATGCTATAGCTTTAAAGTATAGGGAAAACATTCCTGAAATTTTGCTCTTAAATCAGTTTAAACAGGTACTTCATCTTCATATGTGGGAGGTTTTATGACCTCCATTCTATTCTCCATCATTTTTTTCCTGTGGTTTTGGTTAAGAGAAATGAATTAATTTATGCTTTTACTTAAACTGAAGGAGCACCCAACACCTCACGGCCATCAAAAGCCAAGACAAGGGACATAATATGGAGAGAGGATTACTATAAAAATAGTCAGTCCATGAAATCTTCCATACATTTAAAGTTTATTCTTAAATTGTCAAGATCATCCAAAATCTTGGTACCTATTAATTTCATTGGTGCTTCAGGATCAAAAAATGCATTTTATTTTGCCATTACCTTATGGTAAAAGTTATTACAAAAACAAAAATCTTGGGCTTTTGGGTGTCTCAGTTGGTTAAGCATCTGCCTTCAGCTCAGGTCATGATCCCAGTGTCCTGGGATCAAACCTGGCATTGGGCTCCCTGCTCAGCAGAGAGCCTGCTTTTCCCTCTGGCTGCTACTTCCCCTGCTTGTACTCTCTCTCACTCTCTCTCTCCCTCTGACAAATAAATACATAAATAAATATCTAAAAACTATATATCGTATGGAACCAGTTGAAAAATCTACTTTGACTATTTTTTTTTTTTAAATCTAGAATTGGCTAATGGTTATAAGATTAAAAAAAGCACACCACGCAATTTTTAGCTACTTAACACCATAAAAGCTTATTTATGTCTTCCATCTCAGTCTGGTTGGGCATTCTTCTGTCTGGTAATTAAGAGGCTTGGGGTCATTCTCGTGCCTTTTTCATTGTGAGGTTCTCAGTGTTCCCCATATGAGTTAGAGCAGACGGAAGAGACGAGGCATGAGATACCTCATCAGAGGGACCTTAGAGACCATGCCTAGATTGAATAAACTTTACTTCTTTCTATATTATTGAACAGAACTCAGATAGCTCCATCTAACTTCTATGCAATATAGAATGGCTGGGGTTCTATTAAACATAGTATTTGTAGGTGTTTAACAGTGTTGTTGAAGATGGTGTTATTAATTTTTTAACCTTTTTTAAGGTTTTATTTACTTATTTGAAAGAGAAAGAATGAAAGAGGAAGCATGAGAGGGGAGAGGTCAGAGGGAGAAGCAGACTCTCCACTGAGCAGGGAGCCCGATGTGGGACTCAATCCCGGGACTCCAGGATCATGACCTGAGCAGAAGGCAGTCGCTTAACCAACTGAGCCACCCAGGCTCCCAGATGGTGTTCTTTATTAATTTCAGTATTTTTCTGAGCTCTGGGAGAATACTTACTGAGCAGTTTGACAATATTGCATTTCTTATGGACAATATCTAGCATTTAAAGAACAAATCATAGTTTAAGTATTTAAGTCATTGTGATAGGTTTGGATATACCTCATCTTCAGTAAAATCTAACTTTCTTTGCTTATTCCCTTTTACATAGCTTATAAATTTGTTATACATATTTTATGTATTTATATAAATTAATTAATGCTTAGTGTAATAGATCTAAGAACATATAAATAAGTATACAAATAAATAAATGCATAGACAATTACATAAGTAGGTGGATAGATAAGTAACTAGGTGATAATAGACAAAATCAATGTACAGTTCTTATGAATAATAGTGTGCTAGATGCTGAGGATGTAGAGATAAAAGTCTCTTCTTTCCAACTTTCATAAAGAAAATTACAATATGATGGGAAAGATGTTAAAATGAGCTATGTGTAATGATAGACATAAGCATAAGCAGTATTAAGGGCATTAAAGTCATACAAGGGTAGAAAAAGAGAGATGGAAGCTGATGGTCAATGAAAACTTCTGGAAACAGGGAAATCTTGAAAACTTAATTAAATAAAGGTGAAAATATTTCGGGTTTCTGAAGAGTTATATACAAAGGCAATACAATATGATACAATGCTTCATGTTTGGAAAACTTCAACAGAAATTCAGTATGATGTAACATCATTTTTTAAAAAGATTTTTATTCACTTATTTGACAGAGAGAGACACAGAGGGAGAGACAGTGAAAGAGGGATCACAAGCAGGGGAATTATAAGAGGGAGAAGCAGGCTTCCTGGTGAGCATGGAGCCTCCATTCAGGGCTTGATCCCAGGAGCCTGGAATCATGACCTGAGCCAAAAGCAGATGCTTAATGACTGAGCCACGCAGGTACCTCAATATGGTATAACATCAAATTTAAGGAGAATAGTAGCCAATAAAAACGACCCTCACATTTAACACAAAGTAAATGGGAATCGAACCTATAATGTGGTGTTATATAATAATTGCCTAAAGATCTTGATTCAGTAGGTAAGGCTTTGAGATACTCATTTTTAGCAAATGTCCCAGTTAATTCTCATGCAAATAATTAGAGAAGACATTTTAGACCACTGGTTGATAATAGGAACCCTTTTAAAGTATCCAGGTAGTAATAGGGGACAGTTTCTTTTAAAAATAATAAACACTTTGGTAGTTGGGTGTCAAGATGGTTTAGAATAACTTGCCATTAGGCTATAATACAAATTAGGAGTTTGTTGAAGGATCTAGGTGAGAGATGATGATGTCTAATTTACAGCACTGTGAGATATGGATATGAGATGTGGGAAAAGACAAAGAAGAATCAACTGGACAATACAAAAGCTGTCGCCTGTGTAAACTAAATTCCTTACATAATTTAAATAATTTAGTCTAGTCTTTACATATCCATATAGGGAATGTGTTATCTCCTTTTATAGATATGAAACTTTTAAGGACAGCTTAAACAAATTGCCCAATGTAATATGGGAAGAAAGATTCTAGGCCACACTGATTTCAAGGCTCCTTATTGTCCAACCCTGTGATGGACTGCGTTTTTTGTAAATCACAGAATATGAACTCCAGTTTGGAAAGGAGTTCCAGATCTTTGCCTGAGAAAGGAGAGAAGGAGACAGGCCTGTAACTAGAGTGAAATTTGTAGACTGGAGAGGTATTTCTGTGTTTGTTGCTGTAATTTTTAAGATGAAGCCAATCTAAGAATGTTTATTTGCTAAGGGCAATATGTTGGTAGAGATGGAGATAAAAATAGTAGGGAAACTTACATGACACCATTATGGAGAAGCAGGAGGAGATGGCATCTAAAGCATAGTTAGCAAATAGCCTGTAAACATCAGATAGATGCATTCTCTTTAGATCAGAAGAGCAAGATGTAAGGATGGGTATAAAGAAATAAAATGTCAAAATTGGGGGAAGGAACAGAATCGTGGGGAAGGAAGCTGACATTCTTGATAGCCTCTACTCCCTGTGGCATAATTATACTTGAAATGAGAGACCATAGCATCTAAGCTACAGAGGAAAACCCCTGAACTTCACAGAAAAATGGTAAATGGAATAAAATATGGCAATCATGTTGTAGAGTCTTCATGAGTTCAAGAAATAATTACCTTAGATATAAAGATATAACTGGTTGAGAGCTGTAGAGAGTGGTTCAGATGGATACATTACATTTTTTTGAAGGCAGAAGAGTTCCAGGTAGTAAAAATGTCCAGGATGGGGCCATACGTATAGGTGATTAAACTGCTCCCCTTGAAATGAACCAATGAATACTTGAAGGCACAGAGAAAAGCACTAGTGAAAGGAAGGCTTTGAAAATATTGTGCAAATACAGAATTATTTTTAATAGAAATTTCTCATGTATAGTTTGCTTTCTATGTAGTAAATAATTCTAAACATAACTTTATATTAGAAATGGCAAATCTGAAATAGAAGTGCTATAACTTCTCTCTTAGAGTAGCTTTGCTTATCAATCTTAGTGGTCATTCAATTAAAGAAAAAAGACACCTCACATTCCATTTTAACTTAGTACTCTAAGCAACCACATTAACCACATTAGTTATTATATTACCTTAAATCTATTTACTGTATTTGATATATGATAAATAGCTTACATTGACAATTTTATAATAGCTTGCTTACTTGACTCCACTGGCTTATGGCTTCTAAACAGTGTTGCTAGTATAAAATATGCTTATGATTAGAATTATTTTTAAGGTTATTCAGATATCATCCTAATTATGAAGGCAATTTAAAAGATACAAAAACTGGGGTGCCTGGGTGGCTCAGTGGGTTAAAGCCTCTGCCTTTGGCTCAGGTCATGATCCCAGCGTACTGGGATCAAGCCCTGTGTTTTTCTCTCTGCTCAGCAGAGAACCTGCTTCCTCCTCTCTCTCTGCCTGCTTCTCTGCCTACTTGTGATCTCTGTCTGTCAAATAAATAAATAAATCTTAAAAAAAAAGGGATACAAAAACTAATAATTAAAATTTATGTCAGACTTAATTAGTCAATATTTAATATTACATCAGATAAGTCTCTGTACATATCTCAATGTATTTTTAATTTGCTTATTAGACTATTTGAAAATATGTAGAATAGAAAGGAAGTAGGAAAAATGAAAAAAGTCATGAGATTACTTAATATAAAGAAAAAACCCTGCATTTTTGCAAGTGCCTTTACTTTGTAAGTTTCCTGACATTTAGAATCTCTCTGAACTCTTATTTCCAGCTGCAAAAATGGATCAATTTGTTCTGTAAACACCGCTATTGTGAAGACATATTGCGCTCCATGTTCTCCATTAAGTTTTCATTTGCTAAACTTGAGTCAACTAAGGCGGGAGAAATATATTTTGAGAACAAGACAGGGAAAAAAAGAAGCATTTCATAGAACAAATTTTAACTGGCTTTCAACAGATTCTTGTGTTATCAATTTTATAAAACTTAATTAATGACTCCTGGAGAATGACATATCCTAAGACTGAAAGAGAAAGAAGTTTTCAATTTCCGATGAGTCATTAAAATGCTCTTTAATGGCCTGAGTTAGTAGCTTCTCCCCTCTCTTACATAGTCTTGCTTATTCTTTCCCTTAAAGAAATGTCTTGATGAATAGGTCCCCTGAATACAGAAGAAACACATGATTTAATATTTTAAAATTCCCATCTATCTTTAACCCATATTTGAAAATGTCCAGTAAATCTAGGTAAAGAAGAGGATATACCCATGGACACATGAAAACCCCCACATGTGAGTGTCGATAGAATCCCCTTAAGGATTGTCAGTGTCCAACTTTGGAAAAGCTAGAATAGATAAAAACCAAATAAAGCTGGAGACTGTTGTAAGGAAATGAAGGAAGGTGGGTGTCATCAAATCTGAAAGAATAAACAATGAGAGTGTGTGTTAGTTTGTTTTCTTTTTAATAAAATCATCTCATATAAATCTGTCTCTTAAGTTTTTCCTTTGACCTTAAGTTGTTCAAGCCTAGAGGAATTGGCAAAATTCCTCTTCTTTCATTGAACTCTATGTGAACATAGATGTTTTGTAGTTCACACAGCTCACAGACTTTTGATCTAAGTATATAAAGAACAAAGAAGAGAGAGTAAGGAATTTCTAATAGAGATGTAAGATGATATCCTCAGAGATAAGGTCCCATTAGGATACACTGATAGATAGTATGATAAACACTAGTACTTCAGAGTATAAATCTGCTCTTGAGTATTCCTTGTGTTTTATTTCTGTCACTTTCCACTTAATAATCTTCATTACTTCACTCCCATTATCATGTCAGATTACACTTTTTTCTTTTTCTCTTTCTTTCAAAACAGAGTCATATATATCTGCATATCACACTAATTGATGCCAGATTCTACCTGTGCAATGTGATGATATCACTCACTGATGAAACTGTAGTCTCTACTCAGGTGACAGTCATTTACCATCAGGGTTATTTCTCTGTGTCAGTGGTAAAAAGACCAATTCAAAATGGTTATTGAGCTGTCTTGTCTCTACATCACTGTGTAGACCAAACGTTCACTGGTATGTGGTGAAATTAGAAAAATAAGAACAATGTGTGGCATTTTAAATTAAGTTACATGCATTCGTTTTTGAAGTCATTATATCTATCTATCTATCTATCTATCTATCTATCTACCTATCATCTATCTTCTTTACTCATGGTGCAAAAATGCCCCTATTTAAGGACAAGAGTTCAATTTTGCTCCTTGTGCTCTCATTTGACAACCTCCCCCCACATCTCATGCACACAAACTCAAAAAGATAGACAACATAGCATAATGGTAGCTCCCTCATCCACCCTCACCAGTTTTACAAATAATTTTAATGAGTTGTTGCAAAGAGAATCTGGGCATTTTGCCAATATGATTAAGAAGGGCAACCAAGCCCAAATTTCATCTAAAACTATTAAGTCATGTCTTATTATGGTTCTTCTTGGTCAACTCTTGTATGAAACCATTTAGAAATAATGTGGGATTAAACAATAGTATATCAACAGGTCTTGAGCATTTTAAAGTATGGAAATCCAGAACTTGAAATATCCAAAAACTGAGATTGTATCCAAGATGATAAATACATGAAAAACAAGGATCTTGAGGAGATCTTTTACATGATGATGTATGTAATGATGTTTCACCTATACTTCATGACCATATATGTAACTAGGCAAAACCAAACTTCCCAGCATGCTCATTGTTGAAACTAATTCAGGTCAAGTTCAGATGTCTTTTAAGCAAAATTGAGATCTGTGTAATACTTAGATCTTAGAAGTAAAAGCAAAATTTATCACAATTTTCCAATTCTTTTTACATTTTGTATTAAACTTTATGTATCCCTTACTTGAATTTTGATGGTTGAAGAGGTGTCCCGGGTTATCTGTTACTTCTTAGCTCAGCTCAGTTCATGTGACTAGATAATGGACTACGTTCTCTTGTATATATGCCACATCCATGAATAACCATCAACTCAGATGAGTCTTGTTTCCTTTTAATTCTTTACATTTATATATTCATACCTAATTTGGGGTTACTATCAATGGGAGTTCTTATGAATGCCAACTTTCAACATTTTTTCAACAAAAGAAGAATAATATTTTAAAGTCTGCCTTTTGAATATAGAATTACAGGTTGAATATAGAATTAGAGGTTCTTTTATTTTCTTTCAATAATATGTATGTTAGTTGAATTCAGGCATCCACTGTAACTTACAGAAGTAAGGATCTCATTAAACATCTCACTAAGGAAACAAATACTCATGGTTCTTTACATTGTTTTCACAGGAAATCACAGGTTATCAGATAAGTTGCAAAATACTGTAGTCAGTCCCATTCCTTTAAGTTTCTCCTTGTGTAACTAGGCAATAACAAGTTGCCAAAGTGTTATTTGTGGAGGATCACTAGTCATTTTAAGAATTTATATAAGATCAAATTGAATAATTTGGACTACCAAATATGGATAAGTTAAAGATGAGAGGGATTGGAAGTGTATATAGATAATATATGCACAGGAGTCTGGGGTTCACAATGTGATTGGAAATGGGTGAGGACAGACAGAGAAATCACTCTTTCTATTTCATGATATCTGTGTGAGGATTTAGGGTAGGAATGTGGACCATGGAGATTAGCAGATTTGTCATGAACTTGTAGGTTTCTGTGTTTACTGAGATTGAAGCCTTCTCTATCTGTTTGAGGGGGACTGAAGGAAATTGTGGGGCTGATAAACTTGAAGTTGTTAATACATTCTCATAAAATGGAGAATCACTAAACACTTTATCCTTGCTTTATGACCATAGTGTTAGCTTACTTATCTCTTGTTGTGATGTCTGTTTCATACAGAGGGAGAAAGGGGTTTACTTTAAATGGTAATCTTTGTTCCATCAAAGTACAGTGATTAACTTGGGTGCATTTACATTACACTATACTTAAAAGTTTTATCCTTTAGTTAAATGAGACTTTGAAACCTAACTTTGTTTTTTCAAATGATACATTTGAATATCCGGTCATGTATTTTCTTCCCATAATACTCCTCAGATAAAGGAAAAGGTTCTATTTTTACTATCTTAAAAGAAGTATTTTCCTTGGATAACAGCTATAATCTGGGCATTCATGTACAAACACCAGCTTATTAATTCAGAATCAGATATTTCAGTATATGTAATACTGAAATTAGAGTCTAGGCTAAAATTTAGTTTTGCATGGAGCTCTTTCTTTATAAAATTTCTGCATAAGTCCAGGCCCAGAAAAATTAGACAATTCTCACATCAAAAAATACTTTAGTCATGCTCATGATATAAATAAATGCATAGATTTACTATTAAAGGGCTATAACGAAAGAATGCATCTTCATTGTACTCTACAATCCCATTCCCCAAAAGCGAACTCATTTAGCTTTTATTTCTTTTAGTTGACCACCCCTTTGTTATATAGATTTAGTGATGATTTGGTGGTATAAAGAGAAAACA
Source organism: Mustela nivalis (assembly GCF_964662115.1). Lineage (NCBI taxonomy): Eukaryota > Metazoa > Chordata > Mammalia > Carnivora > Mustelidae > Mustela > Mustela nivalis. Next base: position 73,097,591 of record NC_139023.1, on the reverse strand, counting down.
AAAACATTAACAATTATTGACATTTTTCCCTAGGTTATAGATTGACATTGAATTTCTCAATAACAATTTTGAAACTTAGATGACAATGAAAGGTGAATTTTACATTTTTGACTAAAATATGATTTCCAACTGGGAATTATAAGAGATAGCTAACCAAATTTTCAAACTATGTGAGGATAGAATGGATATTCATATCCACTGGGATTAAGAAAATTTAATCTTTGATTAGGAATCTAATTGAGAATACGCTTCATGTGTTCTAAAAGAGGAAACCCACTTGATTTCATCTATGGGCCTAATCAATTACCATTCCCTTTGGAAGTATGCTCTCAAAAGAATTCTATCCTCGGCCATGTGACTTGCTTTGAACACTGGGATAACAGCAAATTTGATACAAGCAGGGATTTGAAACCGTGCCTGCACATTTTCCCTTTCTTTTTGTTTCTGTGAATTGTTATGAGACTATGTGAAGAGAACAGAACTAGCTTGCTGGAGACTTGTGTATGTGAGAAACCCATGAACTATAGCTGAGTCAACCAGCTGAGATGACACTAGATCAGAATGTCCCAGGCTGACACAGACAGATAACACAAATATACATATAGGCACAGCCAAGATCTACCTAGTTTTACCCAGTCAGTCCCCAGTCAATATATATCAAAGCCAAACACACACACACACACATTTGTTGTTGTTGCTTTGTCCCATGAATCTTTAATTGCCTATTACAGTCCTTCAGCTTTGAAGTTTTAGAGTCCCTTTTAAACTTTTCCTCTCCTTTCTCGACTTGAAATCAGCTAATAAATCAGTTCTTTACCTTCAGTGTAACCTGATGTTTTTTCTTGTTTAAGTTGTCATTCTCTCTCATTTAGATGATTCCAATTGTCTCTTCAATGAATTCCTTTTCCACAGTGTCTCATTCAATTGACTTATAGGATCTCCAGAATAATAATTCTGAAGAATAATTCTGACCATCAGCTTTGCTGTTGTAAATTTTTTGAATCCATACTATGCATGGAAATTCATATATTAGTATTGAATTTAGGAAAGTTTTTCCTCATATCCTTAAAATCTGATATGAACTTCCTGTTATTCCTGTACTATTTTCTAAGGTGTTCATGACTTCTCATCCTTCTTAAATATACACTGTACACCATCAATATTGTTCCTGTGTCTTTAAGAAGAGTGTCTCTTTTATCTTATTGATGGGAATCTCATCCATGCACCCATCTCTAGGCTTTCCTGATTCTCTAGACCATAATTAATGTTTTTATTTTCTTCTTCCAGCTCTCATTGCACTTGTTTTGTTCCTTTGCATTAGATTTCATGTGAAACCTGCAATCCATCATATCAATGTCTCTCTGTATCCCCCTGTAAGTTTCTTAGGAACAGAGACAATATTTTCTTTATCTTTATGTTTACTTTATTTTCTTGTTGAATGTCTTCTGCATAGTAGATGCTTACTAACTGTTAGTTAGATTGAATCTGATGGCCTTCCTTTCTTTGTGCTGCCCTACAATACTTCCTAACTTTACACTTCATGTGCAATCACCACCACTCATGCCTTTATTTTTGAGATTCCCAGTACCAGAAAGTTAACGATATACATTGTGCCCCTTGTATTTATGAAGTTAACTGGTGTCCTAAAATTATGTGTTTTATACTGTTCTGTTCACTTATGTATTGGTGTTTTGTTACAAATTAAAATATGGACTTGATTTCAGCATATGTGTATTAACACTCTGACGACACACGTGACTGGGAAATTATGTTAACTTCATGCAGGGAGCTCAACTCAATGTTAAGAATAGCCAAATATGGGCTAATGCTTTTGATAGCAAATATATAGCTCTTTCTTTTAAAAATAAATAATAAAATTATTTATTTATTTGGCAGAGAGGGACACACAGAGAGAACACAAGCAGGGGGAACCAGAGAGGAAGAAGCAGACTCCCTGTTGAGCAGGGAGCCTGATGTGAGACCCCATCCCAGGACTCTGGGATCATGACCTGAGCCGAAGTCAGCCACCCAACGACTGAGCCACCCAGGCGCCCATAGCTCTCTTTTATGAAGAAAATAAACAGCAAGTTAGACTAATTCATTTGTGTTCCTGAGTCAGTTCAATGTCATTATGCAGACAGATTCTTACTGCCAGAGAATGCCTTACACACAGAACTATCCTTGGATGTGGTATTCTTTGAACGCTCTGTAGCTGAGTAGTATAACAGTATGAAGTAATTTTAGAAAGTCAGTTATAGCCTTATAAACACAATATGTGAAAGTGAAAAGTTCTCAGGGAAGTAAGTTTAAGGATGGTGACCTTTGATAGCATGGACTATAAGTTAAAATAATCAAATGAAACCAGTTGTCTCAGGAAGAGAAAAAATAGTTAAAGGCTAGGAAAGTTTACAGAAACAATATTCTTGAAAATAAAGATTTTCTGGTGTGCTCTCCTCAAAAGACATCCATGTGAAAGGCTAAATTTACAAAAACAAATTAAAACCCGAATGAGAAGAATCCTGTCTTCCATGGGAAATATCCAAAACTGATAAAACCTACATGTTTACAACACTGTCTGGAATAGAAAATAAAGTGGGATTAATATTGGCAAGGTAGAAAAGAGAATGAAACTTTAATTCACAGAAGTCATCTCTCAGTATTTTCAGGAGTTATTCTAAAACTTTGCTACTATGCTATTTTGAGACACGGAGAGAAGAAGGAGAGATTTATGTGCCTTTTACTGAGTCACTTTGACTCAGGCTCAGCCTTGACATTATTCTTTTCTTTCAGCTGCATGGACATATCTTGGGATGAATAAATAATTTGCAAGTATATGAGTCAACAAAGAAAGAAATGCAGAGTTGCAGACTGATAATGGAAATTACAGGGGTTATAAAATATCATATATTGTGTTGCCATTAAGACGAAAGGAATACGGGAAGTTATAAATAACCCACATCATTTTTTAAAGGACTGCTTTTTAAATATTCTTTGTGGAAGCATAACTGATAAAAGTCCAGTCATTTTTCATGTGAAATCATTCTTCTCAATAAGCGACTTGCTAAAGTGAAAAACCAGAAGCAGACTATGGTGGCATTGTTTCATTCAGTATTTCTGAATGAAATCTGATATCCTGGAGTCTCCTACATGAGTAACATGTTGAATAGCTTCTAATATACAGGTGTTACATGACAAAAATGTAAAAGTCTATAAAAATAATGTTTATACCATGGAAAAAAAGAAACTGCAAAGGTAGGAAACACGATATTGCCAACAAATCTGCGATCTTCACAATTTATATTTGCAAGTACATTTCTTAATTGAATTGTTATCCTAAGAACCCCATAATCTAGCCATACTCAATCCTCTTTTACTGATCAAGAGATCTAGCATTATTAAATGACTTGCCTAAAGTCTCACAGATTGTTAAATCTTTTGATTTTTTAATCAAGTGGTAGAGAAGCGAAAAAGTCTAGGAAAAGGCGAAGCAAGATGTGGGAGAAAATAGTATCTGCTATTTGCACAAATGGCTTAGGGCTTACACTTATTAAGTGACTTTACTTGCCGTACTTACTGTGAGATAGAAAGGAACAAGATGTGAGAGAACAAAAAAGAAACACTTTATTAAAAGAACCTCGTACTAATCCTCAGGTTTACAGAAACAGTTAATATCATTTCTGACTATAAATTAGTTACCTAACATTCTGCCAAGTTAAAGAGCCCTACTTGTCCACTTCCTCTATGGATAGAGATGACTAATAATTGTATATTTTCTAAGCATGTAAATGAACTAAGCATCTTAAATAATCCGTCTGTCCCAGAATCAACTTTATAAACTCTCAAACCTAATTTTCTGCGGTTAGCTGGGCTCGCAAAAATGGTTTAGTTCTGAAAATAGAATCTACTAAATGCAATAATTTTTGAAGCTCTCTTCCATTAAAAAAAATTTCATTTATATTGTCAATTTTTTTAAATGTATTTGTGGTTTTGTTTCTAATTATCTCTTCATGAGAAAAATTGATCATTCAAACTTGCTTAAAAACCTGGCCTAGCAGCATACATTTACCTAAGTAAGCCTGCATGCGTGTGAAAAAGCAAGCTTTTAAAATTAGTTCTATTTTCATTATCATTGTGCTTAAGAATATGGATTTTCAAAAAAGAATACCCATCCATCATTTTTTAAAATTTTAAACCACACTAATAAACACACTGGAAAAACCCAGAAGCATATACATTTTTGAGGCAAGATGCTCCTATATTGCAAAACATTTTAACAACACAAAAAGCCATTTTCCTCAAAATCCTCGAGTGAGATGACACCCCAGGAAGATGAACCATTTTATTCTGTGGTTTAAAGGATCACTGTCTCACAGATGAAACACAATGAACATTATTATTATTATTTTTTACTTTTCAGCTACCATATTGAGATTCTTTGGTCTGGAGCAGAACTGCTGTGTTCTGACCCAGATGATTTTATCTAGAAAAGCTACTGACAAAATGTTTTTTACCTTTATTTAGTGGAAATGCTTTTATTTTCAACTAAATATAAGTTCCCATGAAACATATTGAAAACAGAGAAGTATAATGAAGACTACATAAACCATGCGTGTCTCATCACTCTAGTTTTGGTGTTGCTTTATCTGCTTCTTTTCTTTTTCTTTTTCTTGCTGTCTTTCCCTTCAATTTCTATGCCTCATTTCTCTTTCTGTGTGTGTGTGTGTGTGTGTGTGTGTGTGTGTGTGTGTTTTAAATGGGATATTACACAGTTATGTAACCTGCATTGAATATTTAATATTAAATCATGCATTACTTTTCATGCCAATTAATACAGATTTACATTATTATTTTAAAGATTAACATATTTCATTGCATAAATATTTTTTCAGCATATTTAATTAATCAATCTTATTGTGAACTATTCTTATTTTGTTTGCATTTTTTCAAGCTATAAACATGCCAAAGAATATTGTATATCTGGTAATTTTCTAGCTGTAAATCTTAATAGTAGAATACCTGGTAACACACTATGCACATTTTTAGATTTTTGATCTACTTTACCATGTTGATATTTAGAAAGTGCATGTCAGTTCTACGTGCCTACCAGCAAGCTGTGAGAGCGTCTTATATGCTCCTCTCTGCTGCCTTTGTCTTAAAATTCTGCCACTTGTAATGAACAGTAATGCTTTCTTTTTTTTTTTTTTTTTAAGATTTTATTTACTCATTTGAGAGAGAGAGAGCACAAGCAGGGGAGAGAAGCTGAGGGAGAGGGAGAAGCAGACTGAGTGGGGGGCCCAATGTGGGGCTTGGTATGGGGCTGGATCCTGGACTCTGTGATCATGACCTGAGCCCAAGGCAGATGCTTTACCTACTGAGCCCCCCCAGGTATATGATTTTATTGTTCACCTTTAGTTTATGATAAAGTTGAAAGTATTTTTATATCATTTTGCCCATTCATAGTCCAGATTTTATGAAGTACCTATTCATCTCTTGAATCTATTTTTCTGTTAGCTGACTTTTATGTATTTTATACACCCAGAATGTTCAAATGTCTTTGAACATTAATGATTTATTTTATCCATTCACATTTGGTTCTATACTGTCAACTCCATTTTTCTCTTTATATTTTCTGATATTAGTATACCTTTGAAATATATTTAATACAATTTAGTAGACAGTTTTCTATGTTGCTCTGCAGACAAATGAGGCATTACTGAGGGAACATCAGGAATACAAGCTGCTGACAGCTGCTTCGCTAATTTGACTATCCCCGAGTGTCACATAGCCTGAAAATATTTTTATCAGTGGGGCCCAAGTAAATGATCTATTTGCTTTCACTCTATTTACACATCTATTGTTCACAATACCCCTGTGATATTGATTGTTATTCATTCCTATCTTATGTATGGAGAAAGTTGGAAAAGGAGGTTAAGACATTTTAAGTTTACATGCTACAAATTGGCAAAGCTGAGCTTTGAACCCAATCTGTCTTCTTTCTGATTTCTCACTCTTAACCCCTTTACTATTACTGCTTCTTGAATGAGTCTTGGCACTCTCTTTAATGAGCTTCCCACCAGGTCCCCTGTGTGACTGTGTGGCCAAGAAGCATCTCTTTTGGAAGCTCAAACTATTTATTTTAGGCTTCACTTCCATGAACCTCATTTATGACCTTTTCCTGCAGAGAATGATTTTTAAAACCGCACTAATTTCCATGTTTCTAGCTTCTGCTATAGACTCATTTTAAGCTTTTTGTCTGTCCTTGGACCACTGGGAATTGCTAGAAGGAAATTTTCTTTGAGCTCCCTAGAGTAGGTACTCCAAATGCTGACTCTAAATAGAATGGCATTCTTTGATACATTCAAATTATTTATATGGAAATGGAGCTTTCCCCTTAAACTTTAACTTTATTGTACACTTTTTCATGCCTTTCAATGAACTAGGATTAATTAATTAATAACTATGGGCAAATCCTTGGGTATATTTATCATTACTTTACTTCTGTTTCTTTCAGATATGGCATTTTCATGGACTTCAAAGACTTCTCTGTGCTGCTTAGCCTGGAAACATACCAACACAATGTTATGGTTGGTAGTCACTGATTGTCTTCATTGATGGCTGCTGTAGAAAATTCTTATGTAACAGCTTTGATTTTTCAAAGGAGTATTGACTATTTAGAAGATGTATGTAATTAAAGTATATCTATGGAAGACCTAGGATAATAAGAGCCTTAAACATTAAGTCTAAGGTCCAGGTAATATTTTATTTTTCTTCATAACTTCATAATTTCAAATGTTAAGCTTTCAAATCCAAATCTGGTTTCCCCAATTATAAAGTGTAAAGAATAAAATATGCCACTTACACATTGCACAGATATTAAGATAAATGAAGAAATGAAGCAATGGCAGATGAATATAATTGGTTAATAGTACCCTGTGCAAATATGAGGTCTCATATGTGATTTAATATAGAATCATCACTAAAAATTATAGCCAAACAAGAAAATGTATATAGATAATGCTGAAGTATTTACTTATAAATGTAATGAATTATTTTTACTTAAATTTTAAAGCAATAAACATCCATTAATATTATTACTGTAGTAGTATATAGTAGTACATAGTGTTATTATTACTATATAATCATTTGGAAATAGATTGTTAATTAAAGATCGAATCGGTCTATGTTTGGTAAGCATGTATTTGTCATTATACAGCAAGCAAATCATTCTTAAATATGTTTTTGTATTGAAACTTCTTGTTAAAATTAATAACTTAAAAGTTGTGTGTGTATTTTATATGTTTCAATGACATTAGATTTAACTTGTAATTTATATGTGCATTAAATAATTTGTCTATTTGTCTTGTCATTTCATGTTTTTAATGGAGTTCATTCATTTTGGAGGAAATAAGAGATTCTGAGTGAGTTCAGTAATTTGGGAATTAAGCTTTATATACAGAAATCATTGTGTTTCATAAAAAATGTTTCTAAAAGTGCTTACTAATCATTCTCAGAGACAGAAAGACTTGTCTTTTTAATACCAGGAATGGCTTGTCATGTTTTGCTCTAAATATAACACCTGGAGAATATCATCTGAGGGTGACTTTGGTTATGGTGCTTTTTAAGACTGCCTTTAATTGCTTTTGCATCGAGCTGTATTCATGAATGTGCATTCATCAAAGAATGAAGAGCAATGTGACATTTTTAAGTTTTACTAAAGTCAACTAACATCCGTTGCCATAGTACTCAGAAATGAGGAAACCAGGAAAAGGCAAAGCTGTTTTTCATTATGTGTCGAAAGATGTCAGCAGGATTAAAGTGTCAGAGCAAAAAGAAGAAAAGAAAAAAAACATTGAAGAGAAGGTGAATTACTTTATAAATGGTTATTAATGAAAATAAATTTAAAAAGACAGCCAACTTTTTTTTTTCCCTATGGGGCTAGATATGGAAAAGTTGTATTTAAAGGAGAGGGTGACTTTATTCATTTTAAAAACGATATAGAATGTCTGAACTTGTCCCTTCCTATGTAAAAAGAAAAGTATCTCCACACACCTAGGTGCCCTAATTTGGGAAGACTCTCTCCTCTTTAAGGGAATGATCTAGGCTGGTTTTCTGCCTTAAACAGAAAAGAAGACGTCTGAAAACCATTTTGTGCTCTTAAAATATCCTTTGAGTGAAATTAATATTCAATAATGTACTTAATAATTAGGACTGGGACTTTGTAAATTATGTATAATGTTTAAAAATAAAGATCCAAACTTAGTTACATATGGTGGCTTCATGACCTGCTCTTATGATTCCTTGAATTCTCATTGTCTATGAATTTCAATAATGATACAATATTTACAATATAAACAGGCCACACATTTGGAGTCATCATTATCCCAATCTCTCCCTCTTTCAAGATCATGGTTTTTGAAATTATCCTTCCCTGATCTCTACTTATTAATCTAAGCTCTCTTATTTTCTCATAAACTGAAATTTCCCTCCATCTATCAACAGCCCAGAGACTTGATCTCCTTGTATCCTTCTGCTTACCTACAGAATCTCCACGGCTTTGACTTTCTCTCATAACTGTCCCTTAATCACTCACACCTCTTTCTAATGTCTGAGCAGTGCTGTGGAAAGGAAGCAAAAAGAAGTTGATTGGATACACTACAAATCCAAACTACCAAATCTCATGTAGCTCTCTGCATCACAGCTAAGTTAGCTGGATTTCACAATTCCAGTATTTTCTTTTTCAAATATTTTCAAGCCTCTTCTGTGTAAGCTCCCACACATTTGAAATGATTCTTTTCTTTTACTTTATATTTATGATCAACCTTAAATATAAAGGGGTCCCTCAACTTCTCTGTTTCACCTAAGAAATGTATCTTGGTTGTCACTTCTTCTTTTTTTTTTTTTTCCATTTTCTGTCTCTCTGAATGAAAACCAGATCCTCCACCCAGGCTCTTAATCTCATCTTTTTTCTATTCCAATTTGGAACTAGCAATCATGACGGGTTAAATAAGACCTTAATCCAACAGTTTCGCAAGCCCAAGGAAAAACCTCCCTTGTTCGTGTGTGTAGAAAATCCATTCAACATTATTCTAAGACCTTTTTCTCAGGAAATCTTAGCCATTAAAACCATCCCTTTATATTACAGTTCTGATTGGAAACAAAGATTAATAGCTACCCATAGCAAAGAGCTTTTTTAATAAAGATTGAGTTAAAATAAACAATAACTTAGCAAACCTCTCTTTAGCACAGGCATTACTTTAAGTGGTGATCCTACATTTTTTGCCCTTTATAATTAACAAGATTCTGCAAATAGTAGCTCATATGAATTGTTCACAACTTTTTACTGAAATAATATATCAATTAGAACATTGTTCACAAAAACCCTTTGTGATAGAAATATGCTTTATTTTCTCCCTGCAATTAGAAAAATTGAGATTGAGAAAGAAGTTTCCCTAGACCACAGGGGAAAAACATGTGCCTCCAAATAGATTCAAATAAACTTCCATTTTATAATTTAGTGTTAATCTCAGTGAAGCATAATGTGGATAATAAAAAATTTTAAATGCAGCAAATGTGGTTACAGGCTGATGACACAGCCAAGTCTTTATTTGCCATGTCAACAGCAAGGTAGCAGAACTTCTGAGATAAAAATGTCAGACTCAGATGAAATGGTGATTCAGAAAGCAGAAATTTGAAAAATGGACTCCTGGTAAATTTTGCCAAACTGCCTGGGGCACTTCCCCATCTGTATGTGTAACATGCATTCAGCTATTGTAAAGTTTCTCTAACAGTCCTGGGAAGTGCTATGACAGCAACAAGGAAGATTGATAGCAGATTTCATGCCTCTTTGTTAATCACATTAAGAATGCTGCTTTGTACTCTCTCATGTTGTGTCTGGAAATATATATGCCCACCACACCATATTGAAAACTTTCATCCTATTACCCATCTGCTACCAGTAAATGATCAGTTTAAATGCAAGAATGGGTGATGGGGATGTGAGACTCTAGGATTTGCCAAACGCACCATTTTTCAAATCCCATTCTTTTGATCACCTTTGGAAAATGCAAGAATCTAACGCATACCACATTTTGAAATGTTTCCACAGTGGATTTGAATCATATTTTACGGATTCAAATTATGTGATAATGACAAGCATGTCTCCGAACATTAAAACTGGTAACTTTTAAACACATAGATTTGGCATACTAACTTTTATTTATTTATTTATTTATTTATTTATTTATTTATTTATTATCATAGAGTTCATGACAGAAGTCAGTACCAAAATCTGGAGTTTATGAAAACATGTTTCCTTCCATTTAACTGGAGGAGTTTCTCATACTGGTTGATGATTCCCAACCCCTACAGTCAGATAAATAAAAAACCCTTAAGAGTTGTAGCAAGGGGAACAACTAGTGGCGAATACATTTCATCAGTTGGGGAGATAAAATTTATTTCTTCAATTACTTTGTGAACATCTGCAGGTTATAAAGAGGAATGTGCATTGATACAATCAACTGTTTATTTTGTCTTTTAATTGCATTCATTGATTAATTTCTAAGTATTATAATAAGTTTTTCTCCAGTGTCAGAAATTAAGGGCAATACCAAACTTATTTTCCTGTGTAAAGAGATTATTTGGATAATAGTTTTTTTCAAGGCTTTTGAAAATAGTAAATAATGATAAAATAATTCTATAATAAAGATAGGAATGCAATAACAAGTAGTTATATAAATAAATTTTTCATTAGAAATATTTCACTAAGACCAGATCTTTATTTAAATAGGAGACAAAATCATTCCGTTCAATCAAAGAGTTACAATTTGGTTACATAGTGGAATGGAGCTAGTAAACAGTACAGCACAGTTGTCAAGTGCAAGGGATCAATAAGCAAAGTGTCTGGGTCAAATCCTGACTGTACCACTTTCCAGATGTGTGGTCTTGGGCAAGTTTCTTCATTGGTAAAATTATGCTAAAAGCTATACTGGACTCTTAGAATTGTTGTAAATATAAATTCACAAATCAGAAAGATTTTATTACTGTATGTACAATCACATTGTTTAACAATTTTATGAGTAAAATTGTACAACCCTTTAGGTGAGTCATGAATGAGGCCTAAGAATACAGACTACTGTGTAGAATGATAGAATATTCTTTTTTAAAAATTTTTATTTTTTTATTTATTTGACAGACAGAGATCACAAGTAAACAGAGAGGCAAGTAGAAAGAGAGGAAGAAGCAGGCTCCCTGCCTAGCAGAAAGCCTGATGCGGGGCTTGATCCCAGGACCCTGGGATCATGACCTGAGCCAAAGACAGAGGCTTTAACCCACTGAGCCACCCAGGTGCCCCACTATTTCTAAAAATTTAGAAACAGGATCTGTTATATCATCAATGAGAAATTTCCCAATAGCTGCCTGAGAGTCAATAATATTTAAATATAGTCCTCAAAGAAGCAGTAATTGTTAGTCATTACTTCAATGTAGAATCTCAACTGTTACAAATAATCATCTTCTTTTTAAGATTATGTAGTGTGTTGCCCTACTAATGATTATTTTCATAGTCCAGGAGGAATGTAATATTCTATGAAAAATACTTTGTAGGTACATTGAACTACATGCTAATTCCTATGGTAAACTTGGCTTTGCAAATGAGATCAGAAACAAACAAAAAAGGTAGATATACAGTGTTTGGTATGCTAATGGTATTGTTTAGGAAGAGGGCATTTAAATCTGTGTATTCTGTGGATTAGAAAAGGCAGAGGTTGCCAACAAGAATAAATGTTGGGATTGTATTGAATGAGTCTAGTCAAAATGAGTTAAGAGATAACCAATAACATAATATCCTGAGACCTGCCACCCTCCTGTAATAAGACAAAATTTTAACAAATTAGAGATAAGAGAGTGAAAAAAAAAAAAAAAGAGAAGTGGTGGAGGGAAAGAAAAGAAAATGCAGAGAAGAGAATAGAAAAGAAAAGAGGTAAGTTTCTAAAGAAAGAAAACATTCCCAGATGCCAGAAAGAAGGAATTACTAAATAAGTGATAAAACCAATAATAACCCAGGGCTTTTCTGAAACCTAAGCAAGAAGCCAATACTCTGGAATAAACGTAGCCTCCTTAAAAAAAGGACAAGAAAAACAAACAAACAAACAACAAAAAAACCAATGACCCATAAAACTATTTCTACTCACGGCTCCATGTAGAAAAAAAAAAAAATCTGTGCAAAATGAAAAACAAAGCTTTGCATGGGAGTAGTCTAAAATTACACTATTGCATGATATGAAAGCTCAAACTCAAGAAATAACCATGAAAGCTGTCTATGAGATATCATCTTGAGTTACTTAATAGGGGAAAATTACAAATGACCCTATAAGGACACTTCAACGATCATGACTGCCAAGAGGAATGGGGAAATCTTTCAAAGCAATATTTCAGTGAAAACATTTGAACCAAAGAACTATATCATGAAGTAGAGTCAACACAGTAGCAAGATTAGCTTTTCAAGAATTTGAACTAATAGAACAAAGATACATTTATAATATTATTATAATTGTTACAGTAGTACAAGAAGGGAGTTAAATCATTATGCAAAACGCTGAATATAAAAGAGGAAGATTGTAAAAAGAGAAAAAGAACCAAATAAATCATTTAGAAATGGCAATGTGTAAATGAAAATTACACACTCTTTAGACTGGCCCAACAGCTGATTAGGAACACAGGAAAGAGTGTTTGTAACTCATATATAGATCTGGCAAAACTATATAGGAGCTGCAAAAAGAGATAAAGATTGAGAAATATGAAACAGAAGTTAAGAGACATAGGGGGTAGAAAGAAGGTCAACATATTACTTACTTACTTTTTTTTTTTGAGAGAGAGAGTGTATGTGTATGCGGGGGTTGGGGGTTGGGCAGATGGAGAGAAAGAGAGAATCTTAAGCAGGCTCCACATCTAGCACAGAGCCCATTTTGGGGCTTGATCTCACAATACTGAGATCATGACCTGAGACAAAATCAAGAGTCAGACGCTTAACTGACTGATGCACCCAGGTGTCTGGGAAGTCCAAAATATTTCTTAAAATACATATATATAAATATCTTCATGCTACTAGGGTAAATAACAATGGTTTTAACACATGAAAAATAAACTAAAACAAAAGGGACAATATCATTATGAAACTATTACTATTATTGCACTATAGCATGACCAAGTTAATATTAAAACTTCATTGTGACAAATGATAGTTTAAACAGGATAAGGCCATAGACTGAGAGAATTTATTATAACACAAATATATTTTAAAAATTTTATAATTCAATATAAAAGAGCCAACCATCTAATAGAAAATGTTTTAAAGGATATGACATGCAATTCAGATGGCAAGCATTTGGGAAATTTCACATTTTATATTTCTGGAACTACTTTTGCAAGGAAGTATATTATACCTATTGAAACTAAAACACACCATTGTTTGCAATAGTTACATCATAAGATAAATAGTAATGCTATATTATTACAAATGGATTCCCATATAGTATAAAAATATACATACTATGAAACCTTAATGATAGTGAGCCTATAAATTTCAATGGAAAGAGAAAATAATTTATATTGAAGAAAAGATTTTAAAGTAATTTTTGGGGGCACCTGGGTGGCTCAGTCGGTTGAGTGTCTGACTCTTGATTTTGGCTCAGGTATGATCTCAGGGTGGTGAGACTGAGCCCCATTGGGCTCTGTGCTCAGTAGGGACTGTGCTTGAGTTTCTCTGTGTCTCAAATATATAAATGGATCTTAAAAAATTAAAATAATTTCTGAGAGTAAATTTTCTGGTGATTTTAGCATATACCTATTTAGGGAGTGTTCTTTCAAAACCTTATCTTGCTGGACATATTGAGGTCCTGGAATCTGATTAATTTTATGTATTAATAGAAAAGTAAAGTTGTTAAATTTGGGAGTCACCACCTGTAGCATAGAAATAAATATAGTTTCAAATTCAACAACAACAAAAATAATAATAACAATAACAAAAAAAGACATTGATTCCAAAATAGGTTAAGGAGGGAAAATGAAAGAAAAAAAATAAGAAATTATAAGCAAAAATTGAATGGATGGAAAAATAAAATACTAGATGAAAAGCTTCTATTATATGACAATTTTAAACATCTTAAATGGTTTACTAAAAAGAAACAACAAAGTTAGAAATTTCTATGGAATTAAGTATAGAGAACTATGATATAAGGCATCATACAATGATAGATTACACAGACATTATGCAGATCTGATGAAATTATGTTGCAGTAGAAAGACCAATGTGCTTTGACAAATAAGTGTCCCAGCTCTGACACTTATTTACTCAGTGCATACAATTCAAGGAATATACCTGTATCTGTTTTTAAAACACAAATGTGGGATAATTGACGTAGGGATGGCTAGGGTTCAAAGTTGATGGCTAAGAAAGGGTCTTTGGTGCAAACAGGTAATTTTATTAAAGCATGAGGACAGGACCCACAGGCAGAAAGAGTTGCAATGGGGTCATGAAGAGTAACCCATTATATACTTTTGGGTTGAGAGGGGGTTAGGGATAGCGTAATTCTCTAAGGGATTCTAGATGCAAGGTTTCCAGAACCTTGAGGGGGATTGTTGGGAAATATTATTTATTACCCTCTAATAAAACCTTAGTCATGAGACCCTTCAGATGTATATTGGTGGGCCATATGCTTGGGGGATGATTACCAACATGTATATTGGGGAATTTAGAAATAAAGCTTCCAAAGGAACTTTTATATGTTACAGTAGATTTACAGGATCCTGGAGGGGTGGAGCCTTCAGGCTAGATTGCCTCTTGACCTTAACAAAGTATTAACATCTAGGCAGTTGAACCCCTAGAAGAATGTAACTCTGCCTGTTTCAAGGACATGCCAAAGGTCTCTAGGTAGTAGGGAAATTTAATAATTTTTCTTCTACCTTTGTTTCCCACATCAGTAATGAGAGCAACTTCCCCTAGTATTTAGTATCAATGTTACATCGTACAGCATAACAAATGAGGCCTTTGTGGCCTTGGCCTCTCTAGGCTTACCTTTACCACTTTGCCTCACAGTGATACCCTTTGCTTTGGCTTGAAGAAAGTATATGCAGTTACCTCCACAGTGTCTTTCACTGTTCAAGATATGTGGATCTCCACACTTGTCATGCCTGCCTGATTCTTTTAAAAGAATGAAGGTTACTAGAAACACTAAGGAAAGAAAATAGGGAATCCCTTGAAGAGAGTGACCACTGATGTTACTAGAGAGGCAGATAAGTCAATAAAGCTGGTAGTGTCTTGCACAGAAAATTATGCTTGAGAGGGAAACTGACAAAATCCTGAGTTATTAATTTTGAACAGAATTTGAACAGAATTGAATGGGAAATGTGGAGATAGCCACCTAGGAGTAGAAATGGAAACAAGAAACTAGGTAATAAGAAACAGATCAAGAGGGTGATTATATGAACAAAACTAGAATGACGAAAAGTTAATTTCCTTTCACTTAATTTTAAAAAAGAAGAGTTAATTGTACTCTCCCATATGCTATTGAAAACAGATGTTTTGAACTCTGCTTTGAAAAAAAAGTTAAGTGTATGTAATATAAAAATATAATGAATATAGTTGCTGGGCTAAATTGTTGTTGCTCTCTTCCTTTTGAACTATTTTTTTTTTTTTAAGGAGAAGGTATGTAATTTTATATTTAATTGGAAATGTTCTCAAGCTAGAGAAATTACTTAGAAATCCCATTTACCTAAAAATAAAACAACTGAAAACCTTTTCCACATTTACCGGTATGATTCTCTTGTGCGTTGTTCCCGATGTTTCAAGGATGCATTGATTTTATAAACTGAGGTTTAACTGCACTAACTTAATTTTTCCCTTGATTTTTGCCTCAAATTTGATTCTCAAAGTTGGTAGAACAATTAATGGGTATTTGGTTCTTCACACATGTGACTTCTAAATTACAATTTTTGAAGGGAGATATGAAAATAATGGAGTATGTGGAATATAAATAGGCATTTAAAATAATAAGATAAAATCATTTCCTAATTGTCTATTTTGTTTCCCGAAAGCAAATTAGACTTTCCAAAAATCATGTTTTTCTTTGGAATTAATAGCTTGAAACAACAAGGAATACCCAGACATGACTTAAAGTTTACCTAAGCTAATATTTTATGATGTATTCTTACTTCTGAATTAATTATGCTCACACTTCTGTAGTCAATGGTGGCTGGAGTAGTGGTAATGGCGTGTGAGGATATTGGTCTGATAATTCTGAACAGATTCCATTCCCATGGATATGAAAATAGAAAGCAAAGGAAGCAGGAAGCAGCAGTGAATGCAATAGTTAAAAGTCAGCTTGCCATGAAGAGGAGAGGGGGAAGGGTGGAGGGAAAGAAAAAAGCTAGAGAAGACAGGTCAAGTAAACCATGAGCCAGGAAGTGAATTCTTTAACATGATGCTTGCCAGAAGCTAAATTCTTGTAAATGTGGGTCTTTTTTCCCCCCATGCTATTACTATTGGAATGAGCACTACTTGGGGACCGGATGAGAAAAAGGTCAGAAGTCACTAAATTGTAGTTTTATGAAGAATATAATTGCTCTGCTGCAGCTTTAACATTAAAACCTATAAGCCAATGAAGAACAATCCTCCCTCTCATGAACCACCGTTTCTAACATTTCTTCAAAATTTATATTGTATGAGAACGAATTTCTTCTGAAAGTGTCGGTTTATATTTTAAAAATCTGTTTTTAGTTTACAGTTGCTGGGAGGGGGCGGGGGTGCAGAAGAGCAAGGAGGAAATTGTTAGCAGGAAAGAACTGCTGCTTTGGGTTGAAGTTGGAAGAATCGAAGTGACTTCACAATTTCAGTTATATAAAAAAAAATGGTCTGTTTCTTATCTCAATGTTCAAGAGAAAAATAATTTTTGGCTGGTGGGCAGAAAATTCTTTCAATCGTTAAGACCTCAAACGTATGCTAATCCAGAGTTCAGGTTAGCATCAATGCATTAAAGATGAGATTGAAAAGTACGTGTCTATACCAAAGTACACACACTCAGACACACCATATTGATTTCATTTCAGTAATGAAAATCATGTGTCAGGCAAATAGTTGCCATAGTCTTTAGTGTTAAGAGTCAATTAATAAAATAGATGCTTCAGGGGCACCTGGGTGGCTCAGTGGGTTAAAGCCTCTGCCTTCAGCTCAGGTCATGATCCCAGGGTCCTGGGATCGAGCCCCACATCAGGCTCTCTGCTCAGCGGGGAACCTGCTTCCCTTCCTCTCTCTGTGTCTGCTTCTGCCTACGTGATCTCTGTCTGTCAAAATAAATAAATAAATAAGATCTTTAAAAAAAAAAAAGAAATGAGAATATCCAAATAAAGTAAAAATAAGATACAGTAAAAAGCTTTTTTTTTTTAAATTTAAAACACAACGTTAATGGATCTTTTTGAACTGTTGACCATTAATTTATAACTTCAAAATAAATTTCATTAAAAGAACTATATGTGATCTCTTCAATTTTCAACTATGTTGTTATACAGAGACAATTTATATTTAATAACAACACTTCCTTCCAATAAGACATCATATGGGAGGAGAAATATTTTCCTTTTGCTCATAGAAGTTCTTGGTTGGGTCTTTGTAACTAAAAACAGATTAATAAGAGAAAAAACATACCAATGTATTTAATATAAGTTTCATATGACATAGGAGCCTTCATAAGTAAAGGAGGACCTGAAGAAGTGATTAAGCCTGAACATTTTTATGCTAGGTTTATTGAAGAGTGGAAAGTTCGAAAGAATGTGATAAGACAAAATGTATGAGCCATGTATAGTATAAGGGACAACTTAGCAAGACCTATTGGTTTAGATGCCTCTTGGTGTCTCTTTGATGTCCCTTTCCTCTGAGTATGGAGATGGCACCCCACATGAGGGTCTTTATGACCTGCCTCAGGGGAGAAGGTCAGAGTCCTTTCAGCACTTTCTATTTCTCAGTCTCTTTCGGCTTAAAATATTCAATTTGCTAAGGTGCCATATTTTGCGGTGATGAGTTCTGAGCCCCACCAGCATCCCAGTGGACATTCCCAGCATGTGAACTCCAGAAAAATAAATGTTAATTAGACAAGTGGTGACATTGACCTTATTAAGATATCTGGGTATTTTTCAGAGAAAATGATACTTCAGTTAATTAGAACACACAACAGATATAGGGTTACCTTAATCAGATTCAAGTAACAGTGAAGGACAAAGTTCAGTGGATGTCATTTACAAGAAATCTGAGTGGTGAAAGAAGAATTAGACTTAGGCACAGTACCAAATAGTATAAAAGTTGTTTACATTTGAAATAAGAATTATGTTATTAGAATATGTTAGTGAACATAACGTAATAGCCATGTGAAAATAAGTGTTTCCCTAGTATTCTCTGGGGTGTCTGCCTCACCTGAATATCTCTATATTCTGTATAAAAATACTCTGTCAATGGTTAAAGCAGACTGAGAAATAGCAGTCCTGACTCCTCTGGCTCATTTTCCAAATTACCTCTGTGCATCAGGGAATGAAGCTTGCTTTTAACTCAATGACTATGCAACAAACATATTCCTCATGGAAAACACGTGTAGGAGGTCATATTACTTCATCTCAGCATGTGTCAGTCCTCTTAGAAAAACAGAAGAGAATGAAAGCAATTATTTCACCTCAGTTAATTTGTGAGTTTTCCCAATAAGGCTCAAGTTTCAAATTATATTTTTGTGAAGAATGAATTTACCAATACGTTGAAAGTTTGAGGTAGATGTGTGTGTGTGTTTATCCATGACAGAGAGAGAGGGGGAAGGACTTTTGATGCAGAATGGGAATCCTTGTCTCTCAGTAGACAACACAAATTTCCCATTTTTGGTTTTAGATAATCTTTTTTTAAAGATTTTTATTTATTTGAGAGAGAGTGAGAGAGAACGAGAGAGCACAAGCAGGGGAAGCAGGAGGATAGGCACAAGCAGGGGGAGGGTAGGCAGAGGGAGAAGGAGAAGCAGACTGGTTTTAGATAACTTTAAAAAATAAAATGTACAATTTGAAAAAAAAAAGTGTTCTTTGAAAGTGGATTCATTATTGTGCAGATTGGAGAAAAAATCTTATTGATTGAAAATTGTGAAAATTTTGTATTTACAAGTATTTTATACCTCAAATAAACAAAGCACTGTCCAGAAAAAGATATTTCAGAGCCATCTACTAGAGGTATACTAAAATGTTAACTTCCATTTTTTTCCTTCTATATTTTTTCTATGTTGTTTCACTTACTGAGGGACTATTACATGACAAACCATGTTAAGTTTTGTTTCATGAAGAATGCTAACATAGAGACTGCAATGTATAGGAACGTATACTCTAATTGGAAAAATAAATGAATATGCATGAAGAAAAGGAACTAATAATTATTGAGCACGTATTGTATTTTGCTCATGCATTCACATAAGCTACATAAAGTGCACATTATGAAAGTCCTTTGAGATAAATGTTAAGATATCCATTTTGGACATAAGGACAATGAAATTCAAAGAGGCCCAAGGTCCTACCACTAATGAATGCCACATGTAAGATTTGAATCGAAGGTTTCTATCTTTCTTCTCCAAGTCAGGGTTCTTTCTTAGGTCCCAAGCCCATCACCTCCACTACTTTTTTTCCCCCCTACGTGTTTTTTTGTTGTTCCATTTCTCATTCATTCCTTCCTTAATGACGGATATACTCAAGAATGGCAGAAGGATGGTTGTGATGTCCCCAGTGACAGTGGAGGAATAAGAAGTGCTGATTTTCCACATAAGGACAAAACAGAGAGAAAGCCTCAGGGGGCTAAGATGAAGTTGAGAGGGCACTTCTCTCATATAAGTTATATAGTAACACAACTTGCTTACTAGCAAAGCCCTTCCTATCTTTAAAGACTTAGCTCAAGTAGCCTTATTTTGGAATAAAATTCAAGATAGGTTAATTTAAAGATAGTCAAGGGCTCAAACTCTTGGTGTTACATGTCAGTTTATTACAGCATTTTTGTTTGTTTTGTTTAGTTTTCTCTTCCAAGTTTCTCTTTAAATTCCGATTAGTTCACATACAGTGTAGTGTTAGTTTCAGGTGTGGAATTTAGTGTTTCAACACTCATATGCAACACCCAGGCCTCATCACAAGTACCCTCCTAACCCCCATCACCTATTGAACCCATTCCTATTATTGTATTGTTATTTAGACAGCACATAAGAATGTACTTACTGAAATGAATATTCAGTCACTCAAGGAGTCCAGAATTCCTTAAGGGAGGCCAGTCCACTAAAAGAAAACAAGAGCTTCTAATTTAATTTCTGTAATGTGCTGGTACCATCCAGCCTTCTAAATGCCTGAGGGATCTCATTTTTGTCACTATAAGAAGGTTTTTTTTATGATTGATTGGTCTGATTTTTATCACCTATCTAAAATATTAAACTTATTGTAGTTGACTTATTTGGACTTGAAGTCACAAGTTATGTGTTCACTCCTGTCTCCTTTTTATATTCAGTGTAATTTGGATCAAGATATTTTAATCACTCTAATCTTAGTTTTAGTGATTAAAAAATGGGGTGATAATGTTTATATCTTACAAGCTAACATAAATATTAAATGAGAGAAATGCCTAGCTTAATATCTTGTACAAAGAGCTTAGTGGATATCAAAATACACTGGGAGTTATTTGCCCAATATGAAGACTTTGGGACTTAATCCCTCAGCTATCTTTGATATATATTAATGGTCACGTGCTGAGGTTGGATCATGGCTGTTTAGACAGTTTACATAGAGTAAGGTAAACAGAAACCACCCAAGGGAGAGGGGCAAGGTGATGTATAAGCTGGTAGTCTACTGCTTCAAGCAATGTGGTGAATGCAAAAAAAAGCAGCAGCTTGTAGGATAATTCCACAATGATAAAAAGAGTGGCTATATTAGACAAAATCTAGATGATAACTACAAGCATAAAGGGGCTCCTGGGTGGTTCAGTGGGTTAAAGCCTCTGCCTTTGGCTCAGGTCACGGTCCCAGGGTCCTGGGATCGAGCCCTGCATCGGGCTCTCTGCTCAGCAAGGAGCCTGATTCCTCCTCTCTCTCTGCCTTACTCTCTGCCTAATTGTGATCTCTGTCTGTCAAATAAATAAATAAAATCTTAAAAAAAAAAAAAAAGAATAGACATGCAAAGAGAGGCACCCTTTAAGGGTGGGGCCTGTAATTGAAAGTCAGCATCACTATTCTTATTAATAATGATTTCCATCAGTTCATTAATTCATTTCAGGTCTTCTGCTGCTTTCAACATATAGGAGACTGAATTTGTGTGTCCCGCACACATTCATATTTAAAGCTCTAACTCACAACGTAATGGTATTTGGAGATGTCACTTTGAGAGGTAATTAGGTTTATATGTGGTCATGGGGGAAGAGGGGCTGATGATCAGAGTAGTGTCTTTATGAGAAGAGGAGGAGATTGAACTCTCTCTGCCATGTCAGAACACAGTAAGTGTGTGAGTCAGGAAAAGGCCTCTCATTGAGTCAAATCTTTCGTCTCCTTAAACATGGGTATCCCAGACTCCAGAACTGTGAGAAATAAATATCGATTGTTTAAGCCACCCTGTTTATGGTATTTTATGTAGCAGCTGAAGCTGACAAACACACAATGTAAGCATTTATTTATAACCACAATCTCTCTCAACATCTCATAGACTGAAGCTCCTCAGAATTTCTGAGTACAATAGTTTGTGCTGATTTTCTTGAATCAGATCATCATTATTTCTGAAAAATTAAGGAATCCAAACTGTGGGAGTTAGATAAGCCTTAGGCTGAGATCAGGTGATTCTGTCTTTCTATGCTACCGAATAGCCATTCTGTATGTTTTGAGATTAGAAAAGCACATATTATAGTGATGAACAAGGTTCCAGGTATCCCCATTATTGATTAAGCTTTCTCCCTTTTTTAAATTGGGCTAGTAAAAACCATAAGAGCAAGTTATGTAAAATTAAATTGAAATATAAATTTTGCAAATTTAAAGAGGAAAAATTTGACTATAAGAGATTCATTTCCTTAACTTTAACTTGTATATATCATTCAATATTTTATTAGGTTAATACTGACAGTAAGTGACATTTTTGTATTTTATATGTGCTAGAACATGCCTTAGAAGTATTTATCACCAGCATCATCACCACAGTGGTTTGAGGTAGATAGTATTCCTGTAGAGCAAAGAAGGAAACAGAGGCTCAAAGGGATTTAGTATCTGAGTAGCTACTGAGGGATCTAAACATTTGAGCTAGTCACTGATGCTGCTGACTCCAGAACCTGGGCTCTTCCCTGGAAAAGTAACTTCTAATGACTTTGTTTATGCTGATTTTTCAAATAACCTTCTTACCATGTTTTAAGTACTCTATCACTAGAGAAACAGCCTCAGCAAGTCCTTGGAATACTGAGAAAAAGGAAAGAAAGCAAGGTTGAGAAATAGGTGAGTTAGAACCCTTGCCTACTTCCAAGTAGAGGAATATTATCTTCTCACCATTTTCTGAATGTACAGAGTAAATGTTTTCTTTCTAAGTTTTTCATTTGATTTATCTGTTCTGAGGGGTAAATATATATAAGGCCAGTTTAAGTTGCTACTTTAATTTTTCTAAATATCCAGTTATGTTTTGTAGAATGTTAATGGTTATTTTTCTCTTACTGGCAGTTTTGCTTTTATCTTAAAGTCAGTTCTGTTTGTGGAATATTGTAAGGTCCTGGCATCTCACATATATCAATTCTTAATTTTTTGGAACTGGATGAAAAAAAAAAAAAAAGAAGAGAAACAAGTGTAAAATATATTTTGGTGAATTGTTTATATTTCAAAAAATTATATATATTTCAAGAAAATAAAACCACAATTTTCTCTAGCTCTATTTCTGATAGTAACTGGATGTGGTAACTATACTCTAGACTTCACAAATGGACATACTTTATATGTGTTATACATGATGACTCCATTGTTTTATGCTACTACTTTGACAGATTTTTTTTTTTTTTTTTTAACTAGAAAGTGAAAAGTCCTATGTGGGAAAAAATAGCAAGAAAGGAGAGAACATGTGTTGAGCTGAAAGGAGAGTTAAAATTTTAAACTGAGAGTTAGGGATGGTCTCACTGAGAAGATGACATCTAAACAAAAATTTGAAGTAAAGAAGTCTGGAGAAAGAGATTTCTAGACAGAAAGAAGAGCCGGTACAAAGCAGAAATGTGACTAGTGCATTTTCAGAATAAGAAAGAAGCCAATATGGCTGAGACAAAGTCAGAGAGGTGGCCAGATTGTTTTTCTACATGGGAGGTTTTCCTTTCCTTTCCTTTCCTTTCCTTTCCTTTCCTTTCCTTTCCTTTCTTTCTTTCTTCCTTTCTTCCTTTCTTCCCTTCCCCCCCCCCCTTTTTTTTTTTAAGATTTATTTATTTATTTGACAGACAGAGAACACAAGTAGGCAGAGAGGCAGACAGAGAGAGAGGAGGAAGCAGGCTCCCTGCTGAGCAGAGAGCCCAATGTGGGGCTCGATCCCAGGACCCCGGGATCATGACCTGAACCGAAAGCAGAGGCTTTAACCCACTGAGCCACCCAGGCGCCCCCCCCCTTTTTAAACATTTTTTCTATTTACTTGAGAGTGAGAGTGTGAAAACACAGAGGGAGAGGAGAAGCAGACTCCCCACTGAGCAGGAAGCCCAATGCTATGGGGCTTAATCTTGGGACCCCAAGACATGGCCTGAGCCAAAGGCAACCATCTAACAGACTAAGCCATCCAGGCACCCAGGGGGATTTTTCTACATAGGAGGACAAGATATAATAAAAAGTATTACATGGTTACCCAGGCTGCTCTACAGAGAATATAATAGAAGGTCAAATGGAACCAGAAAGACAAGTAAGGAAATCACTGAAATAATTCAGCAAAGAAACATTGATGGCTTCCACCAAAATATTTGGTAGCAGTTGAATTAGTGAGAAGGAGTTGGATTCTGGATGTACTTTGAAGACAAAATCAATAAGGATTGCTGATGCTTCAGATGTGTGTGGTGTGAAAGAAAGAGAAAGAAAAATGTCAATATTGATTTCAGGAATTTTGCCCTGAGGGACTAGCTGGATAGAATTGTCATTGGTTGAGAGTGGGAAACCCATGGAGAAGCAGGTTTAGTGGGTGCAGATCAAGAGTTTAGTTTTGGACACATTAAGTTTGAGATGCCTGTCTGACAAAAACAAGAATATGCTGGCATGACAGCTAGAAATAGTAGGTAGAGTTTAGGAGATGAGAATGTGTTGTATGGATGGTACTTAAAGCCATAAGATTAGATAACATCCCTGAGGAAGTAAGTGCAGCTAGAGATAAATAGAAATCCAAAGAAGGGGCTCTGGCATACTCCAACCTTAAGAGATGGAGAGATTAGGAAAAGTCAGTAATATCTATTGAGAAGTATCTGTCAACGTGTGGGAGTAAAACTAGTAGAATATGTTGTACTGAACTTCAAGTGAAAAATAGAATTTCAAGCAGGTTGTGTTCTTTATAAAAGGTTGAAAACTTATATCTGAAAAAAGAACTTGATGACTTATGTCGCCATGTAATTGGGTGTTTAAATATAATTAAAAAAATTATATGAATAAATATACCTTAGAGTCCATAAAATAATATTTTCACATCAGGTTATCTCATTATCAAACATTATCAGGTCAGAATTAATTATGAAAGTTGGGGCAGCTAAGCTACTTGCTGTACCACTTCCTGAAGAAATGATCAAAACAATCAGGCTATTTTTATGACAAAAGAGCTGTACTTCTGCCTCTTTTGATTCTTAGATATAAATTCATAGATATATGATGTATATACAGTGAATTATAATGAAAACAAATGCAGGAAAAATCAAATGTTTCACCATAATTGGCATAAACTTCTCCGAAAGTATGAAAATATATGAGCGTTATGTATTCAGGTCACTTTGACTTTGAGATTTAAAGCTCTTTATAAGCAAGTCTATAAATTAGGACTGTTTATGTACTATAATTTAGAAGTATGAATTACTGGGGCACTTGAGTGCCACAGTTAGATAGGTGTCCAACTCTTGGTTTCAACTTACGTGTGATTTCAGGGTCATGGGATCAAGCCCTGCATCTAGCTCCACGTTCAGCATTGAGTCTGCTTGAGATTCTCACCCTTCTCTCTCTGGCCCTCTTGTTCATGTTTTTTCTCTCTCTCTCTCAAATGAATAAATAAATCTTTAAAAAATAATAAAAATGAAATTATGAATTATGTGATGACAGGATTTGCCATAGACTCCTGAAAAAAGTAGGCCCCCCAAATGTTCTCAAAATAGGATGTGGTATTCATAGAGCTCTTTGGGAGTCTACCTACTGACTAAGGAGAGAAAACACATGTACATTACAATTTTCTTGTGAAGAGAGTGAACACAGAATACTAAAAGTTATCATAGCGTAGGTATGGGAGAATGTGCATACAAACACATATTTGGTTTTGTTAGCTATATCATTATGAAAAAAAAATAATGGAAGCCCTGACCATTAAGAATAATGGAAATAATTTTTTGATAACAAAAGATAAAAACTAGAGTAGCTGTTTTCTCTTTTAAGCACCATATTTGGAGAATTAGCAGAGCCTGCTTCTCACAGGAAACAGCCTGGTTGCTTATCTCTGAGAAGTTTCAGATTCCAAGAACGTCAGCTTCATACACTGCATCTGTGTCCCTCCCTTTACTCTGTCCCTTTTGAGCCCCACCTTGCCTACTTGCCCCTTTAACACTGGACATAAATCAGTTTCATCTGCCGTCTCCTGATTTTCTTTCTTACCTCCCTCTTTCAGTCCTTTGCTTTCCCTGTCTGTCTTTGTACGTCGGTCTCCACCGCACCATATGGCAGCTGAGAGAGGGGAGAGCAATGATCTGGCTCTGAACAAAAGCGGCTGTGGTGTCAAAGCGGCCCATGAATGCATGGGACACAGTCATGTATAGAAGGGCCCCAGCCCTGTCAGAGAGGACCAAAGGGAAGGCTGACAGTGCTGCCTCTGTAGGGATAGAGAAAAAAGGGAGCTCCCTGGGTGCAGAGCTAAACTCTTTCTTCTTCTCTCAGTGTGCTTTCCCGCCTCTTCTTCCCTCCTTTTTTTTTTTTTTTTTTTCTTTTTTAAGTTCCATGCTCAGGGCACACTCGTTGATCAGTGACAAAGTCAGAGTGGGTGGCAGAACAAGAAATTTAAGAAGGCTGTCTTATTTACACATTTCTCAGCATCTCCAAAGAGCGTATAAAGAACCATCCAAGTATTTAAACATGTCAGGGGAAAACAGATAAATTTCAAAAGCCCACATCCTTTTGTCCTTTCTCCTACTTAATACTTCTACACGCTTGTATAAATTAGGTACTTCATGAAAGTAAAAAGTATCTGGATAATTCCAGAGGACACAAGCATTAGTAAGAGAATTCTCTCTGATTATAACATTGCTTTCTAAGATTATGCCTTTTATGATTTATTATTATTTATTATGTTATTAAAAAAAAGGGTATGTTCTCAATGTTTCCCTTCCCCCCTATTTCTTGTTCTTGAAATTGTGCCCCTCTCCTGTGCCTGGATACTCATGATTTGTTTCAGTAGAGAATTTCTGCAAAGCAGACACAACATTTTTATTAGTGAAGTTAACACCATGCTGGAAGAATAGTAAATTCAAGCTGTAAATCCACCAGCTTTCAGGAGACTCATTTATTCTGTTCCAGATGAAATAAAAATCTACTACAGGGGAAGAGTTGAATATGACCATATACATTTATGATGGAACATTTTCTACTTTATTGCTGTAGGCTACTCCTGGCCTTAGAGGCTGGTGTTGATTTTATTTGACTCAAAATAAGAGTATAATAAAAGGTAGAGCAGGCATCTCCCCACCGCTCTTGACCACTGCCCACCAAGCCTCCCCACAAGACATCCTGGATCACAAAATGCCAGGCCCCTGGGGTTATTTCAAGGAACCTGGGCAGTCTTCCAAATTCTGGTGTCTGACCTTTTACAAGGAGGGTTACAAGAACAGTTTATCATCAAACAAATCAATGGACATGTGTAGGGTATTTCAACAATGCCATGTACTTTTCTACCAAAATCTTTAAGGCTAGAGTGAAGGTTATTGGTTCATTTCAGAGCATTGACTACATTCATAACAAAACTTATTTGCAGACAAAAATTATTTATATATATATGTATATGTGCATATATGTGTGTGTATGTGTGTGCGTGTATGTGTGTATGTGTATATATATATATATATAGTCTGTACCACCCATGTGTTTTTACTATGAACACACCTTCCCACTCTCTTTTAACTACACCGTTTAATGTCTGTCAATAATAAATGCAACTTTAAAAGTATTCACGGATATGGTTTTTCTTTGTACAATGCAGTCCGAGATGGATGGTTATCCCTCAGTAGATTAAAAAGCAAAATTACATTGACTTTGCAGTTACGTTCTTCATAAATTCTCTTTCAAAATTACCATAAATGTTTGCTCTTACATGAAACATTCATTAAAATAAACATTCGTTAAAATAAACAACCAAGCGCTGAGGGTGCCTGTGTTTAGCAAAGATCAGGTTCTGTATGTTTCTACAGGGAGTAAGAGTTATGTGGCACATCATCTGCCAGAGAGATTTGTATAGAGAGGACCCTCTGTGGTACAAACAGAAAGCAGGCAACAAAGCAACTATTCAACCTTTTCTATTCAATGCACCCACATCTGTTTACATGGCCTCTGCTCGATCCTGAAAGGTTTTGTTCCTCCACCTCCATTTCATTTTACACAGCTCTCAGCGGCTGGTGGCTTGGAGAATTTTTTTTTTTTTTTTTTTTTTTTTTTTAAGAGCTAGGGCTTCAAATTGCTTTGTGAAACCGAAATCTGAAAAACAGGCTTATGGATAGCAGTTGGTTCTTTTTCTAGGCCATCCCATTGGAGTTCTAGGAAAGGATAACTATAGACTCCGAATCTCCCATTAATTTTTTAAAGTAAATTTAACACACAAGGTAAGTTTCCTTAGGAGGCTAGGAGACTGTATTATCTTCCCCATTGTCAGTTTGCTTTCTTTTGTTTGACACAAAAATTGCATATTTAAAGGATATACTCCCTGTAAGTGAAATTGTAAGAAATGAGCAAGCTATTTAGAAATAAAATATTACAGAAACCTCACTATGTGAATACTCTATAATAACAAATTATGTTTTTATGACACTTTATACTTTACAAGGTTGTTTTGTACACATTAGCTCAACAGATCCTTAAAAAAAAAAAAAAACTATAGAGGGGAGAGCAGATATCATCAACACTATTTTACAAAAGAAACACCAAATCTCATGGAAATAGCATGGATTTACCTCCACACCACAGACTGTATTTTGTAGTTTTATTGACATAAAGGCCAGAAGGTCTTCTATGTATTTATATCTAATAATATTTTATGCATGATTTTATTTTAAGAATGAGTCATGAGCATGATAATCTCTAATATTCTTTATGTTTCTAAAGTTCTATGGCTCCTGATTTCTCCATGATGAAGGTGGTATGAAAGGGAATATTCAAAAGGATTATTCTCATATAAATTCTATAAACATTGAAGGTTAAGAGATTTACATTTTCAACATACTTAGAAAGATAAATAATGGGTTTTTAAAATTTTTTTAATATTTTTATAAACATATAATGTATTTTTAGCCCCAGGGGTACAGGTCTGTGAATCGCAGGTTTACACACTTCACAGCACTCACCACAGCACATCCCCCCAATGTCCATAACCCCACCACCCTCTCCTGACCCCCTCCCCCCAGCCACCCTCAGTTTTTTCTGAGAGATTAAGAGTCTGTTATAGTTTTTCTTCCTCCTGATCCCATCTTGTTTCATTTCTTCTTCTCCTACCCCCTTAAACCCCCATGTTGCATCTCCACTTCCTCATATCAGGGAGATCATATGAGAGTTGTCTTTCTCTGATTGACTTATTTCACTAAGCATGATACCCTCTAGCTTCATCCATGTTGTCGCAAATGGCAAGATTTCATTTCTTTTGATGGCTGCATAGTATTCCATTGTATATATATACCACCTCTTCTTTATCCATTCATCTGTTGATGGACATCTAGGTTCTTTCCATATTTTGGCTATTGTGGACATTGCTGCTGTAAACATTTGGGTGCACGTGCCCCTTTGGATCACTATGTTTGTATCTTAGCATAAATACCCAGTAGTGCAATTGGTGGGTCATAGGGTAGCTCTATTTTCAACATTTTGAGGAACCTCCATGCTGTTTTCCAGAGTGGTTGCACCATCTTGCATTCCCACCAACAGTGTAGGAGGTTTCCCCTTTCTCTGCGTCCTTGCCAGCAAGAAAGATAATGATTTTTTTTTTCTTACTCTTCTAAATTTTACTACGCTGTCTCAGTGGAGTACATAATTGCAGAGATAGGAGAACAGTTCATGAGAAGACATTTAAAGATTTTTTATTTTAAACACATTAAAATACTCAGAGGTCCTGGGTTCAATCATGATTCTACTATTTTCTAGCTGTGTGACCTTATCTATATGTATTGTTAAGTGTATCTATTACCTTGAATTTGACTAGGAAAAATAATAATAAACCAATGGCATGTGATTTCAGTGAGAATTAAGTGAACTACTTACTCTCTGTGAAAAGCAAAAGGAAGGCACACAACACTGTAACACTGTTGGTGAACGCCATTAACTTCAGTTGTTTCTGAATTGTTAAAGAATTGATTCCAAATGTGTAAACAAAACTTTAAATGTTTAAAAGCTAAATGCTGAAATATTGTAATAATAATAAGAGAAGAGTGGTTTGCATAAAAAATTCTAACAGTATGCCACTTGCCACCTGTTGGTTTATGTAAAAGACAGTGAATGAGAGAGGGAGAAAAAAAAATAAAAACCCTTCACTGTCTAGTTACTTGTACTAGTGTCTAATAACACTAGTAGACAGGATAGAAAGCCTGTATAGACATACTTCACCACCATATTTCTCTTCCCATATTTTAGTCAATAAATATTTTCTGAATGAATTAATAACTATAGCCCAGAATGTTTTTAAAAAGATAGAGGTAGGCTAATCTTGGATACATTTAGATATATCAGCCAGAAAATTTTAGCAGAAAGAGGGTTTTATTTTTTTTCATTTCTTTTAAGATTTTATTTATTTATTTCAGATGGGGAGGGGCAGAGGGAGAAGGAGAGAGGGAATCCCAAGCAGAACTCCGTACTGAGCACGGAGTCTGAAGTGGGGCCGTCTCATGACCCTGAGATCATGACCTGAACCAAAATCAAGGGTCAGACACTTAATCAACTGAGCCACGCAGGCACCCAAGAGAAGCAGATCTTAAAGATAACTTCCAATGAGAAACCAATATTTCCTTAATCCTAATTATTTTTATTATTTATTAGTACTACCATGTAAATAACTTATGGTAAATTGATTTTCAAGAAATAGCACATTCTGATAAATTAAAAAAAAATACTTGTAAAATTAAAAATGAATGATCATTCTGTAGCAGCTGAACAACTCAGTTTTAGCAGAGAGCAGAAGATATTTCTAATCCTTCTCAGAGTCGGCTTGAGTATGTGAAGAAGGATACAAAACCAAATTGTGAACTAAGACCACATTTTTTTTCTTTCATTCAGAAAAAAGCTCTTTGAGGAAACATCAAACATAACTTGGAAAAAAAAAGATGAAAGGCACAAAAATAAGTGACATTGATGGGGAATTGCTTGTAGTTGCCAAACTGGAATTCAAAACCATGTCTAAATTTTTAGGAGTTTAGAGAAAAAAACAACAACAAAGATAATTGGTATTTCCTGAGCTTAAAGAGTAGCCTCAGCAGGACATATGGTTTTATTTTGAGGTCTCTAGTTTATGAAAATGTTACTATTTCTGTAAGCATCTTCATTTAAGGGAATGGGAAAAATAACTAATTAAACCAGAGTTAGTTCAGCTGACTTTGATTTTATCTTACCTATTGGTTTTCACATTTTTAACATAGTAAAGGATAGGGTTCTTTGAAAAAAAGTTTTATTAACTAGGGGAAAAATAAATAGTTTAAAAATCATATGTCGGGTGTACATCTCACATACTATGTTAAAAATTGTAAATCTCCTTGGGGTGCCATGGTGGCTCAGTGGGTTAAAGCCTGTGCCTTCGGCTCAGGTCATGATCCCAGAGTCCTGGGATCGAGCCCCGCATCATGCCCTCTGCTCAGCAGGAAGCCTGCTTCCTCCTTTCTCTCTGCCTGCCTCTCTGACTACTTGTGATCTCAGATGAATAAATAAAATCTTCAAAAAAAATCATTAATCTCCTTTAATCTATTTCATTACTGCTCAGAAACTTTATTCATTTTCAATTTTACAAGTTTCTTTAAGGAATAGAATGTGATGTTTCTTGAATATCAATTTACCACAAGTTATTTACATGATAATTCTAATAAATAATAAAAAATAATTGCCAAGAAATTGTGGTATCATATATTCAAGTCAGTATTTGTTCTATGATTCATCCAAATAATTAAGCAAAGTAAAACTTCAAAATTTAGAACAGAAGTGGTGTTTTGTGGGGTAGAAGATTAGTTTCCTTCTTATTATAAAGTCTGTACTTGTTCTAATCCAGTTTTTTTAAATCTAGAGCTATTTCATCTTATTTCTTAAAATCCTATACATCACAAGGTATTATGCAGGACTGAATACGCAATATGTATGTGACATCATATATATCTATTACAATGCTCTATTTGGTGTGATAACTATATAAAACATGCATTAACAGTTCTTAAAACATACTGTATTTAATGCTAAGTAATAGAAGTATATTCAGAATATAAGAAGAAATTGCTAATCATCTTCTCTTATATGTAGCTTCAACGATTTAAACTATATTTAAAAAAACAGATCAGGAAAGTTGTTTTGGTCTTATTCAAAAGCAGATTTACCAAGAGTAATGTCATATTACTTCCCATTTGCCATTATCTATGGCATATATTTATATATAATATAGGTATTTATATAAAATATATGTTGGCTCAGAAAACTACCAGGTCAATGTCTGTTATAACTAAAATAAATTGACCTGCTTATAGTGTCAGTGTGGCCACCCTACATTCCCCCTTCTACTTCCCAACCTCACTTATTGGGAATTGTACTTTCCAAAATAACAAGCTCTTTGCTATAATATACTGGGGTTAACACAATGAAAAATTTAGGAGCATTCCAAACCTCCTTCTCCTGAAGACATTCTAGTTCCAAATTTGTTTCAGTCAGACTTTGATGTTTAAAAAAAAAAAAAAAAATACACTCTTTCATTAGTACAATGATTTTCCCTGATAGAAAAGTACAGAAAAGGTACTAAAGGAGAAAACTCTAATGGAATAGACTCAAAGATTAAAATGGCAAAGAGAGAGAGAATGACAAAAATTCCTGTAGTGGCTCCCATTACCTCCCAGATTTTTTTCTCTTCTTTTTCTAAGACTCTGTAAATAAGATCAAATCCATTGAATTGGCTGTTTGTTCAAATGAGGACACATTGGAATAAGTTTTCTTGAATAGTAACTTGGATGACGCTGTTTCATTTAATTTGTCTCTTCTAATACGAGCTTATCTTTCACTAAATGAGACTGATTTTGAATATTTCTCTACATTAAAGAGGAAAGTTCAAAATCTACTGAAATATTTATAGTGAATCAAATAATAATACAATCTTGACAAGACAAACTATGGACTTCCACTAGTGAAAGGAAGCAGTTCGTCTTCTATTGTATAACTCACTAACAAAATAACATATGCAGGAAAAAAAAGAGTAGACTTTGTATATCCACATGTATGAGTGGTTTTGTTTGAATTTTTTGATAGTTTTCCAAAAAAAACTGCACTATTGTCTGTTCACTAAGTTATTCTTATTTTTCTATCTGTAAATTACAAATAGACAAAATTTACAATTTGTAAATTGTAAATTACTCACTAGTCATCCAATACTAGTAGAAAATAACAAAATATGGAACCCTTCCTATGAAAATAATGATCTCCAGCTGAGTTATAAACAAGCTTTGTGTTAATGTACCTTCCCTTTTGTGGTTCTGTCTCATTAAGACATCTTTAGTTGTGCACAAATGGCCTCCAATTAAAAACCTCCAGTCTGTACCCATGTGCTTATTTGGGTTTGGTCTACACAAACATTTGCTACATGGATTTCTATTTACCTTTGCAGCATTTGTTCCTCTGATCGTGGAATTCTCAAAAAAAAAAAAAAAAAAAAAAAAAAGGAATGTTCTGGGATTTTACAGTAGAATGACATTTTGTGTTTTTTAGGTTGGCAACAACCAAGAGGTCCAGGCTTGTTTCCTCAAGGCTATTTCTTTTTTTTTTTTTTTTTTTTTTTTTTTTTCAGCATAACAGTATTCATTATTTTTCACCACACCCAGTGCTCCATGCAATCCGTGCCCTTTATAATACCCACCACCTAGTACCCCAACCTCCCACCCCCCACCCCTTCAAAACCCTCAGATTGTTTTTCAGAGTCCATAGTCTCTCATGGTTCACCTCCCCTTCCAATTTCCCCCAACTCCCTTCTCCTCT
Source organism: Mustela nivalis (assembly GCF_964662115.1). Taxonomy (NCBI): domain Eukaryota; kingdom Metazoa; phylum Chordata; class Mammalia; order Carnivora; family Mustelidae; genus Mustela; species Mustela nivalis. The sequence goes on along the minus strand of NC_139023.1, from coordinate 73,063,929 downwards.
CTAACTCCCCATGTCCTCCATGCTATTTGTTATGCTCCACAAATAAGTGAAACCATATGATAATTGACTCTCTCTGCTTGACTTATTTCACTCAGCATAATAATCTCTTCCAGTCCCGTACATGTTGCTACAAAAGTTGGGTATTTGTCCTTTCTTTTTTTTTTTTTTTTTTTTTTTTTTTTATAAACATATATTTTTATCCCCAGGGGTACAGGTCTGTGAATCACCAGGTTTACACACTTCACAGCACTCACCAAAGCACATACCCTCCCCAATGTCCATAATCCCACCCCCTTCTCCCAAACCCCCTCCCCCCAGCAACCCTCAGTTTGTTTTGTGAGATTAAGAGTCACTTATGGCTTGTCTCCCTCCCAATCCCATCTTGTTTCATTTATTCTTCTCCTACCCACTTAAGCCTCCATGTTGCATCACCACTTCCTCATATCAGGAAGATCATATGATAGTTGTCTTTCTCTGCTTGACTTATTTCGCTAAGCATGATACGCTCTAGTTCCATCCATGTTGTCGCAAATGGCAAGATTTCATTTCTTTTGATGGCTGCATAGTATTCCATTGTGTATATATACCACATCTTCTTGATCCATTCATCTGTTGATGGACATCTAGGTTCTTTCCATAGTTTGGCTATTGTGGACATTGCTGCTATAAACATTCGGGTGCATGTGCCCCTTTGGATCACTACATTTGTATCTTTAGGGTAAATACCCAATAGTGCAATTGCTGGGTCATAGGGCAGTTCTATTTTCAACATTCTGAGGAACCTCCATGCTGTTTTCCAGAGTGGCTGCACCAGCTTGCATTCCCACCAACAGTGTAGGAGGGTTCCCCTTTCTCCACATCCTCGCCAGCATCTGTCATTTCCTGACTTGTTGATTTTAGCCATTCTGACTGGTGTGAGGTGATATCTCATTGTGGTTTTGATTTGTATTTCCCTGATGCCGAGTGATATGGAGCACTTTTTCATGTGTCTGTTGGCCATCTGGATGTCTTCTTTGCAGAAATGTCTGTTCATGTCCTCTGCCCATTTCTTGATTGGATTATTTGTTCTTTGGGTGTTGAGTTTGCTAAGTTCTTTATAGATTCTGGACACTAGTCCTTTATCTGATATGTCGTTTGCAAAAATCTTCTCCCATTCTGTCAGTTGTCTTTTGATTTTGTTAACTGTTTCCTTTGCTGTGCAAAAGCTTTTGATCTTGATGAAATCCCAATAGTTCATTTTTTCCCTTGCTTCCCTTGCCTTTTGCGTTGTTCCTAGGAAGATGTTGCTGCGGCAGAGGTCGAAGAGGTTGCTGCCTGTGTTCTCCTCAAGGATTTTGATGGATTCCTTTCGCACATTGAGGTCCTTCATCCATTTTGAGTTTATTTTTGTGTGTGGTGTAAGGAAATGGTCCAATTTCATTTTTCTGCATGTGGCTGTCCAATTTTCCCAGCACCATTTATTGAAGAGGCTGTCTTTTTTCCATTGGACATTCTTTCCTGCTTTGTCGAAGATGAGTTGACCATAGATTTGAGGGTCTATTTCTGGGCTCTCTATTCTGTTCCATTGATCTATGTGTCTGTTTTTGTGCCAGTACCATGCTGTCTTGATGATGACAGCTTTGTAATAGAGCTTGAAGTCCGGAATTGTGATGCCACCAACGTTGGCTTTCTTTTTCAATATCCCTTTGGCTATTCGAGGTCTTTTCTGGTTCCATATAAATTTTAGCATTATTTGTTCCATTTCTTTGAAAAAGATGGATGGTACTTTGATAGGAATTGCATTAAATGTGTAGATTGCTTTAGGTAGCATAGACATTTTCACAATATTTATTCTTCCAATCCAGGAGCATGGAACATTTTTCCATTTCTTTGTGTCTTCCTCAATTTCTTTCATGAGTACTTTATAGTTTTCTGAGTATAGATTCTGTGTCTCTTTGGTTAGGTTTATTCCTAGGTATCTTATGGTTTTGGATGCAATTGTAAATGGGATTGACTCCTTAATATCTCTTTCTTCTGTCTTGCTGTTGGTGTAGAGAAATGCAACTGATTTCTGTGCATTGATTTTATATCCTGACACTTTACTGAATTCCTGTATAAGTTCTAGCAGTTTTGGAGTGGAGTCTTTTGGGTTTTCCACATATAGTATCATATCATCTGCGAAGAGTGATAATTTGACTTCTTCTTTGCCGATTTGGATGCCTTTAATTTCCTTTTGTTGTCTGATTGCTGAGGCTAGGACCTCTAGTACTATGTTGAATAGCAGTGGTGATAATGGACATCCCTGCCGTGTTCCTGACCTTAGTGGAAAAGCTTTCAGTTTTTCTCCATTGAGAATGATATTTGCGGTGGGTTTTTCATAGATGGCTTTGATGATATTGAGGTATGTGCCCTCTATCCCTACACTTTGAAGAGTTTTGATCAGGAAGGGATGCTGTACTTTGTCAAATGCTTTTTCAGCATCTATTGAAAGTATCATATGGTTCTTGTTCTTTCTTTTATTGATGTGTTGTATCACATTGACTGATTTGCGGATGTTGAACCAACCTTGCAGCCCTGGAATAAATCCAACTTGGTCGTGGTGAATAATCTTTTTAATGTACTGTTGAATCCTATTGGCTAGTATTTTGTTGAGTATTTTTGCATCTGTGTTCATCAAGGATATCGGTCTATAGCTCTCTTTTTTGGTGGGATCCTTGTCTGGTTTTGGGATCAAGGTGATGCTGGCCTCATAAAATGAGTTTGGAAGTTTTCCTTCCATTTCTATTTTTTGGAACAGTTTCAGGAGAATAGGAATTAGTTCTTCTTTAAATGTTTGGTAGAATTCCCCCGGGAAGCCATCTGGCCCTGGGCTTTTGTTTGTTTGGAGATTTTTAATGACTGTTTCAATCTCCTTACTGGTTATGGGTCTGTTCAGGCTTTCTATTTCTTCCTGGTTCAGTTGTGGTAGTTTATATGTTTCTAGGAATGCATCCATTTCTTCCAGATTGTCAAATTTATTGCCGTAGAGTTGCTCATAGTATGTTCTTATAATAGTTTGTATTTCTTTGGTGTTAGTTGTGATCTCTCCTCTTTCATTCATGATTTTATTTATTTGGGTCCTTTCTCTTTTCTTTTTGATAAGTCGGGCCAGGGGTTTATCAATTTTATTAATTCTTTCAAAGAACCAGCTCCTACTTTCGTTGATTTTTTCTATTGTTTTTTTGGTTTCTATTTCATTGATTTCTGCTCTGATCTTTATGATTTCTCTTCTCCTGCTGGGCTTAGGGTTTCTTTCTTGTTCTTTCTCCAGCTCCTTTAGGTGTAGGGTTAGGTTGTGTATCTGAGACCTTTCTTGTTTCTTGAGAAAGGCTTGTACCACTATATATTTTCCTCTCAGGACTGCCTTTATTGTGTCCCACAGATTTTGAACCGTTGTATTTTCATTATCATTTGTTTCCATGATTTTTTTCAATTCTTCTTTAATTTCCCGGTTGACCCATTCATTCTTTAGAAGGATACTGTTTAGTCTCCATGTATTTGGGTTCTTTCCAAACTTCCTTTTGTGGTTGAGTTCTAGCTTTAGAGCATTGTGGTCTGAAAATATGCAGGGAATGATCCCAATCTTTTGATACCGGTTGAGTCCTGATTTAGGACCAAGGATGTGATCTATTCTGGAGAATGTTCCATGTGCACTAGAGAAGAATGTGTATTCTGTTGCTTTGGGATGAAATGTTCTGAATATATCTGTGATGTCCATCTGGTCCAGTGTGTCGTTTAAGGCCTTTATTTCCTTGCTCATCTTTTGCTTGGATGACCTGTCCATTTCAGTGAGGGGAGTGTTAAAGTCCCCTACTATTATTGTATTGTTGTTGATGTGTTTCTTTGATTTTGTTATTAATTGGTTTATATAGTTGGCTGCTCCCACGTTGGGGGCATAGATATTTAAAATTGTTAAATCTTCTTGTTGGACAGACCCTTTGAGTATGATATAGTGTCCTTCCTCATCTCTTATTATAGTCTTTGGCTTAAAATCTAATTGATCTGATATAAGGATTGCCACTCCTGCTTTCTTCTGATGTCCATTAGCATGGTAAATTCTTTTCCACCCCCTCACTTTAAATCTGGAGGTGTCTTCGGGCTTAAAATGAGTTTCTTGGAGGCAACATATAGATGGGTTTTGTTTTTTTATCCATTCTGATACCCTGTGTCTTTTGACAGGGGCATTTAGCCCATTCACATTCAGGGTAACTATTGAGAGATATGAATTTAGTGCCATTGTATTGCCTGTAAGGTGACTGTTACTGTATATGGTCTCTGTTCCTTTCTGATCTACCACTTGTAGGCTCTCTCTTTGCTTAGAGGACCCCTTTCAAGATTTCCTGTAGAGCTGGTTTGGTATTTGCAAATTCTTTCAGTTGTTGTTTGTCCTGGAAGCTTTTAATCTCTCCTTCTATTTTCAATGATAGCCTAGCTGGATATAGTATTCTGGGCTGCATGTTTTTCTCGTTTAGTGCTCTAAAAATATCATGCCAGCTCTTTCTGGCCTGCCAGGTCTCTGTGGATAAGTCAGCTGCCAATCTAATATTTTTACCATTGTATGTTACAGACTTCTTTTCCCGGGCTGCTTTCAGGATTTTCTCTTTGTCACTGAGACTTGTAAATTTTACTATTAGGTGACGGGGTGTGGGCCTATTCTTATTGATTTTGAGGGGCGTTCTCTGAACCTCCTGAATTTTGATGCTCGTTCCCTTTGCCATATTGGGGAAATTCTCCCCAATAATTCTCTCCAGTATACCTTCTGCTCCCCTCTCTCTTTCTTCTTCTTCTGGAATCCCAATTATTCTAATGTTGTTTTGTCTTATGGTGTCACTTAATTCTCGAATTCTCCCCTCGTGGTCCAGTAGCTGTTTGTCCCTCTTTTGCTCAGCTTCTTTATTCTCTGTCATTTGGTCTTCTATATCACTAATTCTTTCTTCTGCCTCATTTATCCTAGCAGTGAGAGCCTCCATTTTTGATTGCACCTCATTAATAGCTTTTTTGATTTCAACTTGGTTAGATTTTAGTTCTTTTATTTCTCCAGAAAGGGCTTTTATATCTCTCGAGAGGGTTTCTCTAATATCTTCCATGCCTTTTTCGAGCCCGGCTAGAACCTTGAGAATTGTCATTCTGAACTCTAGATCTGACATATTACCGATGTCTGTATTGATTAGGTCCCTAGCCTTTGGTACTGCCTCTTTTCTTTTTTTTGCGTTGAATTTTTACGTCTTGTCATTTTGGCCAGATAAGAGTAAATGAAGGGGCAAGTAAAATACTAAAAGGGTGGCAACAACCCCAGGAAAATATGCTTTAACTAAATTAGAAGAGATCCAAAATCGTGAGTGGGGAGAAAGGGGATAAAAAGAGGTTCAAAAAGGAAGAAAGAAAAAAAAAGAAAAGAAAAAAAAATTTTTTTTAAAAAAGAAAACACCTGAGAAAAATGTAAAAAAGAAAAAATATATATATTAGATAAACTAGTAAAAAATCGTTAAAAAAGAAAAAGGTAACAGTTAAAAAAAAAAATTTTACCCGAAGGCGAGAAGAAAAAGAAAAAAAGAAAAAAAAAATGAAAAAGAAAAATTAAATTAACTGCAAGACAAAAAAAAATCACAGGAAAAAAGCCATGAGTTCCGTGCTTGGCTTTCTCCTCCTCTGGAATTCTGCTGCTCTCCTTGGTATTGAAACCGCACTCCTTGGTAGGTGAACTTGGTCTCGGCTGGATTTCTTGTTGATCTTCTGGGGGAGGGGCCTGTTGTAGTGATTCTCAAGTGTCTTTGCCCCAGGCGGAATTACACCGCCCTTACCCGGGGCCGGGGTGAGTAATCCGCTCGGGTTTGCTTTCAGGAGCTTTTGTTCCCTGAGCGCTTTCCGTAGAGTTCCGGAGGACGGGAACACAAATGGCGGCCTCCTGGTCTCCGGCCCGGAGGAGCCGAGAGCCCAGGGCCCCACTCCTCAGTGCGCCCTCAGAGAACAGCGCCCAGTTACTCCCGTCTGCCTGACCTCCGGCCGCGCTCCGAGCTCACCGAGCCTGCGATCGGTTAAAGGTAACACCGAGCTGTGAGCTTACTGTCGGCTCTGTTTCTGTAGCCGGCTTTCCCGTTCCAATACCCGCAAGCTCTGCGACACTCAGACACCCCCGATCCTTCTGTGACCCTGCGGGACCTGAGGCCACGCTGCCCCCGCGTGGGCTTCGCCCCGGTTTAGCCTCTGGACTGATGTCCCTCAGCGGAACAGACTTTTAAAAGTCCTGATTTTGTGCGCGGTTGCTCCGCCGCTTGCCGGGAGCCGGCCCCTCCCCCCGGGGTCTATCTTCCCGTCGCTTTGGATTCACTTCTCCGCCGGTCCTACCTTTCAGAAAGTGGTTGTTTTTCTGTTTCCAGAATTGCTGTTCTTCTTCTCTTCGGTCTGCCGATGGATTTTCAGGTGTTTGCAATCTTTAGATAAGCTATCTAGCTGATCTCCGGCTAGCTGAAGCAGTCTCAGCTTGCTACTTCTCCGCCATCTTGACTCCTCCCCTCAAGGCTATTTCTTACTAATTAGTTTGCCTTTGTGTGATTTCTTTTCTACATATGGCACTCACAGATCTTTGAAAAGTGAAACGCAAACACATACAAATGGTTGTGAATTCAATATGCATTCAACTTGCCCATCAAGAACATGAACGTTTAAAAAAATAACAGAGCTATTTGGATGAACCCTAAGGCATTCATAAATAGCAATCATTTCCTACCTGGGTTTAGTGGGGATTATGCTTTTGTGTTGTAAAAATTATAAAACATAAAAATGGCTTTAGAATGATGATTTGGCAAGCCCCTTAAGCTGCTGCAAAGGATGGAGCCACAGATGAAAAGAGGCTGATGAAAAAAAAAAAAAAAAGAAGAAGAATAAGGTGGGATGTGGATTTATTCAAGGGATAGAGAATTATAGTGAATAACAAATATATTTAGATGTAATGAATAAGGACAATTTAGTCAGGACAGGCTCCCAAATTACAGGCATTTTTTTCTAATAAGGAAGTATAATGATGGCGGGGGAGACTTGCAGGGAAATAAATGTTTTGTTCTGAGGGACAAGAGAATAATCAGAATGATTTCATAGAAGGCAGCTCTGGAAATACAAAGGAAAGTACCAAGAGTCACAGGAAAAGATGGACACACTGTCACTGAGAGAAATAGCAAATTGACTGACTTGAGAGACACATGTTTAGAACAGCAACATCTTATGAATTAACACTCTCCCTGAGAATCCTTCCATGAAAGCTTGATAGTTCCTCCTTACTAATTCCATGGAATGCTGAAGTCTGGTATAGGTTTCTGCTGTGACACTTAACAATATAGTTTTGACAGTTTTATTTTTTCATCTCTCTTAAGAGACTCACTTAGAACCTAATGCACAGCAGGTCTTTTAAAATATTTATTAAATTATAAAAATCAAGTTCTGTATTGTTTGCTCTACAACACGTACCTATATATGAGTTTAATCCATGTGTCCCTTCTATTATAGAAGATCTATTGGAGAATAGAAATGTAAGTCCAATTATGATCAAAAGAATGAGAAAGCAAGTCACATACAGGGAGAAAATATTTGCAAAAGACACATCTGATCCAGGACAATTATCCAAAACATACAAAGCACTTCTAAAACTCAACTGTAAGAAAAAACCTGGTTAAAAATGGGCCAAAGACTTTAACACACACCTTACCAGAGAAGATATGCACATGTCAAATCAGAAGATGAAAAGATGCTCTACAGCATATGCCATCAGGGAAATGCCAAGTAAAACAACAATGAGATACTATTATATGTTTGTTAGAATAGCCAGAATCTGGATCACTGATGACACCAAATGCTGATGAGGATGTGCAGCAACAGGAATTCTCATTCAATGCTGGTGGAAAGTTAAAACGGTATAGACACTCAGAAAAGCAGCTTGGTGATTTCTGAGAAAACTAAGCATATTATTGCCAAATGATCCATTAATTGCTCTCCTCAATATTTACTCAAAGGAATTTAAGACTTACATCTCCAGAAAAACCTGCACATGGTGTTTATAGCAGCTTGGTCAGAATTGCCAAATTTGGTTAGAAGAAAAGAAATTGTTCTTCAGTAGGTGAACAGATAAGTAAACTATGGATACTTAGGCAATGGAATAATTATTCAACATTAAAAAGAAATGATCTGTGAGGTAATGAAAAGACATGGAGGAAGTTTCAATTGCATTACTTGAAAAAAGCCAGCCTGAAAAGCCTGCATACTGTATGCTCCAACCATATGACATTCCGGGGAAAGGAAAACTGGAGACTGTAAAAAGATCAGTGGTTAGGGGCACCTGGGTGGCTCAGTGGGTTGAGCTGCTGCCTTCGGCTCAAGTCATGATCTCAGGGTCCTGGGATCGAGTCCCACATCGAGCTCTCTGCTCAGCGGGGAGCCTGCTTCTTCCTCTCTCTCTCTCTCTCTGCCTGCCTCTCTGCCTACTTGTGGTCTCTGTCTTTCAAATAAAATAGATAAAATCTTTAAAAAAAAAAAAAAAAAAAGATCAGTGGTTGCCAGGGACTGGGCGTGGGGAGGGATAAATAGACCAGGTACAGAGTGTGTTTAAGGAAGTGAAAATACTCCGTATGATACCATAATAATGCATATTAGCCATTATGCAGATGTCCCAAACCATTCACTATACAACATGAAGAGTGAACAGTAAACTATGGACTTTTGGTGACTATGATGTATAGATATAGGTTCATCAATTGTAACAAATGTACCACTCTGGTGAAGGATGTTGATAATGGGGGAGGCTGTGCATGTGTGGAGACAGAGTATATATGGAAAATCTCTGTACCTTCCCCTCAGTTTTGCTATGAACATAAAATTGCTCTAAAAAAAAATCAAGTCTTAATAAAAAATTAATTAAAAATCAAATTATGATTTGTACAAATAATTGAAAGGGCTAGATTCTCAGTTTACCTTCCTTTAGACAGACCAAAGGACACTAATAGCTGTGAATATCAGGAAGCTTATTGTTTGGGCCACAAGGAGAAAAAGATTCAAATTTTGTAACAGAAACTTAGAGATTAAGCCAGGCAGTAGGCAGGATTGCCCAAAAACTTTGAATTGATTTCTGCTACTAATGCCTCACAGTTGAGAGAGCTTAATGAATTGATACCAAGTAAATGAGAGTTAACTGAGCTATCTGTGCAACTGAATGTCTTTGACACACATGAGTGGGACTCTGGAACTGATGGTTGTATTATGTTACCACATAATCAAAAGAACTAACATATCTCACCTCTGCCACTCAGTTCAGTTTTCAGGTTAATTTAATTGGATTGATAAGTTTTTTTAAGCAATGTAAATGAGGTCTGTTCACATGTGTACAACCAATAAAAAATGTTATGGCCATTTTTTAGAAAGATAAAAGTTTGAGCTAAATGTGAGTAATTATAGGCCTGCAAATAAGGAAAAATATATGTGCACTGTAGTTGAACAGACATGGTGATTTTGATAATTGGTCATGTAGGTGCACAATGGGAATTTTGGCTTGGCATATGCTCATAAAACAACAAAGAATCCTTTTATATTACTCTCTTGCTGTCATGAGTGTTGATGCTGCTGCCCTGGGATGAACTGGGGAGTAGGTTCCAAAAGTTTTGGTGAAAAGTTCTTAAACCAACTTAGTTGGTAATTTGATCAACAGCATTTATCTTTCAAATGCCAAACTCAATAGTAATATGTTCCCTATGAAATAAATATGGAAAATTGTATGTGAACACAAATACATTCAGAAAAAAATTAGGTCACTCCAGGAACTTTGTCGACTCATTTTGGCTCCTTGCCCCCACTGGTTTTCATATCCTGCAGGTCCAAGGGTAGCAGCAATCAGTCTGTGAGCCCTTTCTTTCCTTAGCCAACATTAGAAGTCAAGATGAGGAAGTGTACTTTTATTAGATTCGCTAGAAAGTTTTAATTTAGAACATACAAACTCTCTCATTTAGAATATGTGCAAATTACCCTCAATTTTTCAGGAAAAATAGCCAACTATTTATATCTGGCTCTAATAAACACTTTATATTTATTTTGTAAAGTATTTTAAGTCTTTTACAAGTAATCTAGAATTTTTTAATTAAAATTCTAATTACCTAGTTTTTGTTAGAAAGTCAAGCATAATTTAGTCATAGCAAACTATCAAGTATTAATAATAGTGTTAGGGCATTATTGTCTCATCAAAAAATAGAAAATAACATAGCCATATGTTCTTCTGGCAAAATGTGATGGTCCAGATTTTTTTTTTAAAGATTTTATTTATTTAGGGGCACCTGGGTGGCTCAGTGGGTTAAGCCTCTGCCTTCCACTCAGGTCATGATCCCAGGGTCCTGGGATCGAGCCCCACATCGGGCTCTCTGCGCTGCAGGGAGCCTGCTTCCTCCTCTCTCTGCCTGCCTCTCTGCCTACTTGTGATCTCTGTCAGATAAATAAAGAAAAAATCTTTAAAAAAAAAAGATTTTATTTATTTATTTGACAGAGAGAGATCACAAGTAGGCAGAGAGAAAGGAGGAAGCAGGCTCCCTGCTGAGCAGAGAGCCTGATGTGGGACTTGATCCCAGGACCCTGAGATCATGACCTGAGCCGAAGGCAGAGGTTTTAACCCACTGAGCCACCCAGGTGCCCCGATGGTCCAGATTTTTATCAAAAATTTTATGTGGTGAAATCCTTCTTCCCACTGATTGACTAACTGAATAAGAAAACTATATTACCTTTTAGCTTTAGAGGTATATTGCCTGCTGATCAGTTTTGGGTTTGAAAAAATTCTTGTAAGGTATCATTCTGAAGACACATGATCTGAGATAGTTGCATGATCAATTTTATTATCACACGCTTCAAGTACTATTCTCTGTCTCTTTGCATTCATCTTCTGGTTTGCTTGATGACTATGAAATGTCTTTCTCTGTCAGTTTTCTCCTTTTTGCTAATATAAGGAGAAAAATTAAAAGAACAGAATTTCAGCTGTGATCAATGGAAGCTGAAAGTAGGATGCAAAAAATAATGAAAGGCAGGTTTCTTTTATGCCTTCCTGAAAAATAATGCATACTTTGGCCAACATACTAAGAAAGCTGAAGGATAACAGTGTATTTCATTTTTGCATTATTTTTCTAAATGTTTCATCATTCTTTAGTATTATTTTAGGATCTTTCTCATAGTTGAGATCCATTAATGAATAATGAAGAGTAAAGATAACATAATTCCTAGGATTATCAGGGCACCTGGGTTGCTCAATCAGCTAAGGGTCCAATTCTTGATTTTGGCTCAAGTCATGATTTCAGGGTTGTGAGATCAAGCCCCATGCCAGACTCTATGCCCAGAATGGAGTTTGCTTGAGATTTTTTCCCCTCTTCCCTTTCTCCACCTACTCCTCCCTCTGTTCATGCACTCTCTCTCTCTTTCTCTCAAATAAATAAAATACTAAAAAAAGTATTCATAGGATTATGAAATATAAAAATGTTTCAACATATATGAAATCTAGATCATTATGTCATAATGTATTTTTTAACTTTTTAAAATATAAGAGTATTGGGCACCTGGGTGGCTCAGTGAGTTAAGCCTCTGCCTTTGGCTCAGGTCACAGTCTCAGGGTCCTGGGATCAAGACCCACATAGGGCTCTCTGCTCAGTTGGGAACCTGTTTCCCCACCTCTCTCTTTGCCTGTCTCTCTGCCTACTTGTGATCTCTCTTTCTCTATCAAATAAATAAATAAAATCTTTAAAAAAATAAGAGTATGGTAATTACAAAACAGAATGGGTTTTAGTCTGTTAAAAAATGTTATCTTTCAACTTTGGAATATCTTTAAAATAAGACTTATGAAATATCAATCCTTATAAAATTCTCAAAAAATAATCAAAAATTAAAATTGAGTCTAATGATTCCAAATGCAATACTGAGAGTTAAAGAAATGAACCTAAGAGGTCATAAATATACATGTGTGAACAGACAGTGAAACAATCAAAGATTGTATACTGAGTGCATCTGCTGGGATGTCCTGAAATTTTGGAAAGAAAGTCAACTTCTACAGGAAATAAACTAATAATATAATAATAAATTTATACACACAAACCGATTGTGATTTCCATATATTTTAAAAGGTCCAGTTGCTGAAACGTAAGTAATCTAATCTTTTGGTGTTAAGGGAAAAGAACTTAACAAAGCTTATCTTATTGTACATCGTTATTTTGGCTTCACATAAATCCAACAATGAATTTAAGTTTTACCTATTTTGAGTTTATTTATAAGGGTAACCTATGTGAGATTATATAAAGTGATCTGAGTGATACCAAGAATTCCTCGTCCAAACTTTTCTTACCTTCCATTTCTTTTAATGCTATCCGGTGTTTCGTTATTATCACACAGTCTAATGCTTTGGTTATAAAAACATGTGTAACTTTACATACTCAAGGAGGAATGGTTCAATTTTGCATTAATTTGATTCAGGAGTTTTAGTGGTTTTGTTCACCTGTTTCTCCAGATTGCATGTTCCAAAGAAGAATTTGAGATGTGTACTTCTGGAGAGTGAATCTGCATCCAGCCAGAGGACTGCATGAGAGTATTTGGCGCCTATCTACCTGAGAGAATGGATATTGGAAAAAGAGTATTGTCCAAACAAAGTAACACCCCCAACAAACTTCACCACGTTTGGTCACTCCGGTGATTTAGATATCTCAGTGCCTGACAGGCCTGACTATTCCTGCATTCCCTTCTTTTGCCTCTTCCTCCTCCTCCTCCTCCTCCCACTCTTCCTTTTCCTAGTCTCTCTCCTCCTTTTCTTTTGCTTCACTTTCTCCTCCTTCTTATTGCAAATGCAAATAGTCCTTCAAAAATTCATATACTTCATTTTATATAATTTATATTTACATACTTCAAAGAGAATTCTGAAACCACAGCAGTGGTACGTTCTTAGGTCATGACATGAGTCTCCATTTCTTCAACCAAGGACAGAGGAAAGGAGAACATTAATGCTTTAAAGTTTGCTTGGTGGGCGCCTGGGTGGCTCAGTGGGTTAAGCCGCTGCCTTCGGCTCAGGTCATGATCTCAGGGTGCTGGGATAGAGCCCCACATCGGGCTCTCTGCTCAGCAGGGGGCCTGCTTCCCTTCCTCTCTCTGTGATCTCTTCCCTTCCTCTCTCCTACTGTGATCTCTCTCTGTCAAATAAATAAATAAAATCTTAAAAAAAAAAAATAAAGTTTGCTTGGTTTCTTTTCCACACTCAAGAATAAGGAAGAGAAGGAGAGGTTAAGAAAGAGGAGAGAGGCTAAGAAAAGGAAGAGGGGGAGGAGAAGGAGGAGGAAGAGGAAAGAGAAGAAGAAGAAAAAGAGAAGAGGGGAAGGGAACAGAAGGAAGGAAAGATGAGAAGAAAAAGGAAAGACACCTTTAAAAAATTTTGAAACAAGTATTAGGGAATTTAAGAGAGAAAATATAGATGTAATTTTGCAACTGTCACTCAGATATGCAAACTGATACGGTTGCCAGCACCTTTTAGAAATCATAGAAGGATCACTTGACAGACTGGGGATAAAGCCAACAGTAGGGCTGTGTATTTGGGCTTAGTTTGTATGATATATTCATCTTGAACGGCAGGGGGTAAATTTTCTAAATAGGTCACTAGGGATCCCCACAAATCCCATTAGCTAGTAATAGGATTTGTGTGCATAAATTCTCTGGCCTTGAAAATTTAGAATTTGGTGTTTAATTTTCCATATGACCTGTATACCCATTAGTATAAATTAGAAGACACTTCCCTGGGAAATTTCACTTTTTTTTTTTTTTGCCTCTTGTTTATTCTTTTTAAAATGACGACTTTCTCCAAAGGTTAATCTTTGAAAAATTCTTTAGTGTCTGAAAGTATCTGATGGGGTATTAAGAGGTGGAAAAAATCACGAAATACTTTTATTCATGTTTTTTTAGCTTATTAGGAAAAGCTCTACGGGAAAAAAAAAAAGTAACCCATTTTTTTTTTTTTACTATACTTTTAAGCTATCAGAACAGGAAATATTACGTTCATATCCTTTTTAAAAATACTGTAATATTAATGTTTTATATATTCAAGTATATAAATCTTTGCCCACAGTGAGTATTGAAGATAATCTTGTCAATTTGGATTTTGGTGGGAAAAAGTCTGCCTTTGAGTCCAAAAGCTATTTAAGGATTGTGAACTTTTCAAGTGATGTTGATCAAGGGAAGCTGCATCAACTTCTCAGCTATCCCGTATGAACTTAAAGGAGGAATACAGGAGATAAAGTCACCGCAGAATAAACAAACTTAACAGGCTTCTCTGAGTGTTATTTTGAATTTTCAGGTTTATTTGAACCCCCAATCAAAGTCAATATACAAGCGGTTTATCCTTTGAGCAGAGAAATGTAAAATAGGGGCCAAAAAATTATATGTGCCCTGGACTCCTTCAGCTGAATTTTACCCAGTTCCATCTGACGTTATAATGAGTGCTTTATTCTTTATGATAAATTGCACTGTTTAATAGGAGTAATGACCATGAGATGGATGTCACTTATTTAAGCAAAAAATAAGGAGGTTACTGTAAGGATACTGTTGGAATATATCTTTGGTTAGAAAAAAGAAAGGAGGCTGCCTATAACTTGTCAAATGCCTCATGTATGTTTTTCTCTTTATCCCTGTTGATTAGCTGAGAAAATATTATATTATCCATTCGCATCTTAGCAAAGGAAGACAGAGATGCTTGGAAGAGTGACTTAACGTCCCAAGCATATGCAGTTAATTGGTGTCTAGCTTCAGGGAACAAGATCCAAAGACACCTCCATGCTCATCCAGGAGCGCAGCTTGGCCACTCTTAATCTGTTCTAATTCTGATCGCCCCAAGAGGTGTTGCTGATGCAATGGTAGTTTTTTAAGTCTCTGTTTTCTTTTGTTTTGTCTTAGTTGCTCTCCATTTGGATAATGTTCAACACTGGATTTAAGCCTCCCAGTACTTTGGTGTAAAGGATTATACAAGAACAGCTGAATACTCCCATACATGAGTTTTCCATTCTCATTCTTAAAAAGGACATTGCATTTTCTCCAGTGTTATTAAAAAAAAAAAAAATTCTTTTAACCATGGCTAAAAAAAGGGAATCTGCATATTGATTAGGTCAGCAACTATGTGGATGCAGGGTGGAGAGAATAGACAAAAAAGAGAGAGAGAGACCAAGGGAAGGAGGCTTGAAAGCCCTGCTCTCACTCCCATGGTGCCAGAAGTGATTAATTTTAGAGGGTCAGTGTATTATTTAACAATTGCTTTAAAAATCTTGCATAGCACAGAACCACAAAGTTCTCTGAGTATACAATGTAAGAATTGGTTTAGCGTATGCATCTGTGGGACGTCTCGGGGATGGTTGACCTAAATCAGGGTCATCTGTAGCAGCTCCTCTTTGTGTCTGTTATCTTCCTTTGATGAGCTCTATATACACGGCAATGCCCACAGCAGTGGCAGAGGATTAGCAAAGCAACTTGAGTCTTGCAAGGCCTCTGAAGCATAGACACAAAGTTGGCCCTCCATCATTTCTGCCATACTCTACTTGGCAAAGAAAGTTATAGGGCCAAGTCCAAAGTCTGAGGAGATGAAGTATACTGTATCTCTCTAGAAAGATGAACTACAAAGCCATGTGGCAAAAGGCAGGTATACCAGAACAGGTGAAGCATTGGGGTCATTAATGCAATTTACTATAGCCAGCACAACTGCCAAGGACAGGAAAGGACTCTGAGAAATGAGGAATGATCTGACTCTAGGCCAGAAAGTTGAAGGATTTGTCAGCTGGGTGAGTATAGCCTCTTGAGTGTTATAACCCCCGTGAAAAAACTGAATGACCAGGGGTTTGAGGAATGTGCAGGCAACAGTGCTAATGTAGTTGGTAGGACTTAAAGAGGTCTAAAACAGCTGCTGTGCTTTCTGAAAGATTAAGAGGTATGTGATATATCAGGCAAGTGGATTTTTCCACACCCATACCTCAGACACTACTCTCTCTCTCTCTTTTTTTTTTAATTAATTTTTTATTTTTTATAAACATATATTTTTATCCCCAGGGGTACAGGTCTGTGAATCACCAGGTTTACACACTTTCTTTTATTTATTTGACAGACAGAGAGACAGCAAGAAAGGGAACACAAGCAGGGGGAGTGGGAAGGGGAGAAGAGGCTTGCCGCTGAGCAGGGAGTCCAATGTGGGGCTCGATCCCAGAATCCTGGGATCATGACCTGAGCTGAGCTGAAGGCAGACGCTTAATAACTGAGCCACCCAAGCGCCCTCCCTTTTTTTTTTTTTGGAATGAGAAAAGAAATTTTAAATGATTGAACTACAGAATAATTAGTATCCTATTAATTTAAACTTCTTCTGTGTCCTTAGACCTTTCATTTGGTAAAGTAGCTACAATAACTTACAACTAAAATTTCACATTCATACTACACTTCAATTTTTATGAAACGGTCTCATATCTATTATCTTAATTGATTCCAAATAATCCTATTATATGTAAAAGTCTGAGATTAATCACACCAAATTACACATGAATCTACCTAATAAAGTTCCCTCAGCTGGTTCCAGAATTTTTCAAAATCTTAAGTTCTCCTTTCCCCTTTCCCTTCTATGAAACCTTTCTGCTCCTCCACATCTTTTTTGTATCTCTCACTGATCCTAGCAATAACCCTTCTTATTATATATATAATATATAAATTCAATTTCCAAATGTTATAGCCCAAGGTCCAAACCTGGCAATCTTCCCACTTGGACTCCCCTCTCTTTGGAAGAGATACAGCAGATAGGAGCAGGAGTTAGAAGTAGGAATAGTGAATGTAAATAACCATGTTTTCATCTGGCCTGGGCTTGGGGCCCTTTGAACATCTCTGTTAATAAAGCTTCTCAAAGAATTTACCCAGGACCTGTTTGCAGAAACTAGTTGGCTCAAAGTTCTTCCTGGAATAGGAAGAAAAATTAAAAAATAAATAAACACTGGTACTGTGTATTGCATGCGCGTGGAGGGATGGAGTGGGTAGGTTAATGTTTCAGATAAGGATATACAATGAATGTGGGTATGCTTGTTTGATCATTCTGTCCGTCACGTGGCAACCCTGCATGTCAGCCCGGTAACCACCTCTGCACCCTACACTGAAGGATAGCTGGAAGAAAAGCAGGCAGGGACAAGAGGCTTCCCCCACCCGCAAGGAAGCCCCTCAAAAAAAAAAAGGAAACCACCCTTAAAAGGATTTTATACCAGACTGGAAGGAGCCTTCCACTGTTTCCCACATGACAGGTAGAGGACAAAAACCTGACTGGATGACAGGAGCAGAGAAGGTTAATCAGATTAAAACAGACAGCCAACAAGCCCCTAAAAATCCCTAGACTTGGAAGCTCCCGTGGCAGCCCTCTCGGGACCCCCCCTTTACAAGATCTTTGTACTATTACTCAATAAACGTTATTATCGCTCAATAAGCTTTGCTTTGCTGCCCACCACTCTTCATCTGGTCTGCCTCTTCATTCTTTGAAGTAGCATGATCAAGAACCGCGGGCGCGGAAGGAGAAGGACAGGCAGTATCAACCTCTCAGCGCCAGAAAGAGGCTGGCTGGCTCAACTTTTGATGGAGAATATTCATATCCCCTTATCTTTTTAAACATCAATGTGGCCTTGAAATTTCTGTGGGCTCATTTGGTATAGTTTCAGAGGATATGCACATAAGCTCTTTGAAAACACTGCTGCTGTTTGTTGTTAAAGTTGTTTCTAAGATAACTTCATTACCCTGTGTTGAAAGCTACCAGAGGTCTAGCCTGCCAGAATTGGTGGGCAGGACCAATTATTTTCATATGTGGTGTCAGAGCTCCTTGGAAAAGGTGTAATTTTTTTTTTTTTTTTTTTTTTTTTTTTTACCTTGTCAGAGAACAAAGAGAATAGCATCTCATTGATATGATCTTTGGAGGTGTTTTCCTGTGCCTCTAAGAATTCTTTAATTCTTGATGGGTACAATTTAAGCTCCTTTGGAACTTTATAGGAAGGGATTGCTTCTTTATTTTCCCAATCTGTTAGCCTTTTGATGGGCCCTTAAGTACATATCCATGTGAGCATTGGGTAAATGCTGAAAGAAGTCCCTCTGAATAATATGTCATTAAGTAGTTTGCTTCATAAACAACAATTTTTTTAAAGGATTGGTTATTATGAGATGTTAGGAGAATTCACGGAAGTTATATTAGTAGAGTTATAAGAATAGATTTGCTAAAATTAAAATATTTTTATTAATGTGGTATTCTACATTTTTTGTATCATTTTTATGTGATTTTCTTTTTAAAAATGTACAATTTTACTATAGAATTTATATGTAATTATCTATATAATTTATGTGTAATTTTACTATAGAATTTATATATATTATATATAACTATATATAATTTATATATGTAATATTTATTAAAGGTGTGAATTATCTTAGTTTTATAAATGTATAAAGAAAATAAATTACTTTTCTAATGTCTTAAATAATAATAATGATAATTACTGTAGCGGCAGTTACCATGTGACAGGTATATTACTAACTCATACTGTGTTATTTCCGTAACGCTTCAAAACTTACTATGATATAGATATTTATTATTATTTACACTTTACAGGTGGATAAACTTCTATTTAGAGAGTTTGAGTCACTTTCCAAAAATAGGTAATAAGAGAAAAATCCAGGTTTTAAAACCAGGGTCAGCAAATTAATAGGTTATTTGTTTGTTCCTTTGTTTCAAGTTTTCAATTAAATTTTAGTTAGTTAACATATAGTGTAATATTGGTTTTAAGGGTGGAATTTAGTGATTCATCACTTACATATAACACACAGTGCTCATCCCAACAACTGCCCTTGATATAGGTAACTTTTTAAACTACTATTATGCTTTCTTAACACCCAATACTGGACATGAAACAGTAGAGTGATACGAGTGATCATTGTACATTTTAAAAATGTGGATTTTTCCCTACCCATCCCATCCTAAGAAATAGATCAGGGGTTGATACTGAGAGTCACTTTCACAGAGCACAAAATAATTAATATCTTAAGTAAAAATGTTTAGAGAAAAAAAATTTCTTTTTGTTCAACTCTGTGAACATTGTCCTATGTGTTCTAGACTTTTGTGTGGTACAGAAAGCATCAACTGCTGAACAAAAAGGAACTATGTTGAGAGGGTAATGTCATCTCATCGATGTCCTGGAACTCCATTACTCATAAAACGGCGGGGCCCAAGAAGAATGGCCTCACCAAGAGCAGCTATCTGATTGGCCAGGGGATTAACATAGCTTCTAATGTGATTATGGACTCTACCTAAAAACAAAACAAAACAAAACAAAAAACATTTTATCAGAGCCAACGCTGGGCTGTCAGCTTGTGGAGATAGGGCCAACAGTGGGGCTATTCATTCAATGGCACACATGACAAAATTCAGCTCAAACCATAGGGGGCACATTTTCAAGTGAGTCTTCATAGATTCTATTATTTGGTAATGGGATTTGTGGGCATCGAGTCTCGTGCATGGAAAAATCTACATTTAGATGACTAATTTTCCATGTGACAGACCAATTTATTGAATTAAAAAGCTGAGCAAAATAGTGCAAATGTTCTGGCAACTTTCAGTTTCCTTTCTCTTATATCCCTGATTTGTCAAAAATGACACATTCATTGAGATATAAACTATATCTCATAAAGTAAAGTTATAGAGTATAAAATAATGGTGTGATACAAAGTGAATTGAATTTAAAAAATTACAAATCATCTATGTTTGGTGGAATTTCTCTGACAGAAATGATCATGTAAGTAAAAAGAGCCAGCACTGTCTCTGAAACATAGAAAGATCCCTTGAATGTGTCTTGAATCCAACAGAACTAGCTCCTCTAAAAACGACTTGGTTTTAATAATTTAACTGCTGCTATCACACAGATGCTCTCTGGGTAGAATTGTATAATTTTGCTTTCCTTAGTGATACTGGAACTGGGTTATAAAATATGCATGCTTTATTTATTTATTTTTGTCTTGGAATTAGTGGCTGAAGACTTCTTAATTTCCTAACTATGGGCTTTTTTATTTCTTTTCCAGTATCTCAGAATGTGGAGGAAAGTTTTTATTCAGAGGTATGAATTCTGTGATGCTGTTTTGCTCACATTAAGTTGAATTTTTGCCAGGTGTTATGTTAGATGCAATCACTGCTGGGGATTCTGTGGGTGTTACTGAAAATTACTTGGACAGAAAAACAATATGTTGGCTCAGTATAGGCTGAGAAAGTAGTGATGCAGGGACACAAGGGAGTGCTTTGCATTATGTGGCAGTGGTTGGAATTCTTTCTGCATCATTTCCAACCAAAACATCTCTACTCAGAGCTTTGTCACTTTGCAGTGACAACATTCAGACCCAAACTTCTTAGTTTGTTACCTTAGCTTAGACATTTTCTTCTAGTTAACACCTACCTAATCCATTAACTTCTAAAATTATTCAAAGGCAGGAAGTTTCAGTTAAGAGGAAAAAAAAAAAAAAAGCTGCGAAAATCAGTAAAGAGATTATCAAGGAACAAACTCTTGATAAGAAAATTATTAAAAGAAATAAAAGAGCTTCAGCCAATAATGAAAACAGAAGCTTCCCTTTCCATTTTCTCTATTTTCTTTTTTCTTACCACTTAGTACATGTCTCCTGTTTTTGTCAACATGGCGCATAAAGGGACCATCTGTTCCTTAGCTGTTCTTCCACAGCGGAGACTTTCATACCCTTTCCTTTAGTGGCTCTCTCTCTCTCACCCTCAGTTCTGGTTCCTTAAATCAACTAGTCAAATAGAATTTCCCATTTAGATTGTCTGCCTACAACTCATGTTTTATAAATTCAATGTTTGTAAATATATAAACAAACTATGTTTTGAACAAACATAGCTTTTATAAATTTAAAATTTATAAAGTTTCAAAGATAAGCATATATCCCTTTTATAATCAAAAAGAGGGTGACCAAGCATTCTAGTTAGCCTGAAATTATCTAGTTGTAGTGTTAAAGGACCCATGTTCTGAGAAACCTAAGAATCCCAGGCAAACTAGAGCAACTGGGTATCCTAAAATGATAACAGTAGTTCAAAATATCCTGGCAGCTAGGATGAAGAGGTAAAGTTGCTATTTATCATATAACTTATTATCATGAGGAATAAAATATATCATTTCTCACAGAAACTGTGTGTGTGTGTGTTGTATGTGAATTACTAAATTCAAAGAGAAGTTCATATTTGGGAGGCACTGAGTAATACAAAGGATTCCATGTGACTTTCTCAAAAAATTACATGGAACCTAAGGGGCTAGCTCTGATTTTCAAAAAAGGAAATACCTAACCCTGGACTGTATTAAAGGGAAGTAATTCTGTGGCTGTCTTAAATGCTGACGCAAATTTCAGGACATCTATGAAATAGTTAAGGAGTAAGTAGCTAATATACCCCTAAAAATATCAACCTATAACAGTGATTTCCCTCTGTTCGACCTTTGCTAGGACCTGGAGAGCAGAATTAAAGGTTGCTTGTTTGATCAGGGCCTTTGCTATTCCAAATTAGTCATCAAAACAGATCAGCAAGTATGGTACCTTTATGTTATCCATTGCAAGGAGTCTAAATTCTTAGTCACTCAAACATTGCTACCACTTAAACTTTTTTTTTTTTTTTTTTGCTAAAAACTTTCCTAGTTTTACCCAGAAGGGCTTCATATTTTCCCTGCATTTTCTTGGCCTTGCTGCTTCCCAGGATGACACTGACCTCTTACAAGTAAATCTTCTTTAGTCTCTTCTCTTCTTTCTTTTCCCCTCTTTCCTTTCCCCTTTCCCCTCCCTTCCCCTCCCCTCTCCTCTCCTCCCCTGCCTCTCCTCTCTTCTCTTTTCTTTCATTTTTTTCATTTCACACATATTTCTTGAGCACTTACTCTGTGCCAGTTACAGTGGTAGATACCAAAGATATAATGGCGGACAAAACAGACACAAACTCCTGCCATCATGTATTCTACAATTTACCGAGGGTGTATGGACAATAACAACAAAGAAAGGGAGATTGGAAGAATCGGGATGATGTTTTCATTTTAAATAATAAATTGACATTGGATAAAAAGCTAAAGGAGAGAGCATGTCATGGAGATGTAAGATGAAGTTTTGGTAACTTCTGCACCTCCATTTTGATATCGCTTTTCTTTATGTCACTATGCCCTGAATACCCATTGCTTCAGTGTAATATAAATAGAATAATCTCAAGGCCTCAGTTGGAAATAAGTACAGTTAAGATGATAACTTGGCATAAGATTGGGGTATTATCTTTCTTATATTGAAATTGGAAAACAATGTAACTCTAATAAACAATGTAATTCTAATAAATAAAATTCCCCATAATAATCTCATGGCCAAAATAGATGGTATTAGGAAAAATACTACTGGATTAGCTGAGAAACCAAGGCTTTGATCCATAGCTATGCTTATAATTAGCTGCGATAATGTATAGTGCATATTCTTGTTCTGTTTATTTTTTAACATGATAGAGGATGTCAATATGCATTCTATAGCAACTTCTAGTTCTGTAATGATATAATCCAAGATTCTAGGATTAAATTGTACCACTTCCAAACATCACTCTGTTTTATACAAAAGAAGTATTTCTGGGGGCCCCTCACATCTCCCTTCAGACATTTACTATCTTAATACTCGAATACAGCCAACTCAAGAACACCCTAGGAAGACTGTGCCTCACAGTATAAGGCAGAAAATGCCCAGTCCACTAAACTCTCTCTTTTAACAATTACGGCAAGCAAAGTCTAAAATATCCACAGTGACATAAGCCCTTGTATAATCTCTCTTTGAGTGTGAGCAGGATATGATGGGATATAATTCTCAAGAATATGTTACTTTAGATGATAATTGTTAGTTAAGGAAAATTGTAATAATAAAGAACTCTAATTAGTTGACTTTGAGTCAATAAAAGATGGATTATCCTTGGTGGGTCTGGCCTAAACAGGTAAGGCATTTAAAAGAAGGATTAAAAAAAATAAAAAATAAAAGAAGGGTTAAGCTTTCCTTAAGTTTAGAAAGCCTTGAAGAAGTAAGCTCCCATAAGTTTTACATCTGCAAGAACTAATTCTGCCAACAAGCTGATGAGTTTGAAAATAGGTTCTGTCCTAGTCAAGTGTCCAGATGAGAACCCAACCCTGAATGATACCTAGATTATAGACTTAATATACCCTGTAGAGAACCAAGTAAACTGTGCCCAGACTTCTAGCTCATGAAAACTCTAAGATAATAAGTAGGTTGTTTTAATCCATTTAGTTTGTGGTAGTTTATCATGTGGTAGTAGAAAACTAATATTTTAGTAGAAACAGAATTGCTACAATGATGCCATCTAATTAAAAAATAAAAAAAGCAGTCAACATACTTTGAAGACCAAAATCTTATTTACTATCACTAGATGAGACACTGTTAATATTTAAGTGAATTTTCATGTAGTATAATTCTAACCACAGTTTATAAACACACACACACACACACACACACACACAATCAAGCATAAATACACCAACCATGCTGCCACCTTATGGCATTTGTTCTAGCTGCAGTGGGCAGTGAGAGCATGGGTTCTGGCAGATGGAAAGTTTTGTTTCCCTGTCTATCCCTCGCCTTGAGATTACTTGTCAGTTAAGTCATTGACACCTGTTTCTTAAAAATTTCTAACTTACAGTGGGAGCAACAAATTTTTGACCCTCAGGACCAAAACTGAGGCCGCAAACTGAAACTTAGTAACATTTCACATACATCTCAATTGTCACTTTCTTAAACCTTTCAAACTCCCAAACCCTTGTTTTACATATCTTTCTGTTTGAATTACCTAGTGTGGTTTCTGTTTTCCTTACTGATCCTGATACATAACAAGACATAACAATACATACTTACTGATCACAATGATCTCATTCACATTATGTTGGTCAGTTTGGTAACTAATTGATTACTATTGTTTTATTATACTTGATAGTCATAAGTAAAATTGAACAGTTAATATTGTTTAATATTTGAGGATTTTAATCTATTTTGGTACTTTTCCTGGCTTCATATTGGACTTGTGGAGTACCAGATGTTATTGTATCTTATTTGTACCTTTCTCATCTGAGAGAAATCTTTGGCAGAGATAAGGTAGTGTAGCAGACTCTGGTCTGTGTTTAAACAAAGTTAGAAACTTCTACAATTCTTATCACAACTTCTCACTTCCCACATTGCCCTTCACTGCTGACAAAATCACCTCTTGGAGTGACTATTTAAAATGGACTTTCATGGGGTGCCTGGGTGGCTCAGTGGGTTACGTTTCTGCCTTCGGCTCAGGTCATGATCTCAGGGTTTTGGGATCAAGCCCTGTATCGGGCTCTCTCATCAGCAAGGAGCCTGTTCCTTCTCTCTCTCTCTCTGCCTGCCTCTCTGAGTACTTGTGATCTCTCTGTCAAGTAAATAAATAAAATCTTAAACAAATAAATAAATAAAGTGGACTTTAAGTCTTAAATATATCCTAGTCCAGAAAGCTAGTTTAGTGCTGAGTACATATTTTGCACTCTTTGGTTATTCTTTTTCTTTTTTCTTTTTTTTAACCCATTTATTTTTTTTTAAATTAAATTAAATTTAATTTTTTTCAATTTTCCAAAATTTATTGTTTATGCACCATACCCAGTGCTCCATGTAATACATGCCCTCCTTAATACCCACCACCAGGCTCACCCAACCCTCACCCTCCCGCCCCTCCAAAACCCTCAGCTTGTTTCTCAGAGTCCACAATCTCTCATGGTTTGTCTCCCCCTCTAATTTCCCCTAACTCACTTCTCTTCATCTCCCAATGTCCTCCGTGTTATTCCTTATGCTCCACAAGAAAGTGAAACCATATGATAATTGACTCTTTCTTCTTAACTTATTTCACTCAGCATAATCTTTTCCAATCCTGTCCATGTTGATACAAAAGTTGGGTATTCATCCTTTCTGATGGAGGCATAATACTCCACTGTACATATGGACCATATCCTCAAACTCAATACACACAAAACAGATAATCACATTAAAAAAAAATGCACAGAAGGCATGAACAGACACTTCTCCAAAGAAGACATACAAATGGCTAACAGATACATGGAAAAATGTTCATCATCATTAGCCATCAGGGAAATTCAAATCAAAACCACAATGAGATACTACTTCACACCAGTTAGAATGGACAAAATCAGCAAGACAGTAAACAACAAGTGTTGGAGAGGATGTGGAAAAAGGAGAACCCTCTTACATTGTTGGTGGGAATGCAAGTATGATGGATCCACTTCGGAAAACAGTGTGGAGATTCCTTAAGAAATTAAGAATAGAGCTACTCTATGACCCTGCAATTGCTCTGTTGGGTATTTACCCCAAAGATACAGATGTAGTGAAAAGAAAGACCATCTGTACCCCAATGTTCATAGGGACAATGGCCCCAGTCACCAAACTGTGGAAAGAACCAAGATGCCCTTCAACAGACAAATGGATAAAGAAGATATGGTCCATATGTACAATGGTTATTCTTTTTCTTAATGGGTTTTACAGTTTTACAAGTAAAACTGCATGATTTAATGTGGTATGTAGAACCTTTACAAATGAACAGAAATACGTATGCATGCATTTACATATTTAGTTAATTAGGTATAATTAACATATATCAGTTTCACATTTTAAAAATGATTCAATATTTGTATATATGACAAAATGATCATCAAATTAAGTCTAGTTAATATCTATCACTATACAATTACAAATATTTTTGTGATGAGAACTTTTAAGATTTACTCTTTTATTAGAAAAATAAAAAAATTTACTCTTTTTGGAACTTTCAAATATACAATACAGTATTATTAACCATAGTCACCATGCTATACATTGCATCTCTGGGACTTACTTATAATTGGACCAGAAGTTCTTTTTCTGGTGGGATAAAGAGAGAAGCATTCCTCCCTCTCCTAAGACTTCTTAAATCCCAACACAAAGGTGCCTAACATTTCTCTTACTCTTTAGGACTTCTGTGTCTGTCACATAGCTTTCAAGCAACTAATACTATGAAGACAGTATTTCAAAACTTTATCCTCAAACCATATATTTACATAACCACATATTCAACCTACATCTCCAACTGAACTCCAATTTCTCTTCCTTTACAGATGGAGAGGAATGGGTATGTAGATGAAGAATCTTACAATAAACCAAGGACTTAACTAGCTTGCATTGAGACAGGCTACCATAACCTGATAAACAGAAGAAGTGAAGGCTGTACAGAGCAAGACCATCTCTTGGCACTAAATATGAAATCTGCTCTCTGACAGGGTGAAGCATAACACTCAGCTATTTCTTTTAAGCTTCATTTCCTCCCACAAAAGGCCATTCTTTAGCCCTATAGTTCAATTCGCATCAGTATAATGCAAATCTTTGATGTCTGAAGCTGGTTTTAATTCAGCACAGAAACATGAAGTTTGCAGTGTTGTATGTGTATACTGTAATGGTCAAACAATAGAGTATGTCTTGACCAGGGAACAACATATTTGATAAAGACATCTTATTTATCATGTCTAAAGTACAATTCAGAGGAAAATCTGAAAGCTTTAACATCAAAATTTCTGAATAAAAAATGTTAAATTTAAGATTTCCAATTACAAATGAAGAAAAGTTCATGTTTATGTGGCTTTACATTACATTTAATTAAATATCACCCTTGTTAAAATAATAGACAATTGAATTTCACCAGTGTTTGAATTATTAATGGTGCAACACATTTTAGGGTCTCTTGGCCAATTCTCATTCTTGAAAAATTAATACAGTGGAGGAAAGTGTTGTGGTGAATAGTTCACATCTCATTGTCTCCTGCAGAGAAATCTTAGAGCTCACTTAAGTAGAATCAAGGGTCTCTCTCTCTCTCTCTCTTTTTTTTAAGATTTTATTTATTTATTAGACACAGAGAGGGGGAAGCCAGCCCCCTGTTGAGCAGAGAGCCTGATGTGGGACTCATTCCTAGGACCCTGAAATCATGACCTGAGCAGAAATCAGAGGCTTAACCCACTGAGCCACCCAGGTGCCCCAAGGGTCTCATTTTTTGAGAAGAAGTTAAGAAATACATTAAGAGTTAGGAGCTACTGACTACACATGAAGCAGAGTTTGCATGTTGGATTCTTTTAAAAGGCTTGGAAGGATAAAAATTAAAAGGCTTGGGAGGAGGGGCCAAGACAGCAGAGGAGTATGAGACCCTATTTTAATCAGTCCCCTGAATTGAGCTACATATCTACCAGAGCACTCTGAACGCCCATGAAATCAGTCAGAGATGTAAAATTATACACCTCTGGATCTCTACATGGGCAGAGGATCATCAGTGGAGAAATACAGAGGAGTTGGGAGTGAATGCACTGATATCAGAGGATAAATAGAAGCAGGAGGGAGCCACCGGAAGGAAGGCATTGGAAAGTAACGCCCTAATGCAAAAGTGTCCTGTGCTTGGGGACCAGCAATAGCTTGAAGACCAGTGATTGTGAGATGGGAAGAGACAGATAACAGCACTCAAACAGAACAAAGGGACTTAAGGGACAATTGTTGGGACAGGGTCTCTGCAGGCATGGACCTAAGCTCACAGTCCCAGGACAGCCCACCTGCAGCTCACCTGTGCCTAAGTCAGTGGGTACCTGGAGCTGATGGCTGTCGTGGCCAATCATAGCTGCCTCCACTGTTTTGACTGCTGCTGGGCTGAGGGCACCCAATGCAGGCTCAAGTCAGCAGTCCCTGGGGCTGGTGGCTGCTACTGCTACCATAGCCGCTGCTGCCTCTGACGCAGCTGAGAGGACCCAGCATGGACTTGAGTCAGTGATCTGGGAACTGGCAGCTGCCAGACCCAGGATCCCCTAGACCAGTTTCATTTGTGGTTTTGGTGGCACGGGGGTAGAGAGACAAGCAGGGACCTCTGGCAACCACTGAGATGGTGGCTAGGGGTGAGCACCACCTGTGGGAGGCTGTGGTATTCAATGGAGTTTGCAGAGGAGGAATCTGTGTGTTCTGGAGGCTTCAAAGAGGATCAGTCTATGGTTTCTCTCTGAGGTGGAGTCTGGGTGCACACAGTTTACTTTGCTCTGACCCTCCAAAAACACAGGAAAAGCCACCAGAGAACAAAAGCCTCCAGAGAACAAAAGCCCAAAAACCCGATTTCTGGGAAGGCCAGCCCCTTGACGGGGACAGGATAATTCTGCTCAAACAGGACTGACTGAAAAACAACATGGCAGGCCTCTCGCCCAGAAGACAAGCTGAAAGAACAAGAGGACAACAACCTTAGGATCTCCAAAAAACCATAAAACCCCAACACCAGGATAACACAATATATTAAGCTCCTAGTATTGCCTCACAGCCTATATATTTCTTAGATACATCTTTTTTCTTGTTTTAAATTATTTCTCATGATTCTTGTTCTTTTATTTTTTTTCTACTTAACCATTTCAATTAGTTGTTTAATATAACATATTCCATAGTAACTTTTTAAGTTGAACTTTTTCGTACATATACTTTTTTCTTTTCCTTTTTCATATATATATATACATATATATATATATGTATATATATATATATATGATAGATAGATAGATAGATAGATAGATATAGATACAAGCTTCAAAGAAGTCCTTTTTTTCCTTATTCAATACTGGCTATATATATATATATATATATATACGTGTTTTAATTTTCCTGTATCTCTAGAAAGTTGAGTCCTCTAACAAAGATAACAAGGTACACCCAGGAAGAACTGAAATATCCTACCTCGTCCACATTGAGGGATTATAACCACTATCCCATTACCCACCCACCCACCCACCCACCCTTGATTTTGTGAGACTTTTTCTTTTGTCAGTCTTTCTGTTTGTTTTTTGGTTTTGTACTATATAAACTTTGGGGTTCATTTTTGCTGGGTTTTTTTCTTTTCTTTTTCTTTTTTTGGTCTTTTTGCTTATTTGTTTTTGTGTTTGTACTTTTTTTTTTTAAGAATTTTTTTTTAAGATTTTACTTATTCATTTAACAGAGAGGGAGAGGACAAAGCAGGGAGAGCAACAGGTAGAGTGGGAGGGAGATGCAAGCTCTTGGCTGAGCCAGGAACCAGTTATGGGACTCGATCCCAGGATCTTAGGATCCCAACCTGAGCCGAAAGCAGCACTTAACAAACTGAGCCACCCAAGTGTACCTTTGGGCTTGTACTTTATAAATCTTATTCATGGGGCTCATTTATCTTTTCTTTTCTTTTTGGTGGTGACTTCCAATTGCTCTGAAAATTTCCAGGGTGTACCTTCTCAGGATCATGTTTGATATTTTCAGATATACATCCCCTCAACCACCTCTCACCAGAAATATGAGAAGGAAGAACCCTTGTTGGGGGTTGAAAAATTCAGAGACTGTGACCTCTGCCACAGAACTAATGGATAGGGACATAAGCAAGATGTCAGAAATAGGGTAACAGTTATGCAGACAATAGGTAGGTTGGAGAAAACCATTAGTGGCAACATATGTTCTCCAAGGGCAGAAGTGAGAGCTGATCTGGCAGAACTTAAAAATGTTATCAATGAGATCCAATCTAATCTAGATACTCTAACAGCTAGGGTAAATGAAGTAGAAGTCAAATTAGTGATCCATAAGACAAATGGGTAGAAAAGAAGAATCAGAGGAGACCTGGAACAAATAGCTTGGAATCCATGAAAAAAGAATTAGAGAAATAAAGAATGCCATGAAATGTTCCAGTGTCAGAATTATTGGGAACCCTGAGGGGTGGAGAGAGAGAGAGAACTAGAAGATACAGTTGAGTAAATCCTAGCTGCGAATTTCCCTAATCTGGGGAATGAAACAAGTGTTTTTTTCCCAGAGGCAGAGAGGACACCTCCCTAGATCAACAAAGGTAGAGCGAACTTGTAGGCATGTAATTGTGAAACTTGCAAATTTTAAAACCAGAGAAAATATCTTAAGGGCAGCTAGGGGAAGAGATTCCTTAAATACAGAGGGAGGAATATCAGAATAATGCCAGACCAGGCCACAGAAACCTGGCAAGCCAGAAAAGGCTGATAAGACATATTCAGGACACTAAATGAGAAGAACATGCAACCAAGAATACTTTATCTGTCAAGGCTGTGGTTTAGAATGGATGGAGAGATAAGAGCTTCCAAGACCTGCAAAGACTAAAAGAATTTGTGACCTCAAAGTCAGCCCTACAACAAATATTAAGGGGTGGGGGAGTCTATAAAAGAAGAAAGGCCCTGAAGTGATATAGAACAGAAATTTACAGAGACAATCTATAGAAAAGGGATCTCACAAGCAACATTATGACAATAAAAACCTATCTTTCAATCACTCTCAATGTGAATGGTTTAAATGCACCCATAATAAAGCACAGAATTGCAGATTGGATAAAGACAAAACAAAACAAAGCAAAAACAAAAACAAAAACAGGACTCATCCATATGTTATCTATGAGACTCGTTTTCTACCTAAAGATACATCCAGGCTGAATGTGGAGAACCATATTTCATGCCAACAGGCCTCAAAAGAAAGCTGGGGTAGCAATTCTCATATCAGACAAATTAGTGTATCCTTAACAACATGTCTCTTTATTATGATTAACTGTTAGCTTATGTAGTTGGCTGCTCCCATATTAGGGGCATAGATATTTATAATTGTTAGATCTTCTTGTTGGATAGATCTTTAAGAATGATGTAGTGGGGGCACCTGGGTTGGCTCAGTTGGTTAAGCAACTGCCTTCGGCTCAGGTCATGGTCCCAGAGTCCTGGGATCGAGTCCCACATCGGGCTCCCAGCTCCGTGGGAAGCCTGCTTCTCCCTTTGACCTCCCCTCTCATGCTCTCTCTCACTCTGTCTCTCTCTCTCTCTCAAAATAAATAAATAAAAATCTAAAAAAAATGTTTAAATTAAAAAAAATAATGATGTAGTGTCCTTCTGCATCTCTGACTACAGTCTTTATCTTTGAAAGAATTAATAAGATAGATAAACCACTGACTAGACAAATCCAAAAGAAGAAAGAAAGGACCCAAATTAATAAACTTACGAAGGAAAGGGGAGAGATCATGACTAACACCAAGGAAATAGAAACAATCATCAGAAATTATTATCAGCAACTGTAGATTAATAAGTTAAGCAACCTAAAAGAAATGGATGCATATCTAGAAACCTATAAACTTCGGAGACTGAAATAGGAAGAAATTGACAATCTGAATAGGCCAATAACTAGTAATAAGATTGAAGCAGTGATTAAAACCTCTCAAAAAACAAGAGTCCAGGACCTGATGGATTCCCTGGAGAATTATACCAAACATTCAAGAAATAATACCTATTCTCCTGCTGTTTCAAAAAATAAAAACAGAAGGAAAACTTCCAGACTCTTTCTATAAAGACAGCATTACTCGATCCCCAAACCAGGCAAAGACCACATCAAAAATTTCAGATCAATATCCCTGATGAATATGGGTGCCAAAATTCTCAACAAGATCCTAGCTAATAGGATCCAATGGTACATTAAATAGATTATCCAGCATAACCAGGTGGGATTTATCCCTGGGCTGCAAGGGTGGTTAAACACTCATAAATCAATCAATGTGATAGAACAAATCAATAAAAGAAGAGCGAAGAACCACATGGTCATCTCAATTGGTGCAGAAAAAAAAACATTTGAAAAAATACACCATCCTTTCTGATTTAAACTCTTCAGAGTATAGGGACAGAGGGAACATTCCTCAACTTCATAAAATCCATCTGAAAAACCCATAGTGAATATCATTCTCTATGGGGAAAACCTGAGAGCCTTCTCATTTGAGATCAGGAACATGACAAGGATGCCTGCTTTCACCATTATTGTTCAACACAATACTAGAAGTTCTAGCAAGAGCAATCAGACAACAAAAATAAATAAAATGTATTCAAATTGACAAAGAAGAAGTCAAACTCTCTCTCTTCTCAGATGACATGATACTCTATGTGAAAAACCCAAAAGCCTCCATTCCCAAACTATTAGAACTCATACAGCAATTCAGTAATGTGGCAGGATACAAAATCAATGCACAGAAATCAGTTGCTTTCTTACACACTAAAAATGAAACTGTAGAAAGGGAAAATAGAGAATCGATTCCATTTATAATCGATTCCATTTAAACCCATAAGATATTTCGGAATAAACTTAACCAAAAGGTAAAGGATCTATACTGGAGGAACTACAGAAGACTCATGAAAGAAATTGAAGAAGATACAAAAAGATGGAAAAACATTCTGTGCTCATGGATCAGAAGAATAAACATTGCTAAAATGTCTGTGCTGCCCAGAGCTATTCATACTTTCAACACCATCCCCATCAAAATACCATTGGCATTTTTCAAAGTGCTGGAACAAACAATTCTAAAATTTGTTTGGAACTAGAAAAGACCCCAAATTGCCAAGGAAATGTCTAAAAAGAAAAACAAAGCTGTGGGCATCACCTTACCTAATTTTAAGCTTTTACTACAAAGTTGTGGTCACCAAGACAGCATGGTACTGGCACAAAAACAGGCACTTAGACTAATGGAACAGAGTAGAGAGCCCAGATATGGACCCTCAACTCTGTGACCAAATAATCTTCAACAAAGCAAAAAAAGATATCCAGTGGCAAAAAGACAGTCTCTCCAATAAATGGTGCTGGGAAAGTTGGAAAGTTATCTATTTTTAGAATGAAACCAACCATTCTCTTACACCATACACAAAGATAAACTCAAAATGGATGAAAGACCTCAATGTGAGACAGGAATCCATCAAAATCTTAGAGGAGAACATAGGCAGTAATCTCTTCAACTGGCCACAGCAACTTCTTTCAAGTCATGTCTCTAAAGGCAAGGAAAACAAAAGTAAAAATGAACTTTGGAAATTTCATCAACATAAAAAGCTTTTGCACAGCAAAGGAAACAGTCAACAAAACAAAGAGGCAACCCAGAGAATGGGAGAAGATATTTGCAAATGACACTACAGACAAAGGGCTGATATCCAAGATCTCTAAAGAACTCCTCGAACTCAACACCCAAAAAACAGATAATCATATCAAAAAATGGGCAGAAGACATGAACAGATATTTCTCCAGAGAAGACATACAAATGCTTAACAGACATATCAAAAAATGTTCATCATCATTAGCCATCAGGGAAATTCAAATGAAAACCACAAAGATATATCACCTTATACCTGTTAGAATGGAAAAAATTAACAAGGCAAGAAACAACAAATGTTGGAGTGGTTGTGGATAAAAAGGCACCCTCTTATACTGTTGGTGGGAATGCAAAGTGAATTGGGGGAAATCAGAGAGGGACAAGAATCATGTGCTATGGAGACAGATTTACAATTCAAAACTCATCACCATCATCCACAAACTGAGCCAAAAAGAAATTTTTAAGAGTCCATGAAGTGTGTGAAAAAATACCACCAGCAGCAGCAACCCCTCTTTGGTTCCTGAGAAGAGTGTCACCAATGAAAGAAAGGATCGTGGCATGTCCTCAGGCTGGTGTCCAAGAGGGAAGGAGGTTTTATTACAAATGATTCTTAGTTCTAAGCACTGAATCACAAACTCATTCACAGTAGCTTTCCAAATAGGTGAAATGAATCCATGCTGAAAGACAAATGAAAGCTGTCTCCATTTCTAGGTGCAAATACCAGTCCTTCCTCAACCTCCTGGTATCCTCTTTCCCTTTTTCACACTAAGGAGTATGCAGTGAAAGAGGACATGTGAGCATTGATGCTCCTGTATGAAAGTGGCTGCTGCTGTGCAGTAATGACTGACAGTCTTCAATCAAGCAATAGCATACAAAGGGTTAAAAAAAAATCAAAATCCGAGCTTACAACCTCAGGTAATCTATAGCACAGTAATAGTGAAACTAACATGTTAAATATTTGAAGCATAAATGCATATATATGGTGGAAGAAATTTTTTTACATACAAAAAGTGATGGCATTTGCTCAAGATCTGATTAAGCTGTTTTTAGCTAAGTCGTATTTAAGTATAAGTAGCGAGTCTAGGGTTGCATTTGCAGGCAGTCTACTTATCTCAATAATAAATCCTGGATTCCGTTAAGAGTTGAGCTTGCAAACTGCAAATCCTGAGCACCAGTTCTTAGGTGCAAAAGCCAAATTTCAAATTTAAAGTTTTGAGCTAGTGTACATTCGCTTTTGAATTAGAAAAGCACTATATCAAAAACTAATGATGTACTGTATGGTAACTAAAATAACACACACACAAAAAAAAAAGAAAGGGAAAGAAAGAAAGAAACAAACAAACAAACAAATCCAAATGTGGGTCTTAAAAAAAAAAGAAAGAAAGAAAAGAAAAAGAAAATCATTATAGGTCAAGCTGTCTCTTAAATGTAGTTTCTTAATGCTAGGCATCAAATAGACTCCAACTCAGGAATTGTAGAAATCAAATCATAACATGAATATTGCTTTGGATTTTGATGACACATAAAAATGAGTTAATTTCAGAGATATACTACTAAGGTACAAGAAATAGGAAATGAGACCTCTTTCTGAAAATAGCTTCTAGATTTATCTGTGGTCACTTTTCTGAGTGCCATTTCTATATTGAAATTAAACTTCTACTTTTCTTCCCTGCAGGAAAAAAATGGTGTGTCAAGTTTTATGAAGTCATTAACAGACTCTGATTGCTAGAGTTGCAACAAAATAAATTGTCACGTCTGCAACAATAAAGACTGACCCTTGGAGATTATATATTTTGAAGTGTGGCATTATCTACACACACAGAGTGAAAATAGAATTGAGACAATGTAAGCTGATAAATCAGATTGAAGAACATGTCCACTAATTGAATCAAAGGAAGTTTCACATTTTCCAGATAATGTCTAAATTTCCCAAGCTCTTATTTTATTTATAATTGAAGCCTCTGGGCATTAGCTCAAGATATTACTTCTTGAATATGATATTATTTCTTAAAGTTTAACAGAAAATAATGCCTAGAATCGGAGAATCATTTAATAATTTAATACTACACATTTAACAACTTATATAAATCAAAAACTGCTCACCAGCAGCTTTGTAATTTTTTACTTAATTTACTTAATTAATTACTTAATTAACGACACCTGAAGGTCCATACAATGGAATAACACTGGTACACAGAACAAGGGTATTTTCTAAAAGCATTCTACTAAGTAAAAGAAACCAGATACACAAAAAAGTGTGTAATGTATGATTGTTTTTATTCATGACATCTTAGGAGACAAACTATAGTGACAGGAAACAGATCTGAATTTGCCAGTGCTGGGCTTCAAGGAGGGAATGACTGCAAGGTGGCAGGAGGGAACTTCTTAGGGTGATACAAATGTTCTAAATCATGCTTGTGTTGGTGATTATACTGTTGCAAAAGTTTGTCAAAGTCGGGGTCCCTGGGTGGCTCAGTGGGTTAAAGCTTCTGCCTTCGGCTCAGGTCGGGATCCCAGGGTCCTGGGATCCAACCCCGCATCAGGCTCTCTGGAGCCTGCTTTTCTTCCTTTCTTTCTGCCTGCCTCTCTGCCTACTTGTGATCTCTGTCTGTCAAATAAATAACATCTTAAAAAAAGAAAAAAATTGTCAAAGTCATCACAAAAATCCCCAAATTTTAGTGAATCCAAAGTATATCCCTACAGAGTTGATATTTGAAAATTGAAAGAAAAAATCATCTTAGGTAAATGTTTCTTTGTTTGTTCTTTTGTTTAGAGGAAGAAACACGTTGAAGGTGAGTGATTTGCAGGTCACACCTCCAGTTAACTGAGCTCGGAGCTGTTCAGCACTGACACCAAGAACTAACTCAACACAAACAGGTAGGAACTTGCAGAGCACTCTATTTCCATCATCAGCACCTGTGACAGTGTCCTGTCAAGAAGACACAGGCAACATGTATTTGCAATACATACAAAAATAAGTTGCTCACTCTACTCAACAAACTTGCCTCATAATAAATTTTTTCTCTTCATAGTATTTGGTTTCTTTAGAAAAATCTGAGCTGAAGAATCAGAAGTTCCTCAAATGGCAAAGATAGTTTATAAATATATTAAACCTCTCTGCCATATTCGGCTATAGATTATAATTTTTACCTTTCAAACCAGAAGTCATTTATTCTGGGGGATTAGAAATAGGATTTTTTTTGTTGTTGTTGGTGCTGAAATTCTAGGGCTTATATTTGGCATAAGATTTCTTTGCTTTCTTTTTGCTTTTCTGAATGAGAGTATTGGAAATTTATATTACTATTTTCTTTCTGAGTTGTTATAGTTGGGCCTTCCCACCCTGACCCCCTACAGTTCTCTCTAATGAGTTTCATCTAAAATTCCTGCACCTTGAAAGTGGTGCAGATAGAAATTTAATGCTTGCTAAAGAGTCCCAGCCTTGACCTGTCCCGTTTTCATCTTGTTTATAGATAGCCTTGTACCCTATCACAGACTCTCTGAGCATTCCCAGCTTTTTGAAATTTTTCGTTTCTGAAATTTCAAATACTGCAATCTCTCCTTGCATCTGGAACACGCTTGTTTACTGGAAAGAGTTTCCTCCCCCCCGCCCCCCCCCCCAGAGAGAGAGATCACAAGTAGGCAGAGGGGGAGGGGGAAGCAGGCCCCCCTACTGAGCAGAGAGCCCAATGCAGGGCTGGATCAGAACCCTGAGCCCAAGGCAGAGGCTTAAACCACTGAGCCACCCAGGTGCCCCTGGAAAGAGTTTCTTATAAACAATTTAAATGTGGTTGTCAAAAATCCATGTCAACTGCTTCAGCTTCCTCTCCCATACTCAGGATAATTGCCTTGCAAATTGCAAGAAAACAAGGCATCTCTCTCCTTCCCATGCTTTATGTCTCTCTTTCTCTTTTCAAAGATTTCCAGGCTCACTCACTGCCTACGTCTATTTCAGATTGATGAAAGTGTACTTAAAGGATAGTCTTTCTTCTTTCCTATAAAAAAAGGGGTCTTCAGTGGAGGTATAGATTGCCTAACATAAAGATTATTCGAGATGCCCTTAAAAATAGAAAACAGCATCAGACATACATATGCAGAAGTGAATTTGGATTAAAAGCATTTCTTTTTAAGAATCATAATTCTCGGGGCACCTGAGTGGCTCAGTGGGTTAAAGCCTCTGCCTTCAGCTCAGGTCATGATCTCAGGGTCCTGGGATCAAGCCCTGCATGGGACTCTCTGCTCAGCAGGGAGCCTGCTTCCACCTCTCTCTCTCTCTCTCTGCTTGCTTCTCTGCCTACTTGTGAGCTCTGTCTGTCAAATAAATAAATAAATAAAATCTTAAAAAAAAAAAAAGAATCATAATTCTCTTGCTATTCATTAGCTGGATATACTTCCAACTGTTCCACTGTATTACCATTTAATGGAAGGAAGCAATACCAAAGCAGTAACAGGACAATCCTGAGTTCACAAGCAAAGAAAAATCACTTCATCTGAATTATTTAAAAACATGTATCTAGTCATTTCAGGCCTTGCAGGAGGTTTGTGATATGTGCACAGGATCCAACAAGAAAGAGAATATATTATTTCATTTACAAGCTTGCTCAAACTATTGAAGGTAATAAATTTCCTTTAAAAAATAATTAAGGATGATTTTTCTTTAAGCACTTGACTTACAAGCTTCAGATGTGTCAATACAGATATGCATAAGGAACATAAGCCCTGCACCATTAACTGGCAGTGCTTAGAAGTTAAGATGTTTCCAAGTCAGTACTTAAACTGCATTATTTTTAAAACTAACTTCAAAATGCTGGTAAGGAAACAGGTTGGTATAGAAACTAGGATCATGCTTTCTTTTTAGAAGTCTGGAAATTGTAATATACATAGATATACTTGATTACAGTGTAGATGCCTTTTAATAGTAGGTAATTCCGTGTAAACTACAAATGAAAATGTACATTGAAACTTCTTGAAGGGACTTAGGTCATGGTTGGCAAATTTGCCAAATAAAAACAGAACATTCAGTTAAATTTAAATGTCAGTTAAATCACAAATACGTTTTTAGTATAAGTATGTCCAGTAAAATATTTGGAACACACTTATACTAAAAATGATTTATTGTTTGTCTGAAATTGAAATTTAACTAGATGTCCTGTATTTTATCTGGCAACCTTAGTTTTTTATAAAAATGGTACAAAAGCAAACCTATGAGTTACTCTGTAAGTACTAAAGTGACTTCAAAATTAATGTTATACAAAGTTACCTTGAAGTTTGTGGCTAGTCTTTAGAAGACAGCACAGTATCTGGGGCCAGACCATGAAGCTTTCATTTGTCAATAAAATTTTGTCAATGAAAAAAAAAATGAACATGAACTTTTTTCACAATAACAAGAAAAAGAACACAGCAAATCAGGTTTGTAACAAAGGTAGATAGTATAATTGAATTAAACTTTAGAGGAGATGATACTCTGCAATTGTTTTAAAAATATGCTTATTTGATGAAATAAAAAGAAGACATCACAATACTGGTCCTTCTTTTTAAGTTCTGTAAAATCCAAAAATTTTGCTACTATTGGATTTTACTATTCTTTTGACATCTAAAGTCCTTTTATTTCTTTTCTGGTTAGTATCAAAGCAAGGAAGTTCTCATTACTTCTTTACAACTATTTTTCCTTCCATTAATTCTTGTTCACATGATTACAACTCTTTCTGTTTTGGTCCAATCACCACCACACTAAACTGAGGGAACTACTCTCCTATTTGTAATAAAATCCGCTTATTTTTTTTAAGCTTCTATTCTCAATTTCCGACAGATTATATTGCACAGCTTGACCTGGACCACTCATGCACTTTGTAGCCACCATCTTAGTCCAATTTACTATCTCCCATACATCTCTAACAGTTTCTGAACTGATTCTTCTCTTTTCATTCCTATTTTGATTCAATTGATTCCATTTACTTTATACAAAGTAGCTACCTGATATTTTAAAAAGATAAGCAGATAGTAACACTTTCTTATGTAAAACCGCTACTGGCTTCTCATCACCCTTAATAAAATCCCAATTAAAGACCAGGTCTTATGGGTTTGATGACTCTAATACCGCTCCAGTTCTATTTCCATCATCCCGTCTCCATCCTGTCTCTTGCTTCTCATCCTACCCCCTCGTAGGTATCCTCAAGGCAGGATTTTCTGCAGAACTTCTTTCCTTCAGATTTTATCATTGCTCATTTTCTCACTTCATTCAAGTCCAAGCTTTAATATCACTGCCTGTGTATATATTCTAAGCCATCACCTAGCTCCATCCCACAATATATACACTGTAGTTATCTCTCCTTATTTTTCTTTAGTTTTCTTCATAGTGCTTTGGAATACCCAAAGCTATTTACTTATTCATTATATAACTCTACATATTAGAAAATAAGAACCTCTAAAATATAATCTTGTCTGTTTTTCCCCTTACTTTAGCCCCATTGCCTAGTTATATTCACATTATTCTTCTGCTATTATCTCAAACTGCACTTCCGTTCACTAAGAGAATTTCACTGTTTCTTGAGAACACTGACCTAGAGGTTAAAAAGCATCCATTGCATGGAAGTATTTGCTCCATGGGTTAAAGGGATATTCTTTTTTTTTTTAAATTTATTTATTTTCAGTGTAACAGTATTCATTGTTTTTGCACCACACCCAGTGCTCCATGCAATCCGTGCTCTCCATAATACCCACCACCTGGTTCCCCCAACCTCCCACCCCCCGTCCCTTCAAACCCCTCAGATTGTTTTTCAGAGTCCCTAGTCTCTCATGGTTCACCTCCCCTTCCAATTTCCCTCAACTCCCTTCTCCCTTCTAACTTCCCTTGTCCTCCATGCTATTTGTCATGCTCCACAAATAAGTGAAACCATATGATTATTGACTCTCTTTGCTTGACTTATTTCACTCAGCATAATCTCTTCCAGTCCCGTCCATGTTGCTACAAAAGTTGGTATTCATCTAAAGGGATATTCTTGATATTTGTCCTACAAGTTGGACTGTATCATACCTTACTTACCAAGTAAGCCTTGGTCATACCTTACTTACCAAACAAAATAAGAAATCATGGAGAAATATAGCAAAGGGCTTTATTCTGATTTCTTTCTACAAATGTACAAATAAAAATAAAAACCTTTCATTGACAATCCACAGTTATTTTTTTCCCAATCAATTAACGGAAAGTTAATAATAATCACTAAGTATTTTTTTTTCCACCTGAAGCTGAAATACAATCCCAGAAATGGATATCTCTAAAGATCATTCTGTCTCAGTATTTCCTGCATGATCTGAAAGGTGTTGGCATTATGGAGGGGAGTGTTTCCACTTGCTAGTGGTCACAGTTACATGATGAAAAAATTTAAGGAGAAAGGCTTTTCCAAGGGATTAGTCATAAATAACACGAAAGGCACCAACAGAATATGCCTAGCATGTAGTAGCTGTTCAATAAATATTTGTTGAATAAATAAATTAATAATTCAACTTATTTTTCCTCTTTGAAACAATTGAAAGTTGCATTTTATGAAAATTAAGTCTGGAATCTCACCAAGGTTTTTCTTGCAAAATCCAAAGGTCCAGTTTAATTCTTCATTTTTTTCTACTTAACAGATGTCTTCCTCCTTGAAATTATCTCTTCATTTGTTGTTCTGACAGTACACAAGCCTGAATTTACTTTTTAAAAAAGTTTTGTCCTACTCTTTCTCTTTTATTTTCTTCTCACCCTCCTATCAGTGCACAGCTTTGTTTCTCCATGACTCTATAGTCAATGATGACCCATTAAGATCACTCCCTCAGAGGATTTGTAGATTTAAATATTTCCTCTATGCGAATGACTCAAATAGTGTTTCCAGTCCTCACTGTTCAATGATTCTTCAATCTCAACATTTAGAAAGCCTGATGCCAAATTTCTGATTCCAAAGAAAAATGTTCTTCTTTTCTTTCTTTCTTTCTTTTATTTTTTTAGAAAAATGTTTTTCAAGAATTCACTATGACTCCACTTTTTCTCCTAAGTCATGTTTAGGGAATGACACTTAGAATCCAAACCTGCTTCTCTGATTCTCTGTCCCAGGGTACCCCTGTATGAACCCTCTCCCCCTGAAGTCACTGAGCTGTAATTATTTCCTGTTTCTCCCTATGTCTATGGCACCGTTTTGGTCTTCTCTCTTCTCAGAATGCCTCCCAGTCTTCATTAAATATCCCAAATCAGGGATCCCTTGGACATGCAGTCCAAGGGATGATTTGGGGGTTAAGTCAGGAGGAACAAAATGGAAGAAAAGCCAGAACGCTGGACCTAGAAGGAGGAGGAGGAGAATTTGATTGGCATCTAACTAGGTTACTCTAGGAAAAAGATTTCCTGTTAGGCCTCGGGTTCAACAATCTGAGATGTTTCAGAGGTAGAGCTCTAGAGTAAATCTACAGTTCTGTTCAGCTTTATTAGGACTTTTTCATCTGAATACAAATATTTGTTTAAAATAATTTGCTTTTTTCTTTTTTCTCCCAAACTCCTTGTATCATCTCACATTTTCCAAGCCTAGCAAATACACTATTCTGCATAGTTTTGCTAATGGAGATGAATATACTCATAATAAAAGTCTACATTATTATGACATGGTACTAATGAAAACTTACCTTCAGCAAATCAAACTAAGGGGAAAAAAAAGAACATTTATATATTACCAAAAAGATGCAAAGTTTGGCATTAGTGACTAGATGTTTCATGACATGGAAAAACTAAACTATATTTTTTAGATAATACGGGAACAATAAAACAAACCAGAGTAGAAGTGAAGTATTATTTTCTTTTAGGAAAAGTACTAAAATAATAAAGTTATTTTACCATTTTTATCTAAATCAAATAAAAAGTTTGAGTCAAAGTTTTGTTAGCGTAACTATGTCCCTAGTCAGTACTCTCTGATTGTCTCTAGAGGACTCCAGGAGACATTGACTCCTCACACTGTGATCATCTCCTCCACACCCCCAGGCTCTGTCCTCAGATTTGACTGGTGGATATACACTCTTCAAGGTTTGTTTTTTAAATGCTATCCTAAGAGTGGCAAGATACCTAATTTTATAAAACTCAGCCCAGATAGAGGAAGACCTATTCTCAGGGAGGAAGTAAAAATTGCCAGGCTTCTTATGTTAGGTTTTTTTCCTGATAGGAAAAAAAAAAAAAAAGACACCAGAGCCCAGGCCAGGTCTGCTGCTTCCTGTGGTAAGAAGTCATGATGCCATGTATGTTTCCACCTATCATTTTACTCTAAGGACCATGTCATTCTGAAGCAGAGTTGGAATTAAAATTATGCACCTATGAGATAAGAGAGAAAAAGAGAGAGTATATGTACCTATGTGTGCTTATGTGTGTGTGCATATACAAAGGCACTCGGCAATGAATGTGAAAATAGAAATAAATTTGTGGGTGGCAGAATTTGTAAAGTATGAGGTCATAACTGCCACCAAGCCCAGAAGCTTTGGGAGTTTTGAGTGTGTTAACAGCAAGAAAGGCAACAAGATTATTTAAAAAAAATAATATCCATATTTTCCCCAAGAGATTCAGGAAATACACAGACATAGAAATATAGTACCTATCTGTAAATAAAGAGCTCACTATATGCAATCCCAATAAACAGGAAACACAAAAATTGGATTCCATAATAATTTAAAAGTCTAATGTATTTATTCCAAAACAGAGCTGTCATCTATAATGAATTTATTGAGCAGCCTCAATAAACCAAGTTGCTAAATGAAATGATTTTATTTTCTTTTTTTGTAACCACCCACATGTATGCCATGTTGAGCTTCATATCCTTGCCGGCTAAAAGCCACATTTGCTAATAATTCTTTGTCCTGATCTCATTATTTTTCAGCCACTTTCAGTTATTCAATCTCCTCTTGGTCTACAGGACTCATCCTGGTTTATTTTAGAACTTTATTTCATACTCTAAAGAATCCCTTCCTGTCCCCACAGTCAGGTATGAGCTAAGCTCTAATGGCTGACAGGTGGAGTGGGTTTGTGTGGCTCTCATACTTCTTCCTACTCTCTTTTCTTGATGACAGCTGCTCAAGCACTGGTGAGTGGAAGAGGGGACCTAACAGCTGCAACCCTCCTTCCTCCCTCTCCAGTTACTACACACAGCCAACAGTTCTAGCACTTTGTCCAGGACTCACTGCAGAGAGACCAAGAGATGGTAACTCAGTCCTGCAAAGCACCTTTAGGTATGGGCAGGTCCTGTTGAGATTATCTGTGTTCCTTCCACAGAACCCAGGAGGGAGGCACCTCAACTCTTATGCAGCAGTCCTCTCCCTCTGCAGCAATCTCAGCAAACTACAGATCTAACTGCATGGATTTAAGGGTTAATCCTGGGGCCCGTGAGCACAGAGCCATCTCCTGCACTGCTTGGGAATGAGAGCTGCGGAGACAGGAGTGTGTTGGTCCTTGCCCTGGCCTCTCTGCAAGGGCTTTCTCAGCATGCTGTCCCACAGTTCTCCACTGTTGTATTGGCACAAAGCATGACAACCAGCAGGTTTCCAAGAATGCAATGCCAGCTTTACCTTCTTGCAACTTCCTCGAATTGCTTAATTTGAGGAAAAGAAAGCAACTCCTTGTTTCCAGAAACATGGGGTTACATCTTTGTATTAGACAGCATTGCAGGAATCAGGGAATATTTTTGCTTTCATTCATGACACAGACTTTCTCAGACTGACAAAAGTGTCTTCTTTTCTTCTCTTTTTTATTATATAAGGTTTCCATGACTTTAGATAAGACAATTTGTAGCCCTTGGTATCTTAGCATCTTTACAGCCTAGAAAGGCAGAGCTATGCATTTTTGGCAAGACAATAGGATTTGAAGGGCAGCAGGCATGTGATTATAATAATGTCAAAGGATCAAACAGCTATAACATTTAACCCTTTGTGTGTGGAGTGTTCAGTCCAAGCATTTGTATTACCTTTTTTTTTTTTTAAGTCCTTCTTTTAAAAGACCAGTATTGAAGTTTGATTCCTAGAGGAGAAAAAAAATTACTTTGTGCATCTTGAAACAGGATGGCATTAAATTTCTCACTTCCTTCTCATTGTTTGGTTTAGCTGGTTGACACTCAGAGCTGACTGTGGGCTGCTTTGGGAGTTTTAGGGAGGCTAACTATTGGGTTTCATCTCCAACTTCATGTGAAGCATCTGCAAATAATCAAGATACAGAAAGAAGCTCAGAGTGGGAGCAGGCTTCGGGGTTTGATTTAACTAGACCTTCCTGT
Organism: Mustela nivalis; assembly: GCF_964662115.1. Lineage (NCBI taxonomy): Eukaryota > Metazoa > Chordata > Mammalia > Carnivora > Mustelidae > Mustela > Mustela nivalis. The sequence goes on along the minus strand of NC_139023.1, from coordinate 73,019,628 downwards.
GAGCCACATTTCTTTGTTTACATACATTCCTGCTCTGAAGGCCAACTTCCTGTCATAAAGCTGCATACCAGATTGGAAGGATTTAGAGAACAGTGTGGTTCAAACCGTTAAGAGCACTGGACCAGACTTCTAGTGATTATTATTTTATTTTCAAAAAAATATGTAATAAAAAGCAGCAACTCATCCTAACTATCACGATTTAAATCTTTTTCATGGAATCACATACGTACAAACAGAAAGAGGAATTAGGGGACGCCTGGGTGGCTCAGTTGGTTAAGCAGCTGCCTTTGGCTCAGGTCATGATCCCAGCGTCCTGGGATCGAGTCCCATATCGGGCTCCTTGCTCCACAGGGAGCCTGCTTCTCCATCTGACTCTGCCTTCCACTCTGTCTGCCTGTGCTCGCTCTCGCTTGCTCTCTCTGACAAATAAATAAAATCTTAAAAAAAAAAAAAAAAAAAAAAGAAAGAGGAATTAGTACGATTTGGGGAACAAAAGTATCTGTCAGTAGAGACCTACTGTGACACAGGACAACGACTGACAAGGAAATAAACTTATTTTTCAAAAGTGATAAATCCATGAGAAAAGACACAGGGTGACCAATACCCTGCGGTATAAATTTGAGCAGTAAAAATTTCTCAAATAATTCAGGTGTCATGGTGCCTTTGGCCCTCTCAAGGGGGATATATCAAGGGGGATGATATCATCCTTTATCAGTTATTTTCTACTTTGTAGATCTATGTCTACCTTCTTTTCCAAAATACTACCTAATCTAGCCTTCTTATCCTCTCCTGATCTTTCACCAACAAATCTCTTATTTGCTTTCCTGGGTGATACAGGCCTTTTACCATATACACAAAATACATAATCACATCACTTCTTTCCTAGCCTATATTCTCCAAGATATAAATCATGAAGTTCAGTTTCAAGTGTATGCTAGATCTCATCAAGCCTTAATTAGATCAGACCTCTACCACCCAGAAATCATTCTTCCCATAGTCACTGATGACCTGGTTATTAAATCAAAAAGCAACAGGCAGCCTTCACTGTGTACTTATTACACTTTATCAAGAAATTTTGTTCTCTTGACAGCACCCTCCTCGAGACCGGATCCTCCCTTAGTTTCTATGATATTATTGTTAGTCACCATGATCGGCCCCTTTTCTTCCTGTATCCTTCTAACCTTGGAGCTTTTTAGGGGCCTCTTTAGATGTAGACTTTTAATACCTACACACGTTCTCTGTTCCTCTTCTGTAGCATTAGTTGCACAATGGACATTGATGATCCCCAAATCGACATAGCTAGCCCGTGGTTCTCCCTCACTTACTGCCTCTTTCCAGCAACCAGTGCCTTTTACTCCTACTTACAAATGCCATTTAAACATATGATTTATTTCTACCTCCAATCTTAGAAACAGTATGATATAGAGTAGTTAGGAGTAAATCCTGGGTCTGCCTCCTGCCAGCTGTATAACTCTGTACCTAGCTTCCACATTCAGTGGAATTCAGTAAAATGGAGATAAAAGGAGTAACTAACTCACAGGGTCTGCTGATGTTGTTATCATTATTATAGTTCCATTCACCATCATCTTTGAATATCCTTATTACTTGTTACCGCCTAACAAGGTCTTCTGCCCCATGTTGGCTCTCTTAAAATTAATTTTCCACCAAACAGATTAATCTTTCTGAAGTGTTAGCATATCTTTTCAGTGCCTACAGTTTGGGGATGTCTTCCCTGAATTTTCACAGTATCACTCAGATGAACCACATTCTACATAATATGACTTCCACCAGCCTTTTGAACCTAACCTATTGGCACAGTGGAGAATGGAGGACACCAGATCCCTCCTCCGACTTTCTATCAGCAATTATGATACTGTATGTCCAAACTCTCAATAATAGAATTCATTTCCCTTTGGCTGCTTGTCTATTTCTTAAGTTGCATTCTAAATAAATAGGCGAGTTTAAAATGAGAATAATTTTTGTAGGCACAGCAAAGTCATATATTGAGACAGAAAAACTAAAAGGCAACTTGTATGTGTGGCCACCTATCATTTATAGTCTTTAATTGTCTGACACCCCTTACATTTTATTCCTAGTGTTTCATTTGACTCTGTCATGCTTCACTGTACTGAAAGCAATAACCACGGACATGATATAAACCAATTATGTTCAAGAGAGAAAGTGTAGATGGTAGAGGTAATTAAGTATAGAGGTAAATCTTCTGACAAAACCAAAATCGACCTTTTTTTCTTCTGTTGTCCTGAAATTATAGTTATTCCACTTTGAAAATGATATTTACTTAAGAAAAAAAAACAAAAAAGGTACTGGCCAGTATTCATTACTAGCCTAATGTTATTTCTAGAAATTGGATCATGTAGGTAATCATGAATCAGTATCCTGGGAGCCATTGCAATGGTAGGGAAAAAACTTAATCAAATCAATTAAAACAGTCATTTGGAACATTACAATATGCATGCATGCCACACTACATTGTTTCTGAGTATTTTAAAAGATATAATATTTTTTGCTGGTCATTAAGGACAACATATATGGCATATTTTTTACCTAAAGGAACATGATTAAAGTTCAAACTTATATATTTTCATCACTTTATATATGATACATAATACTACAAAAAGATAAAAGAAACAGGTCACATAATTAAAAGAGTAAAACACACTTACACCAATTGCTGTAATACTTTTTTAAAAAACACCATTGATTTCCTTCTTGTTAGTGGACTTGATATGAAATGCTTGGGGCAATTTTATCAAATAAAATAGTATGATCTTTAAAGTATAATTCTAGAATTCCCTGTCCAATTTTTCAGATTAATTATAAGAATTTGGTTAGTATCAGTATTTTTTGACATTGAAAAATACATAAAAGATTTATGTCTTCATTAGACTTACCTATATTAGTTTATTTTGAATGTTACTTAAAGCACTTTATCAGTAAATCATAATTTTTGAGCATTACCCATTTATTTTGTAGGATCAATATGACTTGATTTGGGGAAAATTTCTATCTTACTGTGTTTTGAGTTTTCAAAAATAACTAATTTAATTCTCTCAAATTATCTAAACAACTATATATATATTTTTAATAGATACAATGTAATTTAAAGAAATTAGTAAAATATAAAGTATCCCTTTGGGGTCTGCTTCTTGGGAGTCACTCCTTTCCTATGTTTTTATTTATATGTTTTTATCCAAGTCTAATAATATTAGTTTCAGGTGTACAACAACTCTACCCATTACTCAGCGCTCATCATGATAAGCAGACTCTTAATCCCCTTTGCCTATTTCACCCGGCCTCCCTTCCCTTCCCAGCTCTGACAACCACCAGTTTAAGAACAATGTATTTTAATAATTTTTCACATACTTGCTACATTTTAGTGCTCAGAGATACAGGAGATGCCATTTATCAGTGCAAACTGAAGGAAAACTTCTTTCTTTGTTTACGGCATTCTTTAAGCAGCAGTCCTGTATTGATCGGGTCGTAATGGCAGTGTAACAGGAACACCAGAATTCAAGCAGTTAGCCATGAATGGTGCTGCCTCATCAGCTCCTCAGAATTAAGACAAGTTACAGTCAGCAGAACTGCTCCAGTTTACATGGTGGAAGGCAGATAAGTGGTCCCTCAGGTAAGAAAAGCTTAGACAATAACGCTTTACAGATTGCAAGCAACACCTTAATTATGTTTAAATGTGAACAGGAAGTCGATGTAGTTCTCTGCTGTAAAATGAAGCTTAGATTACTGAGTAAGCTCGGCTTTATTCTGTACCCTTAGAAACTGTAGAATAGATGCCAACATGATGTTAATATTTGGTCATCTTTAATATTTCAAAATCCTTAATTTGAAACAATCAAGTTGCAAGTGGAATATATTATCTTCCTGAGTGTTTGTAATATTGTTTATGCTATAACTGGGTTTGTGCTTATCCATATTTAATGAATTATATTGTATGTAAAGAGAATGGAGACATATCAAAATATTCCAATGCACTTTAGCACATACCATCCAAGACCTTCCTTTGCTGTATTTCCCACTATTTTATATTATGGCACTATAGAGGGAGTTTGTTCTGTTTGCTTTTATTTAAAAATATTCCTTATTAATTAGATAGTAAGATCTTTGAAGTCAGGGTCTATACCAGCCTAGGTTTACTAAATAACACAGAAGAGTTCAGTCTCTGAAATTGGAGAGACCAATTGAATAAATTCATGCTCCTTTATATCATTTTCAGAAATGTGGGGAAGAAGATAGTGCTGTTTGATTAAATTATAGAGCAACAGTGTGGTGATGAAATATACCAAATGCATGTTTACTTTTAATATATAAATAATATTAAACTAAGGACTTCTCTATTAAAAACTCTTATACTCTTTCTAGGAAAAATGACAAAAACCAAAGCTATTTGTACCACATAAAATGGTAGGGAAAAAAATGCAACATTTAAAAAAATAAAAAGATACACATTTTAGAATTTTAAATATGAGCAATAGTTTAATGAATCCATTCTTGTATTCTTTATAAACAGAAAAAAAAGCTATAGTAGAAAAATGATAGGGCTATGTTCTTTGTATAAAATAATACAATTACTAAAGCATCATTATTCTAGATTTATACACCATCACTTGTCTAGTTCTCATTGTAACAAATAGCATGTGTTTGTAAAATGACTGGCTAAGGAAAGGGGCAAAATTTGTGTCCTTGGAATATGGAAAAACTAACAGACCTCTACAGGCATTAAACTCATGGCTTTATTGTGTTAGCTCAAGGCTTATCCCACAGGAGCAAAGCAGCAAGGATTTGGGATCGGTTTCTATTATCACACAACATCCTTTATTAACTAACTCATCATTGTACTCTGTTTTTTCATAGCATTGCAGCTTAGAAATTCCACAACTTTCCGGTTGTACAACTAACGTAAACTCCAAATCACAACCGACTCCTTAATATAAGCATATGTTCAAGACCATTTCCTAATGTAGAAAGATATTCTTTCTTTTTCAATTACATTCTGCAACATGTGGTAGATTTTTGTTTCCTGCTTTGGCCCACCCTGGAATCTCATTTCAGTGTGGAAAGCTTTCAAATATTTATATAGGAACCTAAATAAAAATTAGTTCTCTCTTCTTTTATAAATCTACTACTACTACTGTTGCCTCTTCTGCCATTACTTTTAATTTTTCCTATTTGACTGCATCCAAAATTCTGGACTTTGAAGAACTCTTTTTTCTTCACACACAGCATTAAAGTTTGCAAGTGTTTTATTAAAGATCAATTCACTTAACTCATTCATATATACTTTTTTGTTAACATTTAGTATACAATACTTAATGTAGTGGTCACTTAATAATTTTGCTATACTATCTGTTGAAAAGATAATCATAAAAGTTAAGTTTACTTACTTTCTGAAAAAATTCATATATGTAAATACATATACATATATACATTCGTGTTATATATATAACACATATACATATTATACATACATACATGTGTGTGTGTGTGTGTGGGAGTGTGTGTGGAGAGAGAGAGATTGAGAAAGAGAGAGAATGAGAATACTATGGAAAACAAATATATGACACTCAAAATCAATTAGAAGATATGCTATGGAAGGCATACATATGACAGTTTATCTTACAGCTGGTACTTTTGAGAATAAACACATCGATTCTTCATTTCAAGGAAGTCTTACTGAGTCTAGAGGTAAGATCTAAATGCTATGTGCTGTGTTGAGTGTCAAATAATATTCCAAGCATAATGCATGTCATAAACCAACAATTGCCACAATGTTTTGGAAAGTGGTCAACAAATAACATTACATTTCAGCTTCAGTGCAAGTGAAATCCCTGGGCTCTTGACACTCTCTCACTCTATAGTTTGTCACAAGTCATTAACAAATCATAATCAAACAGAGACCTTAATCATAACTTGGAGCCATAACAATATATTTGTCATAATACCTTGTTATCACACTTACAAAAAAGAAATAGAGAAGTACAGTGTGAGGATAGAGAATGGATGAACAAAGAAGTCTTTTCAAAGGAATTTTATTTTTATTTCTATTTTTTTTAAAGATTTTATTTATTTATTTGACAGAAAAAGACACAGCAAGACAGGGGAGCAGGAGAGGAAGAAACATGTTTCCTGTGAGCGGGGAGCCTGATGCTGGGCTTGATCCTAGGACCCTGGGATCATGACCTGGGCTGAAGGCAGATGCTTAGCGATTGAGCCACCCATTTCTATGTTTAATAATGTTCTCATAAGTTTACTATCTTTTATGGTGGAAAGCAAAGTAGTCTAACTATTTTGAAAACAAAAATAGTAAGACTCCCTGAAAAGGAAAAGAAAATAAAATCTGAGCCCTTTGTACAAATCCAGTCTTCTCTAAATTTTTCTTTCATATATAATTTATTCTCAGATAAAAAACACTCCACAAGTTATTTTATATCATAAATGTAGATAACTTCTGGATGAAAATATTTTGTTTAGGTGAGATAAGAGGACATGAGACTATTTTGAAATTACTGTGTTGAAAGTTAGGCTATTTTTTAGATTTAAGTATCAGATGGCTCAGTGTCGTCTAACTATGCAGGAGAAATCCAAGAATTAAGTTTCTATTTACAAAGTTATTAAAATCTGTTTCAGGTAATCATCATCCTCATTGTCTCATGGTTATCAGTTTATTGTAATTGAATTTCTTATACTTTGTTAGAATGCCACACATCTTGTTTTTGCTGGTATCCATTGTTCTAATTTAACATATTGAAAATGGCCAAAGATGCAGCTGAGTTAGGGAAGGCTACCCTTCTTAAAAGTGTTGTAGGTTGTTTGTATGTAAATTTGTTGCTTTAATTTGGCTGACTTTGAAAACAATTACTATCTTGCCCAATTTCTCATCTGAACATTCCTTTACTCTTTAGGATGTTAAGGAAAATTCTCTGTGCTTTATGAAATTTAGGAAAATCGACCGTAAGTTCAGGATGAGCTTACTGCTCTCCATCTTCCCTGGGCCTGTGACAGAACCTTTCAATTTTTTGAGGAGTCTCGTCCCGTTCCAGAGCCACATACTCTAGTCACGTTGTACCAGAGGTCTTACAGTAACCACACTTCTTCCATTTCTTCCTAACACTCAAAACCATCAGTAAACTCTGGCCATTTAGTCAGCTTTCATGTTGTATGTATCATATTTCTTAACATCAACAAATGGAAGTTTTACTGTCAGAGAAACAGGATACAATGAGATCTATCTTTCTGTCCAAACTTGGCACTGGCTGGAGAAGGCATTATTTAACCTGAATTACTTTTAATCTTAGGAGAAAAAATGTTAGGTTTTCTCCTCAGTGATACAAGGCAAGATTTCTCAATCTGAGAACATAGTACTCCTTCCCTATAGAAAAGAAAATGTTTTCATTTAAAAAGAAAAAACCAAAATTTTAAAGGATGGGTTATAGAAGTGTCGTAAGCATGCTATGAGGCCTACATATGAGCTGTGTCTTTCCACAATGTCAGCTTTATTCAATTGTAAAGCAAAGTTAAATTATAATTATAAAGCAGATTCAGGTCTACAAATTCGATTTTTTTTTTTTAAAGATTTTCATTTATTTATTTGACAGAGATCACAAGTAGGCAGAGAGGCAGAGAGAAGGAAGAAGCAGGCTCCCTGCTGAGCAGAGAACCCGATGCAGGACTCAATCCCAGGGTGCTGGGATCACGATCTGAGCCGAAAGCAGAGGCTTTAACCCACGGAGCCACACAGGCGCCCCGCAAACTCGGTGTTTTACCATGTGATTGAACTTGGCTTCTTACACAGTACACAAAGCAGGACAGCGGAAAAACCCCACAACAAACAAGATAACCGAAGAGTGTAGGAAGTTAATGAACCAAACACAAAGTCAGTCTGTAGGAGAGGAGTTGCGATAAGGCCTCAGGCTGATCCACGTCAGCTCTGGGCACTTACTGCTTCTGATGTTCACGCGGGGAAGGATCTGGGTTCTGTTCAGAGATCGATTAGGCAGAGCCTTCAGCAGCAGTTGCCTTTTTCAAGTGGTCAGACATAGAGGGGTCAGGTCTGAAAAGTCTGACAGTTTGCTGCCAAAATCCTCCCATTTTTAAAGGGATTTAACCAGTTTTGGGTCTCTGCAGAGCTCGTCTGGGTCTGCTTGTTAATGGGTTCTGGGGAGTCAGCTGATATTGGTGCCAGTGATATCTGCTAGCTACAGTCCCTCAACTGCTTGTGTCATTGCTTGACCCAGGCCTCTGCTGGACATGAGAGACCCCATTTTGCTCTCTACAAGAAGTTAAGCAAGTGTCCTTGTTTCAAGGATCTTAGAGTTACTGTTGTTACTGTAACAACAGTCTACTCACTGTACTGAACTCTTCCGGAAGTCCAAGCTTACCCCAGGCTCCAGTGCCCAGAGTTAGTGTTAAAGACAGCTGTCTCGGGGCGCCTGGGTGGCTCAGTGGGTTAGGGCCTCTGCCTTTGGCTGGGGTCATGATCCGAGGGTCCTGGGATCCAGCCCCGCATTGGGCTCTCTGCTCAGCAGGGACCTGCTTCTTCCTTCTCTCTCTGCCTGCCTCTCTGCCTACTTGTGATCTCTGTCAAATAAATAAAAATCGTTAAAAAAAAAAAAAAAAAAAAAAGGACAGCTGTCCCTACCCTGAAAGAGTGCCATACCGACTCAACCATGTTACCTAAGAGGAAAAGTTTCAAAGAAAATCTAAGAGCGTACATAAGCTCTAACTTCTCTCTTCTTACTAGAAAGTTTGTAAAGATTCCTAGAAAGTGTTTACCAATCCTGACTGTGAAAAGCTAATGCAGGGGCGCCTGGGTGTCTCAGTGGGTTAAGCCTCTGCCTTCGGCTCAGGTCATGATCTCAGGGTCCTGGGATGGAGCCCCACATTGGGCTCTCTGCTCAGCAGGGAGCCTGCTTCCCCCTCTCTCTTTCTCTGCCTACTTGTGATCTCTCTTTGTCATATAAATAAATAAAATCTTTAAAAACAACAACAACAACAACAACAAACTATTTTTCCAGTCCAAAAACACATAGCACTGGCAGCTCTAAGAACCAACACCTGAAAATGCCTCCCTCTTACTCTCTGTCTCTGTCAAGAGGCAGAAAAATGTGATTAACTCTGCTGCTTGGTTCTACATTTCATGTGGCCCAAACTAACTTGATGAAATTTTGCATTAGGAGTTCAGAAAACAATCTGGTTAACAAGAATTTGTTTTGTTTTTTCTCCCTCCTGCAAATATCCCTCTGAAAGTCTTCATGAGTAAAATTGTTTTGACTGAGGGCAGATTTAAAGTATCATGGGTACTACTAGCCGAAATCACCTTAATGTTATTTGAAATCACACTTTAAATACATCTCTTCTTCAATATTCTTTAATATATGGCATTTCTAAACTTGCTTACTCATATAGTTGGGTTTTTTTTTCTTTTTTATTTGAACATATGGAACATATCATTTGGTAGGTTTCAAATGTTAGCTTCACTACTTATTAGCTAAGTGGTCTTCATTTATTTTTTAAACCTCTTTGAACCTCAATTTCCTAGAATATAAATAGAATTATTAATACCTACCTCCTAGTGTTATTCAAGCAATTCTGAAACAATATATATAAAGTCATTAAGATAGTACATGGCACATCAGAAATCCTAGATAGATCACAATCACTAAAAAATTGTCCCCCATAATTTCCTTGCTATGCAGCACCAGATCTGTAGCACCCCTCTGCTTAATATCACCCACTGTGTTCCAGTCACCTTTAGAATAAGATTCCAAACTCCTGAAAGCCACATATGATGGTACTTGCTTTTTCATAACTGCTCTTATTTCATGCCATTTTTCACTTTCTGTATCTCTCTGGTTTCATCAGCCTTTTATCTTTTCCTTTACATACCGAGCTTGCTCTACTTACTTGAACTTGCTCTGCTTATTTCCTAGAATTCTCATCCCTAAAATTTTTATTTGGTTGAATCCTTCCTGTGACTCATATCTCAGTCCAAATACCACCTTTCCTGAACATAATAAATATAACGTTGTTTCATTCATTTTAGTGATATTCCCCCTAGTTGAAATTCTCTCATTTTTGTTGTTGTTGTTGTTCACTTCTTTTTACTTATCTTCACCATTAGAATGGTGTAGGGTGTAGAGACTTTCTCTACTGTGTTCAACACCATAGTCAAAATATTTAAAATCATGCTTAAAACAAGATAAATGCTTAATAAAATGTTTGCTTGATAAAATAAATGGAGTAGGCTGTGTCCATGTCCATTGCAAGTGATTCTGCTCTGGGTTTGGCCAGTACCATCAGTTGTGATATTTTGGTATCTGGCCCCAGAGGGAGATGTCTGGGGGATAGCTGAGAGAGTGAGGTATTTAGACAGCAATCTCAGCCCTCCATTCTATCATTCTTACCTTTCATATTCCACATTATGGTTAAGAAAAAGAAGAGGACACCACTGGGATATACACTTGATACACCAATATATATTCATGACTGCCAGTGTCAGGAGATCATAAAGCCGCCATCACACTCTTGCAGATGATCATCTTGTGTTTGCTCAGAGCTGGAAACACCCATCAGAGGGACACTTTGGGGACTTAATCAAAGATAGATGTGGAAAAATGATCCCAAGAGTTTCTGTCTGTAGGATAGATTTTGATATTAAAAATACCCCAGGGTACCTAGCTCTCAGTTCTTGATTTATAATATTATTCATCAATAAAAGAAAAGAGGGTTACTTGGAGAAAAGAGTGAGTCTAGGGGTAGGATAAAGAATATACAAGATGACCTGGAGTATCTCGGTTTCCAAAAAGTAAAAAATGCTCAAATGACCCACCCCCACAAAAAAAAAAAAAAAAAAAGAAAGAAAGAAAGAAAGAAAGAAAGAAAGAAAGAAAGAAAGAGAAGAAAAAGAAAAAAGAAAAATAAAGAAAACAACAACAACAGGAAACATAAACCTCTCACCTCACAATGCTGGGCATATATCGAAGTCACACAGATGGCAAATGAAAGAGTTCTCAATGGCCAGAGAATAATTCAAGCAACAAAATAAATACAGTAGTACTGAATTATAGCCCAAAGTACAAAATAAATATCTGTGAATCTACTAATGCAAAGAAATAATTGAATAAATAAATAAATGGGGGGAAAGAGACAAATCTCCCTTGAAGGAGAATTCCAAATGATTTATGTAGCTACTTGGGTCTCAGGGAGGTAAAGCCTTAATGACTACCTCTGAAGTATGGGATGCTCTTAGTGACTTGCTTTTAATGAGAACAGTATGGAAATGAGAAGAAAAGAATAACTTCACGTAGAAAAAGAAAATGAAAACTGGCAGCTACTACTTGTGTCCATGATGAAGATTAACACAAATGGTGATAAACTGTATTATGACATGTAACCTAACTATGATGTAATGAAAATGTCTTTGTGGTCTTCCACCCCAAAACCTATGAGACCCCAGTCTCATCATGAGAAGAAAACATCAGACAAATCCCCACTGGTGAACATTTTACAAGTTACCCAACTGATGTTTCCTAAACACATCAAAGTGAAGTGTAAGGAAACTGGTGACCAAAGTGTGTTCTGGATGAGATCTTTGAACAGAACAAGGACACTAGGTAAAAACTGAATAAATATAAATAAAAATGAACTTAGTGGTTACAAATTTTGATTTATTCATCGTTTTAAATATACCATACTAATGCAAATTGTTAACAATAAGGGAAGCTGGATATTCAGTACGTGAGAACTGTCTGTGTTACTTTTGCAACTTTTCTGTCAATCTAAAATGATTCTAAAGCAAAAAATGAATTAAAAAAAATCCAGGATAACCATCCATGCTTGAGTTTACAGAAACAAATGATAAGTTTACTGACCGGGACATTACCTATTTTATTACAAAAATTACTCTTTAAATATTTTATGATTTTGAGAGAAAAAACAAATGAAAAAAATTCAGACTTATTAGGTTTAAATTGAGCAAAGAAACAAGTCCTTAGGTAATAATTTTATTTTAACTAAATTTAAAACAAAATAATAACAGCATACTTCTCTGTGACCATTCCTACCATACAAATAAAGAGCTTTTTAAAGACATTATCTCATTCATTCAAACGTCATTGCATAGATGAAGGTTTTTAAAAAATCAAGCAAACCATATATATATATATATACACACACACACATGTATGTGTGTGTATATATGCATATATATGTATATATGTAAATATATATGTATGTAAGGACAATTTTTAGAAATTGAGGTTGTGGAAAACATTGTTTAATTTAGTCATTTCTAAGCCTGAACTGACCAACTTCCTTTGAGAAGCATAACTATTTTTAGTGTAGGGCAGATATTTATATAAAATTCCCTGAGGAAAGCATTTAGTCTTGTCTCTATTTTCAGAATTCTGATTAGAAAAAGAAATGAAAATAAGACTAAAAAGCAGGAACTTCTCTCATATAAGGTTTACCATATTTAAATAAAGACACTTTTTTTTCAGAAGTGACAAAACTTCAAAAAATTACAATGGTATATTGCTAAGATAGAATGAAATTGATATTCTCCTACATCACTGGTGAAAATGGTGATTGATTTCTTTTTGGAAAACAACTGGAAAGTCTTTCTCATTCCACTTGGAGCAAGTTATCTTGTGTCTTAAAAAGTATCATAAGCAAAGAATATAAAATATTAAACGAGAGAAGAAAAATTCAATGCCTGAAAATGAGATTTACTATAATCTACATTTTAGAATAAAAAAAAAAAAAGTTGTCAACTAAAATGCACTATAGTAAGGAACTCGGTAAGAAAATAATATTAGATTATTGGAGAAATTTATGTGGTCATTAAAATACCTGCAAAGAATATAAAACAATTTAATGCCTTAATTAAAAAGCCAGTACAAAAAATGGATACTCTTAAGAACATTAGCTGATTACATATTAATTTTGACAACCATTTCTCAAAGTTGAATCAATCTCCATCTTATATAAAGTAGATCATTAGTCTTATTTATACACATCATATTGTAACTAGTTCAATTTGGTGGAAGTACAAAAGGCATGTTGCTCAAATCGACTATTCTTGAAAGCATCAATGAGGCATTTCTAGGGTTGAATTGGTTAACTAGTAATATGACATTAAAATTTTTTTAGGCCCAAAACATCTGTCATGCACCATTGAGTAAAATTTAAAGAATTCAAGTGATTCATTCATATGTTGAGTTGTTGAATTGGACCAAAAAAACAGAAAAAAGAAGAAGAAGAAGAAGAAGAAAAAGTCTTGGTAAAGAAACACCGCTTTGCTTTTAGGTATTCTGTTAGTTGCAGAAATGTGAGACCAAATTAAGTTTCTGATTTTCCATGAAGGTTGACAATTCTCTTACCTATTTGGTTCCTGAAACGTAGGCTCTATCATTAAGCCAACAATATAAAAGTATGCTGGGAAGGATTTTGATCCCTATGATCTTCATCTCCTGGTGTTATATCTGTGAATATGTTACCTAAATGACAAAAAGGACTTTGCATATGGAAGGAATTAAGTTTGCTGATCAGTTGACTTTACGAAGATTATCCTAGGCTACCTGTTGGGCCCAATGTAATCAGATGTGCCTTTAAGTAATTACATCGATTACTTTTTTTCCTTACAGCAGTCATTTGAAGGGGATAGACAGATAGTATTGTATGCTAGTTATCTTCCATTTTCTCCTCCAGACTCATCTTCCACCCTTTCACCCACCTTCCACCCTGTGGGGGGAAAAGGGTGAAACAGGAAAGCAGAAGAGTCAATGAGAGAGATGTGACAGAAGAGGCAGGAGAATAGAAGCATGAGAAGGACTTTACCCACCATTGAAGTCTTTGAAGACAAAGATCACCAAGAACCAAGGAACATGTGGCAGACTCTAGAAGAAAAAAACAAGCCACACTGACATGCAGTCCTACAACTGTATGGAACTGGGTTTTGCCAACAACCTCTGGAAGCTAGGAAATTGATTTTCATCTACAGCCTCCAGAAGGTAACACAATCCTACTGTCACCTAGATTTTGGCTTGTGAGACTAAACAGGAATTAGCCAAGCCCACTTGACTTCTGAGGCTGAAACACTCATGCCCATAGAAACCTATGACCCTCATATCAGGGAGATCATATGATAGTTGTCTTTCTCTGATATGAGAGAGTGGTGATGCAACATGAGGGCTTAAGTGGGTAGAAGAAGAATCAATGAAGCAAGATGGAATTGGGAGGGAGACAAACCATAAGTGACTCTTAATCTCACAAAACAAACTGAGGGTTGCTGGGGGGAGGGGGGTTGGGAGAAGGGGGTGGGATTATGGACATTGGGTAGGGTATGTGCTTTGGTGAGTGCTGTGAAGTGTGTAAACCTGGTGATTCACAGACCTGTACTCCTGGGGATAAAAATATATGTTTATAAAAAAGTAAAAAATTAAAAAAATAATAATAATAAAATAAAAAATAAAAAGGATAAAAAAAAAAAAAGAAACCTATGACCCATAGAAACCATAAGATGATGGATCTGGACTGTTTTAAGGCACTAAGCCTACTGTCAAAGGCCAAACAAATGAATAGTCTTTTATTAATGAGTCAAAAAGATATAAAGCACATATTCTCTCCTAGAAGCTTAGAACCGAATTGGATTAAGTCTGACAAAATTATGTTGGTTCTGTTTAGATTCATCATCTTTCTCTTAGTTGGATTTTAACACTGCTTTTTTGTTTTATAAACTTACTTTGGAAGAACTGCCATGTGAACACTATTACTATATTCATTTTTAAAATTTTGAAAAATTTACTCTGTGCCTCTCTATATTGAGTTTCCATTTAATCAATCACTTATGATGATTCATCATTACATGATGAGTCACTATGTGATGGGGTAAAAAAAACCTTTTATTCCTGAAAACTAGTATTTTCTTCTATATATTGAAAATTTCAATAATCACTGCTGATTCTCTATTCTTATTTTTCCTTCCTTCCTTCTTTTCTTCTTTCCTTCCCCCCTTCCATGTTTTCTCTCTTTCTCTTTCTTTCTTCCAACGCCAGAAATCAGAGAGCCAATTTAACATTCCAATATGAATGTATAGTGCTTATGATCATAAATAAGACCAAACATATGTATTGTCAGTATATTATTTCCCCCATTTATTATTATTTATATTCAAATATCCCATGTTCTGGGTTTTGATTTTCTTTATTTATGCTTATTGTATGACTTTATTTTTATAAGTCCTTTCAAATTCTTGGAAGATTAAGATAGAAATATATAAGGAACAAATACAGTTTCTTTCTGATTATTTATCCATGCACGTTTTATTTCTGAGATTTCTTTTTTAAAGACAGAAAAACTTTATTTTTTTAACATCTTAATTTACTTTTTTTTTCAGTGTTCCAAGATTCATGTTTATGCACCATACCCAGTGCTCCATGCAATACGTGCCCTCCTTAATACCCTGCACTGGGCTCACCCATCCCTTCACCCCCCTACCTTCCAAAACCCTCAGTTAGTTTTTCAGAGTCCATAGTCTTTCATGCTTCATCTCCCTCTCCAATTTCCCCTAATTCACTTTTACTTTCCTTCTCCTAATGTCCTCCATGTTATTCCTTTTGCTCCACAAATAAGCAAAACCATATGATAATTGACTTGCTCTGCCTGACTTCTTTCACTCAGCATGATCTCTTCCAGTCCCATCCATATTGATACAAAAGTTGGGTATTCATCCTTTCTGATGGAGGCATAATATTCCATTGTATACATGGATATATTCTTCACCCACTTGTCTGTTGAAGGGGTTGAAGGGGATCTTTACTCTTTCCACAGTTTGAAAACTGTGGACATTGCTGTTCTGAACATTGAGGTACATATAGATCTTCTTTTCACTACCTCTATATCTTTGGGGTATATACCCAGTAATGCAATTGCAGGTCATAGGGTAGCTTTATTTTTAATTTTTTGAGGAATCTCCACACTGTTTTCCAAAGGGGCTACACCAACTTGCATTCCCACCAGAAGTGTTAGAGGGTTCCCCTTTCTCCACATCCTCTCCAACACTTGCTGTTTCCTGTCCTATTGATTTTGGCCATTCTAACTGGTATAAAGTGGTATCACAATATGGTTTTGATTTGAATTTCCCTAATGGCTAATGATGATGAACATTTTTTCATGTGTCCATTAGCTATTTGTATGTCTTCTTTGGAGAAGAGTCTTTTCATGTCTTCTGACTATTTTTCGACATGATTATTTATTTTTTGGGAGAAATCAGTTACTTTTTTATACACTATCAATGAAAATATAGAAAAGTAAATTAGAGAATAGATTCCATTTACTAAAGCACCAAGAACCATAAGATACCTTGGAATAAACCTAACCAAAGAGGTAAAGGATCTGTACTCACGGGACTACAGAACACTCCTGAAAGAAATTGAAGAAGACAAAAAGATGGAAAAACTTTCCATCCTCATGGATCAAAAGAAAAAACATTGTTAAAATGTCTACTGCACAGGACAATATATTTCTGAGATTTTTAAGATTTTATCCATTTATACTCTATCAGTGGCTAAGAAGAGCATCTAAGTTTTGGGGTCTTGCTTTCCCTGTTCTACCTACTTTTTTTCTCCTTGAACTTGTATATGAAGTAAGTCCAAAGTGCATTTTTATGTCAGGTTCTATTAATGTAGCTACTGGTGTTTGAGATTTGAGAACAGTTTGAGGAGAAAATAAAAACATAACTAGTAAGACAGTATTTAGAAAAAAAATAGATCTATGAATATCAGTTCACAGAATATTTTGCCATCTCTGTTTTGTGTTGGATTGTGTTTTTCTCCTCATCTCCCACCCCCAAGAGAAAATATATGTAGAAGTCCTAACCCCCAGTATCTGTGAATGGGATCTCATTTAGAAATAAGGTCTTTGCATATATAAGTTGAGGATCTCAAGATGGCATCATCCTTGATTTAGAGGGGATATTAGTCCAATGCCTGGTGCTCTCATAAGAAAAAAGACACAGTAACAAACACACAGTAACATCGATACATGAAGGACATGCAGAGATGGAGATAGTTATTAGAGTTATGCTTCTATCAGCCAAGGAATGCTTGGAACCATAAGAAGCTAGAAAAGGTTATACTGATTCTATGGTCTCTCTCATATCCATTTATCCATTGGTATTCAAAAAGAACGAGGAAAAGTAGGAGCAGGTACAGAAAAAGGATAAAGGAGAACTATAGGAGGAGGAGTAAGGGAAGAAAGGAAGAAGAAAAGGAATCAGCAATGTATAAAAAAGGGAATGAAAAGGAGCTCATAGATAGTTTTAAGACATTGCTTAACTACGGAGTCAAGATTTTTGACCTGAGTTGTTAAGTCCAGGTGATAGGAATTATTTCTTCTCTATTTATAAAATTAAAGCTTTCTAAAGCACATGTTGACCAGAACACATTTTCACTTTACCGTCTCAATATTGTTTCACTAGAATGAGCAGAAAAGACCACTCTCTTCAAATTAACAGGTATGAGATTGTACCTGTGGTACAATTGTCTTAGATAACAGGATCATGGTTTTATAGTGGAGGAAAACTCTAGTATCAACTACCTAGAATCTAGTATCACATCATTTGCTATCACTTAAACCAAAGGGCCTATTATTCTGCTCCTAGACTCTACTAGAAGCAGAGTTATTCTTTCTTCTCTTCTTCTCCTTAGAATTAGCTTCATTATTAAGGTAACTCTAGACCTGCAAAGCAGTAGCTAAGAGTAGACTCCCCAGCCCCAACTCTGAAAATCCTGAATTGAATTTAAGCATATTTTCCTATATTAAAAACTAACAATCCATCCTGGGATTGGTTCAGGAGCCAGTTAGTTCCTATTAATGAATTTTCATTCTAAGAGAAAATTCCCTTAAAAACTCCCCTGGTATAGCTTTTTTTGGAGTTGCCCCAAGGAAGGAAATTACCTAGAATGATATTGTTTTTGCACAAGGGAAATGTTTAAATGTAACTGTTGATTCTACTCCCAATTAACAGAGATCAAAGTTATAAAAAAAAAAAACAAAAACAAAAACAAAAACAAAAACAAAAACACAAAACTGTTCTGGGGCTTCCAGGTGGTTCAGTGGGTTAAACAGCTGCCTTCAGCTCGGGTCATGATTCCAGGGTCTTGGGATCGAGCCCTACATCAGGCTCCCTGCTCAGCAGAGAGCCTGCTTCTCTCTCTCCCTCTCTCCCCGACACTCTGCTTACTTGTACTCTCTCTCTAACTCTCTGTCAAATGAATAAGATATTAAAAAAAAACAACTGTTGTAAGAGTCTTAATATAACAGTCCACTTTTCTTTTCTTTTTTTTTTTTAAAGATTTTATTTATTTATTTGACAGACTGAGATCCAAGTAGGCAGAGAGGCAGGCAGAGAGAGAGGAGGAAGCAGGCTCCCCACTGAGCAGAGAACCCGATGCAGGGCTCGATCCCAGGACCCTGAGATCACGACCCGAGCTGAAGGCAGAGGCATTAACCCACTGAGCCACTCAGGCGCCCCATAGTCCACTTTTCTATACTGGATGCTATAAATACTACCATATTCTGAGAGTCTATTCCAATGTTCTCCATCCTCAGTCTCAACCCTCTACATTTCCTCTAAGTATACATGATTCTTTCAGTTGTACTCCAAAGGCTCCTTTCCTCCAACAATCAGCCTACAGAGAATAGCATGTGTCCCAACATGGAAAGAAAAATAAGTGTGTGAATATAGCACAGAATAGATTCAAATACATGTTCAGAGGAAGACAAGAAAAATAATCCTCATGGACATTCACTCGAGCACCAAACTGTCCTTGCTGCTTTCTAAGAAGACTCTCTAACTACCAGGTGCTAACTCTGAGAATCTTACACTGAAGGTAGGCTAGCAAAGCTTCTAGCACTCTCCCAATCCAACCAGTCTCAAGAAGAGAATTTATTCACCTGAATAATGGTTCAGTTCACTAATGAGCACCCAAAACATGTTGTGATGACTTGGGTGAAACTAAAAAAGGTGGATAGATAACATCAACATCCATTTGCTCTCTGATATTGGAGAGGTGAAATGGATGTTCCATTATGCTTTCTGAATTTCTGCTTCATGCTATTCTTTATGGTTCATCTTTAAATCATTTTCAGAAAATAAATAAATAATTAAATAATTAAATAAATAACTTAAGGAAATACACACACACAGAAAGAACTCCTCCTCCATGAGTTTTATATGAAATATTAAAGTTTTTTATAATACTATCACTTTTCCTTGCTACTACTGACATTTTACCTCTTTATTTCTCTTCCATCAATGCTTTGAAGTTATATATTGAAAAATCACCTAATGTTTCCTAAGGCATACAGTGAACTAATCATTTTTATTTTTTTGTGTATGGAGAAGATGAAGAGAATTCAAGTGTCAATTGGGTAAACCAATATGTTTTCAAATTTGAGAGTCTCTTTAATCCTGACAATAACATGAACTTTTTCATGTGCTGCCAACAATGTAATCCTTTGCATCTTTAATCACCTTTATTTACATTTCATTATTAGCATTCTTTGGTTTTGCAATGTCATAATAATTTATAGAACTGTACGTTTGGAAGATGTGCAGGGCATTTATTTCTCCTCTATCTGATGAGGAAAAGGAGGAAGGACCACCCAGATAATTATTTGTTCAGTCATAACAGGATGGAAATTAACCAGACCAAAGTGATGAACATCAGCACTACATAGATTCTGTAATTCAATAATTCTAATGTGGATTTATCTTTTACCAAAAATAGCAATTATCTTTTTTATATTGTAAGCATGGGGGCGCCTAAGCGGCACAGTCAGTTAAGCGTCCGACTTTTGGTTTCAGCTTAGGTCATGATCTCAGGGCCCTGAGATTGCTCTATGTGGAGATCCATGCTGGGCATAGAACCTGCTTAAGATTCTCTTTCTCTCTCCCTTTTCCTCCCCCTTACCCTTCTTGTGTTCTCTTGTTCTCTCTCTCTTAAAAAAAGGAAACGAAGAAAAAGGATATAAACATAAATAGCCTTCACTTTATAGTGAAATACAATGACACCACGGAATTGTAGAGAGGCTGAAGATGTTCTCTGTGTTCTATCTTCATCAACATGAGAGGGTCCTTGCCTTAATATTCAGGAGGAAGGGCAAGAGTTAGTCAAATTTCTTCCCCCCGCTTCCTAGATTTACAGCTACAGCTACAAGTTGTAGCTTCCCCTCTCTCCCTTTAGGATATAAGTAGTTAAGTCTCTGTTTGAAATATAGTACAGACAAGAAATAGAAAACTTTAAAATAAGAAATGTAGAAGAGAATAGTGATGGTGAAAAAGAAAAACTGTATCTTTTCTGCGAATCTTGGTTACCCTATTAAGATGCTTATTGATTACACTGAAAGACTTCTCAGCATGAACAGATTTGAAAAGAGCAATAATAAATGTGCAGGTCACCCCATCTATCAGTATTTGACATCTGTATAAGAAACCATTCATTGATATTTGACAGTTATTTATAACTTTCAAGTGAAGCACTGTTGTTTATTTGGATTTTGATTTATAATTTGAAATAATCTTCCCAGGAGAATATTAAATATTGTGCTTGACACATTAGATGAAGTTAGTCATCATCTATTACTAAAATATACCAGTATGAAATATTAGGAGCTTTTCTATCAACCTGAAATATTTCTAACAGTGAATTTTAAATAGATCATTAATGTTCACACTTCTGGTGCATGATGAAAGCTTCAGTAGATGATTGTAGGGCCTTTTCAATGTTCAGAGCTGTTGAGTTTTACAGACCATAGAATCATATAGCTGGAGGAATCCTAGCTACTATTTAGGTTTAGAAGGCTGAAAGTTCAAAGAGGTTAATTGATTGTTAATAACCTACAATGCTAAATGCATATTAGGTAGGATCTCTCTTTATTTACGAAAACTAAACAACAATTGAATATATCCAAGAAATATGCAGAAAACATTTCTAGCCTTGTGAATGGTATCTTGTCTGATACTTCCTAACGAATCAGTGCTCTTGATATTGAAGTTATTAAATTATGTTCCATCAGAAGGCCAGAACATGGTGCAACTGGATGGTTGAGACCCTTTTAAATAGAATTCCTAGAACAGTTTAGTACTATTTGAACAACTAATTTTCTGTTCTGTCAATAGTGAAAGGTTAGTGAAATGTTCTAATAAAATAGTGGGACTTTGATAAATATTCTTCATCCAGTTTAACAAAGTTTCATACAAAAAGTAAGCATATTAATATATTCTATTATGCTGATTGAAACTGTGTAAATGGAAAAAGCTCAAACTACACAATTGGGAGTCCATTTGCCTTCCAGTAATTTATTTTCACTTCCTGGCTGCCAAATTAATAGTTACTAAAATATGCCTGGAAACAAGGCCTGATTATTACATTTCCCCATTTCCAGACTATGCAAACTAATAAATGATAATTAACATTGGGGACACTTTAAACAGTATCCATCTACCACTATTTCTATAAAATATGCATGCAGCTACAAATTTATGCCCATGAACACCTAGTCAAATACTTTTTTTTTTTCAGATAAACACATTATTTCAATAGTAAATACTTATAAGACAGGAGGATTCTGAGTTTTAACCTATATAAACATACTTTCTTCTTTTATTCACATTTGTTTAATTTGATAGGCATTCTATTTTCAATGCAACATATAATTTCACATTTACTTATCCATAATATCATTTAGTTGAACAGAAGTTACATTTTATAATTGTTTTGTCACTAACTTAAGGAGGTGATGCATACTCCTAAACTGAATAAATTGTTATATTTTCACTTTTAAAAGATAAGGGATATTCAGGGTGCCTGAGTGGTTTAGCAGGTTTAGTGCCCAACTCTCGGTTTTGGCTCAAGGCATGATCTCATGGTCTTGGAACTGAGCACCATGTTGTGCCCCAGGCTCAGTGGGGAGTCTGCTTGGGATTCTCTCTCTCTCCTGTCCCTCTATCCTACCCTAACTTGCATGTGTTCTCTCTCTCTCTCTCCCTTCGTCACTCTCTCTTTCTCTCTCAAATAAATAAATAAATCTGAAAAAAAAAGATAAGGCATGTTCATTTGAAATACCTATTAGAGAATAAGCTTCAATGTTAGTAAATGCCTCCTTAACAATGCTAGCTACATTTCACTAATTACTGCAGATAATACAAACAGACTTAACCATACTGGTTCCAACAAGGCTAAGAACTCAAATTAATTAAGACAACTCTATTATTAAAAACCTACCTTGAAGAATATGAAAACATGATTTTCAACCTCAGATGGGTATTAAAAAGGTCAATTCAGCATGTGTATTTGTTATCTCTAGTTCAGTATGATATATTTAATAGACAACCTATGATTTGATAAAGGTCACTGGAGTCAGAAATGCCAAATCTCATTAGTCTTACTCAGCTGATATTAAAGTTACCTATCTATATGCTTAATGAAAGGTTGCTTAATTTAATCATTAAATGATTATTTTCAGATTGCACATTTCTTGAAACATGTTTTGTTCCAGGAAATGCACTTTTAAAATACAGTTTCATTGTATGTTAATTTAAAGTTAAAAAGATTTCTGTTCTTCCACTTAGTGTCTAATCCGAATTGCTTTAATCCATATATTTGACTGTAACTAGAAGGTTAAATTTAGGCCAAAGAAATGTATGTACAGACCACAAAATTTCTCAAATTTTTATAAGGAATTAGCTATTTAATTCATTTTTTTTTAAACAGAAAGCTGAACACTTGTGCATATGGTCATACTGTAGTGTAATTGTAGGGTAATTGAAACCAGCTGTTACACTTTGTAGTTTCTGGAAGCCTGTGTATTGCCTTCTAGCTACAGTGACTTTGTGCAGGCCTTAATAAAAGAAATTAAAGAATGTACAAGCTTGAATGACTTTCACATTCTTCTTTAGAAGAGCTTTAATTCAGACCAGGCAGAAGAGGCATAGCATTTCTATTGCCACTTGTCCATAGCGCACATGCAGATGAAATAATGATTTTTATTGCTATGATTTAGTGATTTGTAAACTTCAGCCACTCTTCTTGCTTTATTTAAATATATCTATTTATCACAAAGCAACTTGTCAGGTTATATTCAAGGATTTTTAAAGATACACTGACACACACTGACGCACACACACACACACACACATGCTCACTCACTCCAACACTATCTAGCATCTTATTCTTCTTATTCCTATTTAACATACTACCTGGCATAATATACAATCAAATAAAGTAACTTATATTTAGCCAGGTAAAATTTTTGCTTAAGGGAGGTATGATGGAATTATTCCAAATTCATCATCTTTCAAAATCTTAGGCTTATGGCAGTATTTAGTTGTGGTGAAAAAAAAAAAAAAAAAAAATATATATATATATATATATATATATATATGTGATAGTTCAGGGGAGGATTTGGGAAAGATGGTAGCAGAATTCTTTTTAATCTCACTGGCCAACCACCATGGTATCCAGAATAATAATGGCTCTTTCAATCAAAGATATCCAAATCCCCAGAACCTGTGAAAATGTTGCCTTATATGGCACAAGGGATTTTGTGTATGTGATTAAATTAAGAGTGCTAAAATGGGAGATTATCCCAGATTATCCAGTGGGTCCAATGTAATCACAAACATAGATAGGTGTGTCAGAGCTAGAGATATGAAACATGAAGATGCTAAGTGCTGGCTTTGAAAATGAAGAAAGGACCAGGTCTCAAGGAGTGCAGGCAGCCTCTGGCAGTTGGAAAAGGAAAGGAAATTGAACCCTAGAGCCTCACAGGGGACAGAGCCTTGCTGGTACCTCCTTTTTAGTCCAGGGAAACTGATTTTGGACTTCTGACCCCCTCAAAATTGAAGCTAATAAATTTATGCTGTTTGAACCCACCATGTTTGCTGTAATTTGTTACAGCAACAATAGGAAACTAATAAAATGTTATAAAGGAGAAAAAACTACTAAAGAGCAAAATCTAAATCACATAGGAAACATTAACAACAAAATTAGGTGGCAAGAAATTCCCATGATCACTAAAACCTTAGATGAGTGAAAACCTACATAGTGTCAGAATCTCTATGAAAAGAAAAGAAGGAAAAGAAGGAAATGATGTGGTAGCATCCCATACACCAGAAAACAGGAGAACATCAGCTTAGTAGACAACTAGCAGGGCTGAAATGAGCATGAGTAAGGGCGTCCCTTTAGCAACAGGTGAGTGCAATTGGCTAATGGTGAAAAGGACCTATGAACCATAAATATGGACCTATCAGGACTTCCTTCTAAGTAAGAGAGATTCTGTGAGTGAAATCAAATGGAACAAGGCAGGAGTATCAGAAATGAAATAAAAAGATTTTGCCAATGTGTTGGGAGGGAGCAGAACCAAGATATTACAGAAAAAAAGCTACCATATATATGTATTTTTTAAGATTTTATTTATTTGACAGAGATCACAAGTAGGCAGAGAGGCAGGTAGAGAGAGAGAAGAAGAGAAGCAGGCTCCCCGCTGAGCGGTGAGCCTGATGTGGGGCTCGATCCCAGGACCCTAAGATCATGACCTGAGCCAAAGGCAGAGGCTTTAATCCACTGAGCCACCCAGGTGCCCCTATATTTTTCAATCACTACCAAAAAAGGTAGTGGGGAGTAGAAAGAAAAAAAAAAAAGAAGCTCTCTGAGGTAGAATTCTATCTAATTTTAAAAGTCCAGGAAATAAACTTCACATAAAAATGAATAACAAAAAATTATTGAATCTTATTCCATACAAAATCACAATAAGAAAAAAGATAATAGTAAGTTCTCTAAAGGCAATGAAAGAATACTTTCAAGATGGACTCTGAAAAACAGATCATAATATAAAAAAATCAAAAGATATTATGAGTGTGATAATAAAAGTTGTCCACATAAGGACAGGAGTCCCTGAGTATAATACTAAAACAAGAGAAGAGGCAATTGCTAAAATCATAAGTCAAGTAACTTTCCAGAAATAAAAATTTTTCTGAAATAAAAGATTTGAATTTACATGTTGACAGAGCATGCTGAGTGCCAACAATAAGATCTAATGAAATTGTTGGTCTTTCAGAAAAAGAAAAAAAGAAAATATCCTTTGGACCTCAAGAAACTCCCCAATTTTCCATCAAACTCTTTTAACGTAACGTTTTATGCCATAAGAAAGTGAGGACCATATTAAAGAAAACCAAGGAAAGAAGGGGTGAGCCAAAAATTTTATATCCAGCAAACCTATCTCATCTGAAGGACACAGAACTACTAATAGACAAGATGGGAAATTTAGTCGCTTATACACTTCCTCAGAAGTTGACTAGAAAATATATTTTAGATCACTAAAATGACTGGAGAAGCATCAACACAGGAACTGGTACTGAGCTGTAGAATGAAAAGCAAATGAAGCTTAAGAAGGAGTGCGTGTAGTATGCAGTGGTTATGTACTCTGATAATGTAGAGATAAATCATATTAGTGATACTATTACTATTATCATTCTGCTACTTCTGTAATATGTAATATGGGGATTAAACAAGCAAGCATTTATGCATATCTTTGAGAACAAGCATTCTTGATAAGGAAGGAAAGACATACAAAGGTCATTGGGAAGCGGCAAAATAAAGCCTCCTTAGTTTTGATTTTGAATTGGAAATATCAGTACAATCTCACAGAGTATTTAGTCTTTGCATATATACTTATATATATTTCTTTGCATATACATATTATATTATTATGTTTTATGTTATATTAAAATATATATGTGCATATACATATATATTTTTTTTTCCATGCTTGGTTCACTAAAAGACCTAGAAACAATGACCAATGATCAGTGTGATAACAATAAATATCTCTAGCATCCAGTTCAAAAGTCTAGAAGTGGCATTTCTCACAAAAATAAAGGTTTCCTTAAAAAATGGCTACTTCCAGTTCTGAGCCAGGACATGTTTGCTATGAGCCACATCTTAGCAAAGCTTACTAGTGCTATGCCAAAAGGACTCCGGGCTCAATCTCAAGAGGCTTCACTGACTGAAAATGAGACAATCTGAGCTTCTATGATGATAACTATTATAAAGGACTTAAGCCCACCAAATGTGTTTAAATCCATGTTTTCATAATTTTAGTTAAAGAATAGCTGGTCAACTTTAGAGGACGAAAGGAACTGATTCATGAAGTGAAAGAGTCAAATATTCATACTGCTTTTCCCATATGAACTATGTCCCTGGACTACCAAATAAATGATGCTGGCTTTAGGGTTTACCAAATAAATGTGTGTCTTTATAACAGCACCAGAGTAACAAACAGAAAAGGGAAGTGAAGGAATGAAAATACCATTATTTTGCAAAATTTCATAAAATAATAGATATGGGCATTAACATCAATGGGCAGTAACACCACAAAAATAGAGATAACTAGAATATATGTTTTCTATAGACTTTGCCAAACATCATGTAGGATCTTGCCAAAAGGATCCAAATTTCTGGACCTAGCAGTCATTTTGCAGAAAGCACAGAGAAAAAGGATCATGTTGAACTAGACCATGATCATGCAATCAACAAAATCCAGCTTCTTCAACATATAAACTATGACAAAAGGGAATGTTAGAGGTATTACCTAAAATATAACTTTACATATTTATAACCTGAGTGGCATTATTAAATTTAACTAATAAAAAATTAATTCCTGCTACATATCTGAGGCTAGCTTATTTTTAAGTTACTCTTTAATGTTCACAACAATCCTATGAGTTACCATGTTGGGGTTTTTTTTTTAACCAGTTAACAGAGAAGAAAAGATTTATAAAGTTAAATAATTTGTTTAAAGTAAAAAGCTTACAACTTTTAATTCTGAGATTCCAATCTATACAATTGGAAAAAAAGCCTACAATTTGAATTCTATGCTACATTTAGTGCTCTATTATATATTATATAATTACAATGAATTCATGTCTTTAAGAAATCAGAAACAGTGGACAGATTTGGAAATTTAAACAAAATACTACAATACAATCATTAAAATCTTTTTACACTCAAAGAAAAGTGACCTGTATTTCATAAATGTGTTACAGTTAAGAAGTTGAATCATTTTGTAAAAGCAAAATAATACTTTGCCAGTGAGATCATTTGATTTACAGATGAGATGAGTTTGTAAAACCTCAAGAACTAGAAATTTATTAGATGGTTGGGTATAGCTGGAAGTAAGAGAGGTCCAGGCAATCCACAGAGCATGTGTAAAGGCACAGAAGTATGGTATGATCTCAAAACATATTCATTTGGAGGAATAAGAATAAAGGTTGTTTCAGCAAGGGAGATGTAGTATATAAGAATGAAGTCTGATTATATAGAGTCTTGTAGTCCAGGAAGGCTGTTGATGTTTTAAACCAGAAGATGACTTACTCAGAATTGTAATGTAGTAAGTTAACTCGGGATACTATCTATAAGAAAGGAGTTCTTAATTGGCTGTGTGAATACTAAGAGCTCCTTAGACAGACCTTGACGGTTCTGGAAACTTGTAAAATTATATGTGAAATTTTGAATTGTATGTTTGTGCATCTCTTTTGGAAGGTGTTCTATAGCTTTCAACTGATTATCAAAGCATTCCATAAAGAATCCTGATATTAGAAGTTATGGATGCCACTTGGGAAATGTTATTAGATTCCTAGGGCTGCTGTAATAAAGTAACAAGAACAGAGTGGCTTAAAAGCACAGAATTGTATTCTTCTACATTCCTGGAGGCTAAGAGTCTGAAAGCAAGGTGTCAGGAGGACCATCCACCCTCTGAAAACCCTAGGGGAAAAGCTCTCCTTTCCTCTTCCAGCTTAAGGTGGCCCCAAACATTCCTTTGCTTATATATATAAAACTCTGAACTCTGCCTGTCTTACAGGGGACCTTCAGTGTGTCTCTGTGTCCTCTTCTCTTCTTCTTTTTTTTTTTTTTAATATTTTTTATTTATTTCACACACAGAGAGACATCAAAAGTAGTCAGAGAGGCAGACAGAGAGAGAGGTGGAAGCAGGCTCCCAGCTGAGAGAAAGCTGGATGTGGAACTCGATCCCCAGGACCCTGGGATCAATCCCAGGACCCTGGGATCATGACCTGAGCCAAAGGCAGAGGCTTTAACCCACTGAGCCACCCAGGCGTCCCTCCTCTTCTCTTCTTCACAAAGATACCAGTCCTTGAATTTAGGGCTTACCCTAAATCCAGGATGAGTTCATCTTGAGATCCTTAACCAATAACATCTGCAGATCCTATATCTGAATAAAATCATATTCTAACGTCCAGGTGGAAGTGAATTTTGGTTGCTGATATTCAGCTACAAAAAAAAAAAAAAAAAAAAAAAAGATTGTTTTAGTCCAAGAGAGCTATCATGCTGTAAAGGGAGTAGGAAACAAAAGGGCTAGTGTTTAGAATATAAAATTTTTGAGTATTATTGGATTTAATGATCAAGGGGAAGAAAAAATAAAAGATGAATCCCAGATCTCTAACTTAGTAGATGAAGAAATTATTATGTAATTAGCTGAGATAAGAAACAAGGATATAGGGTTTTGAGTGGGTATTTCTGGTGAGTTTGGTTTGTGATTTAGATATGCTCTCTAGAGAGAGATGTCTCAGAAGCTTTGAGAAATAAACCTTAAACTCAGCCTGAGTTGAAAGAAAAGTTTTGATAGCAAGACAAAATTGAAGAGGAGGGAATTCAGAAGGTGAAATTCTTACATGTGAAAATCTTTAAAAATAAAGCACCTCTGGATAATTTGTTTCACTTATGATTTCAGGAGAAAATCCATACTGCAGGGGAATCAAAATTCGGTGGGAAGAGAGGAAGGCATGACAGAAAATGTTGACAGATTTCCAGAAAAGTCTGGAAAGAAAATGTTTACAGACTTTCCAGAAAAGTCTGGAAAGTGAGCAGTAGAGACATGCAGAGGAGACTACAAGATGAAATTTGTTGAAGTAGAAGAAATACCATTATGTTCTAAAAGGAATAATCAGTGAAAAGGAAAGCAATGGAGAAAAAAATAGGGAGACATTTGATGGGCAAGTTATAAGATAATAGAAAGGAATGAAATCCATAGCACATAACCACATTAAATCTGTTCATAAACTATGAACAGAGAAAGCACTAAGTTGATTTTATGAAAAAACACCAAACACTAACTTGGTGACAGAGGCAGGAAATGGAATGAGGTCACCGTCAGTGTGGGAAGAAGTTGAGGATGTTGCTTGCTGAGGTGAGGTTGCTAATAATGGCTTGAAGAGTGTGGGGTTGGTTTAGAAGAGTCTGCAAAGTGAAGAACACCAGCAGAAAACAGGGGGTTGCTGCTGAGCCTCTCACTACACTTATTGATAACATAGTCAGGGAGAAATCTCCCAGAAGGATAAGCTTTCTTACCAGGTCCTGGAGTGGTGCTCAAAGATTCTTTGGGGTTATTTATCTCTGAGTTGGTAGGTGATGTTGACTTCAGTGCTTGTCTACAAGTACTGAAGAAAAGTCAGTTTTGTAGTTCATTATTTTCTAAAAGGCTGTTGGAAATTTATTCAGGATATCAGCTTTCACAGAGCCTACAGATTGTATTTATGGCCCACTGACATCAAGCAATTTATGAAGCTAAATAGATCAGTCTTGGAAACAGGGTCGTAATATCTCCCATAGCTATCACCTAAATAAAGTGAAATGTATTAAAGAACTCATTATAAAGAAACTTATCATACATCAGGGCCTGGAAATGAACTCCCAAAACTTGCCAACTACTTTTGAAATTCAAACAATTTCTTAGAGAGCACTTGGTCTTAAATTTACTATGTACCAAAAAGAGAAAGTAGAATCTAATTCATCATCCCACTTTCCAGAGTAAACCACTCGATCAAACAGTGGTTGGTGATTAAGAGAACGGGCACTGGAGCCAGAAGCCTAAGTTTGACTTTGCCCCCTATTACTTCTGTAACCTTAAAGTTACTTACCCTTTCTGTGTCTCAGTTGTGCCATACATAAAATGAAGATGAGAATAGAAACTACTTCATGTCTTGTTATGAAAATGAAATGAATTTGTATCTATAAACTCAAAGCTAACACCTAGAAAATAGCATTAACCTTTAAACCATCCCAGCTCCTTCAAAGACAAAGAAATTTCTTAGGATAAAAATAAGTTTATAGGGACACCTGGATAGCTCAGTTAAGCATCTGCCTTCGGCTCAAGTCATGATCTTGAAGTCCTGTGATCAAGTCCTGCTTGGGGCTCCCTGCTCAGCATTGTCTGCTTTTCCCTCTACTCTGTTCCCTGCTTGTGCACTCTCTCTCTGACTCATAAATAAATAAGTAAGTAAATAAATTGTTCACACATATGCACATGTATATATACACTTGCACACACACATACACACATTCACACATACTCTTGTTTTTTATTTTTGGGTAGTTAGGGAAGAACAATATTTCTTTAAGGTCATTAAGATGCAATTTAACCCTATTACAAAATAAGACAAATAGATTTCCAAATTATTTTTGGTAAATATATAAATGAGTCTCTGGACATTTATAAGAAATGCATTCTTACATCTTATGTCTTTTCTTCCTCCCAAAGGCATTTAACAAATAATTGATTATTAGTAAATATAATAGTTTAGGTTCACAGCTTGTGCTGCTTAAAATCTTTTAATTCCTTCTAAATTGGTTACATACATTATTTAATATATAAAATAATTTCAGATGAATATTATATATTATAAAACATCATAAGCCTTTTAAAGTCACTTATGAAACTGTGAATTTTGCATTTAAATATGCCCAGAATCTACTCTTTCTGTATAAATTATACTTGTATGTGTGCACAGAATTGCACAGAATTGCACAGAATATATATATATGTATATACATACATATACAGTATGTATATACAGTATGTATATGTATATACATACATATACAGTATACATATACATACTTATATATGTATAAGTACATATACATATATATGTACTTATATATGTGTAGTAAAAGCCTGTGTGCAATCTGAACAAGTCTCCAAGATTTTCATTGGCTTCATGACATTTTGCTTTGTTCAAATTGGGCATCTTTCACTTTACAGCTGATTTGTAGGATTTTCACACTGTATTTTAAGCAGTGTACAATAGCCTGCTGTCAGTGAGGTTAGATCCACAAATACGTTGAGAGCATTGGGAGGATTAATTTTAATCAAAAGGTAATTAATGAATATGTTTGTCGTATGGGCATTTATGCCTCATTTGTAGTCTCATAACTTTGGGGACCAAAATATAAACTCTTGCTATTTAAATCCATGTCAGGGTTGCTATGACTCCCCGAACTAAAAGCTGACCTTAAGAAGTACAACACTGCACAGAAGTATGTTCCCATTTAAGATAAAGAAGAGCACAACATATATCATTAATGCCTGATTTTAAAGGAACCCTACTTTTACTGAAACCCTCACTTGGTTTAATGGTTTATAATCTCATACTCTGCTCTTCATTTGGTTTGGCTGTTTTTCTTACTTTCAAACGTAAGAGATACTCTAAAAAATTCTCTGGAGTTCCTAACAAGAGATACTCCATGATACCCTAGCATGGACTGCTGCCTCATTCTCTCTTGTCTGCCTAGACACATTCTGCATATAGAGTAGAACTCAAATTCCCCATCATTCATTAGTGTCCATATTAATCTCTCCCTCTCCTGATTTCGGCAACACTCTATGTAGAGTAGTTTGAAAATATTTTTCAAATATTCATATCCTAACATGTGCTCTTATTTGGAAATGCCATGTATATATGATTTATTTCCCCAGTTCAACTGTAAGCACTTTGGCATGCTTCATGTTTCTCTTGGATGGGCTACAGAGCTCCCTTCAGTAATTTGCATATAGCGTGAAACAATAAACACTCGGGAAACCAAAATTAATACAACTTATGCATATGAATAATATGGCACTCGTGTCTCACTTTTCTTGTCTTCTATATTATCTAAAATAACTGAGAGACCATTGTACATTTCCCAGAAATAAGTGCATGGTGACTTTTATCTAAGTGATAGCCCCATAGAAAATCTGTCAAAACATTCAGCTGGCTTTAAAGAAATGTGGCAGAGCATAGGAAAAGCAAATTATTAACTTCAAAAACATGGTAAAATTCCCTTTAGTGATACATAGATGGTATGTATTTATGAGGAAAGGTATGCATTTATAGGAAAAGGCAGCTGTCATGTTGAAGAATAAACATGAAATTTAAAGTCTGATTGTAGTTTTATTCCTGGACCTGTTTTAATAGCTGTGTGATTTCAGACAAGTTTCTTTTCTTTTCTTTTCTTTTTTTTTTAAATGTTCTGCACTTCATTTCTTACGTAAGATAATGGAAATTGTTTCATAGAGTTTTGTTCTAAATAAAAATGTGAAAATAACAAAAGTGCTTTTAACTGTGTGAAGTTAAGACTTTTAGAATTACTTTGATATCTGTTATTTCAAGATAATTCATATTCTAGTTATTAAAAATTTAGTCACTGTCTTACCTAAATAACATAGAACCACATACAAATATTATTCACCAATAAAAATACATAAAGAATTGATAATAAAAGTAAATAAAAGTCATCTTGTGTTTCTAGAATATTTTCCTTTTTTAAATTTTTTAAAGATTTTATTTATTTATTTGGCACAGAGAAAGAGAGAGTGAGCGCACAAGTAGGCAGAGTAACAAGTAGAGGGAGAGAAAGTAGCAGACTCCCCACTGAACACAGAGCCCAGTGCAGGACTCCATCCCAGGACTCTGGGTTCGTGGCCTGAGCCAAAGGCAGACGCTCAACAGACTGAGCCACCAAGATGCCCCTAGACTATATTCTTTGTGACTATCTGTAATTCAGCTAGGATTTACTGAGTGCTTACTGACTACACGACACATGGTTATCTATAAAGAACAGGAAGACCTCAAGAAATGAAATACCAAGTCATCCTCATATGCTATCTTGCATTTTTATTAATACTTTTAAAATCAGCACCTGAAATGAAAATGAAGACACTGCAAAACATTTATTATATTCCTCATCCATCTCTCCAAGTCCAAGAACCATCAAAAGAAATGAAAAGTTTGATAAATTCTTAAGGAAATCAGATCCTAACCTATTTTCTGTTTTCCATTCATTTATGCATTCATATATTCATCCAGTAAATATTTACTGAATATTTATTTTTTGCCAGACATGATGATAAATTCTAGGTATATAGTTGTAAATTACACACACATGGACTCTCCCTTTATGAAGTTTATAGTGTATGTGTGTGTGTGAACAAAATATATATAGGTAAATAATTTAAATTTATATAAATTCAATTTGTGATAAATGAAAAAGGAAATAAAAACAGTTCAGCTTTTGAGATCAGCAACATAGAACCTACTTTAAAAAGAGGGGGAAAAAGTTTTCTCCAGTTAATTGATCTCTCTGTTCAGTGTTGAAGGATCAGAAGTCAGTATTAGGAAGAGCAGAGGAAGACCTTTCACAAAGCGCCTAAGGAAGGGAATGTCTTGGTTTATTTGAAGGTATGTCAAGAAGCTTGTGTGGTTGGAGCAGTGAGAGAGACAGAGATGGGAGTAAGAGATGACAGTGGAGAGGTAGTCAGGATTGGGATCAAGGAAGAGCTCCTTAGCTATGATAAGGAGTTTGTGTTTTAAGCAACATGCAAAAGATAGTGAAGATCTTGGAGGGTAAATAAACTGATTTATGCCCTTAAAAAATTGTACCTTATTTTAAATTGGAGAAGAGGAAATAGGGGAAGCAGAATAATAATAAGAAACCTACTATAGAAGACTGTGTTGCCTAGGTGACAGGTGATAGTGGCTTAGACTGGTACGGTAGCAAAAAGTAATAGCATCTGTCTTTGGCACATTTTATATTTAAAGTGGAACTGGCAGTAGAAGAAATTGAACTGGGGGTTCACTTAAAATTCTTGACTTATTTTGGGGAAAGGAGGGCACAGATTTTTATTAGCTTCACTTCTACTGGTACAAATATATTCATAGAAATCATATCTCTGGTCTGCCTGGTTCTAAAATACTTTATCTTGGAACATTCTATTACTTAAAGGAGTTATGGTCTACAGATTGTCAAACATTATTTTTTACACATATATTTAGCACTTTTTATATGCCAAATACAGTGATGGGTATTTTCTGTGTATATTTTCATCTAATTTCCATAATAACAATACTACCTCCATTTTTTGAACTAAAGAAAGAAAACAAAAACAAAAACAAAAAACTTCTCCAAGTTCATACCACTCACTACATCCACTCTAAATCTAAATTTGCCTCTACCTAACTTTGACCTCATGCTTTTTGTCCTAATTTAGCAGTTACTTTTCCCACTCCTTCCTCCATTTTCCTTCCTTCCTTCCTTCTTTCTATCCTTCCTTCCTTCCTCCTCTTCCTTCCTCCCTTTCTTTCTCTCTCTCCTTTCTTTCTTCTTTCTAAAGAAACTATTAACTTATTCACATTTCTATTTTTTGACATTGATTTATTTGTATTATTTATATGATTTATTTTCTGTATTCTACAAATAATTTCTTAATTTCTTCTTACCATTCTGAAACTATAAAACACAGAAAGAAGGTATTCACTGATAATTCATCCTGAAATAATTCTTTTTTGTTGTTGTTCAGTTTTTTTTTAATTTTTTATTTTTTATAAACATATATTTTTATCCCCAGGGGTACAGGTCTGTGAATCACCAGGTTTACACATTTCACAGCACTCACCAAAGCACATACCCTCCCCAATGTCCATAATCCCACCCTCTTCTCCCAAACCCCCTCCCCCCAGCAACCCTCAGTTTGTTTTGTGAGATTAAGAGTCACTTATGGTTTGTCTCCTTCCCAATCCCATCTTGTTTCATTGATTTTTCTCCTACCCACTTAAGCCCCATGTTACATCACCACTTCCTCATATCAGGGAGATCATATGATAGTTGTCTTTCTCCGCTTGACTTATTTCGTTAAGCATGAAGAAATGAACATTATTTACTGTTTAGTGTAGGAAAGAAGTTTGGTGACCTACTATTGATTCAATATAAAAAGGAAGGTTATGTCATATTCTGGAGCTAAAAAAAAGTTATTAAAGGTTGCAAGCAAGGATTCTGTTAAATACTTATAGAAATGGATAGATGAGTAAGTAGGTAAGAAAATTAGAACATTTGGGAGTCTATATTAAGGGTCAGCAAACTACAACCTGTAGGCAAAATCCAGCTCACTGCCTCATTTTTGTGAGTAGAGTTTTACTGGAACACAACCATACTCATTCATGGTACAATGGCAGAACTGGATAGCTATAATAGAGACCATGAGGCTCTAGGGTTTAAAAAAATTTCTACCTGCCCCTTTACCAAAAAAGTTAGCTCACTTGTATGGACTAAACTGCCCCCTATCCCCCAACCCCCACCAATTAATGTGTTAAAGACCTAATTTCCAATGTGGTTATAATTGGAGATAGGCTTCTAAGGAGGTAATTAAGGTTAAATGATTCATAAGGATAGAGACCTAATCTGATATACTTCCCTTATAAGAAGAGGAAGAGGGATGCCTGGGTGGCTCAGTTGGTTAAGTGGCTGCCTTTGGCTCAGGTCATGATCCCAGGGTTCTGGGATCCAGTCCCGCATCGGGCTCCTTGCTCGGCAGGGAGCCTGCTTCTCCCTCTGACTCTGCCTCTGCCTGCCACTCTGTCTGTGCTCACTCTCTCTGACAAATAAAGAAAGAAAATCTTTACAAAAAAAGAAGAAGAGGAAGAGACAACAGAGCTCTTGCTCTCTTTCTGTGCATGCACAGAAGAAGAGTCATGTGAGGACGTAGTGAAATAGTGGACATTTACAACCTAAAGAGAAAAGCCTGATCAGAAATCAACCTTGCTGTCACCTTGATCTTGGACTTCCAGTTCCCAGAACTGTGAGAAAATGTCCAATTCCTGTTGTTTAAGCTACTCAGTCTGTGGCTTTTTGTTATGGCAGCTCAAATAGACTTATACACTGTCCCTTGACCTAGATCATTTATTTACTCAGGAACATTACATACTTACAATGTGACAGGAATTTTATATAAGTTTAGAGTTACAAAGATGAGAAAATCATCTTTTCTACCCTATTAAACCTTATAGTCCAGAGAAGGAGACAGATGTATATTTGGCAGAATATTCTACATATACAGTTTTCAAATAGTTTTAAAGTTTAGAGTCACTTGACTCTTCTAACCTAGTATAGAAGAAAATGAAAGGCAAATATTTTTTCTCACCCACTGGGAGAGTTTGATGACTTGGTGTTCTTTTGCTTTAAAAAAGAGATAAATAATTTTTGTACAAATACTTTTGTGTCTCAATTTCATGAATTATCAAATGACGTCATTGGAAAATGAGATGATTTAAAGGAACAGGAAAGTGGTTTAAAGGTTACAGGAAGATGCTTACATTACACCAAAAAGAAATTGTCCAGGCTGAAGATCGGTTGGAGAAGATACATCTTGTTCTAGGACTTTATCTAGGTGATATTTCCTGGTGCTTTTCCCTTCACGTGACAAAACTCCAGGAAAAAATGGCTGCCTAGAAGGTTGGAGCATGCATTAATAATAAGAGTGATATTATTCTGAAAGAAGGTCAATTATTTGTTGAATGGCAAAACCAAAACCAAAACAAAACAAAAAAACCTTAGAAATTGTGATAATTTGTACCCTCCCAAAAGTTCACAACAGAATATAACCACTTAGCTGGATTAAAAAAAAAAACAGGAAATTATGATGAATAAGAAGGTGAGAAACTGGTCTACTGAGGTAAACCATTTCTAGGAATCCCTTTGAGACTGCTACTCTCTCTTTGATATTCAGATGCTAACTTTAGCAGAGAAGTAGCAAAAGAACCACACCTAAGAAAAATATGAACATGAGAAAAGAAAATTTCAGTGATAAAACAACAGGAGACTGAAGGATATGACCACAGCTTGGTACTACATGAGAGCCCTGTAGAACCTTGGCAACAGCCTTGGACAAAAGAATTCCTTTTGAGTGCCTGGGTGGCTCAGTTGGTTAAGCGTCTGCCCTCAGCTCAGCTCATGATCCCAAGGTCCTCGGATCGAGTTCCACATTGGGCTCCCCACTCAGTGGGGGGCCTGCTTCTTCCTCTCTCTCTCTGCTGCATTGCCTGCTTTTGCTCTATCACTCTCTCTGTCAAATAAATAAATAAAATCTGTAAAAATTTAAAAAATTTAAAAAAGAGTTCTAAGAATAATTGAAGTTGATTTCCTTACCACAGTGGAAGCCTCAAGTTGAAAACTTAGGAAACAGATGACTATGGATTTCTTGTACTGAATTTGTAGAATAAGATTTAGACCTGCTGTTATGGAAACAATAATGAGGAATGGAAGATTAATAGATAGAATCAGATTCTGGAAGAGACAGTGCTAAGAAGACAAAGGAATTATAAATTCTACTTAAGATAGGAAGTAGGGGGAGGGGTATAATATTATTAGAAAAAAATCTATAGATGAGATTCCAATTATGGGATGATGATAGCGCAGCCAAAAACAATGATAATTGAAGTAGAGAGGGCAGTAAAGATGTAAGAGAGAACTGGAAGGTATGATTGATGAGATTAAGCTACCCACTGAATCTTGAGGGAGAAGGGGTATGTGTAAAAGGTATTTAGGATACCTCCTAGAAAGAATGAGTGCGGAGAATTCAAGGTCATGGGAGAGAAAATGTTCCATCTCTTTAGGACAAATCCAAGTTTCCAAATGCTTTGTACAAAGCAATTCTGGTAAAAGCAAAGTTTATAAATTGATGTTCATTAGGCTAAAAGTGTTGGTCAATGCTTTGTTTACAGCAACATATGTATAATACTCTCTAAAATAAAAAATAAAAATTTGCCAACATTTGTAAAAGCTTACACATCTTCACAATAAATCAGATTTCTGAATCCTCAGGCCTGCATTCTCACCTAAGAACAACAAAAAACAACTGGAGCTGAATAGTGGGAACTTCCATCAGAGGGGGCACAGGTCTCCACGTCACCATTAAGTAGAATTTCTAATTCTGGCCCCAGAATATAAACTTTAAAGCAATCATTTGTTATTATTACAAGTTATAGACTCCAACATTTGCCTTCACCAAATAATTATATAATCTTTACCTCTTCACAAGTTTTATCTCTTCTTCCTACCTATCTTGCTACATCCATGCTTATTTGAAAGTTATTCTTTTGAGCTGACTTCCTCCAGTACTAGAAAGAAAAGTGCTAAAGAGCAAGTCCATTTTATCACAGGAAGTTCACTGTGATGACATTCTTCTCCGATCTCTGAAAGTATTAAACTGTTTTGCACCCAGTTTGACCCAACAGCTGTAGCTCTTTTACTCTCACTCCCTAATTTGTTTGCATTTGGCTTATATTCCTAGCTCTTTGGAGTGCTGATAATTATGCTTGTCTGGGAGGCTTAGAAGCTGTAAAAAATCTGGACCTCCTCACATTTCAGCACAAGTAGACAAGACTCAGGCTCCAATTTGGAACTGCACAAACTTAAATGGGGCATGTGAGCCCAGAGACATCCACAACAGCCTGCCAGCTTGAAGACGCTTCTCCAAAGCCACTCACCATATGTTTGGCTACAAATTGTGGACCAAGCTGGCCAAGATGTTACACAGGACTCAAATGGACCTCTGGTAACATATGTGGTTGGCATGGGACAGGTGAAGTGTTGATAGTTAAAACCTCATAATCTCAGTTACAATGTACCGGGGATATTTTCCTTCTCTTAGAAACACCTTCACAGCCTAATTAAAAAGCATCATAAAACATAATGATCATAGAGTGCTTTGAAGAGAAGGAAATGTAGGAATAATAAAATTTTACAATGGAGTTCATTTTTAAGAGATATGGACCAGAAACAATGTTAGATATATTTAAAGGACAGTGATCATATTAGTTTGAAAAATTGTTTAAGTTATAGAAAAAATTATTCAGGTATATCAGGAAAATTAATTTTTACTTATCACTTAACCAGTAGATAATAATAAATTCAGTACTATTACCAAGTACCCAGAGAAGTTTAAAACCTAGCTCTTCTTAGATTTATAATCTAAATTGAAAACCTGAACTGTGGTTTAAGTTCATGTTAAAATGTTAAAAATTTTAAGCTGGCAACCTATGGGTTCAGGGATTTGGAAATGTGTTATAAAACATTCAAACTTCGTTTCTTCTGTGTCACAATGACCTAGTCAACAAGGAATGAAAGATGACCTTAAGAGGGGACTTGCTTATCAGTATTAGGTTATTTCTGTTCAGTTTTTGGAGAAGAAGCAGTCATATTGCTGACAAACGCATCTTAAATTATTATACTTGTTGAAAGATAAACTAAAACCTTTTAAAAATCGCCAAGAATTTGAGACTTAAAAACACTTTCCTAAGTGGAGACTTCTACCTAGATTTGAAATTGACTGACTAGACAATTAGGAAAAAAAGAGATTACTTCTCCCTATTTTTCAATCCCTTCTGTGAACACAACTACTACCTTATACTTCAGAAATGTTAAAATGGCTTCAAAGAGCCATTACAGTTACTTTTTTAAAAGGGGATTTGTTGTTGTTGTTGTTGTTTTCCAAAGATTATAAAAATAACCCACCTAAGAGCTGTTAATTTTCATTCAACAGTGAACACAGACATTTTTAGAGTGTTTCTCAAAATCATGTCATGATTCCCAGGAATAAGGGGAATTAGAGTTACATCAAGCATGAAACATGTGTTTTGAACAGTGACTTGACTCACAGGACTAGAACTTCACATGGGAGTTTGAAAGACATTTTGTTTAGTTTTAGCACTTAATGAGATAAAGTTCACGGTTTTGAAATGTGGCTGCCTTGGAAAATAACATTTGGAGAATGTATGAATCTATAAAAGCAAACACACACTATAGAGAGCTTTTCAACATGGCTGGAACTGACGGAAATCCAGATGTTCTTTTTTTATGTTCTTGGATCACCACCAAAGAGCAAAAAATAGCATCAATCAGTGCTGACCTATAACACTTGAAGAGGAAGCACTAGCTGTAGGACAGCAGGAATTATTTAACATTATTCAACAGCGGGCTGGAGATCCTCACAACTTGACACTACCATTTGCACATGTGAGTCCCAGTTACACTTGCTGTAATGAAAATATTCACTTGGTTATATACCATCTACAATCTAAATTTACTCACATGAGCTAAATTACCAGCTTTATTGAAGCTTCAGCTTTTAAAACAAACACTGAAAAGATAAGGGCTCTGGCTCTTCTAAATCAATGACAACAACAACAACAAAAAACCCAGAACCTAAGATAAGCCAATGCTTGCTCATCAAGAGTGACATTCGTCAGTGTGAAGTTTGAAGAAAAATTCTTATTTTTGCATTGACCACCCTCCTTTTCTGTATCCTTCAAGGCAAACATTCTGACAAAAATGCGGTCTTTTTTTGGGGGGGGGGGATAATTTCCTTTCTCCTCTCATTTTTTTAGAAAAGTAGAATTAAATGAAGCCTTAACTAAAAGAGAAACATGTATTGCTAGTAGTTGAAAACTACAAGAAGATGTTTCTCATTAGTTGAGTGAGTGTGTGTATAGGTTATTCATACATAATTTTCTGGAGTCTGTGGAGACAAAGGCAGACCAAGTATGGAGTGTGTTGGGGGTGGGAAGGATAGGCAGAGGATCAGAAAAAAAACAGAGAGTGGGAGGAAAATAAACAGAGTCTGAAAGCTATGGGAAATCTGCTACCTTTCTCTTCACAGAGGAATGAAATGTCTATGGGAAGATAAAAGACAAAAAAATTGAAAACTATTTTCAAAGTAAAAATAAAACATCTGGGGATTAAAAGGATCAGTAAAGTTTAAATCAGTGAAAAGACAAACTTTTGAGAAGAACACTAGTGACTCCCCCAAAATTTAAAGTTAAATGAATAGTAAATTTTCATTACATATTTTGTCTTAAAATGTAAAAAAGTATTTATTTAACATAAAATTTCATAATAACAATTTAGAGTTACTAATTTTATACACATATTCCAAAAGATTGAAGATAAAGTTAATAAAAAGGATATGGTCAGATTTTGTGATACTCCTTTCACTTGAAATGTACGATTGTTTATCCTATTGTTAATATATATGGAGAAGAGTTTGAAAGTCACATACCTAATGAAACACAAGTATTTTGGAAGACATAGTACTACAACAATTTTATTTAAGCCAGTTTGCTATGTGGATATTTATATTAACAAGAAATGTCATTGTCCCAATAAGCTTACTTTTTTTTTTTTTTTTTAGTTTCCCTAAAAATCATTCTACTTCTGCATTATGTAGAAAATGGTTTGGGCTAAAGTAATGTGTTTTTCTTTTTTAAACTTTTTAAAACTAAACTAAGATGACAACTGTAGAAAAAAGTGACAATTTTTAGTACCTTTAAAAAGCAATGTTATTTCTAGATAAATAATAAATATAGTGTGAATACAAAAGAATGAGTCAAACTTAATGTATTTCATCATAATCCACAAAAAGAATTCTTAGTAGGTGGCAGTCCCTTTCCAGTTAATGAGTTGTCTGACTCTCAGGACTTCCATCTGCATCAGCTTTTGGCAGGTTGATAGGCAGGCATTTAACTGGATCTCTAGAACTTGATCCTGTCAGCTAATGACAAAAACAACCTGATGGTATGCAATTATTTCAATCAATCAATCAACAAGAATTTTGGGCACACATCATTTCTTCATCATTGTGCTAGATGTAACAAAAGTGTGTAAAAGATAAAGGGAGTATAAGACACAAACCCACACTTAAAAAGCATGCAGATTGGCCTAAAGAGGTAAAAGCAATACACATATATAATTAGCAAAGTTAACAGAATATTTATAAAGGGCAATTTATGTTGAAGAGGCAAAAATGTTATAGAATATTAGGGATGGTAAAATAAATAAACATCGGGAAAATCAGTGGCAATTTCAATGGGACAAAATTTGGAAAGGAGTAGGATTTAGGTGAGTAAAAAAAGGAAGAAACTGTTTTCTTCCTAATGAATGGACATGCATAGCATAAACATTGGGAGGAGAAGGGAACTAAGTCTAAATTTGAAAGCTTGTAATATGAGATGAGCACCTTGATCAATGCAGTAGCATGTATCAGAAAGCAAAGCTAGGTATAGACTGACATATGGGACATACATGGAGAGCCTTGAAAATCAGCTAGAATTTAGGCTTGATATAATAAGAAACTGGGAGTCAGTAGTAATATCAAGGCAGGGGGAAATCTGACAGGGTAAGCCTGACAGAGAATGCAGATGAAATCCAGAGGAGAGGCAATTAAAAGGGCCATAGTATTCTTAATGAAGGCAGAATATAAACTATATTACCCAGAATTTTCTAAGTAAACCTGGTTTTCAGCAATTAACTATGCAATGGTATATATAAGAAGTCAATCAACTATGGACTTAATATCAGAGACCATTATGTGCTCATTTGCAGTATTAGATGTTACCAGGACTCAGAGAATGGTGATTAAAAGCATCAGTTCAAAGAAACGCTAATATATTAGAAAATGAACAGTATAAGGACACACCTTCAGACCCCAATAATTTTTCTGCTGACTTTAAGTGGGTGTTGGTTTTTTTTTTTTATTTTTTATTTTTTATAAACATATATTTTTATCCCCAGGGGTACAGGTCTGTGAATCACCAGGTTTACACACTTCACAGCACTCACCAAAGCACATACCCTCCCCAATGTCCATAATCCACCCCCTTCTCCCAAACCCCCTCCCCCCAGCAACCCTCAGTTTGTTTTGTGAGATTAAGAGTCACTTATGGTTTGTCTCCCTGTGTTGGTTTTTTTATGCGTTTTTGTTTGTTTTTTTGTGTGTGTTTTGTTTTTATTTTTGTTTTTGTAAACTATCTTCCAATGCCAAAAGTGAGAGAATACAATTTTCTCCATCTGTCCAATAAATTCTACCAATTTGGGAAGAAACTTTCACTATTCTATGATAATATAACAAAGATCTTTTCATGAAAATATGGGATACAATTTTTCAGTCAATTATATTAGATTATTCATTAGGGCCCATATTAATTAGGTATAACACTATTTGAAAAGTTACAGAATATTCAAGTTCATTGTTGCTTTAACTGTTTTTACCTTTTCATTCCTTTAAATGTTCCTGGCCAATTAAGACACTAAGAAATGACCATTAAGAAGAAATTATATATATGGTTCTCTGTTGACACCAAAGGGCCACATGAAAACAAATATTTGTGGGTGTGTAGATGTAACTGGTTGCTCTTTCATGATACCCACTTCTATGACCACCTTGGGAAGCAATTACACTGCAGCACATGTTCATAACCTCCTAAAAGCTTTCAGGATGCCAGAATGACAGTAATCTGGTGAAAGCTCATTAGTAACACATCAGTTTGTCATGTAGCCTTAATAAGAAAAGAATTTATCAGTTTGACTCTCTTTTCTCCCAAACGGATGAAATGAAGAATTAGACATCCAAATAATCAGTTTATGAGTACCTAGAGAAACTTGGTAATATAAAAGAATAGTAATTGTTTCATTGCTATATATTATGAATGTATGTTGTATAGGCTTATTTCTTCAATTCAAATATAGATGAATAACATGCTAGTAAAATTAGTATCTCAATGCATCAAGACAAAATATATTCAAATATGTGTCAAAATGGTGCAAGAGGCAATGAGAGTATGGGAATAAGGACATTTGTTTCTAATATTGACTATATTACTAAATATATACATATACATATATATACATATATACACATACATATATACATACACACACACACATATATATATATATGCACACATATAATATATTGGCTATATTACAAAATACATATATCTGTGTATACATATAGGGATATATTCAAGATATATA
Organism: Mustela nivalis; assembly: GCF_964662115.1. Classification (NCBI taxonomy): domain Eukaryota; kingdom Metazoa; phylum Chordata; class Mammalia; order Carnivora; family Mustelidae; genus Mustela; species Mustela nivalis. The sequence continues at coordinate 72,975,619 of NC_139023.1, read as the reverse complement.
CACACATACAGGAATATATCTTAGATAGATCAATCGATCGATCTTGGAAATTATTTGACTTCCAATGATCACGTAATTTTCATCTTCCAATTGATGTGATTTGGCTAGGTCATGTCATATTTGTATTGCAGCAAATAAACTTTATTTGATGAATATTTATGTTTTTTTTAATAGCATTAGTTTTATAAACAATTTTGTAAAAAAAAAGAAATCAGGAGAATTAAATAGGCTTCTTTGCTGCAGAAATTCCCAGGGACTTTAATATACTCAGATGTCTTTTTTTTTTTTTTTACTTTATTTATTTATTTATTTATTTGACAGAGAGAGAGAGAGAGAGCGAGTGAGCACACAAGCAGGGGGAGCAGCAGACAGAGGGAGAAGCAGGCTTCCCATGGAGCAGGGAGCCCAATGTGGGGCTTGATCTTGACCCTTGGATTATAACCTGAACCAAAGGCAGACACTTAACTGACTGAGCCACCCAGGCACCCCCACTCAGATGTCTTAATGAGTGTTTGCTATTGTGTGTTCCAAACAGAATGATTCGAGAGTTGGGTATAAAATCAACATGACTTTCTGAACTCATTTTGTATGGTATAATATTTTATGGCGACATTTAAGAAATATCAAACTAGACCCTACTCTTACATTGTACACAATAGTGAAAAATCTTTTTTTAACCTTTATACATTTTTTTAACTGTATTAATTTGATAGAAAGAGACATACTGAGAGAGGGGACACAAGCACGGGGAGGGGAGAGGGAGAAGCAGGCTTCCTGCGGAGCAGGACAGTGGGATCATGACCTGAGCCAAAGGCAGTTGCTTAACGACTGAGCCACCCAGATGCCCCCTGAAAAATCTTATGATACTATCTTTTGTCTGCCTAATAAAAATGACTTTTCTAGTGATCTGCATTTTTCAAGGAAGTCGGGGGGCAGGGTTCCTCTTGTCTCCAGGCCACTAGGTCACCTCTTTCTATTTGTTCAAGCAGGTTATGACACAGAATCAGCTGGACTAATCAAAGCTGATTATATTTAAACAACAAAATGAAACAAAAATCTGGCACATTATTCAAAATAAAGATTCCCAAATCAGTATATTATATGGTTTACAATAATGATACTACATTTTAAAGCCTCTCAAACTATTTTAAGAGTGAAGTGTTCATTATATTGCTCTCATTTGACTTGGTTACTATTTCTCTTTTTATTTGGCAAGTTTATTTTTTCAAGTGACTTTATTTTACATTAATCTAAATATCATATAGATAAGAATAGCTTTATGGTTTAATATTGTGACCATCTAATCCTACAAATTTAGGTGATACTTTTGACAGATACACTCCTTGCCCTACCAGACTAAGTTAAGACCTGTGCTTATATGATTCCATATAACCCTCCATCTATCTCGTCACTGAGGGCAGTTTGCAAACATATACATTCATACCTGTGCTTCTGTGTGTGTGGGTATGTGTATTGGTGATTATTTCATTAATTTTGGTTATTTGATTAATTTATGTCCCTGCTTGTTCCCAGATTATAAACTGTGAGGACAGAACCTAGTCTGATTTGCTTGCTATTATTTTTGCCAGCTCTAGTACCATACCCCTCTCAGAACGATTCCTAAACAAATGTTGAATGTTGAACTTCAAAGGCAGTTTTATAAATAGACTTCAACACATGTATTTGTTGTTATGTACAACTGCTCAAATTTAGCAAATAGATATAAGCTATTTATATACTACTTTAATTTACTAATGTTGATCCTGGTGCCTGGGTGGCTCAGTCACAGTTATGAGATAGGGCCCTGTGTGGGACTCGATGTTGGGCATGGAGCCTACTGAAGATTCTCTCTCTCCCTTTCCCCTACCCTCTCTCTAAAAAATATAAAAAAACAAATAAAATAATAATATGATTAATAAAAATAACAAAAATGCTGATGCTTATGAAAACAAGATATTTCTTTCCAGGGGTACTATTTTAAAACATCATTAACTATTCTTACCTTAGCTGAGAATAAAGTATTTGGAAACAGTATGAAATGAGAGAGAGACAGGACAGGAGACAAGATATAGGAAAATAATAAATAATAGATAGATTTCCTTAAATGAACTTTACCACCAAATCATTATGTTGAAATTTGGCTCCAGATGCATGGTTATCTAACATTCTCTATTGAAAAAGAAACCTCAAATATACTTTCTTGTTATGGTATTTTAAAAACAGGGATATCATCATTATTTGTAATGACAGTATGTTTTCTAAGAGTAGCTAAAACATTTCTTGATGCTATAGCGAGTCAATAGAGAAATAGAAAGTGACCAAGGTCTCAGAATACCTCCATAAAACTGATGGGAATTCTGCCCATATTCAGTGTAAAATTATAAGATTATTTGTAAAATGGCCAAAAGATACATGGGGAAATTTTATCCCCATCTGTATAAAACATATTTTGTTTTTGAAGTGTAAGAGTTATTTTTTATGAAAAAAAAAGATAATAATTATGTAATAAAAACCCTGTCTCATAGCAATATAAATGTTTAACTATTAAATATGTATTATGCTTTTGAAATTATAGTCCCCACAGTGACCATAACCCAGCTGTCTGGTAAATATGTAGGAGTTTGTGATATTTTATACAAGACAATGTTGTGTGCTGTAAAATAAAATAATGTTGCTTACTAGTGGCTTTTGGAGTTATTTTAGTTTGAAAGTTTAAAGTTTGTGCCACCACAGTCTGAGCTGATTCATTTTCAATAATAAATTCACATAATCATAATCTTTTATTAATTTGTTACATAATCATAATTCTTTGCATTAAACTTTTGTCCAACAAAAAGGATAAGACAAAGAAATAGAAGAGGTCATGTGTTCCCACTAATTTTGTTATTAAAATTAATACTTTTGTTACTCTCTAGAATACTATTAAAGCAAAATCCAAATTTAATTTCATAAAAGCATATTTATACTTTCCAAGCTATTTTACTCTCTACTATAGGAAATGAAAAAAATAAATAAATGACAGGTGCTGCTTTAGGGATTAATGCCCCAGGAATTAATAATCAAGTGGCTAAATAAGGTGGTTGCATGAATGAAACCAGGGATCCTTAGGAAAAAGCTCCAGGAGAAATACAAAAGACAGTTACTATATCTACTTAGGGGCTCAGAAAAGCTAGATTTAAGATGGTGAGTTGATCTGGGTTTATAGAACTTAGTGAAATTTCAACATGAGTCTTCTATAGATAGATTGTACTTCAGTGTATCATAATTGCATTAGTTACTAGGACATAGGGACATAGTTTCAAAATAGCTGTTCTCTACAATAAGCTCTTTTTTTTTTTTTAAGATTTTATTTATTTGTCAGCGAGAGAGGGAGAGAGAGCGAGCACAGGCAGACAGAATGGCAGGCAGAGGCAGAGGGAGAAGCAGGCTCCCTGCCGAGTAAGGAGCCCGATGTGGGACTCAATCCCAGGACGCTGGGAACATGACCTGAGCCGAAGGCAGCTGCTTAACCAACTGAACCACCCAGGTGTCCCCAATAAGCTCTTTTTTTTTTTTTTTTTTACATCCACATAGTACTCTCTAACAATGATGTTTGTAAAAATTTAAAAGAAACTAACTTCTTTTTTTCCCTATTTTTATTTTTTTAACTTTTTATTTAAATTTCAGTTAATTAATACACAATTTAATATTAGTCTTAAGTGTACAATCCAGTGACAACATTTACACACAACACTGGTAAGGGAGCTAACTTCTTAACATCGGTGTTTGAATTTAGAATCATAAGGAACCATGAATAAACTCATATTCCAAATATATATTATGATCTGTGTATATACATACACATACAAACATAGACACACACACACATAAAAGGCAGTAGGCTGCAAGCTTTTCTTTCTTTCTTTTTTTTTTTTTAAAGATTTTATTTATTTACTTGAGAGAGAGATTGGACCAAAGAGAAGGAAGCACAAGTTGGGGGCAGGAGGAAGAGTCAGAGAAAGAGGGAGAGGCACACTCCCCACTGAGCAGGAAACCCTATTATGTGACTTGATCCCAGGACCCCAAGATCATGACCTGAGTCCTCAGGACCCCAAGATCATGACCTGAGCCTAAGAAGGCAGATGCTTAACCCACTAAACCACCCAGATGCCCCCGGACTGTAAGCACTCTCAAAAACAGAAACAAGCCCACGTCATTTCATCTCTTCACTCTTTACAAAGTTCCTTCTATAGGGAAAAGTGCTAAGTGTAGGAATTCAAAGGTTAAAAAGACAGGAACCTTCAAGAGATTAACTTTAAGTGCTCTTTTATTCAAAGTACAGGCAGTTCTAGGAGACACCAGCAGTGTTTCTACTCTGGTGGGATTTAGAGGGGAGAATGACTCTCTTAATTGAGATCCAAAGGATGGTTAAATAGTAACCAGACAATATGTAAATAGTGATGGTGAGATAGGTTCTAAGCTACATAAAAGGGAAAGAATTTTCAAAAGTATGTAAGTCTGAGAAACTGACATTAGTTATATATGCTGGTAAATACATTATGAGTTGTAAGAGGCAAGAGATGAAGCTAGAAAGAGAAAACCTAAGAGTAAATCATCAAAGGACTTATAATTTATTTTAAGGATATCAGGTATTGGACGGAAAAATTCTAAGTGCTCAAAAAGAGCAATTAATTATGTAAAGCAGACTTGAAGAAAATATAAGGAGAAATTTATAAACAATGACATCTAGGAAGTATTAATTTTATTCTTACAGAAACTGATATATCAAAAGGGATATAATTAATACAAATACAGAAATTTTGAACACAACACAGCACAAGGTTGATCTAATGGTTGTATGTAGATCACATATCACATATCCACAAATAGGAATATACATTATTTTCAAGCCCACATAAAACCTTTAATTATGATAAAATTAAAAAATAAAACACTGATTTTATAAAGCATGTTGTTGAAGAGCAGATAGAAAGTTAAAGAAATGGGATCAAAGTCAGGTACATGAGAGTTCAAGTGTATATGTATGTTTTCATTTTTTTTTTTTAAGAAATAAAATGTTGAAGGTTGACAAGATTTGTAGTAAGTATATGATTTTTTATTATTCTTAAAAATAATTGCCTATAAACATTGAATATTTAATAATTAGAAGAAAAAAAGGTTAGATATAAAGGGAAAAGCTTATAAGAAGACAAAGATATCAGAACTAGAGACAGGTAGATTTCCAGAAGAACATGGCTGTGGAAACTAAGGGAAGGAAAAAAGTGTTCCAAAGATGAAATCATCAGTAATATAATAATAGTAAATATATGTGAAATAGAAGATAAGATAATTGCATGCATGCATGTATACACACACACACACACATAATTAATCTATAGATGAAGATGTTCTTGTTGAGAGATGGATATTATATTGATGGAGCACATGCCAGATTTCAATGCACTGCAGAGTGAATAGGGACATACAATATTTTATTAGTTTCAAGTACACAACATGGTGATTTGACATTTGTATACACTGAAGAATGATCAACTAGACAATGTCATTACCATCTATCACCAAACAAAGTTAACACAGTGTTATTGACTATATTCCCCATGTTGTACTTATATCCACATGACTTACTTATTTTACAACTGTAAGATTGTAGTTCCTGATCCCCCTCACCCATTTCACTTCCTTCAATCCTCTAGTCTCTGGCAACCACCAATTGGCTCTCTGTATTTATGAGTCTGGGTTTTGTTTTATTTTGTTTGTTTATTTGTATTGTCCTTTAGATTTTACAAGTGAAACCAGGCAGTGTTTGTCTTTTTGTGACTGATTTTAACTTATCATAATACGCTCAAAGTCCATCTATGTTGTTACAAATGGCAAGATTTCATTTTTTTATTGATAAATGGTAATCAATTTTTTGAATCCATCAATGAACACTTAGGTTATTTGTATAACTTGGCTACTGTAAATAATATTGAAATGAACATAGGGGAGTATCTATCTTCTCAAATTACTATTTTTATTATCTTTAGATAGATATCCAATATTAGAATTCCAGATCATATGGTAGTTCTATTTTTTTTTTTTTTTGAGAAGCCTCCATAGTTTTTTCACAGTGGATGCACCAATTTACATTCCCATCAATAGTGCAAGAAGATAACCTTTTCTCCACATCCTCACCAACCTGTTATTTCTTGTCTTTTTGAGAATAGCCATTCTGACAGGTGTGAGGGATTTATTTGTTGATTAATGATTTTGAGCACCTTTTTACATGCTTTAATCTATGTATTTTCTTGGGGGAAAACTTCCGTTCAGATCCCCTGTGCATTTATTAATGACTTCTATGTTGTTACTGTTGTTACTGAGTTGTATGAGTTATTTGTATATTTTGGATACTAACCTCTTATTGGATATATAAGTTACAAATATATTCTCCCACTTAGTAGGTTGTTTCTTTGTTTTGTTGACAGTTTTCTTAGCTATCCAGAAGCTTTTTAATTTGATGTTTCCCATGTTTATTTTTCTTTTGTTGCCCTTGTCTTTGGAATGAGATGCCAAAAAAAAAAAAAATCACTAAAACTGGTGTCAAGGAGCTCACTGCCTATGTTTTCTTCCAGGAGTTTTGTGGTTTCAGGTTTTACATTCAAGTCTTTAGTCTTTTCTTTTTTTTTTTCTTTTAAGATTTTATTTATTTGTCAGAAAGAGAGTGAGCATGAGAGAGAAGAGAGAGCATGAGCAGAGGGAGGAACAGAAGGAGAAGCAGCACCCCTCCAACCAAGCAGGGAGCCCGACAAGGCTCTCAGTCCCAGAGCCTATGGATCATGACCTGAGCCAAAGGCAGATGCTTAACCAACTGAGCTTCCCAGGCACCCCACATCTTTAATCTTTTTAAGTTAGTATTTGTGTATGGTATAAAATAGTGGTCCAATTTATTCTTTTGCATGTTGCTGTCCAGTTTCCCCAGCACCATTCATTGAAGAGAATGTCTTATCCCAAGTGTATATTCTTGAGTCTTTTGTGGGAAATTATTTGCCTATATATGCATGGTCTTATTTCTAAGCCCTCTTTTGCTCCACTGATCTATCTGTTTTTATTGCAATACCATACTGTTTTGATTATTATAGCTCTGTTCTTTCTCCAGATTGTTTTGGGTATTTAGGTTCTTTTTGTTTCCACATAAGTTTTAGAATTATTTGTTCTAGTTCTGTGAAAAATGCCATTGTAATTTTGATAGGGATCACACTGAAACTGCATATTTCTTTGGGTAATATGGACATTTTAACAATATTTACTTTTCCCACCCATGAGCATAAAATATCTTTCCTTTTTTTTTTTTTTTTTTATTCCAGCATACTTAGCATACAGTGTTGAATTAGTTTTAGGTGTACAATATAGTGATTCAGCAATTCTATACATTACTCAGTGCTCATCACCATAAGTATACTCTTAATCCCTTTTGCCTATTTTATCCATGCTCCCACTCATCTACCCTCTGATATTCACCAGTGTGTTCTCTCTATTTAAGAGTGTGTTTTGTTTTTTTTTTTTAAGATTTTATTTATTTATTTGACAGACAGAGATCACAAGTAGGCAGAGAGGCAGGCTGAAAGAGAGAGAGAGGAAGAAGCAGGCTCCCTGCCCAGCAGAAAGCCCGATGTGGGACTCGATCCCAGGATCCTGGGATCATGACCTGAGCTGAAGGCAGCGGCTTAACCCACTGAGCCACCCAGGCGCCCAGGAGTGTAGTTTTTTGGTTGGTCTCTTTTTCCTTTGGTCCATTTTTTCTGTTTCTGAAATTCCACATATGAGTGAAATCATATGGTATTTGTCTTTCTCTTATTGATTTTATTCCATTTAGCATTATACCCTCTATATCCATCCATGTTGTTGCAAATGGCAAGACTTCATTATTTTTTTATGGATGAGTAATATTCCACTGTATATAAATTTCACATCTTCTCCTTTCATCTATCTGTGGATATTTGTCTTGCTTCCATAATTTGGCTATTATAATTAACACTGCAATAAACATTGGGATAAAGATATCTTTTTTGAATTAGTGTTTTCATATTCTTTGGGTAAATCCCTGGTAGTGGAATTATTGGCTCATATGGTAATTCTATTTTTAACTTTTTGAGACTCCTCCATACTGTATTCCATAGTGACTGCATTAGTTTGCATTCCCACAAATAGTGCACAAAGGTTCCATTTTCTCTACATCCTTGGCAACACTTGTTTTTTCTTGTGTTTTTTATTTTATCCATCCTAACAGGTATGAGGTGATATATCATTGTAGTTTTAATTTGCATTTCCTTAGATTAGTGATGTTGATCATCTTTTCCTGTGTCTGTTCACTATTTGTATGTCTTCTTTGAAGAAATGTCCATGTCACTGCCCACTTCTAAGTGATTTTTTTTTTTGGTGTTAAGTTATGAAAGCTCTTTATATATTTTGGATACTAACCTTTTATCAGATTCAGATATCATTTACAAATTTCTTTTCACATTCAGTAGGTTGTCTTTTGATATTATTAATTATTTCCTTTGGTATGCAGTTGTTTAATTTTGTTTTGATTTCCCTTGCCTTAGGAAACATATGTAGAAAAATGTTGTTATGGCTTATGTCAGAGAAATTGCCACCTGTTCTCTTCTAGGATTTTTATGGTTTTAGGTAATTAATCCATTTGAGTTTACTTTTGTGTATGCTGTGAGAAATTAGTCCAATTTCATTCTTCTGCATGTAGATGTTCAGTATTCCCAGCACCACTTGCTGAAGAAACTCTTTTCTTATTACGTATTGTTGCTTCTTTGTTGTAGATTAATTGATCACGAATAGTGAGTATATTTCTGGGCTCCCTATCCTGTTCACCTATGTGCCTATTTTTGTGCCAGTGCCATAAACTGGAATACAACAGCTTGGTAACTATTTCTTGAAATTTGGGATTATGATACCGCCAATTTGTTTTTTTGTTTTTTTTTTTTTTCCCCAAACTGCCTGCCTTATTTGGACTTTTTCTTTTCCCTGTGGTTCAACACAAATTTTAGGATTATTAGTTCCAGTTCTGTGAAAAATGCTCCTGATATTTTGATAGGGATTGCTCTGAATCTATAGATTGCTTTGGGTAGTATGTATACTTTAACAATATAGGTTCTCCCATTCCAGGAACATGGAATACCTTTCCATTTACTTGTCTCATTTTTAATTTCTTTAATCAATGTTTTATAGTTTTCAGAGTACAGGTCTTTCATTTCCTTTGTTAAGTTTATTCCTAGGTTTCTTTGTTTGTTTGGGTGGAATAGTAAATGCGATTTTTTTCTTAATTTCTCTTTCTGGTACTTCCTTTTTAGAGTATAGAAATGCAGTGGAGATCTGTACATTGATTTTGCATCCTGCAACATTTCTGAATTAATTTATTAGTTCAGGCAGTTTTGTGGAAGAATTTTTAGAATTTTCTATATATAGTATCATGTCATCAACAAATAGTGAAAATTTTCCTTCTTCTTTACCAATTCAGAAGGTTTTTATTTCTTTTTGTTTTCTGGTTGCTGTGGCTAGGACTCCTGGTACTATGTTGAATAAAGGTGGTGAGATCAGACATCCTTATTCTTTTCCTGTTCTTTTAGGGGAAGAGCTCTTAGTTATTCAAAATTGAGTATGATTTTAGCAATGGGTTTTTCTTTATTTTTTTTTAAGATTTTATTTATTTATTTGACAGACCGAGAACACAAGTAGGCAGAGATGCAGACAGAGAGAGAGGAGGAAACAGGCCCCCTGCTGAGTAGAAAGCCTAATTCAGGGTTGATCCCAGGACCCTGGGATCATGACCTGAGGTGAAGGCAGAGACTTTAACCCACTGAGCCACCCTGGCACCCCAGCAATGGGTTTTTCAAATATAAACTTTATTATGTTGAGGTATATTCCCTCTATATTTACTTTGTTGAGGGTTTTTATCATGAGTGGATGTTGTACTTCGTCAAAGCCTTTTCTGCATCTATTGATAGGATCATGTGGTTTTTATACTTTCTTTTGTTTATGTGATGTGTCATGTATGCTTATTCGTGAATACTGAATCACACTTGTATCCTAAGAGTAAATCCCACTTGATCATGGTGAATGATTTTTTTTTAAAATACATTGTTAGATTTGATTTGCTAGTATTTTGCTGAAGATTTTTATGTCTATGGTCCTCAGAGACATTGGCCTGTAATTTTTGTTTGTTTGTTTGTTTGTTATCTTCCTATTGGTTTTGGTATCAGGGTAATGCTGGCTTCATAGGATGAATTTAGAAGGTTTCCTTCTGCTTCTATTTAATTCTTCTTCAAGGGTTTGGTAGAATTCACCTGTGAAGCCATCTGTTAATGGTCCTTTGTTTTGTTGGGAGTTTTTTGAATACTGATTTAATTTCATTGCTGTAATCACTCTATTCAAATTTTCTATTTCTTGGGGCACCTGGGTGGTTCAGTGGGTTAAGCCTCTGACTTCGGCTCAGGTCATGATTCCAGGATCCTGGAATTGAGCCCTGCATCGGGCTCTGCTCAGTGGGGACCCTGCTTCTCCCTCTCTCTCTGTCTGCCTCTCTGCCTACTTGTGATCTCTATCTGTCAAATAAATAAATAAAATCTTTTTAAAAATTTTCTATTTCTTCCCAATTCAGTTTCAAGAGGTTATATGTTTTTAGGAATTTGTCCATTTCTTCTAGTTTTCCATTTGTTGGCATATAATTTTTCACAGTGAAATCTTACAATTTTTTGTATTTCTACAGTGTCAGTTGATATTTCTCCTCTTTCATTTTTTACTTTGTTTTTTTGAATCCTTTTTTTTTTTTTTTAGGCCTGGATAAAGGTTTATGAATTTGTTGATCTTTTCAAAGAAACAGTTCCTAATATCATTGATCTGTTCTATTGTTTTTTATTTCTGTTTTGTTTATTTCTGCTCTAATTTTTTTATTATTTCCTTCCTTCTACTAGCCTCAGGTTTTGGTTGTTCTTCTAATTCTAGCTCTTTTAAGTGTAAAGTTAGGTTGTTTATTTGAGACTTTTCTTATCTCTTGATTGTCCTGTATGACTATGAAATTCCCTCTTAGAACAACTTTTGCTCTAACCCCCAAATTTTGGACTGTTGTGTTTTCATTTTCATTCGTTTCCATGTATATTTTGATTCCCTTTTTGATTTCTTAATTGACCCATTCTTTATTTATAAGCATTTTATTTAACCTCACATTTGTGCCATTTCCAGATTTGTGCCATTTCCAGATTTTTTCTATTGGTTGATTTCTAGTTTCATAGCATTATGGTCAGAAAAGATGCATGCTATGACTTTGATCTTTTTTAATTTCTTGAGACTTGTTTTGTGGCTTAGAATTCTAGAGAGTGTTCTGTGTGGACTTGAAAAGAATGTGTATTCTGCTTTTTTTTTTTTTTTTTTTAGGATGGAATATTCTGAATATATGTCATACAAAGCCACTGTTTCCTTGTTGATTTTATGGTTGGATGATCTGTCTCTTACATGTAAGATATACATAGATTATTAATGTCCCCACTATTATTGTATTGTCATTGATTACTTATTTTATGTTTATTATCAGTTGCTTTATGTACTTAGATGCTCCCATGTTGGGTACATAAATATTTATAATCATTATAGCTTCTTGTTGTGTTGTTCCTTTTATGATTATGTAGCTTCTTTCTTTGTTTCTTTTCATAGTCTTTGTTTTAAAGTCTATTTTGTATGATGTAAGTATTGCTTCCCCAGCCTTCCTTTGCTTCTATTTGCATGATAAATACTTTTTCATCCTTTCACTTTCAATGTGCATGTGTCTTTAGGTCTGAAATGAGTCTCTTGGAGGCAGTATATAGTTGGGCCTTGCTTTTTTTATCCATTCCATCACCCTTTGTCTTTTCACTGGAGTATTTAGTACATTTATATTCAAAGTAATTATTGATAAGTATGCACTTACTGACATTTTGTTACCTGTTTTGTGGTTGTTTTTATAGTTCTTTTCTGTTCCTCTTTTCTCTTGCTCTCTTCTCTCAGGTTTTGCCAGCTTTGTTTAGTGATATACTTGGATTCTTTTTCTCTACTTTTCTCTACTCTCTAATAATGGGCTTTAGTTTGTGGTTCTTATTAGGTTTCTATATAATATCTTATGAATATAGCAATCTGTATTAAATTGTTGGTCACTTAAGTTGGAACCCATTCTATAAGAACTAAATTTTTACTCCTTACCCCCAAGATGTTTTACCTATACAAAGCCATACTCTATATCCTTTTATTTTGTGAATCCTTAGCTTTTATATAGATATACTTAATTCTATAGATATACTTAATTTTACTGATTTTTGTGCTTCCTATTTTCTTATTCTTCCCTTTCTAGTCAGAGAATCCTTTTTACTATTTCTTGTAAGCCTGGCTTTGTGTTGATGAATTTCTTTAGGTTTGCTTGTCTGAGAAGCTCTTTTTCTCTCCTTGTTCTGAATGATAGCCTTGCTGAATAGAGTATTCTTGGCTGCATTTTTCTTTTTTCAAAATTTTGAATATATCACACTACTTTCTTCTAGTCTGTAAAGTTTTTGCTGAAAACCAACTGATAGCCTTATCAGGTTTCCCTTATATGTAACTATTTTCTTTCCTCTCACTGATTTTAATATTTCTCTTTATCAGTAGCTTTTGTCATTTTAATTACTATGTGTCTTGGTGTGGACCTCCTTGGATTGATATTTGGGTGGGCTGTCTTTGTCTCCTGGATCTGGATTTCTGTTTCATTCCTCATATTCAAGATTTTTTTCAGCTATTATTTCTTCAAATATAGAAATTTCTGCCCTCTTTCCTCTCTCTTCTTTTTTTTAATTTGCCTATAATGCCAATGTTATTATGCTTGATAGAGACACTTAGTTCTCCACATCTATTTTTATTTATGATTATTATTTTTCCTTTCTGTTCTGTTTGGCTTTGTTAGCTTTCCAATACTGTCTTCTAGGTCACTCATTAATTCTTCTGTTTCCTCAGTCTATTATTTATTCCCTTAATTTTACTTATTGAGTTCTTCATCTCTGATTAGCTCTTCTTTTTGTTTTCTATCTCTGTTGAGGTTCTCACTGAAGTCCTCCACTATTTTCTCTATTTCAGTGAATATCTTTATGACCACTACCTGAAATTCTTTATCAGGCATAATACATATCTCTGTTATATTTTTCTTGCTGTAATTTTGATCTGTTCTTATATTTGGGACACGTCCTTCTGTCTCCTCATTTTAACTTTGTGTCCATTTCTGTGTATTAGGAATGTCAGTTATGCCTCCCACTCTTGAAAGCTGTTGTCTAATGAAAAAGAGGTCCTGTACAGCCCTGCAGTGCAATGTCCCCAATTCATGAGAAATTGGTGTTCCTGAGGTATCTTCATTGTATATTGCATGTACCTTACCGTGGCTGAGGTACATTTGCCTTCAACCCAATCATCTACAATGGTTCTTTCTCCCTGTTGTAGGTAGAATTTTGTCCCTGTGTTGTTAATGAACTAGTCTGGGGTTGAGTTGTGTCAAACTAGGTATTTGCCAGATATGCAGCAGCACCAAGCTGCAGGGTACTCTCTCTGTGTCATTTACTGAGAAGCTGTTATTGGTGAGGAGGGCCTATAGTCAGATCAGATGTCTGCTCCCATCCTAGTGCTGGGATCACAGTCTGAACTTTTGTGTGTAACTATTTTCCCCTCTTTCTGGGGTAGGGGTCACCCTGGAATGGTGTTTACCCCTCTTGGGGTTGGTTGTCTGCTCATGACCATGCTTGTGACACAACTTTGGATAAACTCCAACCAAGGGTGTGTTGGATGGGGTTGATACTCAGGAAAAGGTAAGAATGGCACATGAGGTTTTAGCAGGGTTTGCATAACCCAGCTGTGGAAGGGAAACTGGAGGCACTTTGGAGAACTCCTGCTAAGGTTGATTTTGAAATGACTGGTCTGCAGAAGACCATGAGGGCAGGGTGCATTATTAGCAATCTAAGTACAAAGTATTCTGGTTGTGCAATTCCTACAGGTGTCTGTGTATCTAGGGTGTGGGGCAAAGGAAGAAAATGGCACTTGCCAGCTCTTTTGTTCTTGGAGAAGATTCCTAGAGATTGCAGTTCCTCCAGCATAAGTTCTGAGATTAGTAATATATCTCCTTCTGATATAACTCAGATGTTTTTCAAACTGCTATTTCTATACTGTACCTCAGTGGGGCTTTTGTTTTGTTTCCTATCACCCTCCAGCTCTTCTGGAGCAGAGCTAACTGATTTTTAAAGGTACAGTGGTTGAGCCCCATTGATTATAATAACTCATGAAGCTAAACCCTTCTGGCTTTCAAAGCCAGATGTTATGGGGATTTGCCTTCCCAATGACAGTCTCCCAAGCCTGGCATGCCTGATATGGAATATGCTCTTTTCCCTTTTCTGTACCTGTAGTATCTTTCCCTCCTGCAGTCTTCTGAGTCAGTGTGGTTCCTGACCATGTCTCTGCCCTTCCAACCTTTTTGATGTAACCTCTTCTCTATATTTAGCTGTGGAGAGTCTATTCTGCCAGTCCTCAGATTGTTTTCTTGTTTATTTACCCTGATGTATCTATATGTATCTATGGGATGGGGTGAGCTAAGGTATTCCTACTCCACTGTCTTCCCCAGAAACAAAATATCTTTTTTCTTTTTTAAATTTGTGTCTTCTTCAATTTCTTAAATCATTTTCTTATAGTTTTCAGACTATAGGTTTTTTACCTCCTTAGTTAAATTTATTCTTAGATATTTTATTCTTTTGGCATACTTGTAAATGGGATTATTTTATTAATTTCTCTTTCTTATAATGTTATTAGTGTTTAAAAACAAAACATATTTTTATATATTAATTTTGCATCCTGCTACTTTATTGAATTTATTTATTAATTCCAACTTTTTTTGGTGCAATCTTCAGGATTCTCTATATATGGTGTCATGCCATTTGCAAACAGTGACAGTTTTAGCATCTATAATATTTTGTTACACATACATAATAAAAATATATACATATATATTATACACATATACACATATATGCACACACATACATGTATATTGTATAGTTTATATGTGTATGTATTTGATATATTTATATGTAGTATCTAGTTTATACTGTATGTTTTATATATGATATATTTTACATATGATTAAAATTACATTTATAGATTAAAATATGTACAAAGCCCACCCCCCCATATTTCAATTATTTTTAGATCTGTTTTATAAAGCAAACTGTTGTCAAGTAAATTGCACCTTCTTCCTACAGAAACTTTACTAAAATTAGAGGCTTATACCAAAGTTATAAATTATTAATATAAAAATCTAGTTACTAAAAGAAAATTTTAAAAAGAATATCTTTATAAAATTGACGGTAATGAAATGATGCCTTAAGTTCCAAAATATTAGCATAAATGTCCCTTTATAAGGAAGGAATATGATTAGAATTGTTTTAGACAGCCTGAAGGACAATGGTCTCCAAAGTGCAAAACCTATGCAATAGAGAGATTGTGGATTTGGGCAATAAAGAGTAGATTTCTTCCTTAAGTATCAAGACAGTCTCTAAAAGTTCTGTAGTGTTATAAAATTAGAAAGATTCACCTTATTGGAAAACTTGGGCATCTAAGAATAAAAGTAAAGAATTCTTCCAGAGTTTAGAGCAAAAATCAGAATGACTGCTCTTTCCCAGGCATTGGCCTTAAAAATCAGAATCTCACCTAAAGCCTGTTTTTCAACTCCCCTGACCTGATATAAAAATCTATACATTTTACATTAAAAAATAATTATTATTATCCCTGCAGTTGATTGCTGCAAGCTATTTGGAGAAACTTAACATCAAACTAAGATTCTACCTGAGAAAAACTCTAAAAACTAGATTTTTTTTTAAAGGGGCACTGGAAAACAACCAAAGCATCCAAGAAGGGAGGATTTGAGGGACCGGGATTCTTGAGAAATAGGAATCAAAGTGGAGTGAGTCTAATATAATGCATGCAATTATCCCTTCAAGCACTTGCCAAATGTTATAAATGTGGAAGACAAGCACAAAGCACTTTCAAAAGTGTTGAGAAAGCTAAACAGAGTTGTGTGGGTTTTGTTTTTTTTTTTTTTTTTTTTGGTTTTTGGTTTGTTTGTTTGTTTGTTTGTTTAATAATCTCATTTTCTTGGGGCGCCTGGGTGGCTCAGTGGGTTAAGCCGCTGCCTTCGGCTCAGGTCATGATCTCGGGGTCCTGGGATCGAGTCCCGCATCGGGCTCTCTGCTCGGCAGGGAGCCTGCTTCCTCCTCTCTCTCTCTGCCTGCCTCTCTGCCTGCTTGTGATCTCTGTCTGTCAAATAAATAAATAAAATCTTTAAAAAAAAAACACCTGATTTTAGGGGCTCAAGAACAAAGAGGGGTCCTTATAGACCACCAGTTCTCAATTTATATGCTTGAAATATCTGTGGCTTGCACATATATCATTTAGAAAGAAACCTTATGAAAGTGTTTTCCATGTTTTATTTCCTATTATGTGTAGATAGAGTACATTGGAGCACCAACAGGCCAATTCAAATTGCGCTAACATGATAATCATTTAAATCCTTATCATTTAAATCCTTTTTCTAACAAATTAATTATTAGAACTGTATTTACAGAAGTTCTACTGGTTCAGAACCAACTTATACTTAACATAATTTATCACAACCATGTATATGTCACTGCCAGGGTAATCATAATAATCTGAGTAGAGTATTATTTTGTCAAAATACTTTAGTTTATTAAATATTTGTTTAAAAAATACTCATGGCTGGGGCACCTGGATGGCTCAGTCAGTTACCTGTCTACCTTCAGCTCAGGTCATGATCTCAGGATCCTGGGATCAAGCCTGCATTGGGGTCCCTGCTCAATGTGGAGTCTGCTTCTTCCTCTCCCTCTTCCCCACCCCCTTCTTGTGCTCTCTCTCTCTCTCACTCAAGTAAATAAATAAAATCTTTTAAAAAAATACTCATAGCTGACATAGAAATGGCTATCAGACACATGAAAAAATATTCATCATCACTAGCCATCAAGGAGATTCAAATCAAAACCACATTGAGATACCACCTTACACCAGTTAGAATGGCCAAAATTAACAAGACAGGAAACAATGTGTGTTTGAGAGGATGTGGAGAAAAGGGAAACTCTTACACTGTTGGTGAGAATGCAAGCTGGTGCAACCACTCTGGAAAACAACATGGAGGTTCCTCAAAATGTTGAAAATAGAACTACCTGATGACTCAGCAATTGCACTACTGGGTATTTACCCTAAAGATACAAACGTAGTGATCCAAAGGGGCAGGTGCAGCCAAATGTTTATAGCAGCAATGTCTACAATAGCCAAGCTATGGAAAGAACCTAGATGTCCATCAATAGATGAATGGATAAAGAAGAGGTGGTATATATATACAATGGAATACTATGCAGCCATCAAAAGAAATGAAATCTTGCCATTTACGACAGCATGGATGGAACTAAAGGGTATCATGCTTAGAGAAATAAGTCAATCAGAGAAAGACAACTATCATATGAGCTCCCTGATATGAGGAACTGGAGATGCAATGTGGGAGGTTAGAGGGGTAGGGGAAGAATAAATGAAACAAGATGGGATAGGGAGGGAGACAAACCATAAGTGACTCTTAATCTCACAAAACAAACTGAGGGTTGATGGGGGGGAGGGGGCTTGGCATAGAGGGGTGGGATTATGGACATTAGGAGGGTATATGCTATGCTGAGTGCTGTGAAGTGTGTAAACCTGGTGATTCACAGACCTGTACCCCTGGGGATAAAAATACATTATATGTTTATAAAAAAATAAAAAATAAAAAAATAAACATGATAAAAAAAGGAAGTTAAAAACAGAGTTTTCCTATGACCCTGCAATTTCACTACTGGGTATTTATCCCAAATATACAGATGTAGTGAAAAGAAGGGTCATCTGTACCCCAATGTTCATATTTTCCAAGAGACTTTTAGATATCTTTTGTCTATATGCACTCAGCAAATATAGAACAATACTTTTTGTAAATACAAGTTTTTAAATCTTTGAACTAACAAATAGAATAACTGTATAATAGTTATCTTTTAGACAGTATTTATCCTGGAAAAACAATCGGTCAATGGTAAGACAGTGGTTACTCAGTACATTTAATAAAAATAGCTTCTTTTTGTTAAATGTTGGTATTTGTTCCTAGAATCACCATGACCAGATCCATGCTAATGTGAGCTCTTCCTTAGAGAATGTAAGTCTTTCTAATTCTAGTACTAAATTCTAGTTGACTTAAAGCAATTTTGGGACTATTATTCATTTGCCCAAATGTGTATTAAATGTGTATAATGTGCCAAAAACATGCTTGGCATTATTTGGGTACAGAATGTACACATGTTAATACTCCTCTTTCAGAATTATAAATTCTTATAAAATACTAAAATTATAAATTTATAATCATAAATTTATAATTATAAATTATAAATATAAATTCCTAAAATTATTTGAGAGTTTTGAAAGCCATTATAAGCCATTATAATCACAACAAGAAGCTATTGTAAAAATGTTAATAACTTTTGGGATGCCTGGGTGGCTCAGTTGGTTAAGCAGCTGCCTTCAGCTCAGGTCATGATCCCAGCATCCTGGGATGGAGTCCCACATCCGGCTCCTTGCTCAGCAGGGAGCCTGCCTCTCCCTCTGCCTCTGCCTGCCACTCTGTCTGCCTGTGCTCACTCTCTCTCTCTCTCTCTGACAAATAAATAAAATCTTAAAAAAAAATGTTAATAACTTGTATCGTGTATTATTTTTAACTATGTGTTAAGAGGTAGGCTAAATCGTTTATTTAATCATCACAATTATGAGGTAGATACCTTGTAGCTCAGTTTAAAAACTATAGATCCTGAGACAGTATATGTAATTAATTTAGAAAAATTCACAAAGCTGTTTAGTTGGAACATTCCTAACCATTACACTGGGATCTGAAAAAGTAAAAACAAAAGTACTGAAAGTAAGATGACGATTTCATTAGACTGGATATTTTTATTCGGTGCCTGGATTTATGTTAATATCTGCTAGATTAATGCAACTTCCTCCTCCAAAATCAACCATATTCAGTCAATTCAGATTACACAAATATTTTTTAAGATTTTATTTATTTATTTGACAGAGAGAGAAAGAGAGCATGAGAGAAGGAAAAATCAAGGGGAGCATCAGAGGAAGAGGGAGAAGCACACTCCCCACTGAGCAAGGAGCCTGATGCAAAGCTCAATCCCAGGACCTGAGCTGAAAGCAGATGCTTAAGGACTGAGCTACCCAGGCTCTCCAGATTATACAAAACTTATTATCGATGTGATCACCTTGATTAAGCAAACCAAACAACAACAACAACAAAAACAGTTGATCTGTGCCCATGACTGTCTTCATGGACTTGGATATAATCAGTAATGTATTTGTTAATTTAAAGATAAAGATGTTTCCACTGAATTACAATAATTCAGTAACACACACATTCCTATGCCATTGTGAAATCTAGTTAGCCATTACATTAGATTTGAGATTCAAATTCAAATATTTAATCAGAGGTTGTTTTTACTTTTATGTTTTTTATCTTTATGATAACATAAAAACCATGTAAAAATAGTCATAATGCAATGTTGTATGAGAACAGCCTTTCTTTTAAAACTCATGCTATTTAGCTCTCTCTTTTGAGAGTAAGATGCAGTTGACAAGAGTAAGATACATAACACAACCATTTATTGGACTTTTTATTGACATAACTAGGCATGTTAATTCAGGGAGAGATGACTCCAACTTAAAATTATATCTAAACTATAGGGAACATTTAGAAAAAAACTATATCTGGGTGTTTGTTGTTGCTGTTGTTTGGTCTCTTGTTAAAATCTTCAGTTAAGCTTTTCAAACTACTTACTGTTTTATTTTTTAATTATTTCCCATGAGGAAAAAATTCCAAGTGTTTTCAAACATGTAAGGTGGTAGAAATACGAAATGAGATATTTAATATGAATAATCTGAAACCAGAGTAGATTTTTGTAGGCATCTGACTAAAAAGGTTGACAGAAAGTCTACTATATTTGACATTCAAACAAAACAGTCAATATTTAGGGAAGCTGTTCTTGTTTTTGAAATATTGATTTGGGCAGGAAATTGTTAGCATGAACTCCAGCTACTTGAAGCTCAAATCTATGTACATTTCAAAGCTATCTCAAGTAACACAGGTATCAGTTGCCCTCATATAGTTAAAAAGCATAAATACATTAAAAACAAGAAATAATTGTCATGAATATCAGGCCCAATATAAACATGTAAAATTTCATTGATATGGATAATTCAGAAGGCATATGATGCCAATGTGCCTAGAACTGTAGAAATATCTAGGTATAAGCACACAAAAAAAATACAAAATATTGATTTTTTTCTCATTAATCAAATAAATATTCCTAATTGTGCATTATTCAATATGGTGTATATATAATTAGATACTATGAACAATTTCTCAACTTAAAAAAAAAGACCATTGTTTTAGAATCCATAACAAGGGGAAAACCATAGTCTATTTTTTAATTTAATTTTAATGCTCAAAATTCATACGATTTTCAAAGTAAAGGCAAAAGAACCTGTAAAATAATTAAAAGAAGAGTCTTTCCCTTCAAGAACCTGAGTAAGTTTTGGGGCTTTTACAATATTATAAATGACTTAAGTAATGATGACCTAATCTGTAAGAACTCTGTACTCGAAAATTCACCTATTTTTCATAGTATGGTTGCTACACCTGTCTGCAATCAGAAGTTTTCCTGTTTCCTTTGAGAAGTTCTTGCTATCTTTCCTCAGATATGCAAGTTCACCAGGTGTGCAGGATGTTAGTTTGGTAGTAGAGTTATGAAATCTTAATGGTGCTTTTTCCCCCTGTCGCTTTGAACTAACTTCTTCATGTGCTGTAACAGACTTGTGGGTAGCGGTGCATTTGTTATGTTTGCAGTAAAACATCTTCAATCTACTTTAGACATTTCTCTCTTTGAGCAAAAAAGAATGAAAAGAAATAATTGTCCTTCAGCCACATGGTTTTAGTTTTCCATTTCTTTAAAAACTATAGTGTTTTGTTGTATTTTTTTTTCTATCGTTGGCTTTCCCTCATTTTCATTTCTAAAGTTCAGTAGGGACTTTTAAAAAGTATGTTAAGAAACAACATATAAAAACTTGCTGAGAAACTTACCAAGTTTGCAAACCAAAATTGGAATGCACTTTTAAAAGTGGTCCTAAAAAGAAAAGTAAAATAATCGATAAAAAATAGTTTTTTAAATACCATTTTCCCATGTCTCTTCAACAACCAGCTAGAAATTGTAATTAAAAATGATGAATGGTGTGGATAGTAAGGAAGATGATCTACATATTTTACCGAGTAATGGAAAAGATAGAGATGAAACAAAAGGTAACTCAATGGTACACAGAAGTTAACCTGATTAAATTGTAGAGATATCTGTGGCCAAGTAAAATTTTATATAGAATTCAATAAGAGCATGATACTAGTTGTTACATGTCAGGTTGTCTCATTTTTAATGTGTAATTTTGGATATTTCTTATTTTTTTTCTTTTATAAACTTATATTTAAGTATGTGTCATGATGTTAAAATATTTGAAGGCGAGTAGGAAAGTTGGGGACATTGGCAATGGTAGTTTACAAGAGAGAACCATGAAGAAAAAGTTAGTGTGGCAATGTAGGAACATGAACAATCTTGGTGAGGAATTATTATTTTACAAAACAATGAGCCAAAATACTTATTTAAGAAGATGTTAACTGAGTATCTGTCAAGGTATGGTGTATGTTGAGTGTTCAAGGGAATACAAGCAAAAGGTTCAATCCTGACTCTTAAAAGACATGTAATACATTTGGAATACAAGATAACAATAGCTTTAGAAAGTCATGATCATGTAGATAAATACAGAGGGAACTTGAATGATAACAATCACAATAACTATAATAATGATTGTAGTAATACTGACAGTTATAGTAATAATTGGTAGTAGTAGTTGATAGACACAGATTAAGGCATTTTATTTAAACTAATATAATTCTTATAATAACTCTCTGATATAGGTATCTTATTAAATTTATTTTGAAGTTTTAAAAATTGAGACAGAGTGAACTAACTCACTTAAGTAAAATAGGGAGACCAAATTATAATAATAACATGTAATTAAAAGAATAATGATAAAGGCTGTGAGGTTATACAAGATAGGATGAGGACCTAGAATGGTCATACAGCTATGTTTATACCTTAAGTAGCAGTCGAACTAGTCTGACCAGGAACTGAGACAGGGTAGGCATTGGCTTTAACTATACACTAGAAGCTGGAGCCTGGTGCTCCTACCACCCTTGGCTGAGGTTTGTCCTGGGGACATGGGGAGCTAAAATGTGCTCAGGTAGAGAAAATGAAGACAGGTGCTTCATGTAGGATGCTTTGAGGATATGGGAGATTGTTCACATCTCCAGGTTAACTCAGGTGGATGCAGGGATTCAGGTGGATTATCAAAAGGGTATCTGCTATCGCTGTTCTGAAAAACCACTTTTCCTGAGAAATCCCAACACACAATCTGTCCCACAACATCAGATCTGTCAGTGCTGAGAAATTAAGTCTGAAAACTTAGAAATTCTATAAACTTGAAAAAATAAACTGAGGCCACAACTGCCTCTGGAGAGGCAAGATCACAAGATGCTCTAGAGAACTACTGGTTTGAAAAACCCAACAACTTAAAAGTGACTTGGGTCTGGCCTGTTTCACCCAAATCCTATCTGTACCTCATCATTCTTCCAAAATCCATCTCCCCAAATCACTCAAGTTCCAACCTTAGCCTTATCTAGGTGAGCAGCAATGACAAAGCACAATACAAGACAAAACTTTGTAAAGTCTCCTTTTTCAGATGTTTGCAACTCTGTTCTTAGTATTTTCCCTTGCCTGGCAACAATATGAATAAATCCAGGGTGTGTGTTTGACACAAACTTTCCATATAATATTTGTTGGGGTGAGGAGTAAATGAGACTATTCCTTTCTTTCCCTCTTTAAAATATATTCTATTTCTTGGGATGCCTGGGTGGCTCAGTGGGTTAAAGCCTCTGCCTTTGGCTCAGGTCATGATCCCAGGGTCCTAGAATCGGCCCGCATCAGGTTCTCTGCTTAGCAGGGAGCCTGCTTCCCTTCCTCTCTCTCTGCCTGCCTCTCTGCCTACCTGTGATCTCTGTCTGTCAAATAAATAAATAAAATCTTTATAAAAAATAAATAAAATAAAATATGTTCTATTTCTTAAAATTGCATATTTCTCATATGACTTTTTGGCCACTGATATTTTTCATATCATCTTTCTCTTTATGATTTTCATTTACTTGCCCGTTGGATCTACATATTATCTTTTTTTCTGTACAAATTCTTACTTTAAAGAATGTTACCCCTTATTTTAATGTATTTGGCTCAAGCATACTTTTAGCTTATTATTTGCTTTTTAATTTTTTGTTACTGAATACACAAAATCAATTAATTTAATTTTGTTCCATCCATCATTATTTTCCTTTGTTGTTTTGTTATTTTCTAAAATTTTTATAAAACTTAGAAAGCTCTCTTGTTTTTTAAAAAAGACTTATGTATTTATTTGAGAAAGAGAGACAAAGAGAAAGAAAGGGAATGAGCATGAGTAAGAGGAGGAGCAGAGGGAAAGAACCTCAAGCAGACTTCTCGCTGAGCTTGGAGCCTGACATGGGGGTGGATCCCATCCCATAATCCTGGGATCATGACCAGAGCTGAAACCAAGAGTTGGAGGCTTTACCTGATGATCCACGTACTCTGAAAGTTCTCTTTCTTTAGTTTTGTCACATTTATGTATAATTGGCTGTAGATTTTATGATTTTATCACAGTTTTTCCATCAAACTTCTAATTTTTGATTTACAAAAATCTTATTTGGTACTTAAGTGCCTTTTTATTTCAAACAATAGGTAAGTATAGTTAGTTAGCTGTTCAATTTTACCAATACCATTCTCCTTAACGTTTCTCAGGTACCACTGTTTCCAGAGACACCATAGTTAAAAGTTTCATGTTTATTCTTTCCTAACATGTTTCATGTTTTAAAAACATACATAGAGTATGTTTTTTAAGTTTGTTTTAATTAACGTAAATGAACATATGTTTTATATATTGTTCTTCAATTTGTTTTTTTACTTTAGAGTTTATTCTAAGTGTACATAGAAATCAACCTTGTTCTGTTGGCTTTCTGCTATTGTGTGGATACACTAGGATTTACTTAAGTACACACTGATGAATGAAATACAGTTTCTTTGCAATTATTTTCTTACATATCAAGAATTAAAATTATGCTATATATATACACACACATTTTTATGTTTAGGTACAAAACAGAAATTTTACAAGATAACTAGAATGGAGTTGTTAGGTCAATGTATTTGAACTAATTAAATTTATTAGGCACTGCTAAATTGTTCACTAAAAGGACTATTTCAATTTCTAATATTAGCAATGCAGTAGCATATTTATTTCCCTTGAATAATATTTTAATATCTGAGTGAAAAAAATTGGCATTTCAGTGTTGCTTTCTTGAACCCTGAATTATTGTGCTAGGTCATACTTACATAAATATATTGACCTATGTCATATTTTATTCTGGAAGTAGGTTTTTTTACATTTTTTTGTTGATTTGTAGAAGACTTTTCAACATATAATAGTGCCTTCAATAGATATTTATTTATGTCACCACATCTATTATCTTTTCTGATTTTTAGGTTTAATGTTTACTCATAAAGCCCTCTCCACCCCAAAATTGTTTTTCAAATTATATCCCTCTGAAAAAATATTCATATATATATTCTTAATATTTTTAAACATTTATATATATTAAACTATACATGGATTTATGTATATTATGTATATTTAAAGTATATTATGTATGCATAAAATATATTATGTATATTTAAACTATAAATGGATTTAAATCTAATTTTCAACACATCTGTAATTTTCTGTATGATTTAATAGTTAGAAGAACATTTATTGAATACCTTACAAGCTTTTTTGTTTGTTTGTTTTTTTCTGGTCTGGTTTGCAAGTTTACCTTTTTCATTAAGTAATTTTCAAAAAAAGACCAGTCAATTTGTAGGATTATTTTATGGTTTCTCTTATTTGTTTATTGCAATTACTTGCTCTTTTAATTCCTATCATTTCAGTAATCTAGGTCTCCTTCACTGTTTACTTTTTGAAAACTGTTTAGGATATTTACCTTGACTTTCTTTGTCAAATATAATTATCTTTATAGAAATTCCTATTGTGGTACTGTTAAGAAGTACATTGAAGGGTGGGAGGTTGGGGTACCAGGTGGTGGGTATTAGAGAGGGCACGGATTGCATGGGGCACTGGGTGTGGTGCAAAAACAATGAATAATGTTATGTTGAAAATAAATAAAAAATTTAAAAAAAAAAGAAGTACATTGAATATATGGATTTATATGGGTGAATTGGCATCTTTAGAATTGTTAGTCTTTTGATTGAGGGTCTTGGCATGTCTGTCCATCTCTTAGCTCTTTTAGGTTCTTTAGTAGAGTATTATTATTTTATCTAATAAAGCTTTACTTATTTTTGCTAGTTTTATTCTTAAATATGTTATATATTTTCATGCAAGACTAAAGTCAATTTTCTAATTTCATATAATTTTAAATTAGTTAATAGTGACCTAGAGGAAATACAGTGTACTTCTTTTAACATAACTTAGTAAAAAAATAAAATTAAATGTCTAAACAAAGAGTGCTAATAACATCAATCATTAATTATTTATTTCCTAATTAACACTTTGCTTTCTTAATCATATGTCTATTCAGTCCTCTTCCCATTTTTTAGTCAGATTTTTTTTATATTGAGTTGTATAGGTTCTTTGTATATTTTGGATATTAATTCCTTATTATTATTTTTTTTTGTCATTTTTAGAATACAGGCCATTTCTCCCTTGTAAGTTTTTCCTAGGTATTTTATTCTTTTTGGTGCAATTGTAAATGGTGCTTTTTTAAAGTTTCTCTTTGTACTACTTTATTATTAGTGTATAGAAATGTTAGTGATTTTCAGGTATTAATTTTGTATCCTGTTACTTTACTGAATTTGTTTATTACTTCCAGTAATTTTTTGGTGAAGTCTAGCATTTTCTAGTTATAGTATTACATCATCTGCAAATAGTGACAGTTTAACTTCTTTTCATTAAATTTCTATGGCTAGGACTTCCATTACTATGTCAAATAATAGTGGTGAAAGTGGACATCCTTGTCTTGTTCCTGGCCTTTTTGTTTCATTTTCTTAATGATTTTTTAAAAAAGAAATTAAGATAACTTTTCAAAATTTTAAAACAAAATTAAGGATTAGGGTTATAATTGCATAATTGTTCAAGAATTTATATTGCAAATGTTCAGACTTTCTCTTCTTAATGTGCTAAGCCTCTCGTTTTCTTTTTCCATTTTATATAGTTTAGTATTTGATAGCTTTATTGCTTTCTTCACATATGACCAATTCTTTTATTCTTAAGTTTATTCCAACTACTTTTTGACTATATATTGTGAATGAAGGTTTTTTCCATTATATATTTATGACTAATCTTTGCAGTGTATGAAAACTCTTTATTTTCATATTAGGATTTTTCTTATACCTACCTGTTGCACTAATTTTTTTTTCCAAATCTAACCATTTATCATTTATTTATTATGTAGAATGCTATGCTTTATATAAATAAAGAAAATTCCTTCATCATTTAGTGTTTTTTTGTTTTATGTCTTCATACATAAACTATAATATTTAGAGAAATATAGATAATACAGTTGATATTCAGGATCATCTACTTATTCCTGAATTGAATAGAAATGCCTCTAATGTTGTAGTAGTAATACACGAAGGTCACAATATCCTTTGAAGATCTCAAATTTTCAATGAGTCTTAAATCTTACTATTATGAACAAATAATTATGGCCGCATTCACAAATTTTAAATGCTTATTGAAGACCCTTAAAGATTATTTACCTTAGTTTATTAGAACAGACATTTTTCATACTTGATAGTCTTATAATGCTATTTTTATTTGGATTTACAAATTTGTAAAATAACAAAGTAGAGTCACTGCATTATTATCAGTGTACATATATAATCTGTTAAGAGTTTTTATAAAGAAAATAGCATCCTTAATATTAAAAGAGCAAAAAATATACTATGGATGTTCTTGAATTAGAAACTGGTTATGCATCTATTAAGGCAGCCTTTATTTTACGTCATTGTTCATTGTTTTGTTTGCCAGTTTTAATGTAGAATTCAAGTTTGATCAATTAATGTTGAAATGACACTATTCAAACTGCATGAAAAAGATAAACATATTCTTAACTAGAAATTATTTGAGAACACACTTTACCCCAAATAGCACTATTTTTAGTACTGTAAACAAGCATAATCATATTGATAATTCTACCCCAAGAAAAACCAAACCAATAGTCACCTTTACCTAGAAATGCATTTTAAACTTCCTGAATTGCAGGAAGATACTAAATTGGCATAAAGCAAATGTGGGAAGTTGGCTGGTCAACTTTCTGAATTCTATGGAACTTAAGATCATGATATTAGGCAGACTCCTTTAGCTCTCTCATGGTTCTTTATCTGCAGAGGCCCTAGATTTTGTGACTATCATCCTTATTTTTCTACCAGAGATAAAGCAATTATTATATTGATAGTAACATCCTGAAAAGCAGTGCCTTTGCCTTTTGGATATTTATAATCTGGTGCAAATACAGCTGTGAAAGCAGAACAAATGACAATTAAGTGATGCTCTGTTTCCATATTTATGATTCCTGACTTGGGAGCATGTTTGTTATGCTTGTCTGAAAAATGTACTTCATCTCTTTCATCTCTCCCATCTAGCTGTGCTTCCTATCTCCAAATCAATAAACCTTAAAAGTGCCTTGTAATAGTTATAGTATGTTTCTCCAGGGAGAAATTGTTGTGTTAGGGTTTTGATGGTTTTTGACACTATACCAATTTCATTTGACAATGAATTGAAAATTGAACAATGCACTGAGCCATGCTGGTAATTTAATACTATCCTTGGAATACTGTCTTTCAGTCTCAGACAGGAAGCCATTATTTGTGAAAACTGGCCTAAGCTTATTCTCATATCATCAGTTTGAATCCTACACGAGAGAGATTAAGAAGTAATACCTTATTCTAAACATGTTAAGGTCTTATCATTATTACTACTGATAATGTTTTTGAGACTGAATTTCTAAGACAATGTAGTAGATAATAACTCTTCATTAACACCATTCACCATACTTCTACCTCTCTCAGAAATGCTTTAATTTTCTGGTATTAAACATAGCCAGAAGACATTGCCCCAAATCTCAGCTCATCCCCAGTATCTATAGGGCCATAAATATGTCATTTCAATGATCTAAGATGCAGTTCCTTCAACCATAAAAGGAAATGAGGATGAAACAAATTTTGTCAAATTGAAATTGTTATACAAATCCCATTGCCTTGATTTCATTGCCCCAGTATAAGAATCCTGTACTTTAGCATATCATAAGTATAGCTTATTAGACTCCTTCCCGACCTGTAAAACTCTCATTTCTAAAAGACAACATTTCTATATCAAGAAGTCTAATATAGTAAACCTATACCAAAAGAAGTTTAAGATCAATATAGCACAGAGCTAAGATAGAGCGATATAGTATATAGGCAATCAAAGGAGCTGATGAAAAATTTGTAACTTCTAAAAATAAATTTCCCATAATCATTATAGAAATAAGAACAGAAGCCCAAGGATGCCAGGATTGCTCCCAGAACTGAGTGATATTCTAGGGAATGTAAAATGTCATCTGATAGAAGTAGAAAGGACAATCTACAGGGATATTTTTCTTCAGAGCTTTCTTATAGATCTTGGAACTCTGCTGAAGAGGCAAGAATGCAGGAAATACATTGTCAACCCTGATGGTCCTCTACAGTGCCATAGCTTTTCATGATCAATTTATTGATGAGAACTGATCGAATAAAAAATGTAAAGTGTTAATTTAAAATTACGGATATTTTCTGGAGACTAGAGGTGCTTTGGGGAAGTTTTAATTTGGATTGAACTCCTACTGATGTTATATGCATTCAGAGACTTACCAGAAAATAATTTATATGATTCTAGATCTGGTGCCCCTCTGATAAATTTGTATCTGTTTCACTTTACTAATATAAGAAGAAAATAGTGATAAAACACAAACCAAACAAGCAACAAATGTTTATTTATATTGTGCTCTCAGTTTATATTTGTTTACATTATACTCTTTGTTTATATTATACTCTTAGCATACTTGAAACTTTATTTTTTTCACCTTTGTGTAACTGTGTTTTGGCTAATAGTGGAAATGATTAAACACCTTAAATAACTTTGCTCACTGTTAGGAATTAATTTTTGGAAATTTGATATGCAAAAAAAAAGAAAGAAAGGTCTTGAAATAATTATTTCAGCAGGCTAAGCTCTTAAGCCCTGATGGAAGTTTAAAAGATTAAATATATTTTCTTATTTATTTCAAAATATAATAAGATAGGGGTGCCTGGGGTGGCTCAGTGGGTTAAGCCTCTGCCTTCAGCTCAGGTCATGATCTCAGGGTCCTGGGATCGAGTCCCGCATCAGGCTCTCTGCTCAGCAGGGAGCCTGCTTCCTTCTCTCTCTGCCTGCCTCTCTGTCTAGTTGTGATCTCTCTCTGTCAAATAAATAAATAAATAAAATCTTTAAAAATATATATATATAATAAGATGAAATATTTCCATTAGTAAACATCTGGAGAGATATATTCAGTATGTGAATAATTGCCTAGTGTGAAAAATTGAGAAAATAGAATAAGAAAATATTTAAGCGAGATGAATACTTCACGAGCCACCATAATAATAAAAGCCTTATTTAGAAAATTGTAAATTTCTAAATAAAGTCAAGCAGAAAATTGTTACTCTTCTCAGGGGAGTGGTTAAGGAGCCTAAATCTGCCATTTTAATGAGACTAACTGGAATGAAAAGCAGACTAGCTGAATTCTTTTTTTTTTTTTTAAGATTTTATTTATTTATTTGACAGACAGAGATCACAAGTAGGCAGAGAAGCAGGCAGAGAAGCAGCGTCCCTGCTGAGCAGAGAGCCCTATGCAGACCTTGATCCAGGACCCTGAGACCATGACCTGAGATGAAGGCAGAGGCTTTAACCCACTGAGGCACCCAGGTGCCCCATAGTTGAATTCTTTATAGAAGAAAATTCTTTGTAAAAAAGTGTGCAAACACACATGCATATGAACACACATGGTTTTAAGTAGTTGGGAAGTTTAAAATATTTATTATTTTATTCTGCCAAGGAAATGAGAGGAAATCAGCCTTCCAATACTCAGATCTAGAGAGACACAGGCTTTTCTAAACATGCAGAATTTATTTCTCAAAGTAACTGTGAATTCTACTGGCTTATACAATGTACAATGTAAAATAGATAAATGCCTGTCAAAGAATTCTATACTTACCAATGTATAATCAACATAAAATATGATCACTCTAATATATAGAATTCCATGATGATCATGCTTAATGTCTTCAAATGGAGTGGGAAAAAATAAATGAGTTTCTTAGAATGTAAAGATAAGAAATGATGTTTTAATAAATTCCCTGGAAGAATCCTTGGTGTATCTCTTTGTTGGTAGATATTAACATCATTTATGGGTTGAATTGCATTCCATTAAAGTTTGTAATTAGAAACTCTGCCCCGCCCCGTCCCTCAGAATGTGACTGTGTTTGCATATAAGGATTTAAAAGAAGTAATTAAATTAAAATAGGTCATCAGGGAGGGCTCTCATACAATACAAATGATGCCTTACAAGAAGAAGTAATTCGTACAGAGATATATACAGAGAAAGTTTAGGTGAAGACACACGGAGAAGATGGAAATCTAGAAGCCAAGATTAGAGCCTCAGAAGAAACTCACCCTTCTGATGCTTTGATATTGAATTTTAACCTCCAGAACTGTAAGAAAACAAATTTCTGTTGTTTCAGCCATCTGGTCTATGAAACTTTGTTATAGCAGCTTGAGCCAAATAACATGGCATCCTCAAAAGAAAAGTCTATTCCATTTGGGAATGTTGATTGTCTCCTGTTTTTATCACAGACTGAAAAAGATGTAGTAAGTGGGATAAGAGAGATCTTTCCACACCGAGGTGGTGTGTCATAAGGTAGGACAATTTTATTGGGCTGAAATTTCATATTTAGGGAAGGAGGCAGAGCTTTCAGTGAAGAGCATAGCAAACTTAAAGATGCTAAGGAGCCAGATTTTCAAAAACATTTAATAGTCTTTTATATTTATATAAACATATAATGTTTGAAAGAAACAATTTTGTAAAAATCTAAGGGTTATTGGTTTTTCTTTGAACGTTACTGTCACAAATATTTTATTGATCCATCGTTGTCTATAATCTTATTTATTGAAGTGATGGTTTAACAGAGCATTGAGGATCTAAGCAAGTACTGTCACATGGTGTAGTCGATACATATTTGTGAAATGAATTTGCTCAATGAAAAATACTCTACACACATTTTACTACCCAGATTTTATTGGGAAAAAAATGGTTAATTTCTATGAAAAGGATGACCAAGAAAATTTTATTTTTAAAATTGTTAAAGTTATTCCTCTTTTTCAAGTGTTTAGTAAAAATGAAAATTTAACCCTGGTATTAGTTTTTGTCCTAGAGAGTCTATTAAATTATATGCTTAAAAATTCTTGGCTTTATGTGATTATAGTTGTATAAAGAAGAGAATTCTTCAAACAGAATACTGTATCAGTTATACAAATAAATGATGGCATCGTAAAAATGTAGAACTGAAAATGTAATAATACTTACACACATTGACAGGTGATATGTGTTACCATAAATAGTATCATTTATATAACTTTATGTTCTCTTTTTAATTTCAAAAAAGTATACAAAAACATTTATAGAGGAGGAACTCAGAATTACATTTTATACTTTATTTACTGTAAATAAAAGGATGTACATTTACTTACTATCAATCAAAGACAATAGGTAAATATCTTAGAAATCAAATTTCCACTTTTTTTTGAATAAGGGATATTAAGAATCGATTTAAATTGTAAATATTCCATTTAAGCTATTTCTTCTGACATTAATTGGAAAATATCACATTATTATTTCAAATCATTTTGCACAGTTATTTCAGGTTTCTTAAGATAATAAAGAATTATGTGTGATTTTTTGATAATTACTAGAAAAAGCATAGTGACCTTTCAGCAGTTCTGTTAACCTCTTTCAACCTAAGTCCTGATCTATCAACAGGAATAACTATACTGACTTCCTTAGTTTGTAGGGTTTTGTAAAGGTCAAATAAATTGATGTGTAAGGAAGGAATTTACATTAAAGCACTATATCAGTACCTAGTTATTACTAACCAGTTTACCATGATTTCTGTAAATTGCTGGGTAAAATGAGGGTTTTCATGGGCATAATCTAAACCAAGATCTTTTCAGATGAACTTCATCATCACCAGAATAGAGACTGTCATATGCGAATCAAGGAAATCTTAAGAGTATTCTTTCATAGGTAACTCCATAGTGAAAATTAACAAGAACAACAACAACAAAATAGATGAAAGCCAAAAGGAAAGGGCTGGCAGCAATGGAAGAGTAAATGGTACAAAGGTAAAACTAGGAGCAAGCATTTCAATGAAAGTGTGTCTTTTGCCAGAATCATTCTCAATGTAAGTTTATAATAATCCTGGAAATGACTAAATTGTATGAACCAGACCAGACAATTGAAGCAGGTGTCTGGCATTAGGAGAGATGAAAATGGTGTCTCTTCTCTTTGCTATCAAGATGAGGAAGATATAATAGGAATACATATTGATTCCAAGAAGAGCACCATGCCAGCTCTGTAGTGCAGATGGAATTGTGCAGAGCATCCCAAGTGATTAAGAATGAAAAATAGTCAAAACAAGGACTCATAGTGCACGATAAAATAACTCTTAGCTTTCTTCTTGCATGTCCATTACTTTTCACAGATGTCGAGACCAGAAAGTGACTGTTTCCATTGCTAATGAGCACTAAAACAAAATATTTGGTAAGTTGAGACCTAGTATGAATATTTTTGGATTGATTAAACATAAAATGAATTATAACTAATATGAATAATAACTTTGTACGTGATATTTCCTCCAACAGATGACGGAGATGAAAATCTGGAGCCACTTTCTAATATGATACAAAAAATACTTGAATCAACTTATGATCAGATCTAAAAATTCCCTATTTCTTTCTGGAGTTTTAAAAGGTTACTGAAAATTAAACACATTGACATTTATAACACCATCTTCTAATAGATTTCTAATAAAAGGTATTGTAATAACTATTCAAATTCATCTTGATATCAGAATGACCAAAGCTAAATGTTAAAACCAAGCAGAAGAACTAAAAAATAATGTTAAATAATATTTTTCTAGGATATTAACTCTATTCTATTTAATGAAGTAAAAACAAGTACTTATTTTTACCAAGGACTTTATAAGGAATTTAAATATACTTTTATTTTCCTAACCTAGTTTTGAAATCCTGAGTAGGGGCCAGCCAATTCTTCTTCATGAGTTGCTGATTAAGTCCACACCCCAACTTTGCTTATCAAGCTCTCACACTGAAGCCACCATACACCTGTTCTAATTGCCCTAGGCCAAGTTCCAGAAAACCAGAGAGAGCCTTCATTCCCCAGAGCCTGAAAAATTATTCAAATGAGCTGATCTATAGGGAACCATGGAAACCTTGCTAACCCCATCCCTCTTGCTATATATAAGCTTTCCCCTAGAGCTCTAAATTACTATTACTTAGTCTTCGGGTGCAAGTGCCTATTTGGCAGCCTTTTTGTTTGTTTGTTTGTTTGGAGATATATAAAGAAAGAGTTCTTTTCACATATCTGAGTGTAAAAACCATCTTTAAATATTATAAAACAGATATTGTGGATACAAAGAAGGCACATTTCCTATAAGCAAATTTTAACATTATATTCATTCTATTTTAAAACCCAACTAAAAGCCTATGGTCATTGTTCAGAGGAGGGAGCAAGAAAGAGAAAAGGAGGAAGAGAAACAGAGAGAGAGAAAGAGAGAGCAAAGGATTCTAAACATGCATAAAGACATTTGGAAATGACCTGGGAAAACTTTGGAGAAGACTTCGTGATGGAGTAAACATTTCCATATAGTCACTAAAATCCATTTTACTTTATTTTCCTTCTGGGCATGCAGGCAGCCTAAATTTTCCAACCACCATGCAGTTAAAGGCATGAAAAAAATTCTAATTAATAAAATTATGGCAGAAAACATATATGCTTTTCTAGGCTTGGTCCATAAAAGCTACTGAAAAGTAAATTTCTGTGCTTTCTACTCTTGTTGCCTTCCTGGATGGAGGTGACCTCCACAATGACCTTGGAAACCAATAGGAAGAGTTGGAGATGAAAGATTTTAAATATGACCTGTTTTTTTATTGTGGTGAGAGTGAGAAGTGATTACATTGAATTGAGCCATGAAGTTTGAGGGGTTTATTAATTACATCAACTAACTTATAAACTGACATCCATACTAAGATAAATGATTTCCAATAGTTTGGATTTGTGATTAGGGACTGTGGTTGGGGTACATATCAAAATGGGAAATACTAAAAGAAAGAGGTTTAATACATATAGAGGTAGGTACTTTACAATGATCCTTAAAATGAAAAGTGACTTCAGAAAAATCATAGTAATAAATGTTATTGTTCATTAATTAAGTTGTGTTAATGACTCAAATAATAAATTTACATTTGACTAACAATTCAACTTTAAAACATTTATAGAAAGAATTTTTTTAATGCCTCAATCAACAAATGCAAAATCTTTGCAATTTAATACATATTTACTGTATCTTTCATTCATCTAAGCAATTAGCAATAAAAATACAACCTTAGTTTTATTCCTAGAGCACTTACTGCCTAATACCTAGTGAGAATTCATCAAACATCAGTTAAATAAAAATATGACAGAGTGTAAGAGAACTATTGTGCTTTTGTATCCAAAATCCAGTTCTTACTTACTTGAACCTTGAATTTCTTCTTTCTATTGATCCCCAGAATTCTCTGTAATCCTTAGCCTACATTACTGCTTCTATAAGCTCTGAAAGAGAAAAATATCTGAGGAACATCTCTTAGCTTACTTGGATTTTAGTCTCTTTTATTAGCCAAAAGCAATATAATCCAGAGCATTTCTTCTGGTAGAAATACAGCAAAAAATTATATAATTTCATACAGTTTTAAGAATAAAACTGGCAGCATAAAAAATGGAACTTGTTTTCCAAAAGTAAAGAGTAGAGATATTTTAAGAGACAATTTTTTTTCAAAAGGTTGTACTTTTAAAAGGAGAAGGGTAAAGAAGTTTTAAATACCATGTCATTTTTTTGTATCACTTCTTCACTAGTAAAAATATTTGCCTAAAATATAATTAGTAACTGAAGTTGGTGAGCTATAAAATTTTGGGAAGTTTTATTCTCAAATACCATGGGAAGACATGGGATTTGGTAAGCAATTGCTAATCCTTTAGTTTTCATTCTGATGGCTAACCAAGGCATAGTGAAGGCAAAACAAAAAGGCTAACAATAATACATACGCCTTGACAATAACACACATCCCTCTTTCAAATACTATGTAATCAACATTTAAAGTGAATGATGCCCAGAATACGCACCAGGGCATCACTGTTAGGTATTTTCCAAATATAATATTTTCATTAGTGCTTGATTCATTTATAACATTTAAGAACTATGTCTGATCCCAGTAACGTTTAAATAGAAACATAGTAGTTTATATCTCCAATGTGAGGCAAAGAGTAAGAATATATTCCTCAAAATCAAAACATTTTTATTCCCTCTTTCTATCAAATGTCTGTGCATGTTCTGCTATGGCTGTGCTAGTCTTTCTATTTATGTAATGTTCCCAATAGCTTGAAATTGATAGTTGTTTTTAATTTGATGTTCTAAAAATTATTCCAATAAGGTTTATGACTTAAAATATATTTATAAGATATACACAAATCTACAGAATCTTCAAAAGTTCATTTTTGTAGACCATATCAGCCAACTTGCTAATCAGACACTTTTTACCTTTTTTCATGGCCATCACCAGCTACCATACAAATGACCCTATAATGATGGTAAAGTAAAGCCTTATTTTGGATAGACATTTAGAAACAACAACAACAACTTCATAGAAAATGAATCATCATGAACTAAACTTTGTTGTCCTGATCCTCAAACAAAAATTGATTCAAAACATCACACACATTGACAGTTAAAAAAAAAAAAAAAAAGTTATACCACTTGAGATATATCAAAGACCTCAGTAAAGAGAAACATGTGAGTGAAAACATTTCTGTTCAAAGAATCTCATTTCTTAGACATAAAAGGCCCTCTAATTTTCTCCAAATGAATGCCAGTTCTAGTATATTTTATGAGTACTTTCATTGCTGTTAAATCCTGAAATATAATAAAATGACCTTAATATAGGATTCCTCAAAACATTTACTAGACTCTCCAGGAAGCTGTATCAGCCCCAAATTGGAAGTACTCCAAGATTTTTACTTAGTAGCTTTTGGGGGAGATTTATTTAAAAGAATTTCATCTGAATAAGTAAATCCATTTCATTTTTAATGATTACTTGAAACAGCATTCTTTCACGTTAGTGTCTTCCTCTCTTGAACCCATGTTAGTCATTCTCTGAAGATGGATTGGGTTCTGGCAACTTCTCTGAACACCTGGGAAGAGTAAGCCTTGGCTCCTTGCCATTGTTACAGATGCATTTATCTTCTGTCCGCCAAATTAATGAGTCCTTATGCAGAGATCCCAATGTGATATAAGGTGTTAAATGACTGTGGACCACCCTGTGTGAAATAATGTCTACAATAATCACCATGAGGCACAGCATGCAAGTAAAACAGAAAAAAAAATGTTTCATCAAAGAAGCTGTCATCTTAAATTAATATAATGTAAAATGGCAGAGCACAGATGTTTTGGTGTCTTCTTTATAATTAAGCCCATGAACATAACACTAGGTCCTGGTGTTCATGTTGTAGCAGTGACTTCAACTCAATGGGGAAAGAGTGCTTGGATAGCATGTTCAGAATCAAAAGTACTTATCACTCTCCTTTTTTGTAACTATGAGAAACTGTTCAAGACTTGATTATGGATTCCTTTAGTAATACTGCCAGAGACAGGTCCCTTCTCTTTTTTGTTTGTTGCATTAAAACTTTATTTTTTTTTAATTTTGTTTTATTTAATTTTTTCCAGTGTTCCAAAATTCATTGTTTATGCATCACACCCAGTGTCCCTTCACTTATACCACAGAACAGGCTTGGGCTTTTTGCTCCCTTTTTTACCATACTCCCACTCCCATCACTTTGCTCCAAAACCATAGATAAGACAATAGGAAGAGAACTTGTTTCTACTAGAAGGCAAAAGAAAAAATGTTTAGAATGGAATTGTCAGTAGGTTAGTTATGTCTAGATTGCACTTCGAACTATATATTAAAACTGCCCAACAGAGTCACATGTCAACTATCTACATGATCTTCTGTAAGGTTCACCCATATAAGCTTGACTTGAGACCATCATAAATATTTCCCAGGCTTATCTCTAGAATGGCAAACTACTACCTGTTAACCTGTATAAATAATCATATGTTCAGTCTTAGAGTTCTTGATTTCTCCTTCCTTGTCATGGACTGTTACTATAACTCCAGTCCCCCAGTGAGTTTTGACTTTAACTACTTTGTTTTGAACTTGCAGACCTTCACACCTTTCCAGGATACAACCAACAAAAGGTGAGAGATAGCTCCCTGCAGCCATGCATAGGCATCACTCAGATCTCCTCTTGTGTGCATAATCTCCTGTTGTAGGACATTTCCACGGGGATGCCTGAGTGGCTCAGTCAGATAAGCATCTGCCTTCAGGTCAGGTCATGATCCCACCATCCTGGCATCAGGCTCCTTGTTCAGCATGGGGTCTGTTTCTCCCTCTGCTTGCCCCTTCCCCTGCTTCCCCTGCTTGTGATCTCTCTTGGACAAATGAATAAAATCTTTTAAAAAATACACTTTGATGAAGGTAGAGGGCAGCAGACAATGTTTGAGACTTGATTTCTATAGGACATCAGTAAAAGGTAAAAATTAAATATTGTATTTCTCCTTAGATTCTGTTAGGCAACTCAGTAATTAAATAGTTACTTTTCCTTGAATAAGGTGAAAAATCAGTTTTTCAAGAGAGGCTCACCTAATTGCCATTTAGAGTTATTTATATTTGTATATTCAGCACCTAATTCCTTTCTAAGGAAAGATCAGTACCTAATAAATGTTTTTTAACAAATGAATGTTCACTGAATTAACTAATAACAAATTTTTAATGATCCACTTTCAGTGAAAAACAGTGTTGTGTTTATCAGATCAAGTTTTATGTAGAAAATCAGATGATCTGTGTTTCATTTTTTAAATAAATTCATATTAAAAATAGATAATAAATTTATAGAAGTAATAATAACTAAATAAGCATAAAAAGATCCTCAGGGTATTTTTAAAGACTTTTATTTATTTGAGAGAAAGAGCGTGAGAGGGGGAATGAGTAGAGAGAGGGAGGGAGAATCTCAAGCAGACTCCACACTGAGCATGGAGCCAGACATGAGGTCATGACCTGAGCCATAATCAAGAGTAGGACACTTAACTGAGTGAGCCACCCAGGTACCCTAAAAAGATCCTCAATTTTCATAATAATATGAGAAATATACATAGATTTATAAAATATATATTTGAGGTATTTCTCACCTATCCAATTAGCAAAGGTGAAAAATGGCCAATGCACTGATGTTAGGAAGATATGTAGAAGTAGACCACATTACGCATTTCTGAAGTCACACAGTCTTTTTAGGGGAGTAATTTGACAATACCAAAATTTTGAATATACTCTCCTTTAAATATACAGCAACTCAAAATAAAAATATACATGGCTTAAGTTGTCACTGTTATTAGTGAAATACTTTCTATATTAGCCATAGAATAAAACACAATACTACCTGTTGAAAAATTAATAAAATATTCATATACTGATAAAGAAAACATAGTGTGCTGTACATCAGTATATAAATACCTGCTTAATTTAAAAAATGGTTATTTATGTGTGTGTTCATGTGCATATATGTGTGTATGTTTAGCTTTCATTTCTCAAAAGATTTTGAGAACCATTACTTACAGCTTGATCTCATTTGGTTTTAAAATGATAATATATATACTTGTGTGCTAATAAAAAAGTCAGGAAAGATATGAATCATATTATTAACAGTGATGTACTTTAGGTAGAGAAGATTATTGGGGATTTTTACCTTATCTGATATGAATCTGTATCATTGGAATGTTTTGGTAATAAGCATGAGGTGCTTTTATGAGGAAAATAAAACAATTATTTCTAAATTCATTAAAATTATGTGTTATACTTTTATAATTATAATGCCATTTTCTATACGTTTATAATTTCATAATTATATTTTCATAATTATACTTTTATAATCATTACTATACTTATATCATTATTCTTATATTTGTAGCTTTCATTCCATTCTGTGAGTTAATGCTCTTATTTCTATTTTAATAATTTTTGGCACTGTCATTGAGCAGAAAATGCACTTGAATAATTTCAGCTCATAAAAAGTGGTGACTCATAAAACTCAATCATGCCACACGTGGTTAATATATATGCATATACAGATAATACAACGTGTGTGTGTGTATGTATGCACATATGTATGTGCATATGATTAGAATATTTTTCAACTGTTTCATATATAACAGGCAGGGGACTTCCAATGGACACAAAAATATTCTAAAAATTGCTGCTGCATGCTTTATGATCTTTTTAAGTACTGCCTTGTCATGGTGATATAAAAATTTACTACCATTCTGTCTAGAGTTCACCCAGCCTATGAACACAGAGTCAAGCTATTGAAATAGTCATTCTTTAGGGTCAATTTCAATCTTTGCTTTCCTTTTAATGATTAAGACAATTTCATTGCCACCTATGCTTCTTATTTACACAAAGGTTCCTCAGAAGACCTCAAGAGCCAATCATCCAATCTGAAGGCAGGGATAAATGATCTATTTTATTTTCTTGAAGAGTTCTAAGGCAGAAACTAACACACAGGGGGAGTTGCAAAGCTGTTAGGTCATTTCACAGAGAAAGTACTATATTCTTTTGCATGTCTCCCTTTTCCTTCTACAAAAATGATGATTCATACATAATTGAAGGAATGTCATTTCAATACTATAGCTAGAATTTTGAAAATCTCAAGCAGCTTGTATAT
This sequence comes from Mustela nivalis, assembly GCF_964662115.1. Lineage (NCBI taxonomy): Eukaryota > Metazoa > Chordata > Mammalia > Carnivora > Mustelidae > Mustela > Mustela nivalis. Next base: position 72,935,145 of record NC_139023.1, on the reverse strand, counting down.
TTTCAGTAGACTACTAATTCTTTTTTAAAATTTCTGGGTGTGGGGGAGGAATGAGAAATTTGGCTTTTCCATTTATGAATGTTCTTGAAAAGAACAACTCTCTATTTACCATACCAGATGGAGAAATAACAGCACACTGAAGTTATTGCCAAAGAAGGAAGTAGAATATTGTAAATCATTCCAAAGTGGAGGCACATGGGTGAATCCCTAGGGAATTAGCCAAGACCATGTTATAGAAGAAAGTGGAACCAGGATTATTTATAAGTTGCATTATCAGTAGATTTAAAAAAGGCAGGTATTCAAAGACAAAAAGAAATGTGTAAAAGATTAATATTGCAAAGAACAATACAAACTGAACTGTGTCCTTTTAATAGCTTAGAAACCTAGACAAAAAGGGCGCCTGGGTGGCTCAGTGGGTTAAGCCGCTGCCTTCGGCTCGGGTCATGATCTCAGGGTCCTGGGATCGAGTCCCACGTCGGGCTCTCTGCTCAGCAGGGAGCCTGCTTCCTCCTCTCTCTCTCTGCCTGCCTCTCTGCCTACTTGTAATCTCTCTCTGTCAAATAAATAAATAAATCTTTAAAAAAAAAAAAAAGAAACCTAGACAAAAACTACATATATTTGAAAATACCTGTGTTGAAACTGAATTCACTATTGCCATCCTCCTTACTAATGCAAAAATATAGTGAATTCCTCTTCACAAAGAATACAACAGTTTATTGACAGCATCATAATGAAAGTGGCTTGCTATACACTCTGGGGTAAAGAAAAGAGGTTTGTCTTACTTTATCTTCAAACTGACCTCTTTTTAAAATAATAAGCTTTTTATCACTGGTCAATAAAGTATTTCCAAATAATTGTCTATACTGTATCATGAGAGACAATAATAAACATAACCACTAGTATCAGTTAATGTAGCTAAATGTAACCTGAGAAATTAATAAGCATTAGAACAGGAAAAAAGAAACTGGTAATGTCAAAATTTTCATTTTGGAATGAGTTATCTGAAGTTCAAAAAGATAAGGAATTTGCCTGAGTTCACATAGCTAATAAATAATAGATCTGGAGTTTAAATCTATATCTGTTTGATTCTAATGCTTACATGTTCTATAACCATGGTACTTTGCCTTTCCCATGGAACTGTTAAAAAAATTTTTTTTCCAGAAAATTGCAAAAGTGTTTTCTATGCTGTAGGAGAATAAAATTCCATTACCATTTTTGTTCTGTCATATTTTGGACATTTTAAAATTAGTTTTTCTAATGGTATTTTTTAAATTGTTTTTTATTAACATATAATGTATTACTTGCCCCAGGGGTACAGGTCTGAGAATCATAAGGCTCACACATTTCACAGCACTCACCACAGCACATACCCTCCCCAATGTCCAAAACACAACCACCCACTCCCTACCCCCCCACCCCTCAGCACCCTCAGTTTGTTTTGTGAAATTAAGAGTTTCTTATGGTTTCTGTCCCTCCCAATCCCATCTTGTATCATTTTTTTCCTTCCCCACCCCCCAACCCCCCCACCCTGCTTCTCAAATTCCTCATATCAGAGAGATCATATGATAATTGTCTTTCTCTGACTGACTTATTTGACTCAGCCTAAAGCCTCTAGTTCTACCCATGTCATTACAAATGGCAAGATTTCATTTCTTTTGATGGCTGCATAATATTCCATTACATACACACACACACACACACACACACACACACTCTCTCTCTCTCTCTCTCTCTCTACATCTTCTTTATCCATTCATCTGTTGATGGACATCTAGGTTCTTTCCATAGTTTGGCTATTGTGGACATTGCTGCTATAAACATTTGGGTGCACATGCCCTTTGGATCACTACATTTGTATTCTTAGGGTAAATACCCAGTAGTACAATTGTTGGGTCATAGGGTAGCTCTATTTTCAACTTTTTGAGGAACCTCCATGCTGTTTTCCAGAGTGATTACACCAGCTTGCATTCCCATCAACAGCGTAGGAGGGTTACCCTTTCTTTACATCCTCACCAGCATCTGTCCTTTCCTGACTTGTTAATTTTAACCATTCTGACTGGTGTTAGAATTGTGGTTTTGATTTGTATTTCCCTGATGCCGAGTGATGTGGAGTACCTTTTCATGTGTGTTGGCCTTCTGGATGTCTTCTTTGCAGAAATGTCTGTTCATGTCTTCTGCCCATTTCTTGATTGGATTATTTGTTCTTTGGGTGTTGAGTTTGAGAAGTTCTTTATAGATTTTGGATACCTTGGATCCCTTTATCCGATATGTCATTTGCAAATATCTTCTCCCATTCTGTCCGTTGTCTTTTGGTTTTGTTGACTATTTCCTTTGCTGTGCAAAAGTTTTGATCTTGATGAAGTCCCAATAGTTCATTTTTGCCCTTGCTTCCCTTGCCTTTGGCAATGTTTCTAGGAAGGAGTTGCTGAAGCTGAGGTTGAACAGGTTGCTGTCTGTGTTCTCCTCAAGATTTTTGATGGATTTATATCTCACATTGAGGTCTTCTATTCATTTAGAGTCTATTTTTGTGTGTGGTGTAGGGAAATGGTCCAATTTCATTCTACTGCACATGGCTGCCCAATTTTCCTAATATCATTTGTTGAAAAGACTGTCTTTTTTCCATCGGACATTCTTTCCTGCTTTGTTAAAGATTAGTTGACCATAGAGTTGAGGGTCTATTTCTGGGTTCTCTATTCTATTCCATTGATCTATGTGTCTGTTTTTGTGCCAGTACCATATTGTCTTCATGATTGCAGTTTTATAATAGAGCTTGCAGTCTGGAATTGTGTTGCCACCAACTTTGGTTTTCTTTTTCAACATTCCTCTGGCTATTCAGGGTCTTTCCTGGTTCCATAGAAATTTTAGGATTATCTGTTCTATTTCTTTGAAAAAAAAATTGAACGGTATCTTGATAAGAATTGCATTAAACGTGTAGATTGTTTTAGGTAGCATAGACATTTTCTATTTGTTCTTCCAATCCAGGAGCATGGAACATTTTTCCATTTCTTTGTGTCTTCCTCAATTTCTTTCATGAGTACTTTGTAGTTTTCTGAGTACAGATTCTTAGCCTCTTTGGTTAGGTTTATTCCTAGGTATCTTATGGTTTGGGGTTCAAATTGTAAATGGGATTGACTCCTTAATTTCTCTTTCTTCTGTCTTGCTGATGGTGTATAGAAATGCAACTTATGTCTGTGCATTGATTTTATATCCTGAAACTTTAATGAATTCCTGTATAAGTTCTAGCAGTTTTGGAGTAGAGTTTTTGGGTTTTTTCCATAAAGTATCATATCATCTGCAAAGAGTGAGAGTTTGACTTCTTTGCCAATTCAGATTCCATTTATTTCTTTTTGTTGTCTGATTGCTGAGGCTAGTACTTCTAGTACTATGTTGAATAGCAGTGGTGATAGTTTGCCCATTAAGAATAATATTTGCTGTGGGTTTTTCATAGATGGCTTTGATTATATTAAGGTACATACCTTCTATCTCTACTCACTGAAGATTTTTGATCATGAAAGGAAGCTGTACTTTGTCAAATGCTTTTTCAGCATTTTTAAGAGTGACATGGTTCTTGTTCTTTCTTTTATTAATGTATTTTATCACAATGATTGATTTGTAAATGTTGAATTAACCTTGAAGCTCAGGAATAAATCCCACTTTGTCATGGTGAATAATCCTTTTAATGTACTGTTGGATCTTATTGACTAGTATTTTGGTGAGAATTTTTGCATTCATGTTCACTAAGGATACTGGCCTGTAATTCTCCTTTTTGATGGGGTCTTTGCCTGGTTTGGGGATCAAGGTAATGCTGGCCTCATAAAATGAGTTTGGAAGTTTTCCCTCCATTTCTATTTTTTGAACAATTTCATGAGAATAGATATTAATTCTTCTTTAAATGTTTGGTAGAATTCCCCTGGGAAGCTGTCTGCCCTCAGCCTCTTGTTTTTTGGGAGATTTTTGATGACTGGTTCAATCTCCTTACTGGTTATGGGTATGTTCTTTTTTTCTATTTCTTCCTTGTTCCGTTGTGGTAGTTTATATGTCTCTAGGAATTCACGCATTTCTTCCAGATTGTCAAATTTACCGGCATATAGTTGCTCATAATGTGTTTTTATAATTGTTTGTATTTCTTTGGAGTTGGTTTTGAGCTCTCCTCTTTCATTCATGATTTTATTTATTTGGGTCCTTTCTCTTTTCTTTTTGATAATTCTGGCCAGGGCTTATCAATCTTATTAATTCTTTCAAAGAACCAGCTCCTCATTTGATTGATTTGTTCTACTCTTTTTGGTTTCTATTTCAGTGATTTCTGCTCTGATCTTTATGATTTCTCTTCTCCTGCTGGGTTTAGGCTTTCTTTGCTGTTCTTTCTCCAGCTCCTTTAGGTGTAGTGTTATGTTGTGTACTTGAGACCTTTCTTGTTTCTTGAGAAAGGCTTGTATTGCTATACATTTTCCTCTCAGGACCCCCTTTGCTGTGTCTCAAAGATTTTGAACAGTTGTGTTTTTATTTTCATTTGTCTCCATGAATTTTTAAATTCTTATTTAATTCCATGGTTGACCCATTCATTCTTTAGTATGATGCTCTTTAGCCTCCATGTATTTGAGTTCTTTCCAACTTTCCTATTGTAATTGAGTTGTAGCTTCACAGCATTGTGGTCTGAAAATATGCAGGGAATGATCCCAATCTTTTGGTACCACTTGAAACCTGATTTGTGACCCAGGATGTGATCTATTCTGGAGAATGTTCCATGTGCACTAGCGAAGAATGTGTATTCTGTTACTTTGGGATGGAATGTTCTGAATTTATCTGTGATGTCCATCTGGTCTAGTGTGCCATTTAAAGCCTTTTTATTTTCTTGTTGATCTTTTGCTTGGATGATCTGTCCATGTCCATTTCAGTGAGGGGGGTGTTTACTGTTCCCTCTATTATTGTATTATTGTCAATGTGTTTCTTTGATTTTGCTATTAATTAGTTTATATAATTGGCTGCTTCCATGAGGGCCATAGATATTTAATATTGTTAGATCTTCTTGTTGGACAGACCCTTTACATATGATATAGTGTTCTTCCTCATCTCTTATTATAGTCTTTGGCTTAAAATCTAATTTATCTGATATAAGGATTGCCATCAGCTTTCTTTCATTGCCCATTAGCATGGTAAATTGTTTTCCACCCCCTCACTTTCAATCTGGAGGTGTCTTTGTGTCTAAAATGAGTTTCTTGTAGACAGTATATCAATGGGTCTTGTTTTTTTTTCTTTTAATTTATTCAGATATCCTGTGTCATTGATTGTCTTATATGTATACAAAAATAAGGGTAAACATGATGAAGGGATGGAATATGACTAATTCCATGACTTATTTAATCTTATTTAAATAAAAATTTTAAAAGATTCTAAAAAAGGAGTTGATAAGATAAATTGGCTGGAAAAAGAAAAAAAAAGAAGAGAGAATGTGATTAGGCTGGAGACTAGAACATAGACATGTGCTAGATTTCGGGTATATTTTTATCTACTAGAAGAAATTGTTTCACAGAATTTTAAAGAAAATAAAAACCCTATGTGTATGTAGAAATTAGGTGAAATACAATGAAGGGATAAAATTCAGCTATATCAATGAAAATTTAAAAATACTTTTTAAATGTATTATTAAGATAAAATAGTTTAAAAATGTTAAAGAAGGAAAGAGAAAAAGCTAAAAAATAGAATAAGAAAAAAATAAAATTTAAAAAAATTTAACTTTGGGGGCGCCTGGGTGGCTCAGTGGGTTAAGCCGCTGCCTTCAGCTCAGGTCATGATCTCAGGGTCCTGGGATCGAGTCCCGCATCGGGGTCTCCACTTAGCAGGGAGCCTGCTTCCCTCTCTCTCTCTCTTTCTCTCTCTCTGCCTGCCTCTCCATCTACTTGTGATGTCTCTCTGTCAAATAAATAAATAGACTCTTAAAAAAAAAATTTAACTTTGGAAGACTGAAGGGTTATGGGGAAAAAGCCACTAATTCTATGTGTTGCTTTCCCCTGGCTCTGGAGTCCCACAGTTCTTATTGATTGATGAACTTAGTCTTGGCTGGATGTTGTTCTTGATCTTCTGGGAGAAAGGCCTGTTACAGCGATTCTCAAATGTCTTTGCCCAAGGCAGAATTGCACCACCCTTGCCAGGGACCAAGCTAAGTAATCTTCTTGGGTTCACTCTCAGGAGCTTTTGTTCCCTGAATAATTTCTGTAGAGCTGTGGAGGATGGGAGTGAAAATGGTGGCCTCCCAATATCCAGTCCAGAGGAGCTGAGAGTTCAAGGACCCTCTCCTCAGTGCAGCCTCAGAGAAAAACAGTCAATCTCTCCCATCTCTGTGGTCTCTGACCGCACTCATGTTCACCCTGCCTGTGACCAAGCATTTCTATCTCTTGCACACAGCCATTTGGAGTCTCCAGACCCAGCAGATTCCTGTCACGGCCTCCTATGCCACTCTTTCTGAAGGAGGAAGAAGGAGGTATCTCTGGATCTGCCACTTCTGGAGTCTCTGCTCGAAAAGCAGTGGATTGACTATGCCTTGGATCATGGTTTAAGGTAACCCATAGCTGAGAGCTCACTCCTCAGCTCTGTCTCTGTAGCCTGCTTCCCTGCTCTAATACCTGGCAGCTCTGCCACACTCAGATACCCCCGGTCTTTCTCTGATGCCATGGGTCCTGGGACCACAGTATCCCATTGAGGGCTCCACCTCTGCTTAGCCTCTGGAGTGATGTCCCTCAGTAAAGCAGACTTCTACAAGTTCTGATTTTTGTGCTCTGCTGTTCCACCAGTTGCTGGGAGCCAGTCCCTCCCCCCACAGTTTATCATCCTGATGCTTAGGGTTCACTTCTCCACACATCCTACCTTCAAGAAAGTGGTCAATTTTCTGCTCCTAGAATAGCTACTCTTCATCTCTTCTATCTCCTGTTGAGTTTTTAGGTGTTCAGGATGGTTTGATAACTATCTAGCTGAACTGGGACTTAATGATATTTCAGTCGGCTACTCCTCCACCATCTTGCTTCCTCTCCTCTTTAATGGCATTTTAAAATATGTAGTTATTTATCTTCTACTTAATAGCAAAATAGATTTAAATCAACTTAAAATATAAAAACAACTAAAATTAAAATGACAAGTTCTGTCTTAAGCAAATTTTTTCCTATTATTTCTTTGTAAAGTTTATCCTGGTAATAAAAAACTTACAATTTGTTTACAGAATACAGTATTCAGTGATTGCTGAGCTCATTAAGTATTAAATGAAGAGTTCACTAAATATAAACTAATCACCTGAAAATACTGATCATAATTAAATGTTGTTGGAATAAGGAGATAGGTTTCCCAGACTGCATAAGAGATATTGAATTTCCTACCCCTAATTTTCTCAAATCCTTCATTTATTTTATGGAATACTACTCCTACTCACTCATAGCAGTTTCTTTGAGTTATCTTTTACCCTTTATATTTATTTGCTAATTTTTCTAGTTTCTTTAATCATTAAAAACAAATTTTTTCCTCTAATCATGAACATAGCTATAACAAATGCTTTAAAACTTCTCTGTATGATTTCAACAATCTTGTATTTTGATATTAATTTCCATTGAAGTTCAAATTTCATACTATCCCCAGACATTGTGAATATTATGTTGTGAAAATTCTACATTCTATTATATTCCCCTAAAAAGTATTGATTTTTGTAGCTCTTTTAGCAATCAATTAATTTTGTTGGAATCAAATTGCAAACTCTATCTTGGATGGAAGCTCAAATCTCATTTTGGTGCTTTCACTTTTGCCCCAGGTTGCTTGAAGTCTACCCCACAAATGCATGGTTCAAAAGCCAGTCAGAAATGTGAGTGTACTTTCTACCCAGAATTTAAGGCCCCCTATCTGTGACTACAGTTTTTCTGGGATTTTTTCCCCCTCATTTTCCAACAGTTGTGATTGCCTGACACCTGAAAGACTGTGGGCTTTGTATCAGAGAGTTAGCTACCCCATATGGCATAGACTAGAATCCTTTAGACTAAAAACTTCAAAATTAAGAAATTCTCCCTATGCCTTCCCTTTATTCAAGTATTGATTTCTTTACTAACTTTCCTTGCTTTTTGTTTCCATCCAGTGCCTTTGATATTTTTATTTGGCTTTTTTTTTTTTCTTATCTGGGGACAAATTTCTATATTTTAACATTACTTTATTTGTATCAGTTCTATAGCATATTAACATAATTATTGGATCACAAGTAATAGAAATACAACTCAGTCTATCTTAAACAAAACAGGAGTATATGGCTCCTAGCACTGACATATTTAGAATTAACTTCCAGAATAGCTGATTAAGATTCTCAAGCAGTATCACCATGAATTTGTGGGTTTTTTACACACATTATATCTTGGTTCTGATTCATCTTCATAGGCTTTCTTCTGGAGACCTCCCTCCCCATATTGTTTCCAAAACTCCTGACTTACACAATACTAAATTAAAGACCTCCGCAGAAAGACTAATACCCACGGGTTCCAGGTGAGTCTTGGAATCAACTTCTGTGTTTTTGGTTGATGACCTATTCCTCAACTAATCCCAGGGACTGTGATTGACCCTTTGGTCATGTGTTTACCCCTGGAACTGGCTTTGAGTTCAATTCTATCTAAGATACAGAGCCTGTGAATACAGAACAGTGTTTCCCTAAAGGAAAATCAGATGATAATACTAAACAGAAGAGAGAATGTTAAAACAACAGAATCTCTCTATTGGCACAGATAGAAAGAGGAAATCATGCCAAATTGAGAAAAGGGAAATAACCAGTAACAGATGTGACAATGGTAGGTTCTTGTTCATTGTCAGCTTTCTCCTTAGTCCTCTTAGGAACCAAGTCTGAACCCTTCCCTTGAGTACATTCCATTTTTTGACTCTTTTCATTAGAGTTCTGATCTCCCTTCCCTTTGCCAATAGAAACAGGGATTTAGCTCAGTTTCATTTTACCAATATAATCAATCAATTTTTCCCTATGCTGCAGCACAACAGCTAGGGACATACACCCAGCAAAACTTGTCCTTTTCTAAGGATTCTGAACAGGCACAATACCTTTGTTGTCAACAGTGACCATGATGCACTAAGAAAATACAACAAGGGCGCCTGGGTGGCTCAGTGGGCTAAAGCCTCTGCCTTTGGCTCAGGTCATGATCCCAGGGTCCTGGGATTAAGCCCCACATCGGGTCTTCTGCTCAGCAGGGAGCCTGCTTCCCCCTCTCTCTTTCTCTCTACCTGCTTGTGATCTCTCTGTGTCAAATAAATAAATAATATATTAAAAAATACAACAAAATCTCTATATAAATTTTAAAAAATCAGCAATACAAATATTTTATAAATAGGGATAGTTTAAAAAAGAACTAGTGCATGACACCTGGGTGGCTCAGTTGGTTGAGTGTCCAACCCTTGATTTTGGCTCAGGTCAGGATCTCAAGGTCATGGGATAGAGCCCTTTGACAGGTTCCTCACTCAGTGGGGAATCTGCTTAAGAGTCTCTCCCAATGTCCTTCCCCCACTCCCTCCCTCTCTAAAATAGATAAATAAATTTAAGAAAAAGGACTAGTCTTTTGGGTTACAAGATGATTTTTATTCTTCATGTGATTCTTAAAGATATGTAAAGAGTGAATAATTTTACTAGTATGGGGTAAAAAATAAACTCTCTTTTATTTGAATGTGCACATTATAATGGTTCTCAATCTTCAACTAGTCACCACGGAGTCTGTTACTTCACTCAGGTTGATCTTTCCTGGGTATTGTGCATTTAAAAGGTATCTTGTAATATTCATGAATTCCAGTGAGTGAATTCAATTCTCATACTATTATTGTTTCTTTTCTCTCTGTTAATCATTTCTATGAGGAGAGATCCTTTAATTATTTTTACTGTTTTTTGAAAGTGTTTTCTTTTATTTGGAGAGAGCTACTTCATATCCCTACATTCGTCTCCAGAAGACTGTTCAAACCCTCAGCCTTTTAATCTCCTTTTTAATTTTTGTCATCGTCTGTTATAGAGAGAAGCCCAATGTAGCAAGAAAAGAGGCTGGTTCTTATTTTTCTACTGTAAGAATTTGTCTATTAAATAGAACATTCCCTCTAGATTTTATATTAGAAAATATATATATTTTTCTCACTGCCAGATGCTTCTTGTATAAATAGAGGCAGAACTCCAAAGCAAGAACTGGGAACTGGAGTCTGATGTCTCATTCACAGACCTTCTGATAGACATATTTTTTGCTCTTCCTATAAACAATATCATCACCCTGTAAGAACCATTGGTGCCATACTCCACCATCTCAATTTGCCTATACCATTTAGTCAGAACATTGAGCAAAAAAGGTTTACATTGTCATTGGGCCAGACATATAAGGCCAAAGTATAAACTCATTTTCAAAAGGAGGGTTACTTTAACCATTCACAAAAAGAAATAAACTATAGCAGAAGTTTTTTCCCACTTATCCATGTATCATCAAATGAGAATTAGCAGAACTCTGCCAAATGGCATATATAGCATTTGTGTGTGTGTGTACGTGTGTATGTTTTTCCAGTCATCTATACACTCATATAGATTGATATGTTTATATAATATATATTCTATTACTCTGTGCTTAGTAACAGCATTTACAAAGTCTTGTATCAGCCTCTTATTCATTTTCCCTGAGAGTAGTGTTAATTGCTCTATTATACTAATGGTTTATATATATATCCCAACTTTCAAATGAGCTTCATTTAAAGTTGGCAATGCTAGTTTACACCTGCAAAAAGGTGAGTATTTTTATCCTAGCTTGGGAGTAGAGGAGGCTGTTTCTCATCACTTGGCATATGCCTAAAGAATAATATTTTTGTTTGCTTTGATTATTATGCAAAGCCACAAGGCAGATTTTGTATTAAAAGAAATTTGCTAAAGAACTTTAGGGAAAAATCATGGCTCTTACAAAGTAACCACATGTTGGACAGGTGTTTATTTAAAACATTCGTTTGAATACATATGAGGTAGAGAGAATAGGATTACAGATCTATCCTGCTTGTAAATTCATCATTCCATTATTTAAATAATATTTGCCAACCTGAAAAATACACTAATTTTTGCCTTTATCAAGCAATTTTATCTTATCTATCACCATCATCTATCATTTATTATCTATCATATATCTATCTATCATCCATCTATCTATCTACCTATCATCTATCTATTGTACAAGTGAGGTGATTAATTAACCCAGCATTTTTTCTAGTGCTTCTTGTTGGCATTTGCCGCCTCTCTGGTGATTTTGTCTAGATCTGTGTCCCTCAGATGTCAGTTTGCCACCCCCATATCCATCGTTTCCTGTCATTTTCAACCCCTCTAGGGCGGAGTGCCATGCAGGCCACACTCCTGGAGCCTCTGCTGAAATTGTTAGAATGACCCTATTTCTGACATCCCCCACAGGTCTTGGTCAAGGAGCTGACCACAGTGCCACCTTGGTGGTACAGGTGCTGTGTTGTGGAAGAAGCTCCTTTGTAGAACTGGTTCTCATTGTAAGCCAGTTTGACAGTATCTACCCATTCAGGGACTTCCAGCTTCCGAGCCTTTTTGAGGAAGGTTGCCAGAGCTCTGACAAACACCTGCTGGTTCATGTCTTTTACAGTAACTCTGGGCATCATGTGGCCTCTGTATTGCCAGCCAGGGGAAAGGCCAAGCTGTTTTATTAATGTAGACTATATTTTCTTGCTTTGTGTAACATGCATAGACAGCATTCAGCTATTTATAAGTAATCTCATTCTCACACTTAATTTGAATACCATAAATTGATGATTTAGAGATATGTGGGGTAACCGAATTCCAGAGCACAACTTGTGACAGTTAAAATATGGTGTAGTAGCAATCTCCACTGATCTAAGACGAAACAGTATTAACGATGTGGAAGGCTTTCAACCATCCTGTGAATTTCAATGTGATATTTTTATTTCCCACCTCAACACTAAGGTCATTTTAAAGCTCTTGATCAACATGTAAGCTCTTTGAGGGCAGGGGCCTTGTCCAACTTGCACATGTCTGTATACAAAGTCCTTAGGATGCTACCTGGTTCAATACATACCTGCTTAATAAGTAAGTGAGTGCATGAAAAAGAAAATCTAAATATTTATCTAGAATTTCAGGGTATGTGTGTGCATGAATATGTGCATGCATGTGTGTGTTTGAAAGAGAGAAAGACAAAGAGAAAGTGAGTATTCACCAAGACACCATTTTTTTAACATTAAAAACTATTCTGTCCTCAAAAGTTCAGTGAAATCTTTCCTTTTATAAGAATTGTTGAGTTGATGATTTGGAATGATAAATTCTGATTGTGTTTCTTTCTTGAATAGTTGTATCTTCGGAGAGTTTGCATCAACAGTGTATATTGAAAATCTGCTCTGTGCAGATGTCTCAGATGTCTCAGGGACTCTGAGACAGACTAGGGATATAAGGTGGAAAAGTTTATATGTTTATCTCATTATTTTCATAGTATGATAAATAAATGTTGTCTTAAATTAACTGCTTCAGCAAGTAGTAATATTTTAAGGTATTTCCTAAGGAGTTTTAAAAAAAGAAAACAGTCACTAGAGTGAGAAGCATTGTTATTAGATTCAGTTAGTTCTTTTCCATTACAATAGTTTAGATTTCTTTTTCAGGTCTCCAAACAATTAACAAGATAATAGGTGAGACAGAAGAAATGTTGACCCCTTGATTTCATCCCCACTGTTTGTCTTAATGTTTTCATGAGTTACTCAGTATGACTGTTGAGATAAATCCAGATACATAAAAAGTGTCTCCTTTCTGTGTATAAAACCAGCCAATGCAATGAATAAAACGGGTGTACTTAGGAGAAGAAATCAAGAAATACTTACTTTTTATTGTGACAATAACTGCAAGATAGCAGAACTTGCTAAAAACCAACATAGATTTGTTTTTTAAATCAAGCTGCCTAGATAAGTAATGATTCAAACTTAGAAGAGCTTCTGTGCTATGCTGGTCTGAATGGAGAAAATAGATGCACAAATCATAAATTAATGCCTGGAAACAGACCATGAACTTTTGCCAGCAACAGCTAATTTGCAACAATGGGGGCTTGGTGAAAATGACAGTTTCTGTCGGCATGGGGAGGCAAGCAGAGCCATTTGAGAGGATGGAGAGCATTGTGCCTGCCAATTGATGTTGGCAGGGTATTGTCAACCCACTGAGTACCAGGACTCATCAGCATATTTAATGTTATGAGCATAGACATTGTCTTTAAAAACATAAGCCATGGGAGGGCAATGTGGGCTGCAGACTGCAGAGAATAGCATTTCAGGCAGGTGGATGGCACAAACACTAATTCAAGTTGTGGCAAGTGGGAAATAGAAATACAAAGGGGTCAGATACAAGGAGAAAGAGGTGAAAAGCCCAAAGTAAAAACTAAAAGTAACAAATGTTCAATGCGCAAAAGAGAAAAAGACAAATAATAGAAATTGCAGAAAAGCACAAAGGAAATAAAAGTTATTCTACCACTATCACCACGAATAGTATTGTTAAAACTTTATTGTAAAATTCTTTCAGTGTTTTTAGCTCAAGAACTTAAAATAACTTTCAAAAGTGGCTTTAAGAGTTATATTGGACAGATCTATTATAATGAAGATAATATTAACGTTCCCCACATGTCTTATATTATGAGCTAATGTATAAGTTAGAATAGATTCAGCCTACTAGAACTATCAAAAATGTTATGGAAACCTTCTACTAATTTATAATCTTACCTACATGACAGCAAACGTATTTTGAGAAGAGTTGCCCATGTGTATATATTGATAGAAATTAATGAGACTATAAGCCAGTTATAATTACATTACATCCCTCTGTTTCAAAATACTTGTGAATAGGTGTTCTATGTCACAAGATAATCTTTCAATTGTTCAGTAAACAATCTTACAAACTTTTATATATGTCATACTTTTCATTCAGTATTGAATATATAAGTAATAATATGTAAGCAGCTATACTGGGATAAAATCACAAAGCAATAACTGATGAGTTTTCATACTTTGGGTTCCTGCAATTCCTTTACTTATTGAAGTTACAATTTTTTCCTAGAAAAACTATACTTGTGGAACCAGTGATCCCCATCTGCCCCACAAATTTTCCATTCTCAAATCCAGAAACGGTGAGGATACTCTTTCTAAGGAGAGATGAAAAGAGGTTAGAGAAAGAGTAAAAGTGGACTCTGGGGGCTTTGCAGAAGTGGAAGGAGATTCTGCAGTGTAACAGGATACCTGATTGGGATGCTGAAAGAAGGGTGGAGTGGGAGCTGATCTTTCCATATTCTTTGCATTCCAGAATATCATGGGAAAACACACACACACACATACACACAAATTTTCCAATAGATCCAACAAAGTTTCAGGCTTTAGGTAAGAGAAAGAAACTATTGAGAGGCTCAAGGATATGATGAGGGTGAACTACAACAACAGCAAATATAAATACTAAATTGAACAAGTGTCTTTTACATCTTCAGAACAGACTCCATGGACTCTGAAAGGGGAGAGGATGGCCTCAGGTCTACCGACCCTGCACCAAAACTGACTGCATAATGGTTAAATTTATGGGGGTTTGGTCATCAAGTAGAATAGAGCTTGAATTTTTTTTTTTTTTTAAATCCAGTTACAAAGTAGAAAAAATAACTTCAGTTGCACCCTTGGGTATCCAAACTCAACAAACCTGTATACTTCTAGGGTATTTTAAAGTTGATACTTACATTCTTAATTAACCTTACAATAACTATATTGTGGGTATTATTAGTCCCTGCTTCTTAATCATTCATCATTAAAACTGTATTAAGGCTATTAAGTGCCTAAATCTGTATTAGCTTCCAGATATTTCCTGTAATACTAGATTCTTGTGCCTTATCCAACATCTACTGGGCTCAAATTAACACTAATAATTTTAATGTCAACATTCTAGATGGTGGAATCTGACAGCTACTTACATTTCAGCATGTAGATACCTCACGTGCATGCAGATGCAATCTGGAAATGTGGGGTTATTTTATGGAGTGACTAGTGGGGCTTGGGAGCTAGTAGATAAAAGTTCTACATGGAGTAAACAATTCTGAAAAACATAGTCTGTAGGGTTTTAGAATCTCTTGGAATTTACTGAACCTCAATTGTACATAGCAGTGACCAGCCTCTTTCTTTATGTCATTCTCCCCAGTTCCTCAACCTATTCCTTCCCAAATAAAATATCCATACACAAGTGTGGTATATGATGATGTTTGTATATATGTTGGAAGGAGAGAGGCTATGGCACTAATTTAACAAACCCAATATAATGCATGGTCTCAGGAGGCTAATGGTTTGTGAAAAAGATCTTCAAGGTGTATATTAGAGAAGTTTAGACACCTTTTTTAATTTAAATTCAGTTAGCCAAGGTATAGTACATCGTTACATAATGTTCAATGTTTCATTGGTTGTTCAATGTTCAATGATGCATTAGAGTATATCACCCAGTGCTCATCACAGACACTGTTTTTGAGGCTAAATAACTATTGAGAGGTATAGCCAGAATTGGAACCAGGACTGCACATTCTCAAAATATGTTCTTTCCAATATAAAATGGAAATAACCTATGATGCTATTGCTTATGTTGCAGTGTTTTTTGTTTTTGTTTTTCTTAAAGATTATTTATTTATTTATTTGAGAGAGAAAGTGTATAATTTGGGGAGCAGAACACAGGGGAAGGGAGAGAGAAAGGGAAAAGAATCTCAAGCAGACTCCATGCTAAGCTCAGAGTCCCTTGCAGGACCCTGAGATCATGACCTGAGTGGAAAACAAGAGTTGGAAGTTTAACCTACTGAGCCACTGAGATGCCCCTATTGCAGTAGTGTTAAAATTTTCCTTATTAAGTATATTTCCTTCAAAATAGGAAGTGAAGCTGATGGGATATAATATCAAATGATTTAGGTTGAGATGTTTGGTAGTGGGTTCCAAGGAAGTTTGGATCAAGAGACTCAGTAAGAGGGTCTTGGAAAATAAGAACAAAAATAAATTCTGCTCAATTTGCAGAGGAGATGAAGTAATGAAGAAAGACACCAAAGAATTCACATAAACAATTTAGACTTTCAAATCCAAATAACAATTTCTTTCCATCTAAATAATAAAAATAAACACAAGATAAAATGGTGCTTGAAACTATAAAATTAATTAGTCTTAAGATCTCTACTAGAACTTCGGTGGTATGGCTATGTATTCCATTGCTTCTGCCGACAATTTATGGACAACTTACTAGGGATTGTAAAGAAAGAATATTTTCCAAAATTAATACATCTATCTTTAGTTTACATATTTGAATTCCAACATAATTAACAACACATGATGATATTTTAAAATGTAAGCACTATCCATGTCTTTTTCCTTCAAAGATTCATTTTTATCATTATTGAAGTATAGTTACCACACAATATTATATTAGTTTCAGGTATAAAACATAGAGTTTGAAAATTCTATACATTACTTAATGCTTACCATGGTAAGTGTAGTCACCATCTGTCACCATACAATGTTATTACAATATTATCAAATATAAGACCTGTGCTGTACTTTTCATTCCTGTGACTTATTTATTTTATAACTGGCAGTATGTGCCTCTTAATCCCCTTACCCTGTTTTGCCCATTCCCTAGCTCCTTCCCCTTTGGCAACTACCAATTTGTTCTTTATATCTATGAGTCTGTTTCTGTTTTGTTTGTTCATCTATTTGCTTTTTAGATTCTACTTGTAAGTGAAATCCTATGATATCTTTCTTTCTATATCTGACTTATTTCAATTAGCATAATATACTCTCAGTCCATCCACATTGTTGCAGATGGTTCAATCTCATTCTTTTTGTAAGACTGAATAATATCCATTGAATATATCCTACATCTTCTTTATCTATTCATCCATCAATTGATCCTTAGGTTGCTCCCATCTCTTGGCTGTTGTAAACAATGTTGCAATAAACACAGGATGCACATATCTTTTCAAATTAATGTTTTGGCTTCCTTTGGATATATATCCAATTGTGGAATGCCTGAATCATATGGTATTCTTATTTTTAATTTTTTGAGGAAACTTCATACTGTTTTCCACAGTGATGGCACCAATTTACATTCCCACCAATAGAACACAAGGGATACCTTTTCTCCATATCCTCACCAGTGCTTATTTCTTATCTTTTTTATATTGGCCATTCTGAGGGGTGTGAGGTGGTATTTACTATGATTTTGATTTACATTTCCCTGTTGATTAGTGATGTTGAGCATCTTTGTGTGTGTGTGTTGGCCTTCTGTATGTTTTCTTTGGTAAACTATCTTTTCAGGTCCTCTACCCATGATTTTATTGGATTTTTGTTGTTGTTCTGTTGAGTTGTATAACTTCTTGGGTTTGTCATATATGGCCTTCGTTATGTTGATGTATGTTCCCTCTAAATCCTTTTTGTTGAGAGTTTTTATCATGAACAAAATTTATTTTGTCAAATGGTTTTACTGCATCTGTTGAGATAATCATGTGGTATTTATACATCCTCTTGTAAATGTCATGTTTACATTGATTTGTTAACAATGAACTGCCTTGTATGCCAGGAATAAATCCTACTTGATTGTGGTCAGTTGTCCTTTTAACATATTGTTGAAAGTGGTTTGCTAATATTTTGCAGAGAATTTTTGTATCTATGTTAATCAAAGATATTGGCTTGTAGCTTTCTTTTTTGTAGTCTCTTTTACTGATTTTATCAGAGTAACGCATGCCTCATAGAATAAATTAGAAGTTTTCCTTCTTTTATTTTGTTTTTATTCTTTTTTTTTTTTTCATTTTTTTTGAATAGTTTGAAAATAATGGGAATTAAATCTTCTATAAAAGTTTGGTAGAAATCACCTGTAAATCCAGCTGGTCTTGGATGTTTGTTCGCTGGGAGATTTTTGTTATCAATTCAATTTTATTACTAGTAATTAGTCTTTCTAAATTTTCTATTATTTGTAGTTCAATTTTGAAGAAATGTATATTCTTAGGAATTTACCCAGTGTTTCTAAGTTGTTTGATTAATTATAATTTTCATATAATCTTTCATAATAGTCTTTTATAATTCCTTGTATTTCTGTGATGTCAGCTATTATTTTTTCTTTCATTTCTGATTTTGCTTATTTGAATCCTCTTTCTCTCTCTCTTTTTTTTATGAGTTTAGCTAAAGGTTTATCAATTGTTGGTTTCTCTGATACTTTCTATTGTTTTTCTTTTTGTTCCTTATTTCATTTATTTATACTCTAATATTTATTATATCTTTCCATGTACTAACCTTGGGTTTTGCTTTTTTCCATTTAGGCATAAAGTATAGTTGTTTACTTGAGATTTTTCTTATTTCTTCAAGTAGGCCTTTATTGCTATAAAGTTCTCTCTTAAAACTGCTTTAGCTCCATCACGAAGAATTTGAACCATTTTGTTTAAATTTTTATTTGCCTCCAGGTATTTTTTTTGTTTCCTCTTTGATTTCTCCATCAACCCATTGGTTGTTTAGTGGTATATTGTTTAGCCTTTATGTGTTTGTGTTTTTTCCAATTGTTCATTGTTATTGATTTCTAGTTTCATAACATTGTGATCAGAAAAGAGGCTTGGTATGATTTCAATCTTCTTAAATTTTTGAGACTTCTTTTGTAACCTATCATGTGGTCTATCCTGGAGAATGTTCCATGTGCACTTGAAAAGGATACGTATTTTGCTGTTTTGAGTGGAATGTTCTGTATGTATCTGGTAAGTCCATCTGGTCTAATGTGTCAGGCAAAACCACTTTTTTCTTATTGATTTTCTCTTTGGCTTATTTTTCCATTGATGTAAGTGGTATGTTAAAGGCCTCTACTATAATTATGTTACTGTCAATTTCTCCCTTTATATCTATTAATATCTGCTCTATGTATTTAGGTGTTCGATGTTGGGCACATATATTTTTACAGTTGTTATATTCTCTTGTTGGATTGATTCTTATAGTGTTGTTCTTTGTCTTGCTATAGTCTTTGTTTTAGGGCCTATTTTGTCTGATATAAACATTGCTAAACCAACATTTTTTTTTTAAACTATCATGTGAATGGTATATATTTTTCCATCCCTTTCAGTTTGTATATATCTTTGGGTCTGAAGTGAGTCTCTTGTAGGCAGCATATAGGTGGGTCTCAATTTTTTTTTATTTTTATTTTTTTTAAGATTTTTATTTATTTATTTGAGAGAGAGACAATGAGAGAGAGCATGAGAGATGAGAAGGTCAGAGGGAGAAGCAGACTCCCCATGGAGCTGGAGCCTGATGCGGGACTCGATCCCAGGACTCCGGGACCATGACCTGAGCCGAAGGTGGTCGCCCAACCAACTGAGCCACCCAGGCGCCCCAGGTGGGTCTCATTTTTTAATCCATTCAGTAAACCTTGTCTTTTGATTGGAGTATTTAGTCCATTTACCTTTAAAGTAATTATTGGTAGGTATGTACTTCTTGCATTTTGTTAATTGCTTTGTTGTTTTGTAGTTCTCTGTTCTTTTCTTTACTTGCTCTCTTTCCTTATGTTTTAATGGCTTTCTTTAGTGTTACATGTGGATTCATTTATCTTTATTTTCTGTGTATCTACTATAGGTTTTTGAGTTATGATCTGCAGTTTATATATAGTATTCTATGTGTATAACAGGTTGAGGATGCACAGTGTGGGGTATGATCCCTTGCTCCTCTATACTTGTGATGTCATTCCTGTCTATAGTTAGTCATGCCAGAGTTTTTGGATCCCTGCTGCTTCTCTACCCCTCTTACCCTTTTCAATGTGTCCTTCTCTGTACAAGTAGCTGTAGAAAATTTGTTCTTCCTGTCTTCAGGTTGTTTTCAGAGTTAGTTGCAATACATGTAGTTGTTGCCTCTGTGTGCCTTTTCATACTCAGAGTATTAGAGTCTTCTTATAAGCCTTGATATCACAATTAAATGTCTGGTGGATATCATGAAGCTGTAGCTGGATGAATTCAAGTGCTCCTACCTGATTTCAGCCAGAACAGCCTGACTTTAATATGTTGCACTGGAACATAGAAACATTTTAATAAAATAATTAAAAAATAAAAAATGAATTGATTAAAATGATGATACTAACTGAAAGACACATGTCATTTACATTTAAAATAATTGAGACAAAATTATAAATCTAGATTTATGAAAAATTTTAAGTCTTTGGCTTGATTTGCAAAGTAACTAAAAGAGACTGGCTATGCTATTGGTACTGAAAGAATATGCACAATTAAACAACAAACATAACATACTAGCAATCTATGGTTAAGCATTTTATATAAAAGATAGGTTAAAATTAGGGATGTTCCATAGTTTTAATGACTAGGATTTTAACAAATTCCATCCACACTTATTGAGCCACTTCCTGTGTCAATCACTTTCTGACAAATAGGTCCAGACAAATAGTGAACAAAATGTCTTCATGGAATATTCTAGTGGAGAAAAGGAGACAACAGTAAGAAAGACAATAAATAAATTATAAATTCATTTCTTATGGCTACTGTAACAATTTACCACAAATCTGGTGGCTCAAAACAATGTGGATTTATTCTCTTATACTTCTGGAAAACACATGTCTGAAGGGATAAAGGCAAGGTTTCAGCGGAACTCAATGGGAGAATCTTCTTCCTTTCTTTTTCTAGCTACTGGGGATGACCTGCATTATTTAATTCATGACCCCTTTTTCATATCACTCCAATCTCTATTGTCATCACATTTTCTCTTCTGCATTGAAATATTCCTCTTTCTCCATCTTATGTATGCATGTGATTGCATTTAGGGCCTGATCCATATGAATAATCCAGTGTAATATCCTCAGCCCAAGATCTTTAATTTTATCATATCTGCAAAGTTCCTTTTGTCACATACAGTATTCACAGGTTCCAAGGAATAGAAATGGGTATATTTAAGAGGTAATCACCACATGTGATGTAAAAGAAAAAAATATCATTTAGGATATGAGAGACTGAGAGCTTTGATATACTATTTTTAAGTAATGTCTTCAAAGTAAGCTTCATTGAGTAAAAAACAATCGACCAAAACCTAAAGGTAGGCAGAAAGTGGTTATGTGAATAATCAAAGCAGAGCACAGCAAGCAGAAGTAATAGAGTTTAAGGAGGTATGTCCATGTGTCCATAGTTGAATAAAAAAAAAAAAAAAGGCGGAGAGAGGCAGGTCAGAGAGTAAACTGGGGTGTTATGTGGGATTTTTAAGGAAATTAGAAATTATTCTGAATGAAATGAGGAGCTATTTCAGGTTTAGTGGTTGAGAGGTGATATGATTTAATGTATAGTAGGATCACTCTGGCTACCGAATTGGGAGAGTATAATAAGTGAGACAAGAGTGAAAGAAGGGAAACCTGTCAGAGAGATATTACAGAAAACTGAGAAAGATATTATAGCTTATACCAGACTGGTATGAATGAAGATGGCAAGAGGTGTTCAGATTCTGGTTATGTTTTGAAGACAGTGCCAACGTAATTCATTGACAGTGCGAAGGTAGTATAAGAGAAAAACTAAGGAGAAAAAACAACTCCAAAGTTTTTGAGCATTAGATAAAGACTGTAAAAGGATAGATTTGAGAATAAGGTTGAAATTCATCTTTGGATGCATGTGTTAGTTTGAGATTTCTGTTAGGCAACTGAGTAGAAATGTAGAGTAGCCACCACTTGAGGAAGTAGTGTTTTCAGGAGAGATCCATGCTTTCAGAGAGTTTCAGAAAAATAGTGGAGGACATACAGAATTTTGCTAATAATACTCCATGAATTCTAGAGGATATATTAGATGGGTTTCACAATTTGAGGATGAGTCAAAGAACAGTACAAAATAGGAGATATGACAATCCCTGCATGGGGTGAAGTCTAAAAATAAGGTGTAAAATGGGACTCACCCTTGTTGCCTTTTAAGGAAGAAATAAATTTATCCAAAGGGTATATTGATAAGGTTTATGTCAGGTAATCAAATAATATATTGACCATTCTTGGATGGTCTTTGGGACTAAAGAGGCACTATAATTCCTGGGATAACAAGCCCAAACTAGGACTATTTCAGGCAAGCTAGGACCCATTTTCTTCCTATGTTAAGAGTATCTATGAAAATTAGATTTTATTCTGAATACATTGTCTTCTTT
Organism: Mustela nivalis; assembly: GCF_964662115.1. Taxonomy (NCBI): domain Eukaryota; kingdom Metazoa; phylum Chordata; class Mammalia; order Carnivora; family Mustelidae; genus Mustela; species Mustela nivalis. The sequence continues at coordinate 72,912,963 of NC_139023.1, read as the reverse complement.
TGGTCCCTGGTGATGGAAGTAAATGGTATTAGGGTGAGTGGTCTTGGTCCCAAATGCAAGATCCACTTTTTCTTTTTTTTAAGATTTTATTTATTTATTTGACACAGAGAGACATAGCAAGAGAGGGAACACAACAGAGGAAGTGAGAGAGGGAGAAGCAGGCTCCCTGTGGAGCAGGGAACCTGATCTCCATCTCAATCCCAGGAACTTTGGATCATGACCTGCCGAAGGCAGATGCTTAACGACTGAGTCACCCAGGTACCCCAAGATCCACTCTTTAACTCTTTTAGGGGTACAGCAGATTTTTTAAAAGTTTACCCTTTGATTTAGGCTGCTTATATTGAGGAAGCCTGATTTTAATCCCAGCGCATGGTGCTAAGTGTTGATCTAACTGACAGGATTACTTGGAGAAAATATGACTCCCTCTTAAAGATGATTGATGAAGTTGAGGACATCTGGAAAATGTACTCTGCTTAGCTTGTGTTTCCTCTGGATCCCTGTGGTTATAAGGTGGAAGGCCTTGGGGAAGCATGGTCTTGTTCCCAGTGTATAGGTTCACACGGAATATGTGTCTATACTTAGAACTTATGCTTACTAGTGCATACTATTACTTCATATAATCTAATTCAGCCTAACTAAATTAAGTCATTCAAAGTGTGCACTAAGTTCTTATTTCAATGATGACATAAGTTATTTTTAGACATTCCAATGGGTACTTTTCTAAATCTTTTTGCTATTTTTTTCGTAACAGGTTTTATTTTCATTATAACATATTTCTTTTTTATATCTTTAATCATTTTAAAATGTAAGTTATTTATGGTCTCTTTTGGGTTGCTTCATCATCTCCAGTTCTTGAAACGAGTGCCAATCCTCCTCTATTTATTTTGTCTGTCACTCACTCTCTTTAGATTGAATGGATCCCACTTTCTTTTCTTTCCCTTTCCTTTCCTTTCATTTTTTTCTTTTCTTTCTTTCTTTCTTTTTTTTTTTTAATTCTTTGTCTTTCCTCCCTCTCTCTCTCCCTCCCTATCTCTCTCTTTCTCTTTTTTAATCTTTTAGCTCTTTAACAGCTACTTTTTGTGTGAATCTGTGTCTGAGAGGTAGGGTCCCATATCAAGCCTGAGAAGGGTAAGTTGTTACTTAGCTTTGTTTCCTGTGTGACTCACATGAGACCTGGGATGAGGAATTTTCCTTGAAAAGCAGTTTACATTTATTTCTATAGACTATATCAGAGGGTTTGTCCTAAACTTGGCTTGATCTAGTTTTCTTGGTGATGTTAATTTTTAGGCTAGCAATTCTCTCAAGATATTCTACATTCTAAATTCACATGTAGTTAGGGCCTGTGTTTTTAGTTATTTATGTCTCCAGCCATGGACGGAGGCATACTTCCCCACTACTGCCCTGAGCCAGTTGTCTAATCTTCAGGTAGCAGTTCTCTAATTCACTGTTCACTACTGACCCTTTGGTACCTTTAGTGTTCTTGATGTGTATGAGGATTCCAATTCCAGCTGCTCATCTTTTTCTGGACCCACAGCCAGTTTACAGTCCTTGTGTAGGCACTAAAGCATATGTCCAGGAGGGCCAACATCTGGTCCATCCTTCCCATAGGTTCCTGAACTGCCTTCTCTACCTATGACTCCTTCTTTATTTTAGGCATTGAGGAGTTCCCTTATATTACATATACAGCTATATAATTATTTTGTAACATTTGGGAGCACATATATTTTTGTAGTGAGAAGGTTGGAGGTAGCTAAGATTCACCAACTTTGTGGTACTGAACTTTCTCCCACTTTTTGTTTGTTTGTTTTGGGTTTTGTTTTGGTTTTACTTCTCCTTTTGGATGTGGCTGGGAAAGAATTACTTCTTTATATATGTTAAATTTAATATAAGCTTGCTTTTAATTTTTAATGATTTTTTTTTACCTGTTTTGGGTTCTTCTGATTTTATTAATGTTTTTCAATCATTTCTACACTGCTAAAGAGTGACTTTGTATGCAAATGTTTTCAAGACAATATTTTTCCACAAAGTAAGTATTTCCACTATGGGAAATACCAATGTAGTAGTCTCATTATTTGATAATTATATGAACATTCAATAAATCCCTACATGAAACCTAATTAGACCACTTACTTCTCAACAAATGTATTTTTTTTAGCAATTGCATTTCTAGATATTTTAGGGAATAAGCCATTATTTAAAACTACTCAGAATCTAAAATATGTTAAATCAGGGAAACTCTTATGGAGAAAATTATTGTGCTATTAAAAATAATGAAAAAATGTTTAATCTCTGTTCCTTAATTTTATAAATTCAATTTGCTAATTACATTAATGTTAGCACCCTGTGTCAGAATAGATGTGATGCAAAGCAATGTTAAATCTTATTGAAATAAACAGTAAAGATAAAAATCCTCATCACAAAGGTAATTATCTGTCTAATAGCCTGAGAATTATGTGCTTTGAGTATTTTTTAAAATTCCCATTAACAATTTATTTGTTCTAGTCATATTTGATTTTAGAAAAATAGAATACATTTTAAAATTTTAACTTACCAATTGGAATGGATTACAAAAATATTTGACATTAATTCTATATTTTGAACCCTGTAACAGATAGCGTAAACTGAATCATACTTAAGCTTTAAACTTTTAAGCTTTAAGAAAAAAAAAAAAAAAACTTCTGACTATTAAAAAGCATTGTGACAAAATACAGAAAAAGAAAATACTGTAGACCAGAATATGAAAAAATAGCATAGGGTAGAGAAAAAAATATAACAGTATTTCAAAACCTTATTTAAATATGACATAAAAATTTTAAAGGAGACTATAATTTCAAACATAGCAAATATAACAAATGATACATCATACAACCAGTCAAGAAGGTACTCCAATTTAAGAATAATATGGTGGGTGTGAATCTCTTTTTAAGGATGTCCATGGTCCTTATAAGTGATGTTAATCATCAATATCATCATTTTCTCATTAAGGTTATTATAATCATTTTCATCATCATTAAAGGAGCTGGGGATATAAAGGAAAAAAACAAAACAAAACAAAAAACAAACAAACAAAAACACAACACTACACTTATTTCCCAAGAACCTATTTCAAGTTCTAGTTCTACACAGTTATTAATTATGCGGTGTTGGGTTAGGTCCCTAAATCCTCTGCATTTTTTTGTTTCTAAAAAACAGTGATAATAATGCCTGACTTACTAAACTCACAGTGATACAGGAATCAATTTTAAAAATGCATCCTAAAACACCTCAAAAGAATGATGTTATATTTTCATTAAAGAAGAAAAGAGAATCGAGTCCCCTTTATATGCCTAGAATTTGAGTTTTATGTTAGAACAACTTCAAAGAATAAAATAATTTCATTTTATCCAATATAATATATCTAAAATGTAGCACCATTTTTACTATGTAAACACTTACAATCTTGTTTTTTTCCTGGTTATAAAGATAAAGCAAACTCATCTGGCATATGTAGCATTTCATCACTAAATATAAAGCCATTATTTGGACAAAACTCTGTTACTTGCTTCATTAGCAGCAGCAAACTTTTTATATCTATGCTTATTTGGCTGACTTGTCTCCCAGCTGGAGTATTCATTATGCAAAATTTTCAGAAAATATTCATGGGTGACATAATTTCTAAGTCTTTGTGTATATAATAACTGATTTCTGTTGTTACTACACATGATGTATGATATTTGTATGTGTATTCATTGAAAAACAAGTAGCCAACAAAGAAGAGAAAAAGAGGGTTACTCTGCTTACTTCCAGTGTTGGTTACTTTGGACTCAGTATCTACATATGGCTAGAGGCTACCATACTGGGTTGCATAGACGTAGAATATTTTTAATATAGCCAAAGATCCATCAGAAAACTACTCTAAGGTGTCTGGTCCAAAGATCTCTCATAGGTACAAATTCAGAACCTAATTCAAGGAATTGTACTTTACTTTTACAAAGTTTAGACCCTTTCATCTTTTCTAGGCATCCTTTTAAGCCTCTATAATAAATTGAGTGTCTTTCCCCAAGCATAAGTGCTCACTAGTTGTACAATGATCTGTTGATTCTCTAGTTGTTCTCTTGATCCATAATTCATTCATTCATTCACCATGTAGTTTAACATTTGCCTTGGAATTTAAGGTATTGAAAAAAAAAAAAAAGGGAAGTTGTTGAGGATTTTCAAGACAATAAGGATCAAAGAGACAAGATCTTTAACTAATGTTAAACTATAAGGGACAAATTCTAAATTTTTTGGTTCTGAATGGCCAAGTTCCAGATCTATTATATTATAAAATTGTACCGCTTCAATTCACTATGATCACATGCATGGCATCTTCATCTGTTTTTTTAATAATAAAACCTAAATTAGTTCACTCCTGATTTTTTATAGCTGTCTATGTTTATAAAATATACTTTCAAGCGAAGTTAATTAAATTTAAGCTTACTGATATATATGGGAATTATTGCCAAAATCAATGATATATTTTTTCCTTCTGGAAGAACCAAAGAGCACATATTGTGTTGTTTTGAGTAAAGAATGATTTTCAACACAATTTGAGAAAACTGCAATATAAAAGTAAATGTATTTTCAACCACAGATGTACACTATAACTGGATTTCTGCAAAGCCAAACTGAATAAAAATAAAAGTTTTCATCTAGCCAGTTATTTGGCACAATAAAATTCAAACAAAGAAAAAAAATTTTTTTTCTTGACTGAACTTATTGAAACCAGACTGCACAAAGACAGCCTATTTTTTCCTGAAATAAAGTGAGAGTAAATGGGAAGCTGTCATTTTATTAAGTTTACATATTTACTACATGGAAAGATCATGGATATGAAGGTTTGATAAATGCTAAATTGCAATTGTAATGATTATACCAAAAGAGAAGATCAAGCATGTTGATCACCTAACCATAAATGTCAATGGAATTGGACCAGGAAGGAAAAAATGAGAAACTAGATCTTAGACCTGATTAAGGAGAAAACATACAAAAGAAGTTAAAAATTATATTTAATGTGAGAACAGCGGTTTTGCTATTTCAGAAAATAAATTGTAAGTAGTAATGTAAAATAAATAATTATGTCTCTCTGTACTCTTTTCTCTCTCCCTTCCAAGCTATTCTTACTTTTGTAATCATAGAGGAAGTTGAGTACATAGCTGAAAATGGGTCAGTTGTTCCAGAGCAGTTTGTATATCCTCAAATGCCCACAAACTGGAGGTCCTGTGGCCTAACAGAAGCTAGAATTGTGAGCACTAAATGAAAAATAATATTTATGGAGGTGGTAGGTTCCAAAAGGTGAGTTATCTTAAGTGAAGCACAAAGATCAGGACCTTAGAAGCATGAAGAAATACCTGTCAGTTTTGTAAATTTATTCTTGGTTTAATGTTTTTATTTCTTATTCTCTGACAATAAAACTTGTTTTTAATGATACTAAATAATCATATTATATATTATATATTTTATATATAGGAAAAAATATGCTTGGGTTTTGATGTAATAGATTTTTCTAAGTTCACTTCAAAAAATCATAAAATTGGATCTTTGTAGAAACTCACATATCATTGAGGGATAACAACTATACTAGAAAACATCATATATTGTTTCCCAATAGATATGTTACTGGCGTTTAGGTCACAAAAGTTCATTTTGTGGGATTCTTCCATGCATTGAAGTATATCTGATATTCCTGAGCCACAGTGTCCCATAGTGCAGTGATGAAAAATGCCCCTTCTCAACATACACACCAAGTTTCCAAATATTCCCTAGGGTAGGAAGGTGAGCTGGTTTCACCTCCATTAAAGTCAACTAAGAAGGATTATAGAAAAAGAATCTCTGACCATCTGAGGGTATGAGGGTGGTTAGGAGAGGTGTGGGAGAGAAACTTAAAAGATGTTAACATAAAATAAATAAGGAACAGATAACTACTTGAGGTCAGTGTTCTTAAAGTCATTTCTCCTCTGTAATTTCTTTACTCACTTGCTGTTCCAGTGATTATTTTTTGATTCTTTCTTTCTATCTATCTATCTATCTATCACCTATCATCTATCTATCTATTATCTTCTATCTATCTATCATCTATATCATCTAGTGACTTGGTAAATTATTTAGGTATGAAAACACTTGTTGCAAAAAGAGAGAGAGAGAAATCAAACACAAGAGGTATATACGATAAAAGTGATGCCCCCCCCCATTTTACCACCTCTCCTGTTCTATTCACTAGCAACAATCTCTTTAATTGATTTTAAATAACCTTTCTAAGAATTATGAGTCTGTGTTTTAAACCCATTTCAAGCTTCACTTCTCTGTGTAAGGCTAAATCTATCTACACAGAAAGTTCAAAGATGTTATTGGTTCCATAGCTAGATTAACATGGTTTCTTAACTAGATAGAGAAAGTAACATTTCAAGGAGGTAATGATATAGCTTGTTATGATACTGTCTTCTCCTCCCCTGGGGCTCCCTGACCTCAAACCTCACCTCTCCAGTTTGGGAAAGTTGTATTGTATACATACAGACCAGTCCAATACAACAAGCATTTTTTTTAATTCCTTATATTTTGTGGTAGTCATATGCAAACTCTCTAAGGGAGTGAATGACAGACCTCAAAATGCTGTGTTCAGGTGAATGAACTGACCCTAATAAAACTTGGTAAGAGCAATAACTGTAAGATTGCTGCTGCCACTGCCAACTCCTAACCAATTCTAGTTTAGCCCCAGTGTCATATTATCAGGTGTCTGTGACTCCACAGAATAATCTAATTCAAACAATAGTAGCTAATATCTCAAAAGGCTCTTAGAGATCAAAAATTCCAAGTATCTCATTTTATAACTGGAGAAAATATGATCCAAAGTGATGATGATCTGTGCACATTCACTCAATAAGTGTATCCATGATAAATATTCTTGAAAGAGGGTTAAAGGGCATCTAAAAACATATGTACATTCTAGACAGACTTTCTAAAGGTGATGTGTTCAATTTGTTTTTGTTTCTTCTTTTCTACTTTATTTATTTATTTTCTTTAAGGATGGTTGGAGAAAACGTAGAGAATTATTTGGAGTGCAAGTGAGGCAAAACAATCATTGGTCTACAAAAAATTTAGAGTATTTCTTTAACCATGCTGCATAAGCAATTCACCTTTTTATGGTCTCAGTTTATCTTTTTAATTATTGTTCCCATAAGGTCTTCAATTTCAGAATTATAACTTTTTTGTAAAGAAATTTTACTACACATTTTAAAAATTCCATAAGTTTAGGAAGTATGTTGAAATGCTGTGTACCCTATAAACTCACTTCATAAAAATAAAACAAACAAACAAACAAACAAAATCCATATTCTTCATGGTAGAATTGAGAATGATTCACTGTTGATCTACAAGAAAAAATAAAGCCATTTATACATTTATTATTAACTCCTTGATTATATAGATGAAGTCTCATACAAATGAATAGACTTAATTCATTTTCTCCTAAACAATATCCTTCTCCTTAAAACATTAAATGGGATATTCTGTACAATAGTATAGTTTTATTACAATAAATTACTTTCTGCTAAGAGGCTCCTTAGTAGAATGACTTAGATAATGTAAGTTGCTATCTTGCTACTTTTTCATTTTAAAACAAACATGATCAGGAAAAATGTATGAGTGTATTTTTATTGAAATAAATATTATATAGCAAAATCTCAAAGCTTTATATGGTCTTTTGTATAGCTGTGGCATCTTATTCAACTAAACTACAAATAGGATACATGGAAATTATTTCCTATATCCTTAGGCATCTCTTCTCGTTAATGCAATGGCTGAGAGGCTCTATTGGGAAAATGAAACATTTTCTCAAATAGGATTAAATGGTTGTATATTTCATTGTTTTGGGGATATAGTAACAGAAGTATCTTCTAATAGCACTTAGTGCTTATTAAATACAAGTTGATGACTATGATTGATATAGGTCACAGTAGGGATTAGGCTATTATTGTTACATTGCTTGCTTATGCACATTGTGGGAAATATTTATACACTGTAGATATCCCTGAAATATGAGAAAATGTTGATTTACATGATGTACAAAAAGCATAGCAATTTAAAAAATTTCTATTGGTGATCATAACTCATTGTGGTTGTGTTGTCAGTCTCCTTATATTCTGACCCCAAGATGAAAATTTTAGAGTTAAGTGAGTACAGGCAGTATGTCAGGACTTATATCTGAGTAAGGAGTTGTTATGATTAGGGATATGTATTTCAAGGATCATAAATCTTTATTTTTTTATTCTGGCATATGCTAAAATAATACTGAGAAATGCATTTTGATTTTCAGCTTTTTTAATTTTTTAACATAGTCTGTTTTAGTTTAAAGGTAGTGACTCCAATATTCTCCTCATCTCACTGAGCAGATAACCTTGTTCCTATTTTAATGTTACAAAAACAATCAAACATGGATGTGCTCACTTACATCCATTAAATCTCCCAGCTCATTTGCATTTGTATATTCTGGCTTTCTCCAGTTACAATTGCAGGAAACGTTATCACTTCTATCAAATGCTAACCTCTCTTGCTCTGGATGCCCTCTGCTGTTCCTTCTCAAGGATTTTGCATCTTGTTACCCCTCTTTCTTGTAAGATTGTTTTCTCTTCTATCAATTTAGTTAACAAAGAAATATGCAAAAAAAACCTCTGATTAAAAAAAACTAGTAAAAATCCTCATTTCATCTTACTTTTCCCTTTACTTCTGTTTTTCTGATTGTCTTTACAATAAAACCCCTTGAAAAAAATTGTCTTCAATTGCATTTTCACGTCCTCTTCCTCTTCCATTTTATTCCTAAAATCATTACAAATGACTCCACATTTTGCACTTCATGGAAGCTGCTTTTATGATAGTACCTTTGCAAAATTTATCAATTGTTTGAGTTATCTACCTTTCAACAGCAGTCAACACAGTTGACAACTCTTAAACAATTTCTTCTTTTGACTTTAGTTCTACTATTTTCCTGGGGCTTCTTTATTCCATTTTGGTTTCTCTTTCTCATTGCTACTTTCTTGTGTTTCTACTGGGCATGTAATGTTGACGAGACCTAGAGCTCAGTTCTAAGTCCTTTTCTCTGCTTCAAATAATTTTTTCTCTACATAATTAATCTCATTAAGTTTTTCTCTAGATAATTAATCTCATAATTAATCAACAATGGCTTTAAATAATATCTATATCATCTAAGGTTTATTTCTCTGTAATTAAAATATATAGACTCATTTCCAAGAAGCCCATTCAATTCTCTCCCTTGGGTGGGAAATATTCATATTAAATTTAACAGGACCAAACACAAGTACTTGTTGTCACTCCAAATGTGCACATTCTGTTGTCTTCTTTGTATTAGTAGATGCCACCATTAGCTATCAGGTTGCCCAAGTCAACACTAAAAATCATTCTTGATTTCTCTCTTTCTCTCACCATACTATCCAATCCACTAGCAACTCGTGTGATATAACTTCCAAAATGTATCTTGAAAATTTATTCCCCCTTTATTCAACTCTCTACCTAGCAAGCAGAACATTCTTTTAAGAATTTAAAGCCAAGCCAGGTTATATATCTATACATACATGCCAGTTTAAATACTTTACTTCAGTGACTCCTTATCATCACATAGAATCTTTACATCATGCTTAGGATTATAATATTTACTTAGAATAAACTTCTGATTCTGACTATAGAGTCCTGATTTGGTACTTTTACTTCTCTGTGCACATCTTTCTGTGCTTTCATCAAACTGGTATTCCTTGCATCTTAGCATGTTGTAGAAGCTTTCTTCTTTGTACAGAATACTACTCCCTCTTCCTGGAATATTATTCCCCTTAATCTTAGACTATCTGGATCTTCATAAAAGTTAAGCCCAGAGATGTAGCGCTGGTTATACAGACCATTCACAGAGGCCATATTCAGGTATTAGTTCAAATTTCAGTCATGGAGAGAGGTTTTCTTATCAATGAAGCTGAAAACAAAGACAAAAACAAAACAACAACAACAAAATACAGAGTAATTTGTGGAATGGGAAAGGAGAAATACAAATGAATGACTTCAAACTGTTATCTTTACTTGGAAGCCTCTGTTGATATTTTAAAAAAACACATTTGTAAAAATCATTGATCTTGACCCATCTCTCCCCCCAAGAATAAGCTCTACAAAATCATAGAGCTTGACAATCTATGTAAAATTACTCTATTTGACAATCTTGTAAATTACTCTAGTTTCATCCAGATAGAAAACAAGTACGTAAAAATGTATTTGTTGAACAATAAAAAGTAAGTAAATTAAGTAGAAAGAGCATGTAATTTTAAATCAAAGGATTTGAGTTCAGTTCTAGGTCCTTTGGACCCTCTGCAACTTTGAGTAATCTACTGTCCTCTTTAAGACCCAGTTACCTCATCTTTAAAATTGGAATAATAATTCTAATAATAAAATTTCAGTTCTAAAGAAATATTTTGAGTCCTAAATGAGATTCGCATGCACACTTGTCTGTCAAATAAACAAAGAAAATCTTAAAAAAAGAAAAAGAAAAGACCTATCCAGGCACTCATAGATTCTAGTATGCCTTCTAATTTCCTACTCTTAAGTAAGTATAATCATACAAAGACTGCCAGAAACATGATCGATGGGGCCCAGAACAAGCAAATTGATAAATGAAATTTGGAAGAAAAATACTAGTCTAAAAGATTAAAATTTGAAAAGAAAAACAATATACTTACAGAGATAGAAGAATGTATAGAAAACAATAGGGAAAAAAAAAAGCCCAGGATAGTATTTTTTGAAAGAGAGAAGGAAACAACCACTATACCACTACAACCACTATATTTCTCTGGAAAACTCTATTTACATTCTCAAAAATGATACTTTCACACTTTCCCTTCTCTTTTCAAGCCTCTCACTTACCTCCTCCCATTCTTAGCTCATGACCTGACTCCTCACATTTTAATCACCAAATCTTCAACCTACTTACCTATACACCCATGCCCTCTGCCTTCTCTCTAGGTGCAATGTTTGGACACGTCCCTTCCCCTGGAAGGGTATGTCAGTGTCCAATTCTTCACTTATGTCCTAGATCTTACCTCCTCCTGCCTACTCAAAAGTCTTTCTCTTGTAACTTTCTCCTTTATCTGTTGCAACATCAGCTGCTGCCTCTATAATGGACCTGTCTTCCAAGTGCACAAATAAACCTCAGTATCTGCCATATTTAAAACAAAAAAAAAAAAAGTCTCCTTTGCTCTCTAATCTCTCTTCACCTGCTACCCCATTTCTTATTTCTTCTTCTCAATCAAATTGTCTAGTGACTGTCTCAGCAAACTTACTTCCTATACTCCCCTTTACCTTCTTTAGTCAGAGCTTAAACCACACTCCACTGCTGAAACTACTCTTATGAGAGTGGCTAAGGACCTCCCTGTTGCCAAACCAGTGACTTCCTTTTGTCTTTCTATTATTGCTCTTAACAGAGTTCAACTCACCTGACCACTCTTATACCTTCCTGAATACTTTCTTTCCCTATCTTCCATTATAACGCACAATTAGTTTTCTTCTTACTCTCAGTTTACTTTTATTCCACTGTTAATTTCTAAATCTTGGTATGCCTCAAGGGCTTTGTCTTAGGACCACCTGACTTTACTTTCTATGCCCTTAGAAATATCATGCAGTTTGAGGTAATAAATATCACCTATATTCCAACAAACCCTACATTTGTTTTGATCTGATCTCTGTTGATTTTCCCACTCATTTAACATACTGCCTATTCCATATAACAAAATTTCCATTAGGAAACTCCCAGCAATGGTACAAACCAGTATGTATACTGAATTATGTGGTCCTGATTGGAAAGTGGCCCTTCTTCTTAACAGGTTCCTTTGAAAATATCACCTATTAACTATTTTAATATCACTCCTGACATCACAAATTTAACATGTCCCAAATCAAACTCTTTACTCTCAAAACTGTTCCTCCTCCAGTCTCTGCAATTCAGTGAAATGGAGCCACCAGGATCCGGATGCTCAACCGAAAAACCTGCTCACTCCCATGCTTTAACTTGCTCTGCTCTCCCTACGGCCACTCACATATAGTGTATCACAACAAGTTCTTTTGATTCTACTTCCAAAATATGTACTTAACCCAATTATTTCACCCCATCTCCTTTCCTTTCTTCCCAGTCTCCCTTACTTCCATTTCTTCCCTGGACTACTGTAAAGGCATCTCCCAAATTCTTCCCAGTGCACTTAAAGATAAAATCTAATCTCTTACTGAAACTTAAAAATCTCAACATGATCTGAGCACTGCCCTCCTTTGAATTCATTTGATACCTCTCTTTTTTTTTTTTTTTTTGTCTCCAGCAATTTCTTCCTGCTGTACACAATGGCTGCATTTCAAATTTTTCATTTTGCTTGGAAGAATCTGAATTTTTTCCTAAAAGTGACTTGATATTTATTGTCATTTTTGCTGTGATTGTTGTTGCTTAAAACTTAGGAGAGTAGTTCTTACTCTCTGAATTCTCATAAAATCGGGACATATCCTATAGTTGATAAATCCATATTGATTTTATTTGAATATACTATACCATTTTAATCTGTCAATTCAACCTTTCCTTGATTTCAGAAAAGCTATCTTAGATTATATCTCTGGATATTTTACTTCTCCATTTCTTATTACTCTTCTTCAGAGATATAAACTATACATACCCTGTATCTCTGTGTGCGTTCATATCAATGACTTTATCTTTAATTCATCTTAAAATTGTTTCCTTCGTTTAATTTATTTTTCAAGTATATTATCCCCGTTGTTCTTTTCTTTTTATCCATATCCTTTCTCCTTCTTTCTGTAGTTAGTATTACCTTGTTTTTTGTTTAATTCTTTTTCTTCCTTCTCTTTCTTGCGTGTCACTAACTCACTTTTCATCACCTTTTTTTAAGGAGGTTGAAATTTTTTTTTTTTAATTTATTTATTGGGTACCTGGGTGGCTCAGTGGGTTAAGCCTCTACCTTCACTCAGGTCATGGTCTCAGGGTCCTGGGATCGAGCCCCACGTCGGGCTCTCTGCTCAGCAGGGAGCCTGCTTCCCCCTTCTCTCTATGCCTGTCTCTCTGCCTATCTGTGATCTCTGTCTGTCAAATAAATAAATAAAATATTTTTTTAAAAAATTATTTATTTATTTTTGCAAGAGAGAAAGTATGAACCAGAGGAGAGGCAGAGGGAGAAGCAGAATCCCTGCTGGGCAGGGAACCTGATACAGTTCTCCAACCCAGGACCCTGGGATCATGATCTGAGCCAAAGGCAGAAGCTTAACTGACTGAGCCACCCAGGTGCCCTCATCATATTTTATTGTTTTCTATTTTATCTTTAAGCCTTGTCTCTGCCATAAGTTCCTATTTCATAGAGGCTAGGTGTACCAACCGGTTTAGTGAACCCTTAGACAATGGCATGGCATGATTTTCCCTGATCCACAAGAACATTATTCTGCTGTGTGCCTTATGTTTATTATATGTCTTCCTTCTTTCCTTCCCCGCCCTTCTCTGCCTCCTTCTCTATTTATGGTTTGTACTTTAATCCTCAAAGACCCCAAAGACATGGAATGGCCAGTAATTTCTACGATGGCTCCTTTACTGAGCCACACCCACAGTCAGCTGGTTGCAAACAGAGAGCTCTTAATGCTTCCTTCACAGTCCCTTTCCCTGACACTCTGGCCCAACTTTCAGTGTCTCCTACAGTCATTACACATACTGTTATCTTATTCAAATGGGAGCCACAGGATTAGTTCATAAGATCTGGACACTTATTGCATAATGAATGCTCTGTCAGCATGATCTTTACCCAGCAAATATACCTGTCCCAAATCATCTCCTGGATGCAGGCCCTGGATGCCTGCATCCAACATTGCCTGTCAGACCCTTGCATCCCATAAACTCTGTGCTATCCGTACTTCCACATGTGTCAGATCTGCATATCCCACATCATAACCTGGATCAGTTGTTCTATTATCAACTGTCAAATGCCCATGTCCCACATGGTCTCCAGGATCTACAGTCTTACATCTTTCTGTAATGGGTGGTCTTTGTGTATAGGTCATAAAGGAGGTATCTTGTCCTATGATTCAACTGGTGACAGTGCTTCCATCAAAGAACAACAGACAGAGAATGGCAATAAGAACACACACACAGAATCTGGGTGGGACCTTAATGCTCAGAGACTGGAGTCCAAAGTTGTTTTATGATCCCTGGGACTACTTGCAAATTCATTTTTGCTAGCAAAGCCTTTTCCCTGTGAAATGTAAGCTCCATGAAACTTCCTGCTAAGACCTGCTTGAGATACTCTGTTAAGACATGGTGTCAGATACATCCATACATAATCTGACTCTGACCAGCTACCTGGTCTCTGGTGTTACTTGAAGTGGAACATGGCAATGCATTGATGCCCTCAGGAAGCCATCCTACCCTGATATACATGACATAGGTAAACTTACCCATATCATGCTCAACAAGAAAATATGTACCACTCAAAGTCCAAAATATGAGCTCCTGACTGAAGGTGTATCCCTTTCAAAGACAACTCAAGCGCCCAAGTCATTTACTTCTTATGGCTCCATTAGTTCCATTTTTGAGGGGCTTCCAAATTCCCCAGTGACCTAAGTCAAGATGGTGGAAGGTTAAGGCACAGTGGGAGGTTTATGGGAGGCTTTATGGGTCAGCCCTCCAAGACAAGCATCTTTCCTGCTCATCTTTCCTGATCTTGATCTTATCACTTGGCCACACATCTACTAGGATGTGGAGTACTTGTTCTGGCTGTGCATTTAAGAGGTCCAAGATGCATACTTGGTTATAGCACCTAGTCTCTGCCCCCAAGTGTCCATGAGAATAGACATGGAACAAAGGCAGTGCTGTGTGCAGGGTTAGCCTCTGTTGTGCTGTCAGGAAGGGGCTGGACTCTAATAAGTGGATTCCAGGGTCCCTGTTCTTTGTGCCCATAAGTGCTTAGCATTACTGCTAAGCAAAGAAGAGAAGCAAAGAAAGAGAAAGGAAAGGGAAGGGAAAAGAAAATGAAAAAATGAAAGGGAAGGGAAGGGGGAAGGAGAGGAAAGGTGAGGAGAGGAAAGAAAGGGAAAAGGAAGGGAAGGGAAGGGGAATGCAAATAAGGAAGAGAAAGATGAGAAAAGAAAAAAGGGAAAGGAGGGGAGGAAAGAGAGAATCGTGTTTAAATGCAGTGAGGAGAGATTTATTCTTATGAAGAAGATTGGGGAGAAATTGACCATAGGGGGGAAAAAAAATAAAGCAAGTTATTAACCTCCAGGAAATCAACAGGTTGTAAAATAAAAGCAAATGTTATCATAATAAACCATTTGCCATAGCTAAGCCATAGAGTACATTATATTTGTGAAATCATAAGGCAAGAGTGACCAAAAATTATCACATAGCTATTTGGGAAGAGACTTATTTAGGTGTAGTGAGGGAAGAGGGTGTGATAAAGGCTTTCTTGACCAAACTTTAGAAAGTCTCTCCAGAGTTCTCTTTCCTATTAGGCCTCTTTTTTTTTTTTTTTTTTTAAAGATTTTATTTATTTATTTGACAGAGAGAAATCACAAGTAGTCAGAGAGGCAGGCAGAGAGAGAAGAGGAAGCAGGCTCCCCACTGAGCAGAGAGCCCGACGTGGGACTCGATTCCAGGACACCGAGATCATGACCTGAGCCGAAGGCAGCGGCTTAACCCACTGAGCCACCCAGGCACCCCTAGGCCTCATTTTTTGCTTTGTCCTCAGCCTGCCTAATCCAATTCTAGCAAGAATCCCTAAGTCAGTTTTGGAAGATTTCTTCCCATCCTTGATATTTGGTCACTCTTAATAACTGATCAAACTCCAAATCCCCACACTTAACATCTATTCACCTGGCCTGCCTTCAGCTAAAGTCCTGTTAAATTAATTTAACAATAAACCTCTTACCCTTGGTGTCTCCTCTTAATAATTTTACATCCATTGACTCCATCACTCTGCTCCTGGATTACAAATCCCCAGCTGTCTGCACTGTATTCAGAGTTGAGCCTGAGGTCTCTTCCCTATTGTGATGGTCTTGACACCTATTGCAATAGTCCTAAATAAACTCTTCCTTACCATTTTAACAGGTATCACAATAAATTTTCTTTAATGGGCATATATGAAAAAATAAATTTTAATCTTACATAGGGAAAGCAATATGCCTAAAAAAGATATCAAAACATAGTAGCATTAGAATGTTTTTAAACACATGGAGGTAAATATCTGAAGAAACAACTAAAGTTTTAAATGGTTGCCCCTGGAGGTGAGGGGAAGTAGGGAGAGTTGGGAATTACTATGGGAAAGCAGAAGAAGATTCTGTTGCTTCTTTTTTCAACCCTGAGGAATTATTTGATACTATGTGCATGTATTACTTATATAAACTTTAATTTTTCTTTAATGCACACAATGTTGAATTGAAAAAGAAAATTACAAGTGTGTTTATATATACACACATAGATTACAACCTATGGGTTCTTTATATTTGGATAGATCAAACCAAAATCATTGTTTATCACATATGACATTCTTAATTACTAAACAATTGGGGTGAGCTTTTAAGTTGTTTAATGAAGAACTGGACTATTTTCAGGATAGATGTCTTATATTTAGCTACATGATTGTCAGTTTGTCCTAGAAGATCGGAAGCTGACAAGGTAAGATGAACTGACCTGACATTTCTAGTCTAATGTACTTCAAGAGCGTTTCTCTTCCTGGGCAATAGAAAGGGTTTTCGTAGAGATGAACTCCTCCATTCAGACTGCACAGGAAATCCCAGCTGATACTTCTCACCCCAGTCCCTTGCAGTATGGCTCTTACTTTCTTTTCTCTTTCATCTGTCCCCCTTCCACCCACCCACAAACACAATAGCAAATTCAATCAGCTGTGACTAGGAACTATCCACACTTGAAACAAATCTCTGAGACTCACTCAGCCTGAGTTAGTCTTTGTCTCTCCACGAATGGAAATAAAAGGAGGGAGGGAGTGGGTAGAGTATATGCCAACGCAACAAAGGAGAAAGCTCCCAAATAATCTCTCTACATGCTTGTTTCCCTTTTCTCCTAAGTCTAATTGGAAGCTGTGAATATCCACCATCCCACTGTTTCTCAGAAGTCTAATTAGAAGCCAACGTGGCCCTGAATTAGAATAAGTGCAACACTTGCCAATGACGTCTGTGTTTTGCAGGTGTCACAGCCAAGTGCCAATGTTATCCAATATTTGCTCACCACTGCCCACGTGGGACTGAACCCACACTTAAGAAGACAGGGACTGCATTGTCCTGACATATGTGCAATAATATTCCCTGCGTTTAAGCCCCAGAAGCACGGTTATTTAGCTAACATAGTCTTCTGCTATAATCATAGCAGTTTTTCTTCCAGCAGTAAAAGTCTCACCAACTACAGTTAGGCATTTTCTGCTTTCCAATTACGTGCTGATACTACGCCAAGCACAGAGTAATATTTTCATGTATCATTAAACAAATGCAGTTGTGCTCCCCAAACAGGTTTCAGTTTGGGCTAAACGACATCCATTAAAGCTTTCATAAATGGCACACCCTTCAGCTTGTAGTTTCTTTTTACTCATAAATATTTAAGCTGCATGGATAATACTTCAGCTTCCCAGCAAGTGCTGCATTAGCTGGGCAATCTTTAAAATAGAAAACTTTGTAGCAAGAGAAAGCTAGGAATGGAGAAATAAGTTGCACTACTAGCAAAAAAGTACCAGAATCCTAATATTTTCTTATTTCTGAGAAATCTATTTTTCTTTTCTATGTGTACCAAAGTAATCATTTAAAAGATACGTATACCAATGATAGTGTTTAATGTTGTAGGTGCTACAGATTTATATTGAAAGATGGACAATATTCTTCTTTCTGAACACTTACTAAAAGTAAAAAATTAAACCTAAGTGTAGAGATGTGAACGTAGTAATTATAAGGGTAGAGTGAAAGGATCAGTTTAATGCTACATTTTTGTCAAAGACAGTTGGAAATGAATCAAGAGATGTTTCCTACAGTGGGTGAAATGTCATGGTCCAGCTAAGGATCCTCTGGTTGCTAAGAACTGAAACCCATATCAACTATTATAAGTGAAGGGGGATCTATGATAAGAATGCAAGACAGCTCACAGAACCCAAATGCAGTAAGTGACAGGGCAGCAATTCTTTTTATTCCAGGCTACACCCTCTGGCAGCCAGGCTCTACTTAGCTCTCCATCTCTCCATCTTCTCCCCTCTGTCCAGAAGACATTCATCTGCAAGGTTCTTTGTTTCACTTTCCTTATAATTTTGGTTTACCAGAAAATTTGGGCAAAGCTTGAACCAACTCGGACCATGACTTTATATAATCCTATGATTCCAGGGCCATGATGTGAAAAGTACTTTGTGTTAACTCAATTCAAATTCTTAGGAGGAAGATGATAGTGTCAGCCTAGATCATATGCCCAACTCTGTTCAGTCGTGTGGTGCAAGCATTGATTTCTAGGTTAATCTTCAACATCAGCCACTAGAACAATCTAAGAAAAGCAACGTGGATGAGAAAGATATCCAAGAAATAATTACTAAACAGTCTTCAAGGAAATTTAAATGGAAGTTGAAATTTTGGATGAAAAAAGAAAAATTTTTTCAAAGCAATTATATATTTCATGTTGGAATTTGTACATTTCACATAGACATATTATCATATATAACCTTCCTTTATGCCATTCTTGTGACATATGGAAGGAAGAATTGCCATCTCATTTTAAGTATTAGAATACTGAAGTTTAGAAATGTGGAATAAAATAGTTTGTTAGATTAATACTTTGGACACTGCCTCTTTAAGGCTGCCAGTTTGTTTCTAAATTTAGAACACTTGAGCAACTCTAAACCAAACCCCAAGAATAACAATAATAATTTTTAAAAGGCTGTATTGATGTCTGCACTATGAACAAAGAAGTAGCAACTATTTATCCCCAGATTCTCCCATCCTGGTCTATCTGAAGAATTATTTCAGAAGATCTTCTGTTTATCTGTTAGTCTGAATGTGCTTCAATTTAGTGTGACCACATAACTGCATGTTAAGCCAATAAACTGTAAAATAAAAGGGACATTATTGATAATGAAGATATGATGAGAATCATAATCCTTAATTGTCCTATGTCAACCAAGCTGTATCCCCACCCTTCTTGAAATAGATGTAGCGTTGATGGCTTTTCCTTCTAGAATACAATTCAAATTCATGGATCCAATCACCTTTCCTGACGATAATTGAAATACTTTGGTCGGTCTGGATTTCAGGGATTGGAATAGAGTGAATATTGTTACAACAGGAAACATCTTGAAATGTGGCCAGGCTCCTGAATTTTTAGGGCTTTCCACCAGTCTCTTACATGCTAAAGACAAACAGTGATCAAAATCAAGTCCTCCTTATCTTGGAAATACTTGAGTTAAAAGCCCTTTATAAATAATATAAAAGCCCTTTATAAAAAATATTCTGGGTAATTTGTTTATTATTGAATTATAAGTGTTCTTTATATATTTTGGACTAATCCTTATTAGATATATGATTTACAAATGTTTTCTCCCGTTATATGGGTTGTCCTACACTTTTTTTTTTTAAGATTTTATTTATTTATTTGACAGACAGAGATCACACGTAGGCAGAGAGAGAGAGGAAGAGGCTCCCTGCCAAGCAGAGAGCCCAATACAGGGCTCGATCCCAGGACCCTGAGATCACCACCTGAGCTGATGGCAGAGGCTTTAACCCACTGAGCCTCCCAGGCGCCCCCGTCCTACACTTTTTAATAGCATCCTTTGATGCACAAAAGTTTCCAGTTTAGATGAAGTCCAACTTATTTATTTTTCTTTGGTTGTTTGTGGTTTTGGTTGTTATATCTAAGAAATCATGGCCTAATCCAAGGTCACAAAGATTTATACCTATGTTTTCTTGTAAAATATTTTTAGCTCTTACATTAGGAATATGGTTTCTTACTTTTCCTACTTGCATTTTGCTGAGCTTCTTAGATATGCAAATAAGTATTTTTCATCAAATTTGGGAAGTTTTTGGCTATTATTTTTCAAATATTTTTCTCCCCCTTCTCTTTCTTCTCCTCCTGGAACTCATTACATATGTGTTGATACACTTGATGATGTTTCACAGGTCTCTGAGCTTCTGTTTCTTTTTCTTTTTTTCTATTACTCAGACTGGATAATCTCAACTGATCCATCTTTGAGTTTGCTGACTTTTTCTTTCCTCTTTTAAAATTTACTATTGATTCTCTCTAGTAAATTTTCATTTCAGTTTGCATACTATTCAGCTCCAGAATATCTATTTGATTCTATTTTATAATTTCTCTATTCCTGATATTAGGGACATTTTTGGTAAGTCATTATCCTAATACTTTTCTTTAGTTTTTAAATATGACCCTTTTAGTTCTTTCAAATACATGATTTAACGCCTTTTTCTAATAAATCCAACATCTAGATTTTCTTAGGGATAGTTTCTATTCACTGCTTTTTACATGTAAGAGATATTATTTATTGTCTTTTGCATACCTCATAATTATTTATTGAAAACTTGATATTTTAAATAATATAGTGTGGCAACTTAGAAAACCAGATGTTTGTCCCTTATCAGCATTGTTGTTTTTGCTGTTTGTTGTTGTTTATTTGTTTAATGATATTTCTGAACTAGTTCTATAAAGTGACTTTGTCATGTGTGGTCATTGAACTCTGTGGCTATCAGCCAATGAATGGACAAAGTCTTTTCTTTTATATCTCAAACCAGTAAGCATTCCAGTTTTTGCCAAGTGGCTATGTATGTATTCTGGGACATGCCTTCAACACCATCCAGAGTTTACAACTCCATCTTAGCCTTTGTTTTTACACAGAGTCTCAAGATTAGCTAGAAGGGAGAGAGAGATTAGGGCCTTCTTAATTTTTCCAGATCATGCAGACTTCTCTGCGTTTATGCATAGCTGTTCATATGTGTGTAACATTCCACAACCCCAAGAATATGATGTAGCCTTTCATTGTCCTTTATCTCATTCCAAGGCTTTTCCTTTTATGCTTTTGGCTAGCCTATTTTCCCAAACTATTATCTATCTTTTCAATATTCAATAACTGCCTCTGGTTGTTTTGTGATATTCAAGAATTTCCTCTGATTCATTTGAAAAATGTCTCTGAGAAGAGTTGTTTGCAGCAAACTTAATAGTTCTACAGTACATAGGTGATTATGTCCTCTGAAAATACAAATTGTTTTACTTTCTTTCCTATTTGTATGCCTTATTACCCTGACTACAACTAGCAAGTAGGAGTGGTGGTAAAGGTCCTCCTTACTTTTATTCTGATCATGGGGAGATGGAATTCAGTATTACATCATGAAGTTGATTTTATCCCTGGGATGTTGTATCTTTATTTAATTGAGGAATTTCTCTTCAATATCCAACTTGCTGAAAAATTTTTATGACAGGGTGTTGAATTTTGTCAAATGTTCTTTCTTTTGCATCTATTGAATTAATCATAAAATTTTTACATCCTAGAAACTAATACAGTAAAATAAATTGATTTTTAAATGTTAAGCCACCCTTTCATTCCTGCAGTAAACCTCACTTGGATATAGGATATATATACATGTGTATTTATATACACATGTATATATATGAATTTATAAAAAAATTTTTGTATCCATATTTGTAAGATATATAGCTTTGTAGTTTTCTTTCCTTTCCTTTTTTTGGTAATATCTCTGTGTCTTCTGTTTTGATGTTAGAGTAAGACAGACCTCATAGAATGGGTTGGAAATTGTCAAAAGAATTTATGTAAAATTGGCATTATTTCTTCCTTAAATGTTAGAATTTAATACTAAAGTCATCTGGGCCTGGAATATTATTGAGAGGAAACGTTTTACCTTCTTAAATAGATAAAGAGTTATTCTAGCCCTCTATTTTTTCTTTAACTGATCTTTAGTAGTCTGTCACTTTCAAGGACTCTGTTTCATTAAAATCATTGAATGTCTTATCACAAGTTTTTTTGAATAATGAAAACTCCAAAGGGCTTTTCTTATAATAGTTATATAGATATCTTACTAAATTAGAAATTAAAAATAACATTTGAACACAAGAATACACAGACTACCATTTTATTGCCCAAAAGAGCAATCATGTTATCATATGATGAATAGTCTTTGAAAAATTCTACCAAACATTCATGAGAAAATGATAATGAAAAAGATACATAGTGTCTTAAAATTATGAAAATGATTTTGATTTCACAGATCTACTTAAAGTCTCAGGGACTTCCAGAGGTTCATTTCTATCAGAAATTATCATCACTCTTCACTAAGTTCCTTAGCTGAGAAACCTAAAAAACATTCTGCTTTCATTTTTCTTTCTTCGGGGAACCTGGCTGGCTCAGTTGGTTACGTGTCCGACACTTAATCTATCTCAGCCTAGGTCTTGATCTCAGGGTTGTGAGTCCAAGCCCTGCTTGGGCTCCATGCTGGGTGTGGACCCTACTTAAAAGGAAAGAGAAAAAAAAAATCTATACTCAATTTCTCAATAAGATATAGCTAAAATATAGTAGGATCAAAGTGTTTGTTTTAGTTAGCTTCATGTTCAAAGTGAGTTAAGTGTAATATGACTACCATATTCTGCATCTCCAATGTTATTTATCCATCTAGTAGAAGCATATCCACATTTTATAAAAATTTCTTTTATTTCCATATACTCTTCTTCTCTTCTGTGTGATTTCAGGGAGGAAAGTCATCATCTTTAGGAAGGCGAACATATTCTCCATCTACAGTACTACCTGCTTCATGCCACTACCGTTCCCTTGTGGTCTCCTCTTAGTTCAAGTTCTCACACTTTCCTCCTGACTGAAACACTCAATAAGTACATGAGAGAGGATCACAGATCTCCTAAGGCTATTTGTAACCATTGCTGTGTGACCACTTCACTGGTTCCAGACCCACTTTCAAATTTACTCTGTCTCTTACTTAGTTCAAACTATTGGATCAATACCCTACTGGATCCATGGGCAGAGTTTGTTTTTGGTCTTACTAGCATTTCATAATAGGTTTTCACCAATTGATTTGTTATTTCAAATTATTCAGTTCTAGGCTTCCTTAGAAGTGACTTCATTCCTGGTTCCAGCCTCTGAAAATCCAGCCTCTAACATGGACTACCAAGTTTTTGCCAACATGTAGCCCTATGGCTTCAGTTCCTTTATCGGCAGTATTCTTCCTCTCCTGCTCATTAACATGTATGCTAAAAAGCACAAAAATTCTTATTCTTTCATCCATCTTTATTTTCCCTTTATTTTGCTTTTAGTATGATCTAATAAAATGTTACCTATAAAAAGTAGTTTTTCTAAGTTTGATGTTTTAAAGGGTAGAACTTAACATTCTCTTCTAGAATGTAATGTTTATAGATAGCCAGCAGATTTTAAGTACTATCCAAGGTCTGCCAGCAACATATGGTTTTGTTTAGAAACTATGTTCGTACTGAAACAGGATTTTGCACATTCTTTACACATCCAACGCAAATTTTCAAATGTGGCTTTTTAAATTGTTTACTGAAACTAAATAACATGTTCTGGCATGACTCCAATTATCCATTAAATTGAAAGAATCTCATCAAAATGTCATAAGAAATAACTCAAAGTCAAAAAGGCACTTAAAAAATCACATTTAAAAAAATTTTTAAAGTTTCTTCCCTGACTTATAGTTGGAAAAGTTAAATGTGCAACATAAAAAGAAAAAAATAGCAATTTGTAAAATATTTTCCATTTCAGGTGATAAGTCCTTTTCCATTTTAGAGTAGGCATCTTACATGGCTATTAGAGTCAAGAGTGGGATTTGTATGATTCAAACTTAGGCAGAGTCACAGAAAAAAAAAAGGTCATTTGGGTTATTTGGTTATACAACAGCTTGAAGTTGATATTTTTGTTTCTAATGAAGACTAATGTTTTAAGTATTGTTATTAATAAAGCTATTCTGGTAACATATTTTTTTTTAATTTTTTATTTTTCATAAACATATATTTTTATCCCCAGGGGTACAGGTCTGTGAATCACCAGGTTTACACACTTCATAGCACTCACCAAAGCACATACCCTCCCCAATGTCCATAATCCCACCCCCTTCTCCCAAACCCCCTCCCCCCAGCAACCCTCAGTTTGTTTTGTGAGATTACATATTTTATTGTAAGAATCTATCATACCTTATTTATTTGACATACCAGGCTACATAATTAGAATCTATTTCTTTCCACTTGACTACTGTCCAGATTCTTTTTGTTTGTTCTCTTAACCACTCAGTGTTTTAATACCTTATTCTCTAGAATCTAGCAATGTATAAAATGAAAGTATAAAAGTATAATGTATAAAATGAAATAATCTGTGTTTGCTAGACGCTTATAGAGAGTAACTTGAACATTTGTTATGCACTTTGAAATTTTATAAGAAAGTGATTTTCCCATGGTAAGCATTTATATTTATCAAGTGAACATTACATTATCTTCATGAATGCTATTATTTGCAGAAACCTGTGTATAAAACACAGTCTGTAACTGATTTAAATCCATATAATCTGTAGTTTTAGTTATATATTTCAGGCACTTCTCATTGATAGAGGACATCAACAGGAAATAGTTCTCAGGACCTGGTTCCTTTAGAGAAAAAAAGAGCATCACTGAGGTGACATGGGAGACCTGGAGTGATGTATTCAAAACTGTAACATCAGTTCACTTTAAGCTTGGCTCTACACAGTGAACATAGTGTGCAAATTTATTACAGTGAAATCCACACTATTATTCTGACAAAGTCCAAGAACTGTTATATATTACTTCATAAAATAATTAAGTTATGATAGTATCAGAACACCTCATTGTAACTCAAATTCAATATAAAATTAAGTTTTGTTATACTGATACTCTAGATTAGTTGTTACTTTCCCTGGACTATTAAGAACTAATTAATATAATCAAAATTAAGTTTAGTGAGAAGATAACATTTAAATGAACAAAATTTGTATTATATCTATAAACCCCTTTTTTCAAAATGGTCGTACATTAACAGCATACCTAAAAAATAGTATAAATAGCATTAGGACAATTTTAGATGATTTAAAGCTATGCTTATAATAATTTAGTCCATCATTTATAATATCAACAAAAGCCACCCTAACACTCATAACCTAGACTACAAGTGATTTTTTTTTCCAAAACACAGATTAGAAATTGTGATTTTAACGTTTCTATTATTTTTATTAGCTTTTTAAAAATAACACATAAGGAGCACCTGAGTGGCTCAGTTGGCTAAATGACTGCCTTTGGCTCAGGTCATGATCTTACTGTCCTGGGATCCAGCACAAGGTGGACATTCTTCCCAGTGGCAAGGCAGCTTCTCCCGCTCCCTCTGCTGCTCCCCAGTTTGTGCACTCTCTCTCTCTCTCAAATAAATAAACTCTTTAAAAAAATAAACTAAATAAAGATCAGGAACATGACAGGGATGTCCATTATCACCACTGTTATTCAACATAGTACTAGAAGTCCTTCCTCAACAAAAGGAAATTAAAGGCATCCAAATTGGCAAAGAAAAAGTCAAATTATCACTCTTCGCAGATGATATGATACTATATGTGGAAAACCCAAAAGACTCCACTCCAAAACTGCTAGAACTTGTACAGGAATTTAGTAAAGTGTCAGGATATAAAATCAATGCACAGCAATCAGTTGCATTTCTCTACACCAACAACAAGACAGAAGAAAAAGAAATTAAGGAGTCAATCCCATTTAGAGTTGCACCCAAAACTATAAGATACCTAGGAATAAACCTAACCAAAGAGGCCAAGAATCTATACTCAGAAAACTATAAAGTAACTCATTAAAGAAATTGAAGAAGACACAAAGAAATGGAAAAAATGTTCCATGTCCTGGATTGGAGGAACAAATATTGTGAAAATGTTTATGCTAAGCAATCTACACATTTAATGCAATTCCTATCAAAATACCATCCATTTTTTTCAAAGAAATGGAACAAATAATCCTAAAATTTATATGAAACCAGAAAAGACCTCGAATAGCCAAAGGGATATTGAAAAAGAAAGCCAACGTTGGTGGCATCACAATTCCGGACTTCAAGCTCTATTAAAAAGCTGTCATCATTAAGATAGCATGGTACTGGCACAAAAAAAGACACATAGATCAATGGAACAGAATAGAGAGCCCAGAAATAGACCCTCAACTCTATGGTCAACTAATCTTCAACAAAGCAGGAAAGAATGTCCAATGGAACAAAGACAGCCTCTTCAATAAATTGTGTTGGGAAAATTGGACAGCCACATGCAGAAAAATGAAATTGGACCATTTCCTTATACCACACATGAAAATAGACTCAAAATGGATGAAGGACCTCAATGTGAGAAAGGAATCCATCAAAATCCGTGAGGAGAACACAGGCAGCAACCTCTTCAACCTCAGCCGCAACAACATCTTTCTAGGAACATAGCCAAAGGCAAAGGAAGTAAGGGCAAAAATGAATTATTGGGATTTCATCAAGATCAAAAGCTTTTGCACAGCAAAGGAAACAGTTAACAAAACCAAAAGACAACGGACAGAATGGGAGAAGATATTTGCAAACAACATGTCAGATAAAGGGCTAGTGTTCAAAATCTATAAAGAACTTATCAAACTCAACACCCAAAGAATAAATAATCCAATCAAGAAATGGGCAGAAGGGGCACCTGGGTGGCTCAGTGGTTTAAGCCTTTGCCTTTGGCTCAGGTCATGATCTCAGGGTCCTGGGATCGAGCCCTGCATTAGGCTTTCTGCCCAGCAGGGAGCCTACTCTCTCTCTCTCTGCCTTCTTGTGATCTCTGTCTGTCAAATAAATAAATAAATCTTAAAAAAAAAATGAAAGAAAGAAATGGGCAGAAGATGTGAACAGACATTTCTGCAAAGAAGACATCCAGATGGCCAACAGACACATGAAAAAGTGCTCCACATCACTCGGCATCAGGGAAATACAAATCAAAACCATAATGAGATATCACCTCACACCAGTCAGAATGGCTAAAATTAACAAGTCAGGAAATGACAGATGCTGGCGAGGATGCGGAGAAAGGGGAACCCTCCTACACTGTTGGGTGGGAATGCAAGCTGGTGCAACCACTCTGGAAAACAGCATGGAGGTTCCTCAAAAAGTTGAAAATAGAACTACCCTATGACTCAGCAATTGCACTACTGGGTATTTACCCTAAAGATATAAACGTAGTGGTCTGAAGGGACATGTGTACCCAAATGTTTATAGCAGCAATGTCTACAATAGCCAAACTATGGAAAGAACCTAGATGTCCATCAACAGATGAATGGATAAAGAAGATGTGGTATATATCCACAATGGAATACTATGCAGCCATCAAAAGAAATGAAATCTTGCCATTTGCGATGACGTGGATGGAACTAGAGGGTATCATGCTTAGCAAAATAAGTCAATCGGAGAAAGACAACTATCATATTATCTTTCTGATATGAGGAAGTGGAGATGCAACATGGGGGGTTAAGGGGGTAGGAGAAGAATAAATGAAACAAGATGGGATTGGGAGGGAGACAAATCATAAGTGGCTCTCAATCTCACAAAACAGAGTGTTGCTTGGGGGAGGGGGGTTGGGAGAAGGGGGGTGGGGTTATGGACATTGGGGAGGGTATGTGCTATGGTGAGTGTTGTGAAGTGTGTAAACCTGGGCGATTCACAGACCTGTACCCCTGGAGATAAAAATATATTATATGTTTATTTAAAAAAATTTAAAAAATAAATTAAATAAATAAATATCACAAGATTTGGGGGGGCTCTTGTTGTAATACTAAGTATGGTCCATATCATTTGTAATAGGCTTAGTGGCCATAAGGGAGAAATACTATTATTCCCTTTAATAGATGTAGTTTGGAGGAAGAAAGTCACTTGTATAAGAGTAAGGACTTAGTAATCCCTAAAATGGACCTCCACTCCAATACAGACTAAATTGGTTACTATGGAGTTTTTATGTAATGAGGGTTCAGCAAGACTTTGAGTACTAACTCTGACTTATTTTTAAAGACTCGGAATGTTTAGTATATACTTTTATGCAGTTACATATAATTTGTGATATACGAACCAATCAAAATAGAACTAATATAATGTAAGATGTTTGTAGAAGGAGGAATGAATGAATGGATAATGAAATTATATTTAGTAGCTGTTGCTATTTTTCTTAGTGATTGTAAGTTAGAAGGTTCAAAGTATAATAAGTCTTGAAGAAAAATGCCAAGACAAAAAGTTTATTCCATACATCAGGGAAACAACTATTTGCTGTCAAAACTAGCTACTAGGTACTTCATATGCAAACCTGTGATATTTAAATGTCAGCGTCTGATTAATCCAGTTTATAAATTTTCCACAAGACCTGTTATTTGAAAGTAAAGATTTCTTTCTTTGATAATTAAGGTTATTATTCCTTCAAATAAGTTTGATTCTGAAGTTTAACACTAATCATTAATCAAATCAATCACAGCATGATGATGTCATTATAAATGGAAAATGTACTTGAAATGTTTTCAGATATTTTCTTTCAAATGTAGATTCTGATATCCTGAAGAAAAATGGGTCTAGTTTATTAATTAAGTAAAAGATTATATATTATATCTATGTGTTTAAGAAAGCTCTTCTAAATTAAGTTTACATTTTATTTTCATTGTAAATCTCAGACTTTTCTACTAAAACTGATGTTTCTTAATATTTTCAGGAAAATAACACCTGATTTTCTTTTGTAATCAGGGATTAGAGAAACATTTTAAATTCACAACAGGACACCGAGAAGTATGGCTATACCTTGGTCTATTTCGTCCCCTATTTAAATTAACATACCAGTATAAGGGAGAATATGAAGTTAAATAGAACTTCCCTGGTTGATTGTCTCTGCCTCGGTGAAATGACTTTTGTAAAAGTGTAAAGGGAAGCCAGACAGAAACACATGGTTGAAAGGAACAGGTGCTGATAGAGCAATCTGCCAGCACGCAGGGCTGTGCTCTCCGTGGCATGGCTTCCGTGGATATGTGTGGTGGCACCAAAGAGGTGTTACTCAACGTGCAACCAAACCCATATGTGTAGTCTCTACCACGGCAGTGATTGGACTTTTCCAAACTGTTAGCAGTCACTTTTTATACCGCTTATAAAAATGATAATTTAACGTATTTATTCAGCCAGTCAATCTCAAGGCTAACCCACAAAGACTTCGGAGAATTTATTTACCTTAAATCCATATTTCCTAACGCAAGATGTGGTCAGAATTTTAAAGAATCCAGAGAGCATGCAAACAGACATCTTAGAATTCCCTAGGGCCTCCTTGCGGGAAATATATCTAAATTCTAAGATGAAATTGCGCATTCATAAGTCACTAAGCGCCGTTGTGGGAGCTTGTGGCGTTTTCCCCTTGAGAAGAGTCCATCAGGTTGACCCACACACAAGAAGGGGAATATATCCTTATTTTCCCTAGGGCATGCAAAGCAAGGGAGAGCACCTGCTCTGGAGCCTGACAGCCCACATTCCTGTACCACTCTGCTACCGGCTGTAAGAACTTGTGGGACCCCTTCAGCTCCTCAGTGCCTCAGTTCCCTCCCTTGCAATGCAGGAAAAAATAATACTTACATATGCAAAGGGCTTGTCCTGAGAACTGAGTTTATACATATAAAATATTTCAACTGTAATAGAACATAGAGTAAACACTATGTAAGCTATTGTTAAACAAACTAGTATCTTCCCTCAGTTTAACTGCCTGTGGCAGACTCTGTCCTGAGACAGACAGAAAATGAGGGATTATTCCACTAAGGGAGCTGTAGGTTATGAGTGCAGTCCTCAGGGTAACGCTAAGAGGAAATGCAGTAATTGTCTTGTTTACAGGTGAAGTGACTACCTGGGTTTGAATTGGAGTTTGCTACTAGCACTATTACCCGGGGAAAGATATTTAACTACTTTGCATCTCAATTTCCCCTACGTAAAATAGGAGAAATACTTACATCTCAAAATTTGGGGGAAGACAAAATGAATTACCACATCCACCTATGAAGAATTTGGGACATCGTCTGGCACATGGTAAGTACAGACAGTCGCCCACTGACATTCGTTCGACTTACAAGTTTTCAACTTCCTGATGGTGCCAAAGGATACACATTTAATAGAAACCATACTTTGAATTTTGAATTTTGATCTCTTCCCGGTCTATCAATTGTGGTGGGATCCTCTTTCCTCACATTGAGCAGTGGCAGGGAGTCGAAGCTTCCTGTCAGTCGCACAGTCATGAGGGTGAACAACAGATAGGCTTACAGTCATTCTGTACCCACACAACCATTCTGTTTTTCATTTTTAGGACAGCATTCAATAAATTACATGGGATGTTCAACACTTTATTATCAAATAGGCCTAGTGTGATATGATTTTGCCCACGTGAGAGCTAATATAAGTGTTCTCACACGTTTAAGTTCAGCTAGAATAAACTAAACTGTTTGGCAAGTTATGTGTATTAAATGAATTTCCAACTTACAACATTTAAAGCTTACCACGGGTTTATCAGGACATAACCCCATCAAAAGTTGAGGAAGATCTATAGCATCTAAAGGTTAGCCATTTTTTTTTTTAAAGATTTTATTTATTGATTTGACAGACAGACATCACAAGTAGGCAGAGAAGTAGGCAGAGAGAGGAGGAAGCAGGCTCCCTGCTGAGCAGAGAGCCTGATGTGGGGCTTGATCCCAGGAGCCAGGGATCATCACCTGAGCTGAAGGCAGAGGCTTTAACCCACTGAGCCATCCAGGTGCCCAAGATTAGCCATTTTTAATCAAAGACTATAGGGCAGACATAATTTCGATGGCACTAGGCGGGAAGGAAGGGAGAGAAGCAATTAATAATGGGAAAAATAATTAACTAACAGTAAGTATTCTCAGAAAGGCAGGGAATAAAACTCGATGGAAGAAAGAGGTACAGGATTGAGTGTGGGTGGTCTGGAGTCTAAATTTTTTAAATCCAATGATGATGAGTTTTAACATTGATTAACAAATTTGTGTGATTATTTTACCTCTAGATTTAAAGTTTATGATTAAGTTTAGATTTTCTCCTAATTTTTCCAAACTTCTATTTTTAACCATGGTTTCATATTTTTATCACCACCTACTCATACAGTCATAGATATTTCCAAACAGTTTTAAATACTTCAATATCTTGAAGATCTCTTATACTCAAAGGAATAAAAAAAAGGATTTGGGGCAATAGCAAAAGTGAAGCTTATAACAAAATGAATAGCTTAGTCTCTTCTTTACTGCTACAGCGATGGAACAGTAATGTCATCTCAACTGCTGAAATGTGAAGGTGATAAATAAATGAAGGTAGTTTAAGTAAGGCATGAAGTCCATTTAGCTCCATTACACACGTACACTTACACAAACTAATACCTTCCTATTTAGAGGTTAACCAAATCATAATCAAATCACAAATATTGTATTTTCTACTTTAAAAATGTTTTGAAATCCTGAACACTTGGTGGGTAGGGGGAGTGAATGATAATTAGTCCACAAGATAATATAAAACATTGTATTTACTAAGGACAGTATCAAGGGTAGTGATATTGACACGTGACAACAGGCAAAGAGTCTCCTAAAATATTTACAGCCTAAAGAACATACCTGACATTTATTTAAGCAATACTGTTCCATAAATTTTTATTATATTAATTATAATCACATAATTAGGTAGTTAACTACTTTTATTTAGATCCTTGCTGCTCAAAATGTGGTTTATGGAACAGCAGTATTGAAATCACCTTGGAGCTTGTTAGAAAATGGAGGTTCTCAGGCCCCACCCCATACTTACTAAAGTAAAATCTACAGTCTGATCAAATCCGGGGGTGATTTTTAAATATGAATAAGTTTGAGGCACCTTAACCTAGGACAATGTTTTTAAATACATGCTTCATATCTGAATCACCTAAGTATATAAGAAATAGTAATGCTTAGGGTTTGCCAATAGAGTTCTTTTTTTTTTTTTTTTTTAAAGATTTTATTTATTTATTTGACAGAGAGATCACAAGCAGGCAGAGAGGCAGGCA
Source organism: Mustela nivalis (assembly GCF_964662115.1). Taxonomy (NCBI): domain Eukaryota; kingdom Metazoa; phylum Chordata; class Mammalia; order Carnivora; family Mustelidae; genus Mustela; species Mustela nivalis. The sequence continues at coordinate 72,880,803 of NC_139023.1, read as the reverse complement.
GAGAGGGGTGGGGAAGCAGGGTCTTTACTGAGCAGAGAGCCCGATTCGGGGCTCAATCCCCAGACCTTGAGATCACGACCTGGGCTGAAGGCAGAAGCTTAACCCACTGAGCCACCCAGGTGCCCCACCAATAGAGTTCTTATTTAGTCTTTTTGTTTTTAAGATTTTGTATATTTACTTGCAGAGAGTGAGGGAGCACAAGCAGAGGAAGCAACAGGCATAGGAAGAAACAGGCTCCCCACAGAGCAAGGAACCCAATGTGGGACTCGATCCTAGGACTCTGGGATCAAGACCCAGGCTGAAGGGAGGCATTTAACAGATTGAGCTACCCAGCCATCCCAGTATTTTATTTAGTCTTGAGTGGGATACTACTTTTTTTTTTTTTTAAGTTTGTCATGAGTGTCCATTGTGCAGTCAGTGTTAACAGCTGATCTATGTAAGCAAAATGAGTTACTTTTGGGAAACCCAAAAATTTGTTTAGAAATAAGAAAAAGTCCTTTTCTTTAAGAATTGAACTTATCACAAGGGGCTGGTGATCTTCAAACAAAATTGAGAACAGCATATTTAATCACAAACCAGAGCAAACCTTTTTCTCATTCCTGAGGCCATAGGCTGGTGTAAGAGAGATGTATGTATATATGGAAGAAAGAATCTGGATCAGGGACAAAAAACAAGACTTGGTCTGTAAAGAACACACATGGATAAAGCTAAGTTTTCATATGTCATAATCAAAGTAGAAACAGAACCTGGAAATATCAAAGCATTTTAGAGAGAGAGAACATGAAATTATTCTAGTCTGGAATAAGATAAAAATTAAAACCAAATATAAAATTCAAAGGAAACAAAAATCAAAGGGGAGACAGTTGATCAAAAAAGAAAAATACTCAGGAACCAAAATATTCACCTATGAGTTCTAGAATTTCTGATTCATTTCTATGCTTAACAATATATTTTTATTGGCTTATTTTAAGATGTTTTGTTTCTCTTCTATTTCCTGCATGTGCAAAGACCAATCCCAGCTATAAATATCTCAGAACCCAGAGAAAAGGACAAAAAAGTATTTGCACTGGAACACTGAGAGTCAGCCTGGGAATACCAAGCTAAATTATCTTATGTCTTCCTTCATTTCATTAACTGACTCAAGATTGGATGTTCTTATTTCTGGGTTTGTTAAAAGGCACTCATAATGGTCATCACTGTAATACCAGACATTAGATATAAATGTTAAGTAATGTATAAGTAATGAAAATTAATTTTTTAGATAAGTACTACCCATTTGGCTAGAGAGATGTACTTTTATAAATTCTAGAAGGATTAGGTAATGACTTGCAGGAGGAAGGAGAGAGATGTCTTCACTGTTATTATTGTCTTCACTGTTATTATTATTGTTATTATTGATGTTGTTGCTCAAAACTTTGTTAAATTTGCATTTGGCTGTATATTTCCAAGGTGGTAACTAAAAGTAAATAAAATTAACAAACAATCCAATACAAATGAAAGAATCGCACAATTCATGAATAAACTTCTAGCCAAGTAGTAGGCAATGAAACTTTCATTGGCCCTTCTTAGTAAGAAAATAACAACTCCCTTTTTTTGGTCTCTATACCAATAACAATTTTTAATGTATTTATGGGGACATGATGTATGAGAAAAGAAAGTCTAGAAATGGTGAAAAGTCTTTTGTAAATGAAAGACTGAAATATTTACAAAATTATTTTTTTAATGCAATGTTACACCATTTTTTTTTGCCATCATTTGAAGATATTATATTACAGACATTTCTAATAATTTTCATGTGGGGTCAGAACTATTTTTGATATAGGCCAACATTGTGTCTGTTCTAATCCAGGTAAAAGTCTGCTTAGGTCAGGATTAGAACATCTAAATATTAAAGAAAATTCTGAAATATCAAAGTGTTCTCAGGTAATCCATTTTGAATGAGTCACTGAAAAAGATACTTTTTTCTGGAAGCTGGTTCAATATTCAGTGGTAAGTAAATTAAACTTAAAGTCCCCATGAAGTTTGAAAATATTTAATTTATCTTTTTCATCTATTTTAAGATTCACAGTGTTAGCAGAAATAAAAATGTTTGAAAATTACTTCTGCAGTGTTTGGAATTCTTAATAAAACTCCTAAGCAGCATAGGCAATTATAGTTAGACTTCTCATTGGAAATCTAATCCTTATGTGATCATTTTATGGACTAGAGAACATTTAGTTTTCAGGGTCCTTTTTAATCACAAAATGCTGTCTATTTCTGGAAAGTATGTGTGATTGTGAAAAATAAGATATAATTTCTCATTTTTGTAAAACTTGACTCTTGGCAACAATAAAATCTACACAGTGCCACTCTCTCTCTATTTTGGATGAGGATAAAAACTTTTTTTTTTTTTTTTGGTCCTGCCTTTTCTTCTTATTTTTTTTTAAATAATTCTATTTTATTTTATTTTATTTATTTGACAGAGATCACAAGTAGGAGAGAGGCAGGCAGAGAGAGAGGACGAAGCAGGCTCCCCACTGAGCAAAGAGACCGATGTGGGGCTTGATCCTAGGACCCTGGGATCATGACCTGAGCCAAAGGCAGAGGCTTTAACCCACTGAGCCATCCAGGCACCCCTTGTCCTGCCTTTTCCATTCTCTCCTTCCTTTCTTTGATCCTTTAAAGTTTTTCAGGGCAATGTTTATTTTATTTTATTATTTTTTATTTTTTTAAACATTTTATTTATGTATTTGACAGAGATCACAAGTAGGCAGAGAGGCAGGCAGATAGAGAGAGAAGGCAAAGCGGGATCCCTGCTGAGCAGAGAGCCCAATGCGCGGCTTGATACCAGGACCCTGAAATCATGACCTGAGCCGAAGGCAGAAGCCCAACCCACTGAGCCACCCAGGTGCCTCCAAATATTTTTTTTTAAACTTAGTATGCATTTTAAGTCTCTCTTCTGGCATATTCATACCAAAATATTTCTCCTTCTTGTGTCAACTGAAATGCATGAAGTCGACTCTTCCTTCACTGATGGCAAGCCAGAAGTGAAATTACTATGGAGAGGTTTACTTTAGAGTAAGGCAAGAATTTCATGGTCTCTTCATTTGGTCGTACAAATAACAGCCCTCGGATTTTTTTGGTTACCTTCAGAGGAATGATTTAGATCTTGAATATAAATGTTCTGTCACTAAAGGAAATGCTGTGATTGTTGTGGGGCATACAACAATTTATTTTTCTAATGAAATACTTTTAAATTTATTTCAGAATCTGGAAGGCTAGGTGGCACACACACATTAAGTAAACTCTAAGTGTTTCTGTAGATGTGAGTGGAGATTCATTTGAAAAACAAACAAAAGTCAAAACAAAAAAGGATCTTGATAAGGAAAGAGAGAAATGTGGCCAAAGTTCTAGGGAAAACCAAAAGAGATATAAACAAGAAAAAACAAAGATTACTTAGTTCCTAAGTCATCCAACCAAGCAGTGCCTGAACAGGATTTCTAGGAAATTGATAAAAAGGGGAAAGAAAGGGAAAATAAAGGTGATGTGGTAAGTGATGAGGGAGCAGGAAGCTGGCTGAGGACAAACAAAAGCTGGCACCCTGCACCCCCTCTCCATCTGCTCCCCTTGGTAATATATGTGACATTCCTCAGGCACCCCTGACTGCCATAAGCAAGATACAAATAGTTAACTTGCAGAAATCACAATCCTACAAGACAGGAGTCTTCATTGGTTTACAAATGTCCTAGAGATCTACAAACAAAGCAGTTACCTTATCAATAGCACAATTTCCAGAGGCAAATAACTCAGTTCCTCAAACCCTACTGTCACCTTCCCCTCCATAAACAAAACTGAAGGAGGCTGAAGTAGAAGGAAATGTAAATAAAGTTAAATCTCTTCTGAACTTAAATCTCACTAACAAAGATGCTTGATAGCAGGACTGTGACATCCCACCAAGAATCTCCCAACTATCTCGATGTTAATGGCTGGCCAAAAGACAACATTGATCAAGCCGCAAGGTCTCTGGTATCTGGGCACCTTGTAGGCCCTCTTTAGCATATGAAAGTTCCTTTGAAACCTCCCTTTCCCTCACCTTCCCCCAACCACAAGGTACATAACCTGCCATCTCTCACAACGTGGGGCAGCAGCTCTTCCTGTCCACAGGTCCTGTCCCCATGCTTTAACAAACCACCATTTTGCATCAAAGATGTCTCAAGAATTCTTTCTTGGTCATCGGCTCCAGACCTCAGCCCACCGAACCTCACCTAGGTTCTAGAACTTTATCAGTAAGTATATTGGTAATTATTAGAGGGTGGTTTATACTGTTCCAAAATGAGAAGTTAGAATCTATCTCCTAACGTGTTTCCTGTCTTGAATCTAATTCTCTATCCATCATAAATTATATCCCTTTATTTCAATTATAAATAATTCTAATGTTTTTTGATGTGCTAAGTTCAAGTTGTCCAAGATTTGTAAGTTTTTCAAATAGGTTTATATCTTGAATCTGAATCATTCCTCATCTCAAAATTCAAATCATGTAATAAACACTATGTTGTGTTGTTTGAAGTATCATGTCATAGCCTTGCAGTGAGCAGCTTTTTCTCATATTTTTTTATTTGGACATTTGGAGGTTTTAAACATGGCCCCTAATCTTTGACACACTTCCTGCTAAGCCCTCCCCAAATTGCAGATTTGTGAGCAAAATAACAAATTATTGTATTAAGTCACCAAGTTTTATATCATTTGATACATGGTAATAGGTAACTGACAGATTTTATTACCCAGAAGGATGGTGATTCCATCACAACAACAAAACAAAACAATGTTATTCGTTCAGGCTTTGATAGCAGGTGGAAGCCAGAAAAACTTTGAGGAGACTGTTAGTGAGATAACCCAAAGACCATGGGGGAGGTTGTTGGTGAGGTTTAAAAGAACATGAAGGAAATGTCATTGGAAGCTGAAAGGAAGAGGACTCTTATTATGCAGTGGTAAACATGTCAATGACCTGTCTCCTGAAGTAGATGTGGAAAACGGGAAATGAACCTCATGAACTCAAAGGTATAGGAGAATATTTAAAAAAAAAAAAAATCCCATGTAGCTGCTTCTTGCTCTTGCCAGTTATGATAAAAATGCAAAAGAAGCGAAGGTGTGGGATGAGGGAGTGTAGTGTTAGGTCCAAAGGAGCTAGAATTTGCTAAGTTCAAAATCAAAACTCTTTCTCTTTCCAGGCCTTTCCAAATGACAAACAATTCTCAAAATAATAAAAGTTTGATCCCCCAAATCTAATTCTGTGTGAAACTACAATATTGTTTTTAATATTGCAGAAACAATTGAGATGGCAAATCGGGAACCCCGTCAGACACACAGAAAGGTTTACAAGAATGAAAAAGGCATGTCTTCAAATCCTCTCCATTTAACAATGGAGTTTCTAAGTCTTCAAGCTGTTGTTTCACTGAAGCTCAGCAGTGATCCCAAAGTAGAGAAGGACTGACTGCAAAAAGACTCTGGTGAGGGATTTTTGCCTAATAGAGAACCCTAATTGAATTCACGGCAAACCCCCTCAAGCTTTAAGAGAGTTGTTCTACTTAAAATAACTGCAACTTAGAATAAAATGGAAAGAGGTTTTTGGATCCCTAATCAAAAGGCTGGAAGCTGATTGAGAAGGATTCAAAAACAGAACCACGAGCCCAGAGAGTGGAGGCAGGAACCACAGAGAAAAATTTCTGGAAAGCCACACTTATGCCCAATTATTAAAGACCTGAGCTGGAACTCACAATTGTGATATTACAGTGCCTGTCGCATGCCTCCTGTTACTCTCTATTTAGTGGGATCATCCAAGGCAATTACTTTATGTCTGTTCCCTTGTTTTGTGCCGTGTGTGTTATAGGAAAATAACTTATTTGTTCAGTTCCCAGGTCTTCAGATTAGCAGAATCATACTCAAGGAGCTGTTGCCAGAGACACATGGGTGATTCAGTTGGTTAAGTGTCTGTCTTTGCCTCAGGTCATGATCCCAAGATCCTGGGATGGAGCCCTGCATCAGGCTCCTTGGGGAGCCTGCTTCTCCTTCTTCTTCTACTGCTCCCCTTACTTGTACTCTTTCTCTCTCTCTCTCTCTCTCTGTGTCAAATAAATAAATAAATAAAATCTTAAAAAAAAAAAAAAAGAAAAAAGAAAAAGAAAAAGGAGCTGTTGCTAAGGAGCCAAACCCAAGGAGTTCTTTCTGCACTTGCACCTGCTTTAGTTGATGAAACTCAAGGCTTTTAGCCTGAGACCGATTCTGTGATGGGATAAGGCATTTTAGGGTCTTCGAAGAGAGTAAGTGTATTTCACAGATGGAGGAAATGTAAATAATTTGTAGCCAGAGGGCATACTGTGACATTTTAAAAGCAGGACTCCAGAATATTTTGATGTTCTTCCGATTTAGAAAGAAGTCTACTTTTTCTCCTTGAATTCAGGTCCTTGGACTGCTTGACCAATAAGTATATGGCTGAAGTGATTCTATACTAGTTTCTGGAGCCAGAGCTTAAAAACTGATGGATTCTATTTCCTGTATTCTGTGACTGCCCCTGGGATCCAGCCACTGTGCTGTGGGAGGAAGAGACCCACACAGCCTGTGGAGAAGCCCATATAAAAGAAAACCAAGCCCTCAGCTGTCCGTCAGCATTAATTCACTTTCAAAGTAGCTTGCTACTTTGAAAGTAAATCCTGTAGGTCACAAACATCCTCTGTGGAGAAATAAAGAACTGAGCATACTGAATACTGCTCAGATTGCATGAGAGTAGAACAAATAATCTTTGTTGTTTTTGTTGTTTTATGTCACTAAATTCTGGGGTGGTTTGTTATGCTGCAATGGATAACTGATAACTAATTCACTATTGCAAACCAAAACAAAATGATCCTTCTCATCTGTAAACTTGGGTCCCTATGCCTTTCCTAATTCTTAAACCTCAAGCACTTTCCAAGGATCTCTCTGGTACTTTCCCTGCTAATTGACGTGTTATCCCAATACAAATCTATTGCAATACCTTATTTCTACCAGTTCCTTATAGTAGCTTAGGCACAACTCTATTATTAGCATGTGGGACAGAAAAAATTTAAAATCTACACAGAAATTAATCTTTGATAAAGGATAACTATTAATCATGATTCTCTAAAGAAACAGAACCAATAGCAGCTCTCTCTCTCTCTCTCTCTCTTAAAGTCATAGGGAATTGGTTCATGCTATTATAGACTGGTAAGTCCAAAGTTTTTACAGGGTTGATAATCCTACTTCGAGTCTGAGACCTTCTGGTTTCTATAGAACAAGGAAGAGCTGACTGATGTCCCAGTTCAAAGGCTGTCAGTCAGGAGATTTTTACTTGAGGGTCTGACTTCTGTTCTATTTAGTCTTTCAATTGATTGGATCAGGTCCACCCACATTTTCGAGTGAGATCTGCTTTACTCCATCTATCAATTTATAAGAATCTTATCTAGAAGCACCCTCATAGAACCATCCGCTGTTAACATTTATGAAGTATTTTAGCACTCCATGACCCAGTCAACTTGACACATAAAATTAACCAGGGGAATGAATATTTAGAACAAATATTTTGTGGAATATTTTTTAGATCCCCCCAGTCACCTTTTAGATTCTGTCATTGTCCAACTACTGTTTCTTTTTCAAGCTCCACCCTTGAAAAATTTTCATTTTTTCATACTCTTGGAGAAATATGACTGTTTAATTTCACGTCTATGTGTGCCTTACTTTTCAGTCTATCCTTGAAAATACCTCATCATTACAGGCTTGCATTGCTTCCTCCCACTGGAAGTCTTTAATTGGATGCCCCGCTGCTTTGTAATTATACGTGTAAAGTATAACTTGGTCTTGTAACTGGATTCATACTAAAATTTCTCTAAACAAATACACTATAAGATAGTGTCACATTTCCAAATACCTATAAAATTTTTAGAGTAAAACTTATTTCAGATGAACATATTTTCAACTGTCTAAATATTTTATGGATCCTTGACTTTATATAAACATTTTGACATAGAAATTGTCAGTAGTTAAAAACAGCTAGTGATTACCCTTTGCTGTTTTCAAAGATCTTGTACTTCTTTTGACTGTTATACTACATTTTGCTACCAGCATTTATGGCAACAAATTGTTATTTAAAGGGTAAGAATGTAAATATCCCAAAGAATATCATGTACAATCCAGACAGAATTACAGTTATAACTTGCTTCAAAATTTTGAAAGACTCTTGCTTGTTTTGTTTTTGTTGGTGGTGGTGGGTTTTTTTGTTTGTTTGTTTTTTTGTTTTTTGTTTTCTTTTTTTTTAGAATTGGAAAGTATGCTATCACTTTTGGTAAGTCCCAAAATTTCACTGTGGCATAAAAATTATACACCCTCCATTATCTTCAGTCTCATTATAAAAATCTGCCTTCCTTTCCAGAGCCAGTTATCATAGAAACCTTTATTACATATATTCTTCACTTATTTTCTTCTTGGTTTATCAACACTGCATTTTATAATAGAGGTTAACACAGAACTGGGTCTAAGAACTGGATCTGTCACTTATTAACTGTTCGACCCTGCAAAAATTGTTTAAGTTTTCTGAAATGGAGTTTTCTTGACTGAAATGGAGATCATCCTTTTCCTTTACCTGATTGAATGACAGTAAGGATTAAATAAGGCAGATATCTGAAATGTTTAAAAGAGTGCCTAGAACATATTAAAAATAATGATATCTATAATTTTAAATGTAATTTAGTGTTATTTGTGAAAATTAAAGAATATATTTTGATATCTCAGGAAATTCTCTGTTTTAAAAAAGGCTTTAGTCATTCAGAATTTGGGCTTCTGAAACTATATGGGCTACAATGTGGACTGACTTTTTTTTCGAGTTTGTTTTAATCTTAATTCCAGTGTAGTTAATATACAGTGTTAAATTCATGTCGGGCATACAACACAGTAATTCAACAATTCCATATATTACTCAGTGCCCATCAAGGTAAGTGTACTTTTAATTCCCTTCACGTATTTCACCCATCCTTCCACTCACCACCTCTTCGGTAACCGCTTGTCCTCTATAGTTAAGAGTCTGTATTTTGGATTATCTCTTTTTAAATTTTTTTTTTGATGCCATACTTGAGTGAAATTATATAGCATTTGTCTTTCTCTGACTCATTTCGCATAGCATAATACCCTCTAGTTCCATCCATGTAGTTGCAAATAGAAAGGTCTCATTTTTTTTATGGCTAGTAATAGTTCTCTCATATATATATATATATATATATATATATATATATATATATATACACACACATACATGCACACACACACATATATATATATACATACATACATGCACATACACATATATACCAACACTTTTTTGTGTACTTCATTTTAGCCATTCTGACAGTTGTGAGGTGATATCTCATTGCAATTTTGATTTCTATTTCCATGATAAAGAGTGATATTGAGCATCTTTTCATGTGTCTGTTAGCCATCTGCATGTCATGTTTGGAGAAATGTTTATGCTTTCTGCCCATTTTTTAATTGGATTATTTGTTTTTTTGGTGTTGAGTTTTATCAGTTCTTTATATACTTTGGATACTGTGTACATTGGTATTTATAGGTGAACATGAAAATAAATTCACATATCCTTTAGTTTTATTTACTGCCACCCTATAAGATGTAAACGCATTTATTTTAACTCTTACATTCTTCATGCACAGTTTTTGGTATTTGCTATTTGTTATTTTTGAAACTTCTTCACCCTCTTTGTTCCTGTTCTTTTTCTTTTCATTCCTAAGCAGGCATCTCTTTTAGGTGGATGATGATTCATATACACCAGGCACAAATTTCTCTTTATCAGTAAGTAACACTTCATAAATTGAGGAAGGTATAGAGTCAAGTGTATGCAATAAAATTTAAACACTTTTTTGTGAAACAGATAGGTATTAACATCTTTCTTTTCATTGGGCAACTGAAATAGTGTATGAGATATGTATTTTCTCTTGGTATGATGTTGCAATTCAATTACTCCTGCCAAACATGGAGTTAAATAGAATTCAGATGACTATCATTACTACCGGCATGAACACACACATACCCAACAGTCTTCTAAAAACCACAACTAGCTACATATATTCAGGTTTTGATTTGTCAAAAACTTGGGCAGCCTAAACTCAACAAGAAAGTTTTCTTCCTTGGAAATATTTCTTATGGTTTTGAATGAGGAGTTAGTATACTATATTCATCTAATAATTCGATTTGTGGTTATTATTTTTGCATTCTTATGTATTATAAAACAAGGTAGCTTATTTTAAAAATGTTTTGGAGAGTATTAAAAAATTTTTGTTTTTCTTTTGGCACCATAGTACATGGAATATTTGCTAAAACATGTGGATATCACACATAACTCACGAATCTTCCATGAATCCACCTGATGAAAGATGAAGATTTTTATTTAAGATTCATGAAAGAAAAATTATTGTATTCTTACTAATATAGTTCTTCTTTATCAGTATGGTCACCCAACTATTTCAAGGACAAATCTCAACTCAGGTCTTTGTTTCCCAAATGGAGAGTAACATAGGATATCAGGCTAGTGCAGGCTAAAAAGGCTCTGATCTTCTCAGGGAGCATCATGGTTTGCTGTGCTTAGTCCAAGGTCATGTTCTGATGAAAATGCAGGTGGGGAGAAGACTCCGTCAAGTGATGCTCAGGGATCTTTCTATGCTGATACCTAATGCATGCTGAAACTATAGCAGATAACATGGGGGTGTTGAGAAAGGTCCTTCTTTTAATTTCTGTGGCTATTCTTTTTTGATCTATTGAGAGGAAAACACACAGTAATAGATGCTTTGGATCTTTTTCTAGAATTCAAGATAGTTTTGCTTGTCTGCTCTAATAGGCTAAATTGTGGGTGTATTAAAATATCTTGTGCCACCATGCTAGAGTAAGCAGAATAAAGTGAACTCTGAAACCGCAGTAAGAATCAGGTTGGTAGCTATGTCTGAAGTTCCACAAATAAGTTAGTATCATTATATTTAAATTAAAAATGTAAATGTGGTCCAGAGATAATAAGCTCCTTTTTAAGGTCACTGTGAGATTACTATACAAGAGAAATATTATTTTACCTTTATGTCTTATTAATTCCTTCCTCCTGATTTTGTCACATCATCCATTTCTTGAGCTATTTTAAAGAAAACTTGTAATGACTTGCTCACTGTAGGGTCCTCATAGTACTTCTAATAATCCTGAATAAAAGTTTCCAGAGTAAACAATGAGAGGCCTGTGACTCATGAATATGCATTAAGATAAATAAGACAAAAATTAAAATTGATTAGAAAATAAGTTTTTGATATGGCAGCCATATCACTAGCCTTGCTCCCATATTACTATAAAAGTCCTACCAATTATAAAAGTTTTCTACCACTACTACTAATATAATTTGTAAAATCTACTTCTCTCTGAAGATTACATACCCAGCAATAAATAAAGTGGCAACGTGTCTGGTCTTAACTATTAGATATTCATATTGTAATATGAATTATATTAACATATAAGGGTATTAAAGAATGGTTGTAGACATACCTAGGGGAATTTTGTCAGCTATAATGAGATAGTGCTGGTGTTTAACCAGACCTCCGGGCCCCTGAGTGTATCAGTGGGTTGAGCCTCTTACTCTTGATTTCAGCTCAGGTCATGATCTCAGGGTCCTGGGATGGAGCTGCCTCAGGTTTCACACTTAGTGGGGAGTCTGAGCATTTTCTGTCCTCTTTTCCCCAACCCTACTCCCACTCCCAGCTCCCTCCAATCTTGCTGTCTCTTTATAATAAATAAATTAAAATATTTTTAAAAAATATTTGAAAATAAAGAAACAAGGCCTCTTAAATGGTATACAAGATGACCTTGTATAGGAAGAATTCTGAATCAAAATAGTCCAGTTCTTTTGTTCAATCAACAAAAATACCACAACTTAATGTTTTGAGGGTAGTTACTATAGGCCAGGCATTATGCTCAGTTCTTCAGGAAGATTACGTTAGTAAATCCTAACGATGATTATTAGTTCTATCTTCATTCCTATTTACAGATGTGGAAGTTACAGCTTGGAAAGTTAAATTATATAAAGTTGCAAAGCTTATTGTGGAAAAAACAGGGTCGTACTATCAAGTACAACTTCTTGAACCACTATTCTTTACTACTGTATAAATGTTTTGAATACAAAAATCACATCAGACATTATATTAAGTGTAAGGGATATACAAATAAACAAAGCTGGTTATCTAGATTTTACACTTAAGCCAATAAAACCAGTTCATATGATGAGAGCAGTACTGAAAGTCTATGCAACATTTATTGTAGCCTAGGGCAGGGAGTAGTTGACCCAATTTGAAGGCATATATCAAGGAGGAAGTCTTTGAAGAATGATATGAAAAATGAATATGTAGACAGCAACAGGATAAGGGTGCCAAGGTAGATTTCTATGTGAAAACACACAGAGTATGGAAAAAATGCTGCAGAGTGCAGATGTTCAAAAAATTACAATTTTGCCAACAGGTTGCTTTATCTGGTGTCAAATGAAGGAAATCAAACAGGCTGAAAAGAGAGAATTGAAGAATCCAGGACCAATCTCTCCTATCATGCTAAGGAATTTGCATTTTACTCAGTGGATGATGGTACAATAAGAAAGCTTATAAATAGCAACATTAGCAGGCATGGATTTTAGAAAGTGACATCAGGTGATAATTTGGAGAAAATACTAGAGGAATACATATTTTGGGACCTCAACTAAGCATCTGTTGTGATAATGACTTTCAATTGAGAGAAAAAAAGGAAACTGACTCCAGCTAGGTTTCTGATCCTGGTGATGGGTTTGATGTTAATATTTTTTTTTTTTAAAGATTTTATTTATTTATCAGAGAGAGAGAGGGGGAGAGAGCGAGCATAGGCAGACAAAATGGCAGGCAGAGGCAGAGGGAGAAGCAGGCTCCCCGCCGAGCAAGGAGCCTGATGTGGGACTCGATCCCAGGACGCTGGGAACATGACCTGAGCCGAAGGCAGCTGCCTAACCAACTGAGCCACCCAGGCGTCCCAATATTTTTTAAAAGATACTTAAGAATTTTATGGTTTTTCAACTCTAAAGCAACCCCTTGGCTTACAAAACTGCACTAATAATCAGTTAACTTCTGAAACTGGACAGCCTTTAAGAGGCCTCTAGTGTATATGTCTGTATGACCAAGAAGAACAATAAATAAGGAACCATCAACTAGAATGAAAAGCTAAGGCTGTGGAGGCTGGCTGAAGGGGAGTTTCTGCAAAATGGTAGAAACAAGTGCCTAACCAAGAATTTACTTTCTTGCCACGGTGGGAAATGTTAGCCTATGGATTTCAGCAGTGTGTCTACAGCCATACCACCCTGAACGCGCCCGGTCTCGTCGGATTTCAGCAGTGTCATTGACTCATGACCACCGCATGAACCTTGGAGTTCCTTTTCTTCAATTGAATGTATTACTTCAAGTATGTTGTTCTTACTTTGATATTATAATAACATTTGGATACCATCATACATTGAGTATAGGGGTACAAATTACTTGTTTATTCGTTCATAGATCACTGCCCCAAGAGGAGCCATAGTTAGAAGAAAGAGGGGTGTACAGTACCCAGAGATCCTTCATTTTGATCATAATAAAAGATAGGAATTAAAGAGTCCATATTTTTCAATCTGTACATATATAGAAAGGAATACATGGATATGGGAGTGACCAAAGGGGAAGACGGTGACAAAATGGTCACCTGATTACCAGGTTCTAGTCTACTCATTTTCTTTAAATAATATAACCACATGGATCGCCCAGTTGGTAAAGTGATTCTTGGTTTCAACTGAGGTCATGATCTCAGGGTTCAGAGATAGAGCCCGGCATCAGGCCCAATGCTCAGCACAGAGATTGCTGAAATTCTCTCTCCTCCTCCCTCTACCCATCATGCTTATGCACACACATGCTCTCTCTCTTTCCCTCAAATAAATAAATGAATCTTTAAAAAAAATAAATAATAGGGCTGCCTGGGTGGCTTAGTGGGTTAAGCCTCTGCCTTCAGCTCAGGTCATGATCTCAGGGTCAGAGGATCGAGCCCCACATCAGGCTCTCTACTAGGCAGGAAGCCTGCTTCCTCCTCCTTCTCTCTCTCTCTCTCTCTCTCTCCTTGCCTCCCTGCCTACTTGTGATCTCTCTCTCTCAAAAAAAAAAAAAAAAAGAAAAAGAAAAACTTAATAAATAAATAAATACATAAATAAATAAAAATAAAATAAAAATTTTTAAAAAATAAATAATATAACCACTAACTGAACTACAGACTACATTACTTTCTCTGAAGGAGCCTTATACCAAGCTGTCACTAGTATGATGTGTGCGCATTCTGTAGGATTTCCATAAAAGACTTTTTTCTATTATTTTTTCCCTATCTTCCCCACAAAGTAGAACTCAAAAGAGTTGCTGTTGAACTAGTTTTAAGCAAGTGAATGAGGGTACCCACTAGGCAGTGGTGGGCAAGAACTGGTTTGTCCTGTTTTGCAAGAACTGGTTAGATTTTGAAGAATTTTATAAGCTGACTGTTAAATATAAGTAGTATTTAACAATATTATAAATGTAAAATTACACAAAATTATATTTTAAGTGTAATAAATACTCAAAATCCATCAATTGTAATTTTGAGTATTACCCATGCTCTAATGTTTGTTTTCATGTGGTAGAAATACTATATAATGGAGTTCTACTGTCTTTCTTTTCCAATACTGCCTCCAGTAATGTGACATTGGTATCTTGAAATTGAGCACATTGGAAATATTTCTATCCTAGAAATCAGCAAATTCTATAAATTAAGGCATGATTTATTGGTTTGTAGACTGTCTAGAGTTAAGATAATAATGGATAAAATGTTAATGCAGGTCAACTAAACTTTAGTGCATTGCACCTTTAGCTTTTTACATTGTGAATAGTACATGCATTAAAAAAAAAAAAAAAAAAAAAACTGAGGAAAATGCCTTCCAGTAGACAAATGTGTTCCAATTCAGCAAATAAACCATTCAAGATATTGACAAATAAGTAGCCAAAATCTATTTAATTTTCATTTTTTCACTTTTTATTGTTTCACTCTTTTTTTGATCTTTCTTAATGCAAAAGAAATGTAAACTAACATTATGTTAGTACTATACTTAAAAAGCTGGCTCTTAAACATTTACAAACCTACTACTGACCCTAAATGATGGCAGAGCAAAAAGAAGAAAGAATCTGGTTAGCCAGAAGTACACAGGCAGCCTCCTGGCAGTCCTGATGTGTACATCTGTGAGGGAGAACTAAACTTCTACACTCATACCACAGTATTTTAGAATATCATTTTTGTAGAATTTTGGCCTATGCCTAAAAATAATGCAAGTAGCTAAAGAGATCCAAGCTGAAGATCCAGGAAATAATTGATCAAAGGATTAAGTGTGCAAATGTTGACTTCTACACTCATATGGTCAAGGCCAGACCTTGTTTCTCCTTTATCAGTATCCCTTGAAGAGTCTCTTCCCAAATTATTGCTAACATGATATGTGAGAAATCTCCCCTTTCTCAGATACTCAGTACTCACCTCTGCATCTGAGTAGTTGATACATACTCTTAGAATGTCCTGTCTAGGACATTCATATTTCATTTCAGTATGTACACTCTACTTTCTTTGATCCTCCTACCCAGAAGATGTTCTTGTTAGCTATGTCATTCCTTCAAGGTCTTGCTGGTTAGATATCTAATTTTATGTGCATTTAATCTAAATCGTTAATGAAAGAATTACTGGTCCCAAAGAACACTGATGATTATTTTAACTTACAGTAGATGTTGTGCTCATTGTGGGTCTGAGGACACAGCATATAGGTGCCCATTTGTAAGCCAAAAAGAGCCTTCAGGAGAAACTAAAATACCAAAATACTATTATCACCTATAATGTACATGTTTTCCAAAAACAGACAATTGCCTATGAAATATAACAATTACTATATATAAGCTAGTGTTAGTTTGATGCCATAGTGAAGGTAAAATGAAGAAGATGCTCACCCTGTTTTATATTGAGGAGAGAGATGTACATAAGAAATGTTTATATCTAAATGTTGTGTGCTATATAATCGTTTTCCTTGTCAAGTGTATTATTACATGTATACAGTCCCCAGAGAAAAATCTTCGCAAGAGTCATGGCCACTTATATAGATCTGCCTATGCAGAAAGAGATTCAGATAAATGTCCTTTGCCCCCCTTTCTACTTCTCTAGCTATACTTGAGACTTCAGTTGAATAGCAGTGAGTATATGTAGCTGATTTGGATTATCTTGGTTAATCTTGAATAAGCACAGATACAAAAATACTTTACATGCCCTACTTATGTTATTGTCTTACTAAGTAGTATTTTGAGTATAGCAGAAAGCGTATCCTGTTTGTAGAGATTTCTCCAAAACTGTCTATTCCCTATTTTCTTCAATGCTCATGTTATCAGCTGTGATTCATCTTCAGACCCAATAAGATTCAGAGTAAATATGTCAATACATTTCCCTTAAAAATAAAATTATTATATTACTCTTATCTATTTGAACTAATTAAAATAAATTTTGGCCCTTTAATCTAGAAAAATATATTGTAAACATAAAATTGAAAGCTACTGAGTTAAAGGAAGGAGAAATTATAGCAACTGTTAAGTTGCATTAAATTCATTTTGGCCTTTACAATGACATGAATGGAACTACAGGGTATTGTGCTTAACAAAATAAGTCAATCAGAGAAAGACAATTATCATATGATCTCTCTGATATGAAGAATTTGAAAGGCAAGGTGGGGGATTGTAGGGGGCAGGGAGGAAAAAAATGAAACAAGATGGGACCACGGAGGTAGGCAAACCATAAGAGACTCTTAATATCAGGAAACAAACTGAAGGTTGCTGGGGGTGGGGGGAGGGAGGGTTGGGGTGGCTGGGTTATGGACACTGGGGAGGGTATCCACAATGGTGAGAGCTGTGAATTGTGTAAGGCTAATAATTCACAGACTCATACCCCTGAAGCAAATAATACATTATATTTTAATAAAAATTTTTCATTTTGGTAGAATGTGTAATGTTTAAATTTAGATAGATCCAACTGAGTTTTTTAAGAACAATTTCAAACTATCCCTAAAGCTATTTTCAAGACATTTTTAGTTTGTAGGAAAACATAAAATAAGAGATATTTAGTTGAAGTAATTGGATTCTGACAGTTTGGGCTGAGTAGGAGTTAGATCCCATCAAAAGCAGGTTAGATACATTATAAAGAAAAGGAATCTAATATGAAGGTACTCAGTTTTTAAACAATCATTTACATAGTTTTGCATTGCTTTTCAAATGTTCACCATTCCTTCGATGGACAGTCTGTATCCTACTAAACTTCAAATCCTGTTCTCTAATACACAGCAATATTTTAAGGCAAATCACTTAATAGACTATACTAGTTGCTCAAAATTACATTTTTCTTAAAATAAATCCTATAAATAGCTTAATTTTAAGTTTGTCCTTGAAACTTACATTATTTCATCTTGAGTTTACTGCACATGCTTTACTGAACATAGTCAAATTTTATTTTCCAAAAGCCTGAGTATTATCCTATTATGACATTCAAAGAATGTGAAAATCAGGAAAGTTGCCCATACTTCGCTGCTCAAATAGGAAATAAACATCACTCAAGGGAACAGGTGTCCTCTCCATTCTCACTGCCAGCTTGCTGCCCACTGCCAGATCTCTAGTTCTATCCGGATTTGTTAACTGTGCACCAGGGGTTGATGGCCTTCTCACATTTGGCCGGAGCCCTTTCTCATATGGCTCTCAGAAATGAATGTATAAAGGGCAAAGATGAAAAGTACCTACCACAACAGCCTCTGGGAAAATGTCCCAAATGTCTGAATAATCATAATTGAAAAAGGGAGGTAATGATACTGCCCTCTTCTGATTCAAGGAGTAAGGCAAATTATTTCAGATGGATTCATGAAGGGAGCCATCCTCTGGCTTTACAGTGCTAGGACATTAAGTAAGAAAATAAGATTAAATATATGCGTTATCAAAGGAATCAGAAAAGGAAAAAATATTCTGAAATTGTTTAATCCTGCTCTGTGTGTGTAAAATGTTAAAATATTCTCTGAGCATCTGTATAGGAAAAGTCTAGTGTAACTTTTTAAACTTTTACCAAACTAAAAATGTTTTGTTTTTATTTTTCAAACTAAAAATGTTTTAACAGAATGATTTATTGAAGCTGAATCTGGTCTATAAGGATAAATAATATTTAGATAGGAAAACAGAGTCTTAGAGAGAAGAGTCGCAGGATCAAATATATGCAGATGAAAATTTGCATGAAATTTGGTGGGGGTGGGGTAGATGGATGATGCCTTGGTTTTAAAACCAAACTGGCCAGATTAATCAAGACTTGGAAGAGAAATATTTAACACTAAATTTTGATAGTAATTTAACTGCTAGAGAACATTCAAAATGGAAAACATTCAGAAACAAAGGACCATGTAAAACTTTAACCAGGGAGCAAAATGATAGTGATATTTAGGAAAAATAGGCAGACAAACAATGAGAGATTCTGGACTCCAGGAAACAAACTGAGGGTTACAGAAAGGAGAGGGGTGGAGGGATGGGGTAACCAGGTGACAGTTATGGGCATATGTTGTGATGAGCATTGGGTGTTATACACAATTAATGAATCATTGAACACTACATTAAAAACTAGTGATGTACTATACAGTGGATAACTGAACATAATAAAAAAGAAACACACACACACACAATTTGAAAGGAATAAAGACCAGTGAATCAGTTGATACAATAATAATATAAATAATTTACAGTGGCTGCTGGGGGACTCAGTCAGTTGGGAGCCTGCCTTTGGCTCGGGTCATGGTCTTAGGGTCATAGGATGGAGCCCAAGCCTGCTCAGCACAGAACCTGCTTCTCCCTCTCCCTCCACAGCTCCCCTGATTGTACTCTCTTGCACTCACTGTCAAATAAATGAAATCTTTTTAAAAGTTAATAATTCACCTTATTTCACTGAATCTTAGATACCAATCAATTGAAAGATGCACACCTGTATGTTGATTATTCTAGAATTGGGAGAAAAACTCATGCACATAATCTATGACATACTATTGATTGTAAAACATAATCTGATTCCCAGGATGTTAAAATGTGAAAAAAAAAAAAAATGTGCCCTTTAGTAGATGAATACAGTGGTGCCTACTATTCAGTGAATGCTTTTATTTCTACTTATTATAGTATATGTGCTGCCAAAGTGAGCACAACTTCTACTTATTATAAACTATGCTAAACACCTTATATTTACTCACTCAGAAAAGTCTGTATAAATTATTAATATCAGGTATAACTATTGTCCTATTTCTATTGTTCGAACTATTGTCCTATTTCTACAAATTGAGAAAACCAGTGCTTACAGAAGTTATGTAGCCTCCTCTCTTTCCAAGTTTTCAAATACAGGGAGCCCAAACTAAAGAGGTTATACTGGCGACAACAGGGATATTCAGAAGGGTAACTGATTTCAGAGAAAATAACATTTGTTTAGGAAAGGTTGAGTTTCCAATAATGTCAGGGTAACAAATCTGTATTGCCCTTTAGCGGTTGCATATATGGGACTGAGCAAAAGTGAAGAATCAGGGAGCTCTGTGTAAAGCAGTACTTGAAGCTTTGAGAAGACATATCATGTGAGCATTTAAGGAGACAAGGAGGCATAGAAACCAATTAGACTATAAATCACAGTTATGAATCAAGAAAAGTGCCAGCTATAGAGAAAAGAAACTAGTAGAAAAGAGCAGAAGGACAAAAATAATAAAGAGGCTTAAAGATCAGGAATCTAAAGAATTTGAGAGATTTAATAAAACACAAATTGAGAAAAGGTTATTGAATTTGGGGAGGCAGGTGGTGATATTCAGAGAATAATTTCGGTAGTGGGGTGGTTTCAGAAGCCAGATATGCAGGGGATTAAAAAGCAAATGAGTAGAAGCTGTGGCACAGGTGTAGATCACACATTTCAGGAATTGGCAATAAAAGGAAGAAGGAAAATAGAATGTTGACATGGAGCTCTGTGAAAAGGAGAAATTCAAAATGTCAGCAAAGGAGGCATGGGTGAAAAAGAATCAAACACAGAATGTAATTTGAAAATATGCTATAGAAATACATGAGAAGTTTGCTAGTTCTTCCATCCATTGTATAGTGCTTTATTGAGTAACTACTGTGAATAATACTGCAAAGACTAGGTTCCAAAGACAACTAAAGCCCAGTTCTGTAGGATCCAGGGTAGGGTGCCCCAAGTTGGACTTCTCTGGCAGTATAACTATTTTGAGTTTAAAAAAGCAATTGAAACCAGGCATATTCAGAAAAAGTTCTATAGCTTCCCCTTCAACTGCCTAAAAAGAATTGAGAGAACCTGTTCCAGGAAGCAAGCTATCACCATAGATAACTACAGTACGATATGATCTAGGTATAGTAGGGGGACACAGCAAGACCTGTTTGGTCGAGGTCCCCTATGTCCCACTGTTTGAATGGCCCAGTGAAATTTTGTTTACCAAGTATTTATTCTTGTTCATCTTCCTGAGGATTGCATTCTTTCCCTTTGAAGTTCCAGACCCTACCCCTTTCTCCTTAGTTAAAAATGGCATGTATGCCTTATTTTATCTGACTGTCTTTGGAATTTTCATAGGGAACCTTATACATAGAAAACAAAATTTTATTTTCTCCTCTTAATATGTCTCATGTTAATTTGATTCTTAATTCAGCTAGAAAGACCTTGAAGGTGATAGGAAATTCTTGCTCTCTAATAGTTCTTGCCCTCAAGTTGTTTAAAATCTAAGGAAAACTGAGATGTTAAAAGGCAACTAAACTCTATCAAGTAATATGTAACAGGCAAAAGAAACACAAAGAAAAGGATAATGAAGTTGCCAAGAAGTGATGTCCAGAGTGAGTTTTAAAACCCAAGTGAATGGAAGGCAGAGGGGCAACAAGAAAAAGGCAAAACTTAGGAAAGAGCTTAACTGTTTTAGAAGACTGAAAGTAGTTGACTGTGGCATGTGTCTGGGATAAGAGGGGGATAATGAGAGATGCAATTGAAGACATTAGTAGGGGTCATACCAAAGTGGTTCATGTTTAGTTGACATCTAGCTATGCACCAGGTATACAAGGTTGCATATACACAGAAAACATTGTATAAAATTGAAGCTGCATAGGAATATACTGTTCATAGGACTTAATAGAAAATCTCAATCAATTTTCCATAAAAGTCTTTTTAAAATATTTTTAGAAAATGTCATATTAGTTGCATATTAATTTCCTGTGGCTCCTCTAACAAATAATCAGCTTAATTAACAAATTAGTGGCTTCAGAAATGTATTATTTTACAGTTCTTAAGGTCAAAGTATGAAATTGGGTCTTGCTAGGCTAAGATCAGAGTGTTGATAGGGCTGCTCCCCTTTCGAGAGACTCTAGAAAGAAAAAAATCAACTTTTTTTTTTTTTTTTCCATTTTCAAGCTATGGGAGCCTACCAACATTATTTTATTCATGGCCCATCCCTGAATCTACAAAGCAAGCAATACTGGTAAGTCCTTCTCATACTACTATCTCTCTGGTTCTCTCTCTCTTCTGCCTCCTTCTGCTGATTTTAAGAATGCTTGTGATTTTATTAAGCCCACCCAGTTACTCCAAGATAATCTCCCCATCTCCTAGTGAGCTGAACCTGCAACCTTACTTTTTGCATTTAATCTGACCTATTCATAGATTCTGGGGATTAAAACATGGACATCCTTGGGAGATTACTATTCTGCCTACTACAGAGGCTGTCAAAAAAAGTCTTAAAAATAATAAGGCGATATACAGTGGGAAAGACCAGTTACTAAATTGACAAACATTCAGTAAATATTTGTTATGTGCAAACAATTTTATTAAATATATTCTAAAACATCAGAATGTACTATGCCTTGAAGAGCTAAAGGAAACAAAAGATACAAATATAAAAGAAACTGTAACTCAGCAAATAAAAATAGTATAGTAAAATTTGGCTAAGTGTGAGAAACAATTATTTTAATTTTTATTACTTCAAAGATTAAGATAAAGTCTACCCAAAAATGATATTCTAAAGATGTGTGGGTCTTTTTAAGGGAATAATAGATATGGAATAACAACAACAACAAATTTCAGGTTGAGGGTAATAAATATATATGTATTAATGTGGTCAAGTAACCCATTAGTCTGGAAGAAAAGTGTCATTCTGGGGACATTTGATATATATGCTCAAATTACTCATTGTACTTTAGAATATCCATATTTGAATGCAGAAAACTTAAATTCAAATTGGGGCATTGTGAATTACCCTGTTGCCTTGGAAAATCACTCTCTCTCTCCAAGGAAAATAAAGCATGCTACCTATCCCTTAAGACTGATGTCATGACTACAATATGAATCTGCTTTGTAAACTTTGCAGTATTATGAATATTGGTTGTGCTGTTAAAATTACAATAATTATGGTAAGCCTTAATTCTAGATTGAAGAATTAAGACTGCAATTTATGGATAACAAAAGTGTACGTTTGGTTTCCAAACTAGGAGTACTATGAAGTATTATAAACATGTATTACAGAACTAAAAAGAATAAATCAAAGGCTACTATGTGAAGGCCACAATAGAAGTAGAGGAAAAAGATGAGAATCCAGATTTGGATTAGGAATCAAGAACTTCACAGGCAGATTCGCAGCTAATACATTACAGCCACGGGCATCATAGGAACTGCTGACTGATTTAGAAGGGAATGGAAAGAAGAGAAATTCCATAACGCTAAGGTGGTATTTAAAAACAAACAAAACATGCAGATAAGCTTCTTGGTTGCGGTTTGGTTTGTTTGGAATGGATGAAAAAATGCTAAAGATACTCCATTATAAAATAGGCCAGAATGAGGTTATAATTGGAAATACAAATTCTGGCTTCTTATAAGACCATGTTGTTTGAAGAATAACAGAGAAAGAGGATGGATAGGTAGATGAAATAGTAGCTTTCTTTTGTCAATGTAACTCAAATTGTGTTACTGCTTGGAGTATGGGGCTCTGTCCTGTCTTAGCTGTGTTACAATCTAATATTCATGTCTGCCATTGAAATGGTGGTATATATACATAGAGGTAGGACCTACCATATTTGATATAAATAAGTTTCAGAGACTCACTCTGTATATGTGCCTATGTACTTAATAGCAATTATTACAATTTTGTGCTTCTTTTCTATCAAACTAAATTTTGATTACAAGTTCCTTAAAGGCAAGAATGTGTCGTTTTGTCTGATGTGACCTTTGCTTTGTATAGTGCCTGTCACATAACACAAGCTCAGCAAATGTATGATTAATTATAGTGCTTTTCAGAAATTGTCTTATATATTATTTTTCAGGTAACTATCTCCTCCATAAATTGACAGAAGTCATCTCTAATCAATTTGGGCATCACCAGTTTTTTATTGCACAATGTTTTCAAATCCTTGGCTCCCAATAACTGTTTTCTCAACTGAATTGAGGACACATGACATTAAAAAAAGAAACTGCAGTGTATATAGTCACACTCTCAGTATTACACACAAATTACGAAAAGGACTTAAAATTCCTTAACAGTGACATATTTCAGAAGTCAAGGCTTAAAAAAAAAAATACTACAACATCATTAAAGTGATATAATTAAGTCTAGACTTCATTACCATCTAGTGATTGTCCTAACATATTGATTGTTATGGTTGGCAGTGTCAACTCTATAGAAGGAAGGGAAGAGAGAGAAGTGAGAGAAAGGGAAAGAGGAAGGAAGGAAAATTCTTTTGGAACTTACTGTTCTCATTTTCCACTTTCTACCCAAGCTGAAAAGCTTTTACTATTCCCATAGCATAACAAAATTTCTTTTTTTGAAATTGTATTTTTAAAATTGACTGTCATAAATTGTTATGGACACTGAATTCACAATATATACTTTGTACCTCCTGGAGCTTTAAGTCATACTACAATATGGCCTGAAAATTAGGCAGATATTATGTTGGATAAACTGATAGACGATTCTTTCTTTGCACGTAAAAAGATAGCCAAAAACTATCAGTAGGAGAATTTTGCAAGATATTCTTTCAGTTTCTATATGATAAAACATTTTCTTTCTACTTATCAGTGAGAGGTACCTAATGAAAAAGACAGAATGCCTGCCAGAGTCAATGAGACTCTTTCCCAAAGGAAATAAAAGAGAAGCAGATGATTGCTTGAATAAATTTTTAGAAACACTAGTCTTTTCATTTCATTCCATGGGAAATACCTGGAAAATAGCATTTCTAAGATATGATACTAAATAATGAACTCCTGTAGCCATGCCAAACCCCCAGCAAATTGCACAGCCGGCAGGGAGGGGCAAAATAAGGGGCAGTGACAGTGGTGAGAAAATCACCACCTTTAGCACCAACGGTTACTGGAAGAGGACCTTGACTGAAGTCAGAGTAGGTTATAGATCTGTCACTGGTTCACAAACCCCATTATGAAATGAACTGCCTAAATGTTACTTTACCCAAGCCAGTTTTACAAACAACATCATGGTTTGTTCTCAAGTCACAAAGTTTCAGTATCTTACCAGTCTGGCTCCCAGGTATGCCAAGACTCAGAAAGATTAAAAACACCTGTTGCCAGTTCAGTGACTGACTTAACAATAATCTGCTCATCTCTAGCCTGTCCACCTTTTAGTGATTATGAAGCTTTAGTCCTGTTGAAGAAGGCCTTGGAAAAAAGGCTACTTCTCTATAGTTCATAACTTCTTTGGTTCCTTTCAGTTTTCTAAAATAATAGCCAAAGGACATAGAGAACATAATAGAAAGTACCTTGCTTGAATGTCCATTAACATTAGAAGATCTCTAAGATCAATTTTCTCCTGGTCGCTTGTGATCTGAGATGGTTTAAAAGGAGTTATCTTCTAATTCTCTTGGTATCTTCAGAAAACAGTTGTCTAGGCATTAAATACTGGCAGTTATTAAGGTCGGCAATAGAAGGAATTTTTGAGGTCACTGTTCATTTTTCTATAGTTTCTCTTGCTTCTAGAATTGATTTAGTTTACAATATAGAATCACATAAATTGACATTGTATTGTCAGTGGATTAACCTTCACAGTTCTCACATATCCGCCATTCCATTTTTGTATATAAACACTTGGCTATCTTCTTGAGGTTTTTATAAGGTTCAAGATGAAATTGTTTTACATAAAAAGAGCAACCAAATATAAATCCATTAAGCCTATAAGTACGTTTTCTTGAAAATATATTGCAAATGTCACTTGTAAAATTATCTACCTAACTTTTTTTTTTTTTCTAAAATATTTACTGCTCTGATATCCTTTACGTAGCATTTTCATTAGGCAATTTCCTTGGGAGTAAGTACACTTAGTAGTATAGCAGAAATAGTATATACCCCTTAGTATCACAAACACTTAGACACCACTGCCCAATTTTTAGGACCCTACAGCACTTTAAAACCTTTAGGCTGTTGCTACTCAGAGTGTGGTCTATGCACCAGCTGCAGGGGCTCCAGGACAAAACTTAGAAGTTCAGAATCTTTGGCCCCATCCCAAACTATTGAATCACTTCCATTTTAACAAGATTTCCCAGATAACTTTTATTTAATAGATTAAGGTTTGAGAGGCACTGCTTTAGGCATTTTATATCGCATCACCTTCCCCCAGAGGAAGGCAGCTACACTTCTTCTCTCATACCTTTAAAAGATGATTTTGGAAAGACAAAATTTGGGACTATAAGTAGGGATGCTCCCTGATGGCATATCTTAATGCTTGGAATCCATAACTTCCTTTAGCCTGGATCACCAACCTGTGGGAACTGTTTACAAGTATCCTCAATTCACCGGCCTCTAACAGCAGCAGTTTTTCCAAAGGCATGACTATCATTTCTTTTCTTCTTTTCTTTTCTCTCCCCCCCTCTTTAGATCTTTTTTGGGGCACTATTCCAGCTAAATCTTCTCTTGGGTAGTAACTGTTAAGTACCATAATTCTTTTTATTTTTTTTTCAGATTTTATTTATTTATTTGACAGAGAATACAAGTAGACAGAGGCAGGCAGATAGAGAGGAAGGGAAGCAGGCCCCCTGCTGAGCAGAGAGCCTGATGTGGGACTCGATCCCAGGACCCTGAGATCATGACCTGAGCGGAAGGCAGCAGCTTAACCCACTGAGCCACCCAGGCGCCCAAGTACCATAATTCTAATACAATGTGTATAACATCAACTCAATGACAGTTTTTTCTCTGTCTCCTTTTTGTGTCATCCATTCTGGCTGGTGGGAACAAGCACTATTCTAGGTTCTGAGTGAGTCTCAGAAATTGCTATCTCTAATCCTTTCAGAGGGTCTTGTAGCCATCAGGCAGTGTGTTCACAACTCAGGCTTCTCAATATTCATTTGAGTATATCATGAGGGACCCACCCTGCATCTTAGAGCTCTTTCCATACAGCTTTCTTCTGTGTTCTTCCTTGTGAACTCTCATGGCCTTGGTCTTCTTGGACTCTCAGTTCTGTCCCCTGACCAAAGAGGCACTACCAGGCTTCCCTTAGCTTTCTGTTGCTGCCTTGTTGTTACAAATACTTTCAGGACAATAAATTGGGGTCTACCCACTCCATTCCCTTCTCCACTCTCATCTGCTACTTCTCTTTCAAGGATCATGGTTTTTGGCTGTTTGATATCCTATCTCTTAAATCTCATTCCTAGAAGATTTTAGCAATTGGCTCTGATGA
Organism: Mustela nivalis; assembly: GCF_964662115.1. Lineage (NCBI taxonomy): Eukaryota > Metazoa > Chordata > Mammalia > Carnivora > Mustelidae > Mustela > Mustela nivalis. The sequence goes on along the minus strand of NC_139023.1, from coordinate 72,853,991 downwards.
GATTCAAGACATAATATCCCAAAATATGACACTTTTTAGCATATTTTTTATTTTAAGCAGAAGGAATTTGAGAAATGGTAGATGTAGGAAGTACTCTCTGACCTTCTTTTTTGAAGCAGACCCTTAAACACTCACATGAGAGGTACCCTGACTATACTCGGAGGAAAGGAACATCCTTATGCCCAAAGAGGAAGCTAGGCAGAGAGAAATCTGAAACAATAGGTTTTGCTGGTTTCCCAAAGTTTACTACACTTAGCTCATATCCTCAGTACTATCGCATTTTCCACTTTTCATCAAAATTAGCGTAAAAGTGCTCTGGTTTAAATATTTCTTTGGGTCGGGGCACCTGCTTGGCTAAGTCAGTTAAGCTTCAGACTCTTGATTTCAGCTCAGGTCTTGAGTTCAAGTGTTCAAGTGTTCCACATCCAATGTGAAATCTATTTAAATAAATAAATACTTCTTTGGGACTTCATTTCCTTATGAAGGCTTCTGTGTCAACTTCACTTTATATATTTTTCTCTTGCTCTCTTTTACTTCAAAGACCTAGGTAAGAGCCTAAGACAAATAGAAGAAGGATGTTTTTCTCTTCTATAGATCAATGTAATCTACTCCTGGCATAATTGTTGGTGATTGCAGTATCCATGAAGATAATCCCAATATTCTTTTATTTTAAAATAAAATAAATATTTTATTTATCCCAGTATTCTTATATTTTAAAATGCATACATATTCATATCATTCTTCTCAAAATTTTACACTGGTCTTGATTTCACTAAAAAATAGCTAAAATTTTTACAATGATGTATAAGTAAGTTGGCCATATAATTTATTATTATAAACCAAAACACTGTGAGAATAAAATAAGGCAATGAACAATCATGCTGAGAAAAATAGGCAAAACTGTCCCTTCTGGGGAAAAAAATATACAACTTATAGTCAAATGAGGTCTTTACCAACAATGCCCTGCATGAGTGACTTCTAACACACCCTTTGATATCCTCTACAGACCTCTTCACACAATCTGCTCAGCTACACTAGCTTCTTTGTTCTTCCTCAAATACACTAACAGTTAGGGACTCTACACTGTCTAGAAGTGTGTCTGGACTGCTCTCTCCCCGATCTTCCTTCACTTCATCTAAATCTTTCACAAGGGAGGCCATCCCTAGCAACTCAGTAAAAATAACAAACCTACCTCTGAACTCAGAACTGTCCATATTCCTTATCCTATTTTTTTTTCCCTGCAGTAACTTTCATTTCGGAAAAAGAAACTGTTACTGAGTTGAAAACAAAAACCGACTACAGACATCATTGTCCTTTAGAGAACTGATGTAATTTTGCCTTCAGAGACGCTGGTTCATTTGTTCTTTAATTTAGGGAAAACACCTGCTTGATCTCAGTGAAGACAAAGACCATTTATCTTCTTGGGTGACTTGGAGAACAAAGGAAAAAGAAAAAAGTTAAATTTCCTTACTATATAACTTAACTTATAACCTAATGACAAGTGCTTGAGACAGGCAGAATGACCTTCCTCCAAGAACTCAAACACCTCGATGTCAAAACTCTGCTGACGGCAAAAGGCCATCTTAGCTTAACATTATCCTAACCTCCAGGACCCTGTAAGTCTCCTTTTATATACAAAAATTCCATTGGAAACTTCCTTCATCTCTATCCACACCCACCAAGATATATGTTAGCAATTATCTTCCAAATATATGGCACACTGATCTACATCTGAAGGGTCTAATGACTAAGGTTTTACTAAACACGTTAACACATTTTCTTAACAATAGCTAACCCTGCAAGATTCTGGAAGCCTTTCTTCCAAATTCCTTAGAGGCTTATGTTATCCCTAAATCCTTTCCAACTTGAAAGTGTGTAACCAGCCAGTCTTCAAGACCCCAATGCAGCTCTTTCTGTCTGTGGGTCCTGTCCCCATGCTTTAATAAAACCACCGTTTTGGGGGATGCCTGGGTGGCTCAATTGGTTAAGCATCTGCCTTTGACTCAGGTCATGATCCCAGGGTCCTGGGATCAAGTCCCTCATTGGACTCCTTGCTTGGTGGGGATCCTGCTTCTCCCTCTGCCTGCCCTTCCCCTTGCTTGTGGTCTCTTCCTCTAGCAAATAAATAAATAATTTTTTTTAAAAACCACCTTTTTCATCAAAGATGACGTTGATGAATTCAAGAAAGAATTCAAGAATGAATTCTTGAATTCAAGAATTCTTGAAAGAATTCAAGAAAGAATTCTTTCTTGACTGTCTGCCCCAAACCTTAACATGTTCACATCATTGGTCATAGTCAGGCCCAAGAATGAGATAAAGAAAAAGCTGAATTTCTTTGCATGATAATGAAAATTGACTTTCTACAAGCCATTGAAGTAGAAAGCTAAATGAGAATCTACAATAGTAGAACGTTTAGAAATATCTACTCTATAGAGAGAAGAGTGATTAAGGTCTTTGTGCAGTAATGTCTAATATTAAATGTGAAGTTTTTCCTTTTTTGTGTTTCAGTAATGGAGCTACCTTTGGGCATTAGCCTCCAAAGGGTAGTATATCCCTTCTGAAAATCACAGTGTTTCAGGAATGAGTGAAAAAGGTCAGGGGTCCATATTGGTAATAAAATAGGCAAGGAGAGAAGTGGATCATTTGAGCTGTCAGGAAGAACTGACTTTGAGATTGGTCAGAAAAGACTAGTGGGGTTTGAATTCATTTATTCCATCTGGGCTATCCCTGCCTTTGATTCTATTTGAGCTATTTTATTACTCTATTAAAAAAACCATGATAATACAAATAATTCCTGTTTATAAAAATAAAAATTTGTTCCATCCAGTAGAAAGAAACTGATTATAGATTGCTGTTAGACCACTTTTTATTCTATTTGTTAGTTTATGTTAGCATATCTTTATTGCATCCAAATTACTTAAATTCTCCTTTGATTCAGTAAGATCATCTCACTAGTTCCCTCACCAAGTCAGATAAAATATTTAACATCTGTTCACTTTAAATTTCTAGAGAGCCACAATTTTAATCTAAAAAAAAAAAAGAGTTTTGTTTTGTTTGTCTGTTTGTTTTTATCAGAGCAAAGACTATCAGCAACCGGGCTACTTTGGAAAACCTGGAGTTCATCTGAATTAAGAAAAATGTGAAAAATAATTCCTGTACCCTCCAAAACTTAGCAGAAGAAGTTTGCCTGTGAAAAGATAAAAGGAGAACATAGGGGCTATTACGGTTTGGTGAGTAAAGACGTACAAAATGCACAGCAATCCATTCTGCATGCTAGATGTCGAAAAGTCTTAATCCCCCTTAATCCCACTGCAGTTCTTATCCTGTCACTGTTTTTCACTTATCAAATATTTCTAAATGTTCTATTATTTCTGTTTTAGTGGTTTTTATTGTGCAAAGTCTTAAAATCTTAGCTGTTCCACAATAACTTTGATAAAGGTCGACAAACTTTTTCCATAAAATGACAGATAGTAAATATTTTATGCTTTACAAGCCATATGGTCTCTGTCACAACTATTCAGCCCTGCTTTTGTAACACAAAAGCAGTCACAAATGCTACATAAACGAGTTCCAATAAAATTCCAATGAGTTCCAAAATTGTATGCACAAAAGCAGGATTGGGTTGTGGACCATAGTTTGCCAACTACTGAGATAGTTATTATAAAACCTTATTATAAAACTATTGAAGACCTTATTATAAAACTATTGAAATCACAATTATTTAGAACTTAAAGAATTTTAAATTATTTAATAGAATATAACATTTTACTTTTTGTCATTCTAATGGGAAAAATATGTGTAGGTAAAAATGATTGTAAAGAAGGTTTACTAATGGCTAATAAATATTTTTTTAATTTTCTAATAACATTGTCAGGACCATGGCAATCCAAGTATAAATGAGAGATTCCTAAAAATTGCTTAAGACAACAAGGAATTTTGTCAAAAACTACAGGAGAAGTAAATGTCTTAGAGAAGGATATACAAAAAATAATCAACTCTGAGACTCTAAAATTGATGTGAAATTTCAGTCCACTTCTTTCTCATCATGGCATCAAAACTCAAGAATTTGAATCAAGAGATAGTACTGTTGTGTTACATAGAACAGAGCAAAGGCAGTAGCAATGCCAGAATGGGCCCATTCCATGCCTCTGCCCCTGAGGCCTCAAAAATTCAGTTTCAAGATAAGGAATGGATAGCAAGATCCCCAGGGAGTTGTGTCTGGTAGGATAATAGAGATGCAAACCCCTAGTCTGCTCCCAGAAGACAAATCAGGAGTATTTAGCAGCTAACGACAATAAAAGTAAAGAAAGTATTTGGTGATCCATGAAGTCATGTGGTTTTATGAGGAGATGCAGATAATTTTCAAGTCAACAACAACAAAACAAAAAAATTCTGGTTTTCATGTTCCAGTCCCCTGAAAAGTCAAAGGGAGCTCCATTCAAAATTTGGTTTATGCTGAGACTGACTGATGATGCCACACACATACACACAAGGTATGGAAAAATTGTTTTATATAATTGAAGCCTCTGGGGAGTGTAGGGCAGCGTCTTAAGCTGTCTAAGATGGCTTATGAAAGCAAAAAAAAAAAAAAAAAAAGAGAGAGAGAGAGAGAGAAAGACTTGCCTGGGTTTTTATTGCAGTTATGGGACAGAGCTGGAGTGGGGTTCACACACAAGAAGAGGTTTGAATGGTTTGAATCTGCCACTTGTGTCAAAGAAGGGCAAAGCCAGTCCTTCTGACCAGCTTGATCAGATGTGGGAGACCAGGGGAGGGGGGGATAAGGCTTAAAGTTGTCAACAGTCAGACATCAAAAAATGGAGTAAAACTCCTCATTGTACATGTGAATACACCCCATACCACTATTGTAATTTAAATGATCCACTCTCAATTGAAAACACATATAAGGAAGAACAGAAAAAATATATCCTAACTTTATGTCACAAAGACATTCATAACCATTAATTTAGCATATGATTCTGTATCCATAGTTTCCAAACTTAGCTAGATATTGAAATCAGCTTAGGAGCATTAAAATATTGATACTTTTATCTCCCCTCCAGAAAGTCTGATTGAATTGGTCTGGATTACAGTCATGATAATAAGATTTTTATAATCTCTCCAGGTGATTCTAACATGCAGTCACTGTTAATCACTGTTAGAAGGTGTGTATGTGTGTCTGTGTAATAAACATGGATCAAACTACTCAAAGTAGTTTAATCAAAGTTTATGAACACTTTTCATTTAATATACAACCTAACATATTTCCATGCTCGTAAGTACAGATCTACAGCATTATTTTAAAGTCTACCTATTACTTTACTATGGTTATACTGTAATTTCTGTCATAACAATAATTCTTGTGTGGTATTTACGTTATATCCAATTTATTTTGCTTATAAAAATACTTATGAACATCTTTTTTATACACCTCCTTGCTCATTTTTATGATTCCTGATGAAAATTTTCTTGAAATATAATTTTTGGCTTAAATAGTATACATATGTTTAAGGTTATTGATCCATCATCCCTCCAGCAGAAAATGAGGTTGTATATTACTCTATTACTCCACTATGCTGGATATTATCTGTCTTTCTTAAATCTTTGCCTGAAGTTAGAAATAAAAATATAACACATCTAAATTTATCAACCTTTTGCTTTTATGATACCGATATCATGCTTTACAAAGTATTTTTTGCAACTGGTTTATGTAAATAATCTGCCATGTTTTTAACATTTTGTCTTATTTTTGGTTTTTAATATAACCCATTTGAAATGTATTTTGGGACAGTTATATACTTATACAAATAAAATCTCTAACTTCATTTTCTTTATATTTTCCCAAATCGGTTATTCAATCATCCTCCATTTCTTACCTCATAAAACTCATTTCTAAAGTGAGGACATAAAACCTACTTCACATAGTTTCAGAATAGACTAAATGAGTTATTATATATTAAGCACTAAAAATAGTACATGACATAAAACAAATAGTCAGCATGTCATCACTATAATTTTCATGATCATCATCATGACCACATTTATGTTATAACTTGGGTATATTTCTTGGCATTGGATAATGTGTCTACCTTGCTCCAGTACCCCACAGTTGTAGTTTTGACATGGATGTAGCTTTGACATGCATATTTTTAGTAACTATTTGTTAAAATTATTTTGGTGATTCTCATGTCTTTATTCCATTGGAAAAACATTAAAAATTTTACTGTCAAATGGAAAGGAAAAATTTTATTCTGGTTTTTATTTTGATTGAGTTAAACATATGAGTCAATTGGAGCAAGATTCACAATTGTTTATTCTTTCTAGCTAGTATCTCAAGTATCTTTTTATGTCTTTCTGTAAATTCATGCAATTTTCTTCAGAGAGGTTTTGCATATTCTTATTAAGTTTATTGCTAGGAATTTTACATTTTTATTGGATTGTCAAAGGGTTATTTTTTCTAACTGGTTATACTTATTGTATATAGGTGGCAGCTTTTCTGTATTTATTTGCAAGTGACTTCTTCACTGAACTCCCTGGATAGTTGTAATTCAAGGACATTATAATTCAAGACTTCTCTTTGTATCAAGGATGCCTTCTGTAGCAGCTAAATCTTCATTCTAAATTAGTATGGGATTGAGAAGGAGGGCTGGGTCAGAAGATAAACATTTCTCCTCAGTTTCACCTTTAGGATTAAAAACCATGCTATGCCTTTTATTTGTGGAGTGTGTACTCTTCTTTTACAGACCCAAATACTAGCAGTGACTAATCATAAAAAATTTTAGCTAAAAGCAACTAATAAAATATTAAACATAGCCTTAAGTTAAAAAATTAACTACCAGAATCCTTTTACCCTAGCAGTCATAATAAGTGTATCTCTAAACTTTATTCTTTCTAGTATATTTTTGAGTAAGGTAGTTATCTGAACGTGTAGTCTAATGGACTGCTAGAGGTGCCCAAGTTCTAGTTAGGGGATGTACCATATGAATATTATCTTATATAATAGCACTCTAATTTGCTTTTTCACTGTTTTGACATTTATAATAATTGTAAAAGATTGATACTAAGATGGCTACTCCCCTAACATGAATCAAGTGGTATCAATCCACCAGTAGTCCTTGCATTCCTTGCCATCGTGCACTTGAAGATAAAACAAAAAAACAATCTCACTCATGAAGTTGTAAAAATTACTGTTATTAAATCAACCCTGTATATACATATGTAAATATTGAGGTATAGTTGACACACAACATCAGGTGAGTTTCAGGTGTACAGTATACATTTTGACAGCTCTATACATTATGCTATCCTTGCCACAACTGTAACTACCATCTGTCACCATGCAACACTATTACAGTACCACTGACTATATTCCCTATGCTGTACCTTTCATCCCAATGACTTATTAATTCCATAACTAGAAGCCTGTACCTCCCACGTTCCTTTACCCATTTTGCCTATTTTCCCACCCTCCTCCCCTCTGGTAACCATCAGTTCTCTTATTGTATCTGTTAATTAACAATTAAGGTAGCTTTCCATCACGTATTTGCTTTTCTTTGACTTATTTCACTTAGCATAAAACACTCAAGTTCACCCATGTTCCTGAAAATTGTCAGTCTCATTCTGCCTTTTCCATTCATCTCTCGATGGACACTTGTGTTGCTTCCGTATTTGACTATTGTAAATAATGCTGCACTAAACACAGGGATGCATATATCTTTTCAAAGTAATGTTTTTATTTGAATAAATACCCAATAGAAGAAGGACTGGATCATATGGTATCTATTTTTGCTTTTAATTTTTTTGAGGAATGCCCATACTGTTTTCCAGATGGGCTATACCAATTTACATTCCAACCAATACTGCATGAAGGTTTCCTTTCTCTCCACGCCCTCACTAACATATTATTTCTTATGCTTTTGATTCTAGCCATTCCAACAGGCTTAAGGTGATATCTCACTGTGGTTTTAATTTTCATTCCCCTGATGTTTAGTGATGTTGAGCATCTTTTCATGTGTCTGTCATCTTCTTTGGACAAATGTCTATTCAGGTCTTCTGCCTATGTTTTAATCAAATTATATATATATTTTTTTCTTTTGCATTGAATTGTGTAAGTTGTTTATATATTTTGGATATTAATCCCTTATCAGACATAACATTGTAAATGTAATTGTAAATATCTTCTGCCAGTCAGTATGTTGCCTTTTTGTTTGGTTGATGGTTTCCTTTGCTATGTGAAAGGTTTTTTTTGGTTTTTGCTTGTTTGTTTGTTTAATCCCAATAGTTTAATTTTGCTTTTGTTTCCCTTGCCAAAAGAGACATATCTAGAAAAATAATTCTATAGCTAATGTTCAAGAGATTACTATGATTTTGCAAGGAGTTTTATGCTGTCAGGTCCCACATTTAGGCCTTTAATTCACTTTGTGTTTACTTTTGTGAATGGCATAAGAAAGTAGTACAGTTTCACTCTTTCACATGAAGCTGTCCAATTTTCCCAGCACTATTCACTGAAGAAACTGTCTCTTCCCCATTGTGTATTCTTGCCTCATTTGTTGCAGGTTAATTGACCATTTAAGTATGAGTTTCTTTCTGGGTTTTCTATTCCGTTCCATTATCTATATGTCTGCTTCTGTGCCAGTACCATACTGTTTAGATTACTATGACTTTGTAGTATATCTCGAGGTCTGGAATCGTGATACTTCTAGCTTTGTTCTTTCTCAAGGTTGCTTTTGCTATGTGAGGTCTTCTGTGGTTCCACATAAATTTTAGTATTATTCTAGTTCTGTGAGAAATATTATTGGTATTCTGATAGGGATCGCTTTGAATCTGTATATTGCTTTGGGTAATATGGACTTTTTAAAGATTTTATTTATTTATTTGCACAAGCAGAGGGGACAGTGAGGAGAAAGAGGGAAAAGGAGGCTCTGCACCAGCAAGGAGCCTCATGAGGGGCTCAAGCCCAGGAACCTGGGATCCTGACCTGAGCCGAAGAAAAATGCCTAACAATCTGAGCCACAGAGGCACCCGTAATATGGACATTTTTACAATATTCATTCTCCCAGTCCATGAGCATGAATTTTCATTTGTGTCATCTTTGATTTCTGTCATCAATGTTTTAGAGTTTTCAGGGTACAGGTCTTTTACCTCCTTGATTAAGTATATTAATATTATGCATATTCTTAGTTATTTTATTCTTTTTGGTATAATTATAAATTGTTTTCTTAATTTATCTTTCTACTACTCTGTTATTAATGTATAAAAACATAACCAATATCTGTGTATTAATGTTGTATCCTGAAACCTTCTTGAATTCATTTATTACTTCTAATAGCTTGTTTTTGGTGGCATTTTTAGCATTTTCTATATATAGTATCATATCATTGACAAACAGTAAAATTTTGCTTCTTCTTCTTTACCGGTTTCAATGCCTTTTATTTATGTTATTTAATTGCTGTGGCTAAGACTTATATGAAATAAAAGCAGTAAGAGTGGGCATCCTCTTCTTCTTCCTGTCCTTAAAGGGATAGCTGTTTTTTACTATGAAGTGTGTTAGCTGTGGGTTGGTCATATATGGCCTTTATTATATTGAAGTATGTTCCCTCTAAATCCACTTTCATGAGTATTTTTATCATGAGTGGATGTTGAATTTTGTCAAATGCTTTTTATGCATCTATTACAATGATCATATAATTTTTAGCCTTCTAATGGTACATCACATTGATTCATTTGTGACTACTGAACCATTCTCAGATCCCCGGATAAATCCCACTTGATCATGGTGGGTGATTTTTTTAATGCGTTGATGCATGCAATTTGATAATAATTTGTTGAGGATTTTTACATCTCTGTTCATCAGGGATGAACATATTGTCCTACAGCTTTCCTTTTTTGTGGTATGTTTGTCTGGTTTTGGTATCAGGGTAATGCTGGCCTCTTAACATATTTAGAAGCTTCCTTTCCTCTTCTATTTCTCAAAATAGTTTGAAGAGCATAGGAATTACTCTTCTTTAATTCTTTGGTATGAGTCACCTGTGAATCCATCTGGTCCTGGCCTTTTGTGTGTTAGTAGTTTTTGATTACTGGCTCAATATCATTTCTAGTAATTGCTCTGTTCATATTTTCTATTTCTTCTTGATTCAGTTTTGGAAGATTGTATGTTTCTAGAATTTATCCATTTCTTCTAGGTTGTCAAATTTATTGACATAATTTTTTATGGTAGTCTCTTATAATCCCTTGTTTTTCAGTGGTGTCAGTTTTTACTTCTATTTCATTTCTGATTTTTATTTGTGTCTTCTTTTCTTCTTGATAAATCCAGCTAAATGTTTATCAATTTGTTTATCTTTTCAAAGAACCAGTTCTCAGTTTCATTCATCTTTTTTATTTTTATGTGTGTGTCCATTTCATTAGTTTGTACTCTGATCTTTAGTATTTATTTCCTCACTTTGGGCTTTGCTCTTTTTCTAGTTCCCTGAGGTGTAAGTTTAGATTGTTTGAAATTTTTCTTGTTTCTTGAGTTAGGTCTACATCACCCTATATTTACTTTTCAGAACTGTTTTCCCTGCATTCTAAAAATTTTGGACTGTTGCGTTTTCACTTTAATTTATATCTCTGTATTTTTAAATTTCTTCTTTAATTTCTTTATTGACCGATTCATTGTTTAGGAGCATGCTATTTAGCCTTCACATGCTTGTGCGGTTTTATTTCCTTCTGATTTATTTCTAGTTTCATACTGTAGTGGTCAGAGAAGATGCATGATTTCAAGCTTCTTAAAATTACTGAGACTGGTTTTGTAGGCTTAACATTTCATCTATCCTAAAGAACTTTCCATGTGCACTTGAAAAGAGAATGTGTATTCTTTTGTTTTGGGATATTTATATAATTATTAAGTTATTCTGGTCTTCTAGGTCATTCAGAGACAATTTCCTTACTGATCTTCTGCCTGGATATCTATTCATTTATGTAATGTGGGTGTTAAGGTCCCCTACAATTATTGTGTTACTGTCAGTTTCTTCCTTTATGTCTATTAAGATTTGCTTTATGAGGGTGCCTGGGTGGCTCAGTGGGTTAAGCCTCTCTGCCTTTGGCCTACATCATGATCTCAAGGTCCTGGGATCAAGCCCGGCATCGGGCTCTCTGATCAGCACGGAGCCTGCTTCCCCCTCTCTCTCTGCCTGCCTCTCTACCTACTTGTGATCTCTCTCTGTGTCAAATAAATAAATAAAAATCTTTTAAAAAATTAAAAAAAAAGATTTGCTTTATGTATTTAGGTGCTCTGTTGTAGGATTATAACAGTTGTTATATCTTCTTATTTGATTGATTCTTTTATCATTTTGTAATGGCCTTCTTTACCTCTTGGTACATTTTTGTTTTAAGGTGGATTTTATAAACGTATTGCTACCCTGACTTTTTTTTTTAACCTTAATTTGCATAAAATACATTTTTTCATGCCCTTACTTCTAGTCTGCATGTGTCTTTAGGTTTCAGTTGAGTATCTTTTCATCAGCATATAGATAGGTCTTATGTTTTTCTCTATTCTGCCACCCTACATCTTTTGATTTGAGCATTTAGAACATTTGCATATAAAGTAATTATGGATAGGTAGGTACTTATTGCCATTTTATTAACTGTGTTTTGTTTTTGTAGCTCTGTTTCTTTCTTCTTCTCTTGCACTCTCTCTGTGATTTACTTCCTGAAGTGTTGTATTTGACTGTCTTTCTCTTTATATTTTATGTATTTATTATAAGTTTGGGGTTGAGGTTCACATATAAAATCCCAAGTATATGCCAGTTATATTAAGTTGATGATCATTTAAGTTCAAACACATTCTAAAAGAATCCTTTTTATACTCTACACTATATATATATATATATATGTATATATATATATATATATATAAATTGTCATATTTTACATCTTCTTATTCATAATTTTATTATGTCTAATTATGGACTTTTTCCACTTAAAGAAGTCCCTTTACTATTTCTTATGGGTAGAGACAGGCTAAGATATATGTACCATATGGAGCTTTAGGATCTATTTGCATTTTGAATATTTCTATCTATTGATGACCTTCATAAGAATATACTACCTACAACAGTGTTTCCTGAGATAAGAGTCAAAAAACAAGAAATTTAGAAGATTTGAGCGCCTTGCCCATGCCCATCAGTTGTAAGATAATTCTGATTATTTTGGCCCCAGATATATTCCTACCCCTTCCCCAAAGGTAAAAAGGATTACTTTCTATTCTTTTTCTCCATCTGGAATGTGTCTTCTCTCTACTTCAAAGCTTTTGTTTCACAGGGAAAAGAATTTAGATGATATATATTTCTTTCCCAGGCATGAACCAGAAAGGAGTTTTTCTTGGGTCTTTTGCCTTCATTTTTTGTCATGAGCTCACATAGAGGTCTCTGGGGATGAACCTGTGTGATTGTGCAAATTCCTCTTGTGTGTATGTGTGTCTACTGGTACTTTTATATTCTCGCATGTATCCATACTCAACACATGGTAACTTATTAAAAATTTTAGCTGTGTTCTTATTGGCCTTCAAAGTATCCTGTATTTACACTAGGTAAACAAGTGCTAACTTCCTGTGTCTCTTTGGAGGTGTCTCCCTTTTTGTAACAATTGGCTTAGTTGGTTACCCTGCAACTACAGCTCTTGGATAAGGTCAAGAAAGTTTGCAATCTTGTAGGTTATCTGAAACAATATTTCTGTAAATATGGAAGCAATATTCTTCAGATTTTTATTTATTTTTTAAGGTTTTATTTATTTATTGGGGAGAATGAGTAAGAGAGAGCATGAGCAGGGTGAGGGCAGAAGGAGAAGGACATTCCCAGCTGAGCAGGGACCCCAAGGTCAGACTCAGTTCCAGGACTCCAGGATCATGACCTGAGGTGAAGGCAGACGCTTAACTGACTGAGCCACCCAGGCTCCCCGCTCGTCAGCTTCTTATATTCAAGGAAACCCTATTGACTTTTGTTGTTACTATTGTACATCTTCCTTAAAAATAATTCTCATGAAGACAGTGGGAATACCTCTTTTATTCACCAAGCCTAACCCTTATTTTGTGACTACTATGTATTTGTTGAATAAAGCAATGAATATATAAACAAATGAATAAGGAAATGAATGAGTTACATAAGGGAGATTTAGCAGGAAGTTAACAGAAAAAAACAAATTAGAAAACTTGCAGCAATGTAGTAGACCAGTCATGTCTAGTATAGACCCATGTAATTGGCAAGAATTTTGTATAAAACAATGCATCTTCCTAGAAGATGAAGCTTGTAGGATCAGGAAAGCAGTCAGTCACTTTCTTATAAAACTGGCTGTCATAGAGAATGAATCTTCCTTATGGAGTCCCAGTACCTTGTGAGACAAAAAAGAAAATTGGGACCCTAAATACCATGAAGAAAACTTGTAGGATGACTAGGTATTTATATATTGTTGAATACATATAGATTCAACCCTTGAGAGAACACTGTGTAGTGGTTGCTGTAGCGAGATCACCAGAACTTCTTTCAGAGCCGAGACCCTCAGTCTGTAGTGGCCAGCACTGTTGGTTGCTGATATTTCACAGCTATGTTCCTCTGCCAAAAGAAGCTACCCTCAAGGCTTTTCTCCCTGCCTGCCACCCTTCACCAACAATTGTACCAGTGAAGGAAGACAAAAGCTAGACTCTCGTGCATTCCAGCTTCAGAGTTCTCTGTGAGATTGTTGAAGGTCTCTGTTGCAGCTATATCATAGCCTAACTTTTAATCTCACTTCCCTCACTTTCACAGATGTTGTTCCTTAGCATATTCCCCCAACAGACTTCCCAGGCACATATCTTTGAGGCAGTTCCCTGGGAAAACAAATCTGTAGCAAGAATAAACACTCATTTTCAAATCGGGCCAATTTGTAAATTTAAGGTTGTTGCTAAATTGATTATTTATAAAATAAAACAAATTTATTTTATAATATAAAATTGTTATATTATTGATAACAGACATATTCTTTGTCCATTGGTTCCAGAAGCCATGGTATGATGGGCTGAATCATGATCCCCAAACTGTTTCCCCAAAATGTGCGAATATATTACCTTACATAGCCACGGTATAATTAAATTAAGGATGGGAAGATTATCATGGATTATCTGAATGAGCCCCCAAATAATCACAAGAATCTTTTTAAGAGGGAGGCAAGAAGATAGCAACAGATGATAAGATGATCTCAGAAGCAAAGGAAGAGAGGGAGAGATGTGAAGATTCTCTACTGCCGGTCTGAAGATGGAGAAAGAGACCACAAACTAAGGAACAGAGGTGGCCTCTGGAATCTTGAAAATAAAAGGAAATATATTTTCCCTTAGGGCCTCTAGAAGGAAAGCATCCTTGCAGATCCTTTTTAGATTTTGACTGCCAGATATGTGAGGGTTTTTTTTTTTTAAGTGTTATTTTAAAACAACTTTGTGGCAATTTCTTACAGAGTTAATTGCAAAATAATGCACATGGTATTCTTTAGGAACAGAAGGGACAAGTCCAAGACTGTTCAAGAATGATCAAATGTTTATAAGAGATGGAATTAGGGAAATAAGACTATTAATGTCATTTCCCTTCTATTTCTTAACCAGTGTTTATAATGTGGTTATATTATTTTCATTATATAAAATAAATTTATAATTTTTAAAAAGCATTATTACCTGCTCCATCTGTAGTTCCTTAAATTTAGTGAGCAACTGAATTCTTTTTAGCACAATGCACACATAAAAGTTTAGCAAGGACAACATGGATTACAGTTACTTGACCAGGACCATGCTAACAATACTGTAACTTAATAGTTTGGCCAATGTAATCTCATTAATGCTTGAATCTTTAGTTTCATATTCTGGAGAATAACATTTTAAAGTTCTCTCTCTGATCTTCTGTCCAACCTTGATTTCAGCTTTGCCATCTCTTAGAAAAAGGAAATAAGAGTACCTAAAATAAACCACATCATTTTCAACATAAATTCTCATATCAAAATTTTCTGCTAACATTTTATACATGAATTTTTCTCTCCTAAATGTACACCTTAATCTCTCTGAAACTTAGTTTTCTCCTGAAAAAAAAAAAAAAGCTGACAAATTAATTAGCAATAATAGCAGATTTTCACTGAGAATAAAGTTTGTAAAACTTGAGTCACATTGAAAAATGACTATTACCAAGTAGTTAGGATGGAAGATATACTAAGAATTTCTCAAGGAAGCATTATGATTAATTCATTTGTAACATTATTCTCTATACATTTGGACAATAAACTTAATCAATGCTCTTATAATGACAGATTTCTTGGTACTTCACCAGTTATTCCACTGAAATATTGGCATGGTCATGACCGTGAATGTGATATATTCTCCCCTTTCTAATCTCAAGGTCGTCTTCTACTTAATTCTTTAATAAATCTCACCACACTTTGCCAATATCGTAGGGTTAAATTTTCTGGAATTAACTTTCCCATGGGTCAAGTTTAAGTTTAACTATTGTCACTTTAAGTCCCTGTATTAGGCCTTTTTACATGTGTTAGCTTAAAAAGTAGTTTACTGTAGATACTACCTGTAGATACTACAAATTAGTATTGTCTGATACATGAGTCTAATCTGTAGACAACGGGTAGGAAAGGAGATATGGAAAAGCAAAAGTATGAATTCTGTCAGCCAATTAAAATAATTATTAATGTTCAGATGTTTCAATCATCGGCTTGAGTTTGTTCATACAGAGACAAGGGGTGTTCTGTACTCTGATATACTTGTCCACTAAAACAGCATGAAGCTGTTGGGCTGGTATATAGAAAGTGGAAGGTGTGACTTTGTCCTTTTCTCTTGCCCACCCCCCTTTAGTTATAAGCCTCCGTGTATTTTCCAGACTCCCAAGAGGGAAGGTTGGCAAGGTGATTGGACTTGCACAGCACTTTGATGAACTGAGCTCACCAACCATAAACATTTAAAGTGTGGTGACAGTCAGGTTCATTTTATAAGGCTTTTGGTCTTGGAGAACACAAGAAAAATAATCTAAATTACTTGCAAAGCCCCTCTGAGAATCCTGAATGAGCATCCGGTTTTGTTAACTGAAATAGAAACAATTTCCTCTAGAATTGCTAGTGTTCCCTCCCCTTGACAGGTACTCAATGAAAGAAACTAAAGCGCCTTTGTGTAATTAAGTATTTGCCTGCAAGAGCCACTCTGACTCATTCCTCATTTTAAATTCTTTCCATCTACTTATTTTTCTCTCTAAGCCTCTATTGGGCACTTTGACCATTTTTCCAACATATCTCTTCACCACTACAGTTTCTTCTTTAATTGTGCCCATCTTCTAAAATCAGTCCCCTGCAACTAACATACACACATGACTTTGTCTTTTTCTTTTTCTTTCTTTCTTTCTTTCTTTCTTTCTTTCTTTCTTTCTTTCTTTCTTTTTTTTTTTTAATTTCCATTCCATGGAAATAGAGCTTGAGAGCTAATGAGTGTATTCAACTGAATTTAAGCAACTGAGGGCTTTTTAAATGAATACTACATTAATTTGGGGGGTGAATACTGTTAATGGAAGTATTTTGCCCTTTACTAAGGGCACATTAAGATAAGTTTAACAACTCTAGGGCTCAGTCACTTAAAAATAAGGGTATAAACACATTCTGAGGAAATGCTAGACCTTCAAATTTATCTTACACTGCAGCCAGCTTTTATGGCCTATTTTAAGAACTTGGTACTAGCTCTCCTGTTTAATGAGCAGTTTAATTTAAAGCTTAAAATTATTAAGTATTCCAATGGAGTCATAAATAATGCAGTTTATAAAATTCTTATCAAGAGCATAAAGATACATTTGTCTTCCATTAACAACATACTTTTAAAGTAGCCTGACCTCTTCGGAAGTATAAGAGCATGCAATTAGTGCAATTTGTCACAGGTCTTTTATACGTTAATAAGATGTAATTAATTGTCTGTTTTGTCTAATTAACTTTTCAGACACTGGCAGCTCTTGTTCTTTTAATACAAAGCAAGTGTGCCCTATTTGCAATTCTAATACTTGACAGAGAATTCTGACAATAAACTCAAGTCTACAAACCTTAGAAAAAGGACATTTGGCAATAAAAAAAGAGAATTCAACAGAAAAACAGTATATATATTTTAGGACATTAATGTTTTTAATGTAGAGAGTAGAAAAAAAATGATACCCCAAACTGTAAGAGTGGAGAAATCCATATTAAAAATAAATGAGCAAATGTACACATACATTCTAAGGACATATTAATATATGCAAAGTTATATAATGTCATATTCACTCATTTATCTATTCCTATTTGTGTTTGAATTCCAACTCTATAAGATAGTTTGTTAGTTGCTAGGGATTTAAGGTTTACTAAGATAAAATAGTGAAATTACCTGAGCCTTGGAGTGGATGCCTATTCTCTATGTAAACATTTCTTCTAGTAAAGAGTAGACCAGGGTGAGATTTATAGAAAATTTATTTAAATACAAGCCAAATTTGTTGAATATGAGTCAATTTATTTACTCTACTCTTCTTCATGTTTTTCAAACTGTAAAATTAATGTTCTAATTACAAATATTTTAAAAATACAGATATTTTGTTATATAATATTAAGTATTCAAACATATTTTAATGGATAAAATAACTCTAATAGGTACCATAATTTAACACTGCAAAAAAATCATCTGTGGGTCTTTTTAAAATTTCTGAATCTATAATTCTAGATAAAACTCTACATACAAAGGATTGAAATGGACAGTCAAGTTTGAAAAGTGGTTTACCACTATAATATGTTGAGTTGTTTTCAAATTACTAGTGGCACAAATAATGCAACAGTTTATGTTTTGCTTCACTAAATATTTTCTTAGGATACCTCTTGGATGTGAAATCCCAGACAAAAGGCCAAATCTAAGATTTTTTAATGTTCTTGATTCATAGAGTCAAATCACTTTATAGAAAATATCCAGAAATTTGACATCCCTATACATAATACCAGTCTTACATAGATGGCATTAATTATTTTTAAAATTTATATTTGATTTTAAAAGTCTCTACTTTTGGGGTGTTTTGGAATGATGTCTCTTCTATTAAATAGTTGCTATATTAGTAACAAATTTTTTTTTCTTCACTTCTCATTTTTATTGGAATATAATAAAGTAGTAGTTAAAACAATGTGCTATGGATTCAGACCATGTGGATTCTAATTTTGGCTCTGCCCTCATTAGCCATGTTGCTCTGTGGAAATTCCTTAAACTGTCTGTTCCTTAGTTTCTTTATCCACAAAACGGGGACAATAATAACATTTATTTCACTGAGTTATCATGAGGATGAGGTATGTCAGTAGACATAAATATCTTAGAAAAGCTCCAACTCCTTTTAAATTGGCTGCTGCCCTTCAACAATTGCAATGTTGGACTGAATTATCATTCTCTGTTCTTCAATGGCTCACACTTTCTCATTAGAATCAGTTCTAATTTTCTTTCAGGATAAACTCTAAGTAAATATTCATATTAATACATTGTTAAATTCGCATTAAATATTAAAGTATCAATGCACTGTTTCAGTGTAGTTTTAAATATATATTCTTTCAATTATCAGTGTTTTTTTCATTGCTATTATGTTTTGAAAGATTTTGACTTTTCTGCAATCAGTTACATAATATGTTTTCTTTCCTTAATGTTTCAAGGTATGTCTTTCACATTTCACATTTAAACCACAGGAATTTATCTTAGCATATGTTCAGATGAACGGTTCACTTGATTTCTTTAACTCCCAAGGATCCTTTTTTTTTTTTTTTAACCACATAGTATCTTAAACAGCTAACAGTTCTATATTGGCATATGTGTATGTTTTTAATGTGTGCTCAGCTTCTCTGTAGATTTCTTTTCCGAGCTATCTGTTCTGCTATACTGAACTATCATTTCTTGTACCAGTTTTACCTTTTAATTACTATAGTTTATAATATTACCTAAGCGCTGACAATACAAGTGCCCTCTTATTCATTTTTATTTTCAATATTGTCTTAGTTATTTTACTCCTGTAATTCATCAAAATGGACTCTAGGACCATAATTTTTGAGAGTCCTTGGAAAAAAAATCTCATGGTGTTTTCCATTACAGTATGATTAAACTTATAAATTATGCAGGAAAAATTATTCTCTTTACAATAGTTAGTTTTGTGTCCAGGGATATTGAAGATATCTCAATTTATTCAAATTTTTATTGCTTTTATGAGCAATTTTAGAGATGTATTTTTATAGTTCTTTATATTTTGTATAAAGTAGGCTATTCTGTACATAAATTACATATGTATTTAATAATTATACTATTGAATTTCTTACTTGTTTTCATCTAGTTAATGTGGCAAAGACTGGGGAAAAAGTGTTTATGGTTTAGTTTCTCTAGGTTTGTCTTTGTATTTCTAAGTGTTTTACCATTTTAAGCTTTAATGTATAACATCAGGACTCGTGATTATTAAGCTCCTACTGTGGATGATGCTTTGGATAATAAAACTATTTTATATGTCCTCTTTCCTTAAATGCTTACAAAATGAGTCAGTGTGTCTGCCCTCATAATCAAAATATTTAACCAAATTTCTGAAATTTTGGGAAATTTCTTTGTAGTTCTTTTTCCTGTTACTAAACAGATTGCATTTTGTCTTAAAATTTATGGTTATTTTGGTGGTAAAATAATTTGAATTCCAATAGTTTTCTTATTTTATTAAACACATTGGTTCTTCTCTGGAACATAAATTTGTAAACTCAGTTTTTGGCTTAATGAGTTTGTATTGTGTTGTACTGTTGTGTTGTTTCTTCCTATAATACCAATTTTACTGCTCCTATTCCTTTTGAGCTCCTATTCTATCAGCAACTATTTTAGACTAGATTACCATTCTCTGGTCTTCAGGGCTCATATCTACTCTTTCATCATCAGTCCTGATCTCCCACTGCTTTCTTGGTGAGTCTTTTAAGTCTTTCAACCCTATGCTATAAATCACTGATTCACATTACCCCAAATTTCAAATATAATCCTTGCCACTAATTTCCAAGCCATTTTTCGTCAGGTCTTTACATTTTTGTCTTCATCCTAATTTTGATTTCCCATGGTGACTCCAAAAGCTCTTGTTTCTTAGAGGGAATTTCTTCTTTGGTATCATCAACCTAAAGAATGAAGTAAACTGAGCCAAGCTCAAATTACCAGAAATTTGAATTTATTCAGGATAGCAGAGGGATTACAATTCAGGAAATGCATGCTGCTGCAAGCTATAGGGAAGTCCATCGAGGGTTTGGGATGGGCTATATTTATGGGCAAAGACTGCCATAGATGGGAGGTTCTAGCCTGTACAAAAGTTCACTGGCTTAAGCTTGGGGAGAAATTCTTGATAGATGTTCACTGGTTATGAAATAAGTCTTGGTCTTCTATAAATCAGACATTTAATGGAAATCAAACTCTCAGTTCTTAAGTTCTGTTCTTCTGAAAGCACAGGAGTGAGAGTTCCCATATCCTTCAGTTTCATTTAAGATTGAAATCCTTTCACAATATATTTGATAACACCAAGCATATAATTCATAATATTTTCATTCTTTTATTCCAAAAAGTTATTTTTACAAACACTCAGTTTCTACTTCTCTATCTTGTGTGTGTGTATGTGGGGAGGAGCCTAATGTTTAAAAAAAAATGTATTTCTAGCTTAGTCTCATTTAATTGGGAAGATATATATCTAAGCTTATTGTTTTGCCAACAAGTAGGGTGGGTAGAGAGCTTTTGTTCCCTCTAATTGCTGACATCCAAGCTGGCAAAGTGATGCTTCTTCTCCTAAAATAAACCTACTTCAATTTGAAATGCCTTGCATCTTTTTATTTAATGCTGGCCAGCTCCACTGAGATTAAAACTTATTTCAATATATTTAGAAACGTTGAAGGATGAGAAAATGGCACTGATGAAACAGCTGAAGAATTCTATTGCTAGAAACCATATCAGGACATACTGATTGTAATCATTATGCTAAAACTTGTATTATTGTCAAAAAAAAAAAAAACCCTTGTCATATTAAGAAATGTATAATATAGCCACTTACTATTATAATCCTAGAATATTAAAACTGGAAAGAAGCATTATTATTCAGATCAAGCTCGGACTTTTCTTTAAAAAACTAGAAACCCAAGGAGTGACAGGGTGGCACAGTTGGTAAAGCGTACGACTCTCGGTTTCAGTTCAGGTTGATCTTGGGGTCTAGAGATTGAACGCCCCCTCAGCTCATGGTCACCAAGGAGTCTGCTTGAGATTTTCTTTCCTTTTCCCTCTGCCCCTCTCACACATGCTCTCCCATTTTTCTTTTTCTCTCAGTCTCTAAAATAAATAAATAAATCTTAAAAACAAAACTAAAAACAACCAACCAACCAAACAAACAAACAAAGAAAAAACCTTGGAAACCCAAACAGGTGAAGTAACAGCCATTAGGTGGCAGACACTGGAGTTTGACTCAGGATCCCAAATATCAGTGATTGCCTAGTGATATACCACCAGCCTGTCACTTTCAGGAAAGAGGACAATAGGCCAGGAAAACACAAAATGTTTACTAATTTGAGAGGCAGGCATCATTGGACAAATTCAGAGAAGTGGTAACTAAGAAAGAATACAGACTGAACATGGTATGAAGAGCAAAAAGCACTTTTCTTGGCCCCCACAAAGACTTTTCCATACTATTTGAATAGAATTAGGAAGTGATGCTGTTCACAGATAGCCATGGCTGGATGAATATTAAAAAACCTGAAACTTGAAAATAGAGATTTGTAATTTAACTCTTACCTAGAATTTGGTATTCTGGGATAAAATAAGGTTGACAAAGCCTTAAAAAAAGGGGGGGAGGGATTTTGTTAGATCCATGTCTCAAAACAATCATTTTTGGAGAAAATCTAAGCTCATTTTCTTCATCCATAAAATTCATCAGTAAGACAACAAAGGTAGTTTACTTCCTTTGCCATCCAGTTATTATGATTGGGCATGTAATTATGTATGTAATGAAAATTTGAAACTCCATTTACCAGTTCATCTCCATAAAGGGGCATTTTCTTTTTCACCTTTAAAAGCATAGACAAAGGTATCAAACTTCAAGAAAATATCTAGTTGTTGCTGCTTAATTGGCTATATAAAAAGGAATTATAAATAAATTTTGTAATAGATATATAATATGATATATATCATATATATGATAATATGCTATATCATATGTAATATAATATATAATATATAACATATTAGGAAATGTTATTTATTGATATATAATATGTAACATATTATATAATATATAACATAATATATAATATATAACATATTAGGAAATGTTATTTATTATAAAATAAATATTTTATAAATTAACACAAAAGATAATGTTTTGTTAATGTGCTGCTAGAGCCAACACTGTTTTAATTTGGTAATGGGAACACTATTTCCACCTGGTGGCAAGTTATCTAAATTACAGAATTGGGTCCAGAAATGCTGATATTTTGAAAACTCAATTATTGTTTTAAAAAAACTATTTTTGTCTGTATCATATGCCTTTTAAAACTAATCTTGAGGCAAAATATAGTTATAGTAACCAAACCAAGCTGTGATTAAAAATGGTTCAGAAAAGAAGAAAACTAATACTATCATTATTTAAAAATAAAACAAAGTACTTTTTACTTTGTATCTTTTTAGTGACAAGCTAAAAAAAGCTTTTTAAATACCTCATCTTTATGCTACAAATGTAGGTAATCTATGTATTGCTGCTACTTAAGGCAAAGTAACTTGGTGTCAAAAATTTTTAAAAAGTATAGCAACTAGATTTAGTAGAAGAAACAATTATAAATTGGCTTTGTCTCTTCTAGTTTTATATGCAAAACAATCAATGGGAAACAACACAAAAACCTATCTTCATAAGTTGATAATGCATGCATGTACTCTTCTATTTCTATGACCCAATTATTTCTTAACATTAGGAAGTAATTAGTCCCATTCTCCAGGAATTCTTGATGAAATCTAGTTGCTCCATATAGTTATTTGTTCAAAACCACTTTCAGGTCGAATATCCTCTAGTTATAATATTCAAGCCAAACTTTTTATACTGTATCAGAAAAATTAGACTTTCACTTGGTCTTCAGTAACCTTTCCCAAATTATGTACTTGCTTATTAATTCTTTCAAAGAAGTATGGAAAGCACTACATTAAGTAACTAGGTGAGCTGGCCTCAATGTTCTGTTACCAATATGTAATGTATGTTGAGAAGAAGGGAGCATGTATCACTTCCCAGATTTTGTATCACTCTGCCTCCACTCTTTTCCCAGAACATACAACTAGTTCTCAAAGGTACAAAGACTAGGGAAAAAAGATACACACACAAACACACACACACACACACACACACACACACACACACACACACTCATTTTTCTTGTATTGAGCTTTGATGGATTATTTTGGCAGTTCTGTTTTAGAGTTTATCTTTATGTCAAAACTTATGTCAAAACTGAGATTTTTGAGTGAAATAATGACACACATCATTTGGATGATCCCATTTTGTCTCTATTATGAAGTCATGACTATGAAAAATATAAGCTTTATTAAAATAAATTATAATATTTTCAATCTGGTATTCTTTGGTTTTTGTACAATGAAGACACTTTGGGGGAGGAATTACAGTAGAGTGGCAGAGGGGGAGGACTCAAGTCTGTGTTCTGGGGTTCAAATACTATTTCTACTACATTCAAGAACTTGTTTTCTGAACTTGCACAATCATAGCTAGTCTTATTTGAGGATCCACTGAGTTAATTTATTTGCATAGTATATGGCACATACTAGGGATCACTAAAATATATGTTCATAATGAAACTGCAAAAATTAATATATGATCATCTTTAAGGAAATCATATCACATTTTAGATTTTTCAGATAATTAATATCTCTCAAGTCAAGTTTTTATACCTTGAACATGGTTAGGATTGGATTTACATTTTCACTGATGCCACTTGCTTCACTGATGCCATAAGTTGTTTGAAATAAGGATCTATTTTAATGGTCAGTTTTGTATTGCCATAATTGGATTGAAACCTGGATGAACAGTAAAATTATAGTTTTTAAGTATCTTAATAGATAGTTGAAAACTATAATGAGATAAACTAAGAAGCAGAAGTGCAATTTTCTAATGTTTCCATGAAATTGCCCAAAATAGTGGCATTTCTGAGGAAATGAAGTCTATCTTTCTTTGTAGTTGTTAAATTATATATATATAATATATATGTATATATGTGTATATATATAAATGAAATTTCTACTTAATAGGAAGTGTTCATAGCAAAAAGTAAAATTTTAAGAGAAAGAGAGTTATTTAAGTATAGGTTTTGTGTAAAATTCTGTGGGGGGAAAAAACAAGGTGAGGATTCTTTGTCTGATTCTGGAACACCCAAAATGATGTTATATAAATCTTCCCCTGCTATACTGTATACAGACTGACAGGGACAGAATGAAAACCAAAGCAAATATGAGGTAAAAATGATTTTTTATTACTTTAGGTATTTCTAGGTGTCAGATAAAAATGAGAACATTGCTAAAAATTTTACAGAATGACAGCTCTGCCTTATGGATAAAATTCTATAGTTTGATGTATGAGGCAGAAAATGTGAAAAATATTATGAAGTACTATCCTGACATAATGATGGAAAGCTGCTGAAAGTGTGCTAACACTAGAGAAATATAATAGACTAAAGTTAAACAAGGAAAAACGCAATTCTTTTGAATCTTGCCTACCACAGAAACATGAATTTTGACTTTCAAAAAATGCATACCACCAGGTTTTATTTTTTATCAACTTCCAAATGTTCCACTTTACTGTCTCTTTATGATTAAGTTCTCAATGCATGTCTGAATATATTTCAAATACAAAGTAAATATAAAGTTCTTTAGAAATCATAATTGATTCACCAGATTCTACTCTACTCCATGTTAGTAGATTACATCATGATGACTTACCAATTTAATGTTGTTTAACTCCTATTCTCCCCCCACATATACTCATCTAAGTGATAGTAAGCTGTTTGATTCTTTAGACCACATAGTACCCAATCACTTTTTCTTGATGTTCACGTTAATAAAATTGCTTTTTAGAAATTATATAATTCAGTGTGCCCTATGCTTTATCCACCAAGAGGCAGAAACTTAATTCAGATTCAGGCAACTAGACTCTCCCTGAGATTTTGGTCTTAGGCTAAATTACAACAGTGACAGTACCCAAGGAAAATAACTCTTACTATCTGGAAAACTGGATATGCTCTGATTCCTAAACCTTCTTAACTTTGATGACCCAATTACTCTTTTGACTCTATAAGAAACTCTTATCATTCAAATAAATTTAAATTTGTTTTTGTTAAATGAGCTAAAGTATTTCTGAGTCATGCAATCAGAAAACCAAGATAGGTCCCATACCTGATAGTTGAGGACACGTAATGTAATGTAAAATCTCATGGCAGAAGTATAGGATTAAATCTTCCAGGGTATTCCTAGTTAATGAGATAAAGCTCTTATTTCTGTAAGCAATGCTGACAAGGACTTTTATTTTCAAGGAAGTTCTGATTCTCTGATTCTCTGATTTTTCCCCATGCATTTCTGATGTTAAGAAGACTCTTTAAGAATTAGTAAAACCAAATATTATTTATTGCATATATGCTGATACAAAACTTTCTACACTGATTCTACCTTAAAGAAGAAATCCTTCTTTGTACACACCATAAATACATAGTTATATGTATTTATGACACCATAAATACATAGTTATATGTATTTATGTAAGATTAACATTTTTTTTTAGAATACAAGCAGGAATATGGGCTAGTTTGCCTGTTTGTTATGAACATATATATTTTTTTTAATTCCAGTATAGTTAACATTACAGTGTTATATTAGTTTCAGGTACAATACAGAGACTCAATTTTATAAATTATTCTGCTCTACATGAAAGTGCACTCTTAATCCCCTTCAGTTATTTCACCAGTCCCTGCACCCACCTCCGCTCTGGTAACCATCAGTTTGTTCTCTCTAGTTAAGAGTCTATTTTTTGGTTTGTCTCATTTTTCTTTGCTCATTTATTTTGTTTCTTAAATTCCACATATGAATGAGATCATCTTATATTTGTCTTTCTATAAATTATTTCTCTTAACATTATACTCTCTAGTTCCATCCATGTTGTTACAAATGACAAGAGTTCATTTTTATGGCTGAGTAATATTCCACTGTGCACGCATGCATGCACACACACACATACATATCGCCTCTTTTTTTATCCATTTACCTATTGCTGAACACTTGGGCTATTTCCATAGTTTAGCTATTATAAATAATACTGCAATAAACATAGGGGTGCATACATCTTCTCAAATTAATGTTTTTGTATTATTTAGGTAAATACCTAGTAGTGCAATTACCAGATCATAGACTACTTCCATTTATTGTTTGAGAAACCTCCATGCTCTTCACAGTGCCTACATGAGTTTGCATTCCCACCAACAGGAGTTCCTGTTTATCTTCGTCCATGCTAACTCTTGTTATTTCTTGTGTTTTTATCTTAGCCACTCTGACAAGTATGAGGTGATATCATAGTTTTGGTTTGCATTTCCTTAATGATTAAGAATGATGAGCATCTTTCCATGTGTCTGTTGGTCATCTGGATGTCTTCTTTGGAGAAATGTCTGTTCACGTCTGATGCTCATTTTTTAATTTGATTATTTGTTTTTGGGTGCTGAGTTGTACAGGTTCTTTCCATATTTTGGATACTAACCCTTTATCAGATACATCATTTGCAAATGTCTTTTTTATTCAATAGGTTGTCTTTTAGTTTTGTTGATTGTTTCTTTCTCTGTATAAATGCTTTTTATTTTGGTGTAGTTTCAAGAGGTTAAATTGTTTTTGTTTCCATTACCTCAGGAGGCATTGTGGAAGAAAGTTCTTATGGTAATGTCAGAAAAATTACTGCCTATATTTTCTTTTAGGAGTTTTATGATTTCAGATCTCACACTTAGGTATTTATTTGTTTGTTTATTTGTTTGTTTGAGGTGGGGAGGGGCAGAGGGAGAGGGAGAAGAGTATCTTAAGCAGGCTTTATGCCCAATATGGTGTCTGATGCAGAGCTCAATCTCCTGACCCTGAAATCATGACCTGAGCTGAACTCCAGTCAGAAGCTTAACCAATCGGGCCAGATAGGCACCCTTTACAGTTAGGACTGCAATTCATTTTGAGTTTATTTTTGCGTATGGTGTAAGAAAGTGGTCTGATTACGGGGCGCCTGGGTGGTTCAGTGGGTTAAAGCCTCTGCCTTTGGCTCAGGTCATGATCTCAGGGCCCTGGGATCGAGCCCCGCATCGGGCTCTCTGCTCAGCAGGGAGCCTGCTTCCTCCTCTCTCTCTGCCTGCTTGTATCTCTGTCTGTCAAATAAATAAATAAAAACTTTAAAAAAAAAAGAAAGTGGTCCAATTTCATTCTTCTGCATGTAGCTGTACAGTTTTTCTAACACAATTTGTTGAATAACTTGTGTTTTTCATTATATATTCTTGCTTTGTTTATTGAAGATTAATTGACCATACAATCATGGGTTTATTTCTGGGTGTTCTGTTCTATTGACCTATGTGTCTATTTTTGTGGAAGTACCATACTGTGTCATTACTACACTTTGTTGTAAATCTTGAAATCCTGGATTATGGTATCTCTAGTTTGGTTTTTCTTTCTCAAGATTGCTTTGGCTGTTTGGGGTCTTCTGTGGTTCTATACAAATTTTAGTATTATTTTTTCTAGTTCTGAGAAAAATGCTGTGGATATTTGGATAAGGATTGCATTAAATCTGCAGATTGTTTTGGCTAATATGGACATTTTAACAATTTTTTTCTTCCAATCCATGAGCATGGAATATCTTTCCATTTGTTTGTGTTCTCTTCATTTTCTTAAATCAGCACTTTATGGTTTTCAGAGTACATGTTTTTCACCTCCTTGGTTAATTTTATTCTGACATATTTTATTATTTTTGATGCAATTGTAAATGGGATTGTTTTCTTTTCTTTTTTTTTAATTAAATTTAATTTTTTTTCAGTGTTCCAAAATTCATTGTTCATGCACCACACTCAGTGCTCCATGTAATACATGCCCTCCTTAATACCTACCACCAGGCTCACCCATCCCCCCACTCCTGCCCCTCCAAAACCCTCAGTTTGTTTCTCAGTTATGCTACTTCATTATTAGTGTGTAGAAATGCAACCAATTTCTGTGCATTGATTTTATATCCCATGACTTTACTGAAATTATTTATCGGTTCTATTTATCCAGAAGTTTTTTGGTGGAGTCTTTAGGGTTTTCTCTATATAGTTTAACTGTATGTATCATCTATATATAGTGTCATCTGAAAATACTGAAAGTGTTTCTTCCTCTTTATCAATTTGGATACCTTATATTTATTTTTGTTTTCTGATTACTGTAGTTAGGATTTCCAGAACTATGTTGAATAAAAGTGATGAGAGTGGCAGACTCTTAACCGTAGAGAACAAACAGGATTTTTGGAGGGGAGGTTGGTTGAATGGGTGATAGGTATTAATAAGGGCACTTGTTATAATGAGCACTTGGTGTTGTGTGTGATAATGAACCACTAAGTTCTATTTCCTGAATCTAATATTACACTATATTTTGTCTAACTGTAATTTAAATAAAGACTTGAACTACCAAAAAAAAAAAAAAAAGTAATGGGAGTGGACATCATTGTTTATTCCTGATCTTAGGGTAAAGATCTCAGTTTTCACCTTTGAGTACAATGTTAGCCTTGCGTTTGTCATATATGGCCTTTATTGTGTTGAGGTATGTTCCTTTCAAACCTACTTTGTTGAGAGTTTTTATCATGAATGGATGTTATACTTTATCAAATGCTTTTTCTTCATTTACTGAAATGATCATATAGTTCTTATTTTTCTCTTATTGATGTGATATAGCACATTGAATGATTTGTAAATATATTTTTTTAATATTTTATTTATTTATTTGACAGACAGAGATCACAGATAGGCAGAGAGAAAGGCATAGAAAGAGAGGGGGAAGCAGGCTACCTGCTGAGCAGAGAGCCTGACGTGGGGCTCGATCCCAGGACCCTGAGATCATGACCCGAGTGAAGGCAGAGGCTCAACCCACTGAACCACCCAGGGAGCCCTGACTTGTAAATATTTAAATGATTTGTGAATATTGAATAACACTTGCATCCCAGGAATAAATCCCAATTCATCATTAATATATTGTTGGATTGGTTTGCTAGTATTTTGTTGAGGATTTTTGCATCTGTGTTAATCAGAGATATTGGCCTATAGTTCTCTTTTTTGGAAGTGTCTCTATCTACTTTGTTATCAGGGTAATTCTGGCCTCATGGAATGATTTTGGAAGTTTTCTGTCCACTTCTATTTTTTAGAATAGTTTGAGCATAGGTATTAACTCCTCTTTAAATGTTTGTTACTATTTACCTGTGAAGCCATCTGGTCCTGGTCTTGTGCTTGCTGAGAGGTTTTTGGTTCGTTTGTTTTTGTTGTTATTATTATTGTTGCTTTTTAATTACTGACTTAATTTCATTGCTGGTGATCAGTCTATTCAAATTTTCTATTTCTTCCTGATCCAGTTTAAGTAAATTATATGTAGGAATGTATCCATTTTTTCTAGGTTGTCCAATTTGTTGGCATTTAATTTTTCAAAAATATTCTCTTATTATCCTATTTCTGTGGTGTCAGTTTTTATTTCTCCTTTCATTTCTAATTTTTGTTTGAGTCCTCTCACTTTTTTTTTTTAATGAGTCTGGCTAAAGGTTTATCAATTTTCGTGATCTTTTTGGAAAGAGCCAGTTCCTGGTCTCATCGATCTGTTCTACTGTTTTATTGTTGATTTGATTTTTTGGGATTTTGTCTTATTTCATTTATTTAAAATTATTATATCTTCTTGTTAGATTGTTCTCTGTATTATTATACAATGTTTTTATCTTTTGTTACAATCTTTGTTTTAAAGTCTATTTTATCTGATGTAAGTACTGTTAGCCTGGCTTTCTTTTCACATCAATTTGCATGATAATGCTCTTTCATTCCTTCACTTTTGGTTTGCATGTGTTTTTAGGTCTGAGATGAGTCTCTTGTAGGCACCATGTAGATGGATGTTGATTTTTTTTTTTTAATCAGTTCTGTTACCCTACATCTTTTGATATGGGATATTTAATCCATCTACATTCAAAGTAATTATTGATAGGTATGCACTTTTTGTCATTTTGCCACTTGCTTTACGATTGTTTTGTAGTTATCTATTCCTTTCTTCTCTTGCTCAATTTCCATGTGTTTTGATGGCTTTCTTTAGTGATAGTCTTAGATTTTTTCCTCATTATTTTTTTTCATATCTGTTGCTGGGTTTTGATTTGTGGTTACCATTAGGTTTACATAGAACAGTCTGTGAATATAGCTCTCTCTATTAGGTTGATGGTTACTTAAGTTTCAAACCATTTAAAAAGAACTAAACTTTTACCACCTCCACATTTTATGCATAAGACATCATATTTTATAGTCCTTTATTTTGTGAATCCCTTGACTGATTTTTATAGATATAATTGATTTTACTTCCTTTCTGCTTTAACCTATATGTGGTTTTTATGTTATTAATATGCTAATTTTATTATGTTTGCGTGTATCTGTGAAATCTTTTCCTAATTTTCTTACTCCTAATTATGCTTTTTAATTTATAATCAAAGAATTTCCTTTAAAGAGAAAAACTCAATTTTAATATTTTTTACAATGCATATACATTTTTAATTTAATAGATTATACTTACTAATGAGAATTATTGATGGAAAAAATCAAAACTTAGAGTGATTTTTTCTTTCTAATTTGCTTTCTCTGATAGTAGGTACCCTGTATGACTTCTATAGGTAATAAATAATAAAATACATGAAAGCTCAACATTAATCTGCATACATAACAAACTCTGAATACAT
This sequence comes from Mustela nivalis, assembly GCF_964662115.1. Taxonomy (NCBI): domain Eukaryota; kingdom Metazoa; phylum Chordata; class Mammalia; order Carnivora; family Mustelidae; genus Mustela; species Mustela nivalis. Next base: position 72,822,987 of record NC_139023.1, on the reverse strand, counting down.
GTGATATTGAACAGTTAATATAATTATGATAATAATGGTGCATATTAACTTAAGAATGAATGTTATCTAAGTCATTTTCTTTTATTTTCTCATATTCCCACCAGCTGTGAAGAAGAGTTTCTATTTTTCACCAACACTTGTTCTAATAAGACTTCTAAATTTTTGTAAAACTGGTGGGTATGAAATTAAACCTTCTTGTTGCTTTGGTGTGTAATTTCCCTGAGTTCTATAAATTAGCCATTTTGCCTGTTTTTTTTTTTAATTAAAAGATTTTTAATTTTTTGTTAACTGTTTCCTTTGCTGTGCAAAAGCTTTTGATCTTGATGAAATCCCAATAGTTCATTTTTGCCCTTGCTTCCCTTGCCTTTGGCGTTGTTCGTAGGAAGATGTTGCCGCGGCTGAGGTCAAAGAGGTTGTTGCCTGTGTTCTCCTCAAGGATTTCGATGGATTCCTTTCGCACATTGAGGTCCTTCATCCATTTTGAGTCTATTTTTGTGTGTGGTGTAAGGAAATGGTCCAATTTCATTTTTCTGCATGTGGCTGTCCAATTTTCCCAGCACCATTTATTGGAAAGGCTGTCTTTTTTCCATTGGACATTCTTTCCTGCTTTGTCGAAGATTAGTTGACTGTAGAGTTGAGGGTCTATTTCTGGGCTCTCTATTCTGTTCCATTGATCTATGTGTCTGTTTTTGTGCCAGTACCATGCTGTCTTGATGATGACAGCTTTGTGATAGAGCTTGAAGTCCGGAATTGTGATGCCACCAACGTTGGCTTTCTTTTTCAATATCCCTTTGGCTATTCGAGGTCTTTTCTGGTTCCATATAAATTTTAGCATTATTTGTTCCATTTCTTTGAAAAAGATGGATGGTACTTTGATAGGAATTGCATTAAATGTGTAGATTGCTTTAGGTAGCATAGACATTTTCACAATATTTATTCTTCCAATCCAGGAGCATGGAACATTTTTCCATTTCTTTGTGTCTTCCTCAATTTCTTTCATGAGTACTTTATAGTTTTCTGAGTATAGATTCTGTGTCTCTTTGGTTAGGTTTATTCCTAGGTATCTTATGGTTTTGGGTGCAATTGTAAATGGGATTGACTCCTTAATTTCTCTTTCTTCTGACAGAATGGGAGAAGATATTTGCAAACGACATATCAGATAAAGGACTAGTGTCCAGAATCTATAAAGAACTTAGCAAACTCAACACCCAAAGAACAAATACTCCAATCAAGAAATGGGCAGAGGACATGAACAGACATTTCTGCAAAGAAGACATCCAGATGGCCAACAGACACATGAAAAAGTGCTCCATATCACTCGGCATCAGGGAAATACAAATCAAAACCACAATGAGATATCACCTCACACCAGTCAGAATGGCTAAAATCAACAAGTCAGGAAATGACAGATGCTGGCGAGGATGCGGAGAAAGGGGAACCCTCCTACACTGTTGGTGGGAATGCAAGCTGGTGCAGCCCCTCTGGAAAACAGCATGGAGGTTCCTCAAAATGTTGAAAATAGAACTGCCCTATGACCCAGCAATTGCACTATTGGGTATTTACCCTAAAGATACAAACGTAGTGATCCAAAGGGGCACTTGCACCCGAATGTTTATAGCAGCAATGTCCACAATAGCCAAACTATGGAAAGAACCTAGATGTCCATCAACAGATGAATGGATCAAGAAGAAGTGGTATATATACACAATGGAATACTATGCAGCCATCAAAAGAAATGAAATCTTGCCATTTGCGACAACATGGATGGAACTAGAGCGTATCATGCTTAGCGAAATAAGTCAAGCAGAGAAAGACAACTATCATATGATCTCCCTGATATGAGGAAGTGGCGATGCAACATGGGGGCTTAAGTGGGTAGGAGAAGAATCAATGAAACAAGATGGGATTGGGAGGGAGACAAACCATAAGTGACTCTTAATCTCACAAAACAAACTGAGGGTTGCTGGGGGGAGGGGGTTTGGGAGAAGGGGGTGGGATTATGGACATTGGGGAGGGTATGTGCTTTGGTGAGTGCTGTGAAGTGTGTAAACCTGGTGATTCACAGACCTGTACCCCTGGGGATAAAAATATATGTTTATAAAAAATAAAAAATTTAAAAAAAAGATTTTTAAATTGAGGTAAATTATATAAAATTAAATTAGTTTTAGGTATACAGCATAATGATTTGATATGTATATTTGCAAAAGATTACCATAATAAATTTAGTTAAAATCCATCACCATACATAGTTATAAATTTTGTTCTTCCTTTTTTTTTTTATGATTTTATTTATTTATTTGACAGAGAGAGACACAGCAAGAGAAGGAATACAAGCAGGGTAAGTGGGAGAGGGAGAAGCAGGCTTCCCACCGACCAGGGGGCCCAATATGGGGCTCGATCCCAGGATGCTGGCATCATGACTTGAGCTGAAGGCAGAGGCTTTAACCCACTGAACCACCCAGGTGCCCCTAATTTTTGTTCTTCTGATGAGAATTTCTCTTAACAACATTCAAATGTACGATATGATATTGTTAACAGTAGTCACCATGTTGTAAATTATATCTCCAGCACTTTTTCATCTTAAAACTGGAAGTTTATAACTTTTGACCATCCTCACCTCTTTTCCACCCCTTTCCCAACTGACCTTGACTCTGGCAAACACGTATCTGTTCTCTGTTTCTATGAGTTCCAAGTTGTTTTTTGTTTGTTTGTTTTAGATTCCACACTTAAGTGAGCTTATATTTGTCTTTAACTGGCCATAAGGTTCATCCAGTTGTTGCAAGTGGCAGGACCTCTCTCCTTTTTGTGGCTAAATGATATTCCACTGTATATATAACATATGTAACATCTTCCTTATTTATCCCTCAGTGGAAACTGAGGTTGTTTTCATGTCTTGGCAGTTATAAATAAAGTGGCAACGAACATAGGGTGCATATATTTTTTTGAGGTATTGATTTTGTTTCTTTCAGATAAATACCCAGAAGCAAAATGGCTGGATCATATGATAGTTCTATTTTTAATTTTTTGAATAAAGTTTATACTGCTTCCATGGCAGCTGCAAGAATTTACCTACCCATCAACAGAGAACAAGGGTTCCTTTTCCAACACTTCACCAATACTTGTTATCTCTTGTCTTTTTGATAATAGACATGACAGGTGTGAGGTGATATCTCATTGTGGTTTTAATTTGTGTTTCCCTGATGATTAGTAATATAGAATACCCTTCCATATACTTTAGCCATCTGTATATCTCCTTCAGAAAATTGTCTGTTCAGGGGTGCCTTGGTGGCTCAATCAGTTAAGCTTCTGCTCAGGTCATGATCCCAGGGTCCTGGGATGGAGCCCCATGTGGGGCTACCTGCTTAGTGGGGGGCCTGCTTTTCCCTCTCCTTCTGCCTGCCACTCCCCCTTCTTCTGCTCTCTCTGTCAAATAAATAAATAAAAATTTAAAAGAGTCTGGTAAAAATTTGTCAGTTTGTGTCTTATGTCTAAAGCGATCTCTTACAGGCAGCATATACCACTGTATATATCTTTGGATTAGAGAATTTCGTCTATTTACTTTTGAAATGATTATTGACAGTGTACTTATTGCCATTTCATTATTTGTTTTCAGTCTATTTTGTAGTTCCTCAGTTCCATTCTTTTTTCCTTGCTCTCATCCTTTGTGACTTAATGATTTTCTTTAGTGGCAAAATTAAATTACTTTCTCTTTATCTTTTGTGTATCTACTACCGGTTTTTGCTTTGTGGTTATCATGAGGCTTACATAAAACAACTTCTAACAGTTTATTTAAAGATAGTATCAACTTAAATTTGAGTTCATTCTAAAGCTCTACTTTGATCTTTTCCTTTTTTATTCTTTCCCTCCATGTTTTATATTTGTCTCATAATTTCCATCTGTTAACTTTATATCCACCTTTTCTTGAGGTGCTTTTGCTTTTCAGAGATCTCTTAAGTGTATCACACACTATAGGTAGGATACATATGTAAACAAAAAACAAAACCAAAAACAAACATTGACATATCTATCCATGCAAATATTCACCCAAATCATTTGAATTTAACATCAATTAATAAAAGGGACTACACTAAGAAAATATCCTCTTGATTTTAAAATATAAATGAGGATTATTAAATGTTAACATTAACTATAATTACAAAAATATAACCTTTTTTTTTTTTCATTGAGTGTTTTCTATCAGGGACTCACTGCAAATATCTCTAAAATCTGCTGTGACCTTTGTATTGATGTGTATTACAAAGAAATAGAATATTTAAGGTATAATCCATTATGTTTTCCTGAAGAATGGAAGGAATAGTAAGATGTGGATATGATAGATTTCTGCTTAGTATTAAAAAATGTCTGTAGAAAATGCCACACATACATAATTCCTTTGTGCTAGTGCTATGACTTGTTTTGTCCTTAATGGAGTTGTCTTTTTAGTCTCCCTCATCTTGAATGACATTTTTATTGTGAAAATGGCTCTTCTATTTAGGATGTATGCTTTCTTTGTCTAATATCTATTACTATAACACTTTGGAACAACTTTGTATTTTTTTTTAGGTAAGTATTTACATTATATATTTCATTTTGCATTGGATCAAAGATTTTTAAATGTGCACCTGAATGCATAAATATGCAAAATAAATTATGGTAGCAAAAGAAAATAATCACCTAAGTGCAGATTTAAGGTGAAATTGTGTACGACTTTTATTTTAACATAGTATTTGCAAAATCAAGCATATATGTAGCATAGTTATTGTCTATATTACGTTGGATATATATTGCCATTATTTTCTCAAACATAAACCATAACAATTGGGCCTCTCTCTTAAATAAGTATTTATCACACTCTTGCTTTTCTTTTTTTTTTTTTTAAGATTTTATGTGTTTATTTATTTGTCTCAGAGAGAGAGAGAAAGCACAAGCAGGCAGAGGCAGAGAGAGAAGCAGGCTCTCTGCTGATCAAGGAACCCCACAAGGGACTTGATTCCAGGATCCTGGGATCATGACCTGAGCCGAAGGCAACGGCCTAACCAACTGAGCCACCCAGGCGTCCCAATCATGCTTTTGCTTTAGAGAACCTGAAGACCCATGGAAGAAAAGAAGGGGGAAAGAGTATTTTGTGCCTTCCCTATATACTTCCCGAAAATTGATTTCAATTAGATGAATGGAGAAAGATATTAAACTACTGATAAGTTTTATCCCTCACTCTCGAATCTCCTATCACTTTCATCTTTATAAAACTTGCCTTGTTCCTTTGCTACAAATGTGTTGGCTTTCCTACTATTATTTCTTTAATATTCTCAGCATTCTCCTGCTCAGTCTCTGAATTGCTTGCTGCTTGTGCATAGAATGTTTTCCCACATGCTTGCTGTGTTGTCTCTTGCAGTTTTGTTTAAACTCTCTCTCTCGTTGGGTTCTACATTTACCTCTCTATTTAAAATTGCTGTCTCTCCCACACCATCAACTTTTTTCATTCCTCTTTCCCTGCCTTAGTTTTCCCACAGTACCAATTTCTAAAATACCTAATAAATAGTAATTATATTTGTCATCTCCTCTACTAGAATATCAGTTACTTGAGGGGAAGTATTATATTTTTGTTTGATTGTTTTCTGTTTTTCCTCACAGAGTGCCTCAATATATATTTGTGCAATGAGTGAAGAACTAAATTTTATACTAATAAAGTAGCCAAATATAATCAAGTAACATAAAACATGGCTAAAGTGCTCTAAATTCAAAATTAGAGGAGATTTACTATATGATAACTTCTTTTTAAATTTGTTTTTGTTGAAAAGATAATATTAAAAAGTTAGAACTAGATAATTCCACAATTACAGTAAGCCTGTGGTAATTTTTGTGGATTATCTCTATCATGTACATAGTATGTTATTGAAATAACATACCATGTAAAATTTTATCATTTTTTTTATGTTTTGCCAGTTATTTTTCCATTGATTTATTTATTTATGTTTTTCACTTTCTTCCAGTTTTATACATATATAATTGACATTGAGTACTATATAAGTTTAAGGTATACGGCATAATGACTTGACTTAAATATATTGTTAAATGATTACCAGAACAAGTTTGGTTAACACCCATCATCTTATACAGATAAAGAAAAACAAAAACAAAGGGTAAAGGAAGAAAGAAAAGGTTTTTTCCTGTGTAATAAGAAGTCAAGGTTTACTCTTTCAACTTTCAAATATCCATGTAGCTGTGTTCACTATAGTCATGTTGTACATTCTCAATGCTTATTTATCTTATAACTGAAATTTTATACCTTTTTATTATCTTCATCCAATTTCTCCATCTTCCACCCCTTACCTCTGGTAAGCAGAAGTCTGATATCTTTTTCTATGAGTTTGTTTGGTTTTTAGATTGCACATAAAAGTGAGATCATTCCATGTATAACTGAGATATGTCTTTCTCTGACTGACATTGTACTCAGCCTAATGCCCTCCGGGTCCATACCCATTGTGGCAAATGGTAGAATTTTCTTCTTATAGCTAATTAATATTCCAGTATTTATAAATACCACCGCTTCTCTATCCATGCATTTATTGATGAACAGTTAGGTTATTTCCATGTCTTGCCTATTGTAAATAATACTTCATTGAACTTGGGGGTGCATATATCTCTTTGAGTCAGTGTTTTTTGTTTGTTTGTTTGATATATATCCAGAAGTGGAATTGCTTGATTACATGGTAGTTTTTTGTTTTTTTGTTTTTTAATTTTTTGAAGGTACTGCATACTGTTTTCTATAGTGATGATACTATTTTACAGTCCCATTAATGGTACCCAAAGGTCTCCTTTTTTTCCCCAAATCTTTACCAATATTTATTATTCCTTGTCTTTTTGATAATAGCCTTATGATTAGTGATGTTGAGTACCTTTTCATGTAGCTATTGTTCATTTGTGTCTACCTTTAGGAAAAATACCTATCTTGGTATCAGATATATGATTTGCAAATTTTTTTTTCCTCTCCATTGGTTGTCTTTTCATTTTGTTGACTATATGGCTGTGCAGAAGCTTTTTAGTTTGATATAGTCTCACTTGTTTTTTGTTTGTTTGTTTGTTTATATTTTATATGTCATCATTATATTTTAAATTACCTATAATTTTATTATATATTTCTTAAGAATGTCCATAAGTTTATAAAATATTTCATCAGGTTTCTATAACAGTTAATAAATAGTTTTTCTTTGACAAAATTTTAATTTAGTTTTAATTTTTTATTTTATGGATGGAAAATAGATCTCAAAATTTCTTTAATTTGCAATTCTTTATCAGAGAGAACAGCTTGTTTTTTTTTTAATTTGGATTTCATCTATTTAACTCAATTGTTAGTTTTTTTCCACTTGAGGTATTAATAGTTTGATCACTTTCTTATAAATTACAGTGATATAATACTATGGCAACACTTAGTCACCTATTGATAGAAAAAATACTTTCTATTCTATTTTTTATTTGAGTTTTGTTATTTTCACTGAATTCACTGCAATTTTTGTTTGTATACATTATAATACATCAGTATTTTCCACTGTAAATTTTTCTAAGTTTCAAAGTTACTAATGTTGTCAACTCTGTTATTTTTCTCACATAATTATATCCTATATATCTCCTCTTATTCCTATGATTTTTAGTTTGGAATGTGGTATAGAACAGCATTTGTCCATGCAGAAATCATAACCCCATGCTCTCAGAAACATGTGATTTGTTATACAGATGAAGCAGTCTCTAGTCATGAAATTTTAGGGAGTATATTTTTACAAGTGTCTGAGTTGATACCAAAGCACATTATAATGAGAACAAGTGATATGAGATGTATGAAATTCAGTATTCCCCCCAAATCACTGTAATTAAAATAAAACTTTATCAGATAACATTATACACTAAATTCTGTTGAGAGTGTACATAATCAAGAGATATTAAGTTGTATCTTAATATCTTAATATCTTAAATCCTAACTGATTATGTTCTGAGTTCTCCATTTTTTTGTTTGCCTCCACAAAAGAGAATTTTAAGTATTTTTGATTTAAAAGAGTTTAGTTTTAAAGTTTAGTGTTTTTAAAAAAGATTATTTATTTATTTAGTTTTGAGAGAGAGAGAGTACAAGTGGGGGTGGTGAGGAAGAAGCTGGCTCCCAGCTAAGCAGGGAACTCCCCCTCCACCCCGCAATGCAGGACTCCATCCCAGGACCTTACAATCATGACCTGAGCTGAAGGCAGATGCTCAACAAATTGAGCCACCCAGGCACATGAAAATTTAGTTTCTGAAAGGAAAATGGCCCAGCAGTCCCATCTTTTCTTTCAAACTGTTCTGTGATCATATCTTCTTTTTCCATATTTTGTAAATATTCCATTAAGTTTCAAAAATGTCCTCTTGAAACTGTTCTTGGATTTGTTTAAATTTATATATTTAACTTAGGAAATATATACATATATATATGTTTAATGTTTGCATCTAAGAGTATGATATGTGTACATATATATTTTCAAAACTTTTGTTACAGTTACACCCCTTTTAAATAACCCTATCTCTGATTATATTTTTGCCTTCTTATGTATCATTTGTTATTTTTGTTTAGCGTGTTTAGCAATTGAACCCTCCTCTGGAATTTTATATGCAGTTTAGATCTCAACAGTATAGGGGCAGGCAGAGAGAAAATTAAAATTTTAGTAGTAAAGAAGAAGTTTATGTAAGATCTTGAGTCATCCCCACCCCTTTTCCATATCTTTCTTATAATACCTCAAAAACTTATTCCAGATGATTATCATATCTGTACAAATTAAAACATTTATTCAGTCACGCAAGTCACTCCTTCAGCTCCTCATCTCTCCTCCACTTACTAATTTAGTAAAAGGGTGTCTCAATTACCCACTGCAATTCTCAGTCAGTCCACTATTTTGGTAGATAATAAAGTATATGATAAATCCAGGTTATATGATGCTTCTTAGCCCATTCTTGTATGGTGTATAGTAAAAAAAGATTCTTTGATCAGGTGACATATTAATAGGGAATCCAGATTGAAAAATTTTGGCTCCAAACCTATAGTAGTATTTGGAACACTTGCTTCAGTTCCTGGGTATGCAAATCCTAATCTGAATCAGTGTATATCATTGGAAAGACCTATTCTTACCACCTGGAGCCATGGGTAATAGGCCAGCTATGGGCCAATTTTGAATCTCTATTATGAACTAAATGTTTGTGTCCCAACCCTCATTTCCCCAGATTCATATATTGAACCCCTAACCCTCATGTGATTATATTTACAGGTAAATCATTTCATAAATAATTAGGTTTGGATAAGGTTATAAGGGTGGAACTCTCATGGATGGATTAGTACTACAAAAAGGAGAGGGGTAGTTGTATGGCTCAGTCGGTTAAGTGTCTGACTCTTGGTTTTGGCTTACATCCTGATCTCAGGATTGTGGGACTGAGCCCTGTATCAGGCTCCACACTCAGCATGGAGTCTGGTTGAGATTCTCTCCCTCTGCCCCTTCCCCAGCTCATGTGCCTCTAAAATAAATAAATAAAATATTAAGAAAAGAAGAAGAAGAAGAAGAGACACCAGAGGCTTTACTTGCTGCCATGCAAGGATAGAGGAAGAGGGAAGCTCCTGCAAGCCAGAAAGAGGATCTTACCAGGAAACTAATTTACAAGCCCTTTGATCTTGGGGTTCTGTGACTCCAGAACTGTGGGGGAATAGACATCTGTTATTTAAGCTGCCCTGTCTATTTTGTTATAGCAGCCTGATCTAAGACAATCTCAATAGGTAGCCTATAGCCGTGCTTAGCTTTTTCTGTTTCTGTTTGAAAAATTATTACATTTCAGGATTTGTGGTGGCTTAAATCAGTGAGTTTTTTTTTTCTCTCCCTATTATTTCAATGATTAAATATCTTCATGACAATCATTTTATATACAGGAGAGAATTCTTTGAAAAAATAAATAAGGCAATAAATAAGGGTATCCACTTACTGATTTCAGTCCCCTTCTGAAGTCAGAAAAGGGGTTCTTTTGAGGTTATCAATATATTCCTTTGCTTTTCTCCCTTTAAGCCCACCATGTTTCATAATGTGTCAACCCAAATTGAAATTTAATTTTCTACTTATCTAGGACCTATTTTAAACAATACGGTTAATCTGTTGACTACCACCCAGGTATTACTAAAATCCATACCATCTCATTATTATTATCATCTAGTGCTTCAGGATGCCACTAGGAATATTGTTGTTAAAACTACTTATTTTTTAAAACATTTTTATTTTATTTTTCTTAAGATTTTATTTATTTATTTGACAGAGAGAGAGAGATCACAAGTAGGCAGAGAGGCAGGCAGAGAGAGAGGAGGAAGCAAGCTTCCCACTGAGCAGAGAGCCTGATTCGGTGCTCAATCCCAGGATGCTGGGATCATGACCTAAGCCGAAGGCAGAGGCTTTAATCCACTGAGCCACCCAAGTGCCCCTAAATCTTCCTGTTGAGTCGATTTGGTTTTTCCTTTTTCAATTAAGGTATAGCTGTCAACTGCAACAATGAAGCTATTTTCCAAATTAATTCTTGCCAACCCACCCTTGAACTACGGTCTTTAAATCATACTCTTATTTAGCACCCTCAGATACTGATCATAGGGAAGGGATTATTTAGATTTGGAGTTAGGTAAATCCTCAGAGGTATCTAATGTAGAACCCAAAGTCATGCAGTCACCTCTTCATAAATGCAGTAAGTATTACTGTGTGTAGTGCTTGTAACAATATCCTAAATATGATATACCTGTTTAATAAGAGAATTCTTCTTCACATTTCATTTTCTAATGGAGTGCTGTCATGGTATAGTTCATGACATGATAAGCATTATTTCAAAATATTTTTTGTTACATTAACAAAAGTAGTTTTATAAAGCCAGAAAATAACCCACTGTCATTCAAAGGTTATATATTGTTAGTAGACTCAATTCTAGTCCAAGATCACAGAAGTTGCTGCTTTTGACTCAGTCTCTAGTCAACACGATGATGCAATACCATTTGAATGTTGAGGCCCTAGGAAGGATGATCAATTGTCTTGATTTGTCTAGACTATAAGTTTAATATTAAAAGTCCTGAATCCCAGGAAACTTAGGCTGCAAAAGATTTCAGTAGCCAATGTAGATGGTTGTGAAATAGCATGAAAACCTATTATAATGAGCCAAATATAAGGACTGAAAGCAACACTATTTTTAATATCAAACAGATATGACATCGATTATACACCTTCCATAGTCAGAGTCACTCTTTCTACCAAACTGTTGATATTGGTAACCATGATTTACTGTTCACAATAGTGAATCAGCCATTACTGCATCATTCTAAGTGATGCAGTTTAAGTGTGTTGTGATTCTTCGTGGATTAACTTTTGTGCCTTGTAATGCAGTAATGCTAGTTTCTTTAAGATACCATGAATATTAGAGCAATGTTTTCTAAGAGTTTACATAATGAAAATGAGGATTGGGCACCTGAGTGGCTCAGTGCGTTAAGCCGCTGCCTTCAGTTCAAGCCAAGATCTCAGGATCCAGGGATTGAGTCCCACATTGGGCTTTCTGCTCAGCAGGGAGCCTGTTTCTCCCTCTCTCTGACTGCCTCTCTGCCTACTTGTGATCTCGCTCTCTCTGTCAAATAAATAAATAAAATCTTTTAAAAAAAAGAAATGAAGATTATTACAATTTCAACACTGTCAAGACTCAGTTATCACTAACAAAAAAGGTCAATAACTGGGTTATTTTATTATCAATGGAAGGATGTACACAATGGCATTAGGACAAAGGCATAGCATACTGTACAATATACAAAAAGAGCAGTTTGAAATTGGCATGGTAAAGAAAGGAATAAGAAATCACCAATATACACTGACTCTCACAAGTCTCTAATGATACAGTCAAGTATTTCTTTTAATAAATGAAAAGTTTTGATTCCCAGAGATATCAATATTCAGGGGGAAAAAAGTGGCAGATTAGCTTGGATATATCACATAAATGAATCTGCATTATTATACTATTCTTTTTATTGCTTCCTAAAATTGGATATAGTTCATTTCCTGACTCAAAGATTGCAACTAAAATGTCCTATGGCAAACAACCAAAGGGATTTTGAAAACAGATGTTTGGTATCTTTAGTATTGTTTTGGGTGACTAGTATCCCCTCCATTCCTATATTTCAAGAATCTCAAAATATGAACCTGTTTGGAAATTAGGTGTTTGCAGATATAATCGGATTATCTTGAAATTAGGCATACGGGATTAGAGAATATGCCCTAAATCTCATGACTGTTGTCCTTATAAGAAAGCCATACAGAGATGTACAGACACAAGGAGCACATCATGTGATGGCAGAGGCAGAGATTAGAATTATGCATTTATAAGTAGAGGAAAACGAAGAATTGCCAGCTACCAACAGAAACTAGGAAACTGCATGGAAGCATTATTCCCTAGAGCTTTCCGAGGGACATTGCTGCTGCCAATACCTTCATCTTCAACTTCTATCCTCCAGAACTGTGAGAAAATAAATTTCTGTTCCTTTAGGCCATTCAGTTTACAATAGTTGCTTTGGTAGCCATAGAAAACTAATACAAGTATACAGCTTATTCTGCCATACATTACCAAATGTCATGCTTTCTGGAACATGTAAAGTGATGTATTAAATCATACAACCAAAAAATGTTTTCCCTAGATCTCAGATACTTTTACTTGAAAAATATTTAGTTTCAAATTATTTCATTTCTATGAGGATTTTAATGAGACCACAGAAAACATAAATATCTTTTAAAAACACAAACTAGACTTTGTTTATGCATATTTGGGAGACAATGAAAATGTAAATTTTGAAAAATTTTATTCCATCCATAAATTTCATACAAGGAAAAATTAAAATTTTGCTTGCTTTTGTTGTAAAATTATATTACTAAAATAGGGTATGATATTTTTCTTTGACTTCAAGTCAAAGTCAGTTTTACATTTGACTATATTAAGTTTACACTACTGTGAGTTTCTAAAAAAAAGAAAATGAAATGTATACATTTGTACACATTTCTGAAAGTGTGATTTTCCATGAAAAAGAAAAGGATGCACTAAAGGATGTGGGAAATTTTGAGAAGTATTGTTTGAAAAGAAAACAAAGCATGACATTATCCTACTGTATCACAGGACAGAAAGGCACATATTGTTCCCCAAAACCCTAAAGTGGCTGCTATGATGCCCACTTTCCACTGTCTCCACTCCTGTGAGCAGGACTTGTGATTTATTTTTCGTTATTATTAAGACTTTAAAAGCAGTTTAGATTTATAGCAAAATTGAGGGTTAGGTACAAAGATTTCCCTAATACAAGCATAGTGTCCTGAATCATCCACGTCATGAGAGTAGGACATTTGTTACAACCAACAAACCTGCGTGCACACATCACAATCACCCTAAGTATATAGTTTACACTACGGTTCACTCTCGATTTTGTGAATTTTATGGGTTTGGATACATGTATAAATGATATTGATCCCATTCTGCTGATATCATACAGAGTATTTTCACTGTCCTAAAAATTCTCTGTGTTCCACTTATTCCTCACTCCCAACCAACCCATCAATCCCTAGCAACCAGTGATCTTTTTGTTATTTTCATAGCTTTATCTTTTCTGGAAATGTCTTAGAGTTAGAGTTATATATTATGTAGCCTTTTCAGAAAGGTTTCTTTCACTCAATAATATGCATTTAAATTTCCTCTATAACCTTTCATGGTTTGATAGTTTATTTCTTTTTAGTGCTGAATAATATTCTGGATATAACACAATTTATTAATCCATTCACTTGTAGGACACATTTGTTTCTTTCAAGTTTTGGCAATTATGAATAAAGCTGCTATAAACATACATATTCAGTTTTTTGTAAGGACCCAAGTTTCCACTCCTCTGAGTAAATGCCAAGAAGCAAGTCATCTGGGTGGCATAGTATGATTAGTTTTATAAGAAATCACTAGGGGTGCCTGGGTGTTTAAGTGTCTTACTCTTGGTTTTGGTTTAGGTCGTGATTTCAAGGTAGTGAGATCAAGCTCCATGCTTATAGGGGAATCTGCTTGGGACTGGCTATCCTCCTCTCTCTGCCCCTCCCCACCAAATAAATAAATAAAATTTTTGAAAAAGGAAAAAAAAAAAAAAGAAACTATCAAATTGTCTTGCAAAGTGGCTGTACCATTTTGCATTCCCTCCAGCAATGAATGAGAGTTCCTATAGTGCCACATCTTTACCAGTATAAGGTATTGTCAGTGTTCCAGATTTTGGCCGTTCTAATAGATATGTAAGGGCATCTCATTGTTTTAATTTGCATTTCCCAGGAGACATATGATATAGAACATCTTTTCATATGCTATTGGCCATCTGTATAACTTCTTTATTGTGGTATCTTTGTTGAGGTGTTAAGGATATGGTCCATTTTGAGTAATATTGTTTTATTGTTCAGTTTTGAATTATTTATGAATTTTAGATAAATGCCCTCTATCAGATATATCTTTTGAAAATTTTTTCTTCCATTCTGTATAGCATCTTTATTCTCTTGGCATTATTTTTCACAGAGCAGAAGTTTTTAACTGTAATGAAGTCTAACATACATTTTTATTTTATGCATTGTGCTTTTGGCATTGAATCTAAAAAGTCATTAGCCAAGGTCATCTAAGTTTTCTTCTATGATAGCTTCTGGCAGTTTTATAGTTGTGCACTTTATGTTTAGGTCTGTGATCCGTTTTGAGTTAATATTTGTGAAGGGAATGAAGTCTGTGTCTAAATTATTTTTGTTTCTATTTTTGCATATAAATGTCTAGTTGTTCTAACATTCTTTCTTGAAGAGACTATCTTTGTCCCATTGTATTGCTTTTGCTCATTTGTCAAAGATCACTTGTCTATATTTTTGTGGTTTAATTTCTAGGTCCTGTTTTGGGTTTCATTGATCTATTTGCTTATTTTTTGCCAATACCACACTGACTTGGTAATTTTTTTCTTTTAGATTTTTATTTATTTATTTGATAGACAGAGATCATAAGTAGGCAGAGAGAGAGGAAGGGAAGCAGGCTCCCCGCTGAGCGGAGAGCCCGACATGGGGCTCGATCCCAGGACCCTGAGATCATGACCCGAGCCGAAGGCAGAGGCTTTAACCCACTGAGCCACCCAGGCGCCCCACTGACTTGGTAATTTTACTTTTGTAGCATGTCTTGAAGTCAGGAACCATTAGCCCTCAAACTTTCGTCTCCTTCAATACTGTGTTGGATATTGTGGGTCTTTTGCCTCTTCATATAAACTTTGGAGACAGTTTGTCAATTTCCACAAAGTAACTAGATTTTTTTTTTAAAGATTTTATTTATTTATTTGAGAGAGAGACAGCGAGAGAGAACATGAGCGAGGAGAAGGTCAGAGAGAGAAGCAGACTCCCCACAGAGCTGGGAGCCCGATGCGGGACTCAATCCCAGGACTCCGGGACCATGACCTGAGTCGAAGGCAGTCGTCCAACCAACTGAGCCACCCAGGCGTCCCAAGTAACTAGATTTTGATTGAGATTACATTGAATTTGCAGATCAAATTGTGTAGGACTGACATCTTTACATTGAATCTTCCTATCCAAGAACATGGAATATGTCTCCACTTCCTCAGTTGATTTTGTTCATCAGACTTTTATAGTAGTTAAGATGGCATAGTAGGAGGACCCTATGCTTGCCTTGTTCCTCAAACATAGCTAGATAAATATCAAATAATTCTGAACACCAGGGAAACAGATCTAAGGACTAAGAGAACAAACCACACAATTAGAGGAAGAGAAGAGGTTACATTGTGGAAAGTAGGATATGTGAAGATATGATTTTGGGGGGAGAAAATCTGAGTGCTATGGAGGAAAGGTAGACCACCTGATCACAAAAAGATGAGAGGAAGGGAGACAAAAAGGGATAGATGAAGCAGTGCACAGGGGATCTCACAAGAAAAATACTACCCCAAATCCATTGACTGGGAAAATGAGAAAGGCAAATTGTTGTGAGTCTTTACAACCAGTGGAGTGCGAAGACTGAAGTTTTAGAAGTCCATACCATGGGCAGTGTGAAGCCTGGAAGGCACTGTGGTACACCTATGGAGAAGGAGGGCAGAGGCCAGCATGATCTGAGATCCCATTAGATGCACTGGGAGAGATATTTCCCCCTTCTTGGAGTGCATCCAGGAGAGGTGACATTGTCCATTGTCTCTCAGGGAACAAAGGAGCCAAAGGGTGCCATTTATGCTTTCCTGTTCCTCAGCATAGGGGAAGAGGCATCTGCTGAGAACAGATAAACTGGATGCTGGCCTTTGCTGTGTTTTACTCTGAACTACAAGCTCCTGCACATTGGTACAACTGCCCATCTGGGACAAACCCACCCCAGCTCAGCAAGACCCTCCCTCTAAGAACCAGTGTGGGTCCAAGCCACATCAGGAACCTGAAGTTTGGAGTTTTGAAACTCAACTAGCTTGGCTACACTGCACTACCAGGCAAGCACATGGCCAGGACACAGTCAGGGTGAAGGCAAGGATCTGAGGGATATCTGGGAAACAATCAACAAAACTAAAAGATAACCTTTGGAACAGGAAAAATATTTATAAATGATATATCTGATAAGGTGTTAGTATCCAAAATCTATAAAGAACCTATCAAACTCAATACCCCCCAAAAAAAATCCAGTCAAGAAATGGGCAAAAGATATGATTAAAAATTTTTCCAAAGAAAACTTCCAAATGGCTACCAGATGCATGAAAAAAACACTCAACATATGTCATCATGGAAATACAAATCAAAACCACAATGAGATACTACCTCTCACATGTCAGAATGGCTAAATTATTAACTATGGCTACAGTATTAAAACAGAGGAAACAAGTTTTTGGCAAGGATGAGGAAAAAAGGGAACCCTCCTATACTGCTGGTGGGAATACAAACTGGTGCAGCCCCTCTGGAAAAAGTACGGAGGTTCTACAAAAAGTTAAAAATAGAACTACCCTATAACCTAGCAATTGCTTTCCTAGGTATTTACCCAAAGGATAAAAAAAATTGATTCAAAGGAGCATGTATCCTCTGATGTTTATAGCAGCATTATCAACAATAGCCAAATTATGGAAAGAGCCCAAATGTCTATCCGCTCATCAATGGATAAAGAAGAGAGAATGTATTTGTATATAATGGAATATTACATAGCCATCAAAAAGAATGCAATCTTGCCATTTACAATGATGTGGCTGGAACTAGACAGTATTATGCTAAGTGAAATAGGTCAGTCAAGGAAAGACAAATACCATATGATTTCACTCATATGTGGCATTTGAAAAATAAAACAGATGAACATAGGGTAAAGAAAAAAAGAGGGAAGCAAGCCATAAGAGACTCTCAACTACAGAGAACAGAGGGTTGCTGGAAGGGAGGTGGTTGGGGGGATGGCTAAATGAGTGATGGGTATTAAAGAGGATATTGTTGTGATGAGGACTTACATATAGCACCCATATACCTCAGTGTTATATGTAAGAAATGAATCATTAACTCTACCCTTGAAACTAATATTACAGTATATATTAACTAACAAGAATTTAAATGTTTTGTAATTTTAATTTCAAATTTCATTTGTTTATTGTTGATATATAGGAAAGTGATTGACTTTTGTATATTAATCTTGCATCTTGCAATATTGCAAGACTTTTGTATATTAATCTTGCATCTTGCAATATTGCTATAATCCCTTTTTAGCTCCAGGAATTTTTTTATTGATTCTTTTGGGTTTTCTACATAGATGACCTTATCTACAAACAAAAACAGTTATTTTTGTCATCCTAATCTGCTTAACTTTTATTTCCTTTCTTGATTTAGTGCATCAACAAGAACTTCTAGTATGATGTCGTAAAGTATTGATGAGAGGGGTCACCTCTGCATTGTATGTGATTTTAGTAGGTCAGCTTTAAGTTTTTCAGCATTATGATATTAGCTGCAGTTTTTTTGTATACATCCTTTCTCCAGCTGACACACTATCTTCTTTCTTTTTTAAATATTTTATTTATTTATTTGAGAGAGAGAGAGAGAGAATAAGCAGGGTGCACGGAGAGGGAGAAGCAGACGCCAAGATCATGACTCAAGCCAAAGCAGTTGACTGACTGAGCTGCCTAGGTACCCCTCTATTCTTTATTTTACTAAGAATTTTTCTCATGATTGTTGGATTTTATCAAAGGTTTTCTGTATCTGTTGGTTTGATCATATGACTTACTCTTTTTAACTTGTTTATGTGATAGATTATACTAATTGTTTTTCTAATCTTGAACCAGCCTTCCATTCCTGGGATAAATATCACTTGATAATGATGGTTAATTCTTTTTATACATTTTTGGATCTGATTTGCTAATTGAAGTTGCCTAAAAGTTTTCTCATTTTTATTGGGAAATGTACTACAGTCAGATTAATCGTCTATATACTGGAGATCATATGATTAATTAGAATTTATAATTTAATCTTAGCTTAATCTTCAGATTGTGAATGAACATTATATCCTCAAAATAATATTAGTACTTCCAGATTAATTAAGTTTAAGTTTCTTCTCTAAAGACTCTGGCAACAAGGAGGAGAATTTAAATATCCCTGTGAAAGCACAATTTTCTAAGCTTTAAATGTGTATTATATATTAGAGTTTATCTTAAATGATGGCACATTGGTTCTAGATTTTTTTCCCTATTTTCTACTTTTTAAAAAACTTTTTTAAAAGTTCTTTGAAATAGTTATTGAAAAGTAAGCATTAGTCAGATTAAACACAGATTACCAATCCTCTGAACACAAAGTATCAATCTCTCTTAGTTTCTTGCATAATTCGAATTAATACCAGAAATGATGCTATTGAAGACAAACTACTATGTTGTTCTATATAGTCCAAAGTTACCTCCTGGACTCATCACCTTTTCTCCAAGACCATATTAGACTGTTAAAGAATTTGTGGGTACTTACAGACTTGCATGTAATATATCTTTCATAAAACTGAAATTTCTTGATGTTTCTCAAGCTATCTGATAATGATTTAAATTAACCTCTAGGGTGTGCACAGGTTTTTAAAGGTTCTTATCTGGCATAAATATTAAAACAGAACAAAGAGCAAATTTGAATAACATCCATTTTCCAATATTCTTTGGAAAAGGATATAGTCTCCCATTCAAACATCACTCCCATTAAAATAATACACTCTGGTGAGGTTAAAACAAAAATATTTCTTCTTAAATTTTTAGACAACATTTGTTCTTAAATTCTTTCTTTTATCCTACTCATACTTCAAAGTCTTAAAGCAGTATCACCCTATCATCCTAACACAATTCTATTGCCGTTTAAGGTTTTTTTTTTAAGATTTTACTTACCTATTTGACAGACAGAAATCACAAGTAGGCGGAGCAGTCAGAGAGAAGAGAAAGCAGGCTCCCGCTGAGCAGAGAGCCCAGTGTGCGGGGCTAGATTCCAGGACTCTGGGATCATTATCTGAGCCACTGAGCCACCCAGGTGCCTGCCCTTTAAGTTTTGATTACCAGGTTTAGTTAAGACAGTACTTTATGCACCAGTGTCTAATAATTCCGAAAAATTTCTTCACCAAACTAGACAAGCCAAATAGACTTGGGTTCCCTGCTGGGGTGTACTAAGAGATCCTAAGCCATCCTGCCATTCAAAATTATAACACCCCTCCCTTTAATATTATTTAATTGGAACCATTCTTGAAGGGATTCTAGAATCCTCCTTTGTGTTATCATTTAAAAAAAAATAATTGTGGTCTTTGTGCAATATTAGGAGCTGGTAGAGCAGCTAAACCACTTTTTTTTTTTATAGTGACCCATTAAATTTTTAATAGCTACTCCATCTATCTTCTCCTTTTTAAGTCATTTTTAACTAATTATCTGAAAACTTTTACCTGGTTTAATTGCCCCAAGACTATTTCATCCATTTTATTTGTATTGTTTACTTTCTTCTGAAATCCTATTTTTGCATTATTCAACCCCATTCTGGGGAAGCTAAGCAAGGAAGTACTTCACAACATCTGTCACATCATTTTGTTTTATGTAATCTTATTCTGACAATAAGGTCGCATGAGGACTCCAAGCAATTGGAACCTCTTTAATCATAGAATCTTTTATCAAACATCACATAGTTCAAAGGCACAGAGTTAAGGAATCCTTTCGTATTATCATAAAATCAATCCACATGTGTTTGCATTTTCCAAATTTCAGCAGCCTCAGAAAAAATATTCCATTTAATTGCTTAGGATGGGTATGGACAATTTCCTTCCCAGGCTACAAATTACATACCTCCGTTGTTATCTCACTCAACAGACTGGGAGTTTATGCATCTAGCTATATTTTTGCAAAACTTGAAGTTAATGAAAATTCCGAGTAAGACCAAATGTGTGTTTTCATTTGGTAATATCTAGAACAAGGGAAATAGCTCTCTGATCATCACTGCTTAGAATCGATTTCAACAGAAGCTGAAAAGAAAGCTACTGATAGTATCCCCCAATTTGAGTTGATTTTTGAATCAGTATTCCCACGTTTTAAGTCTCTTAATTCCCATCTGTGACCTCTCTAATCTTTTCAGTGATATTTATTATTGGATGAGAACCACATTTTTTTTTAAGATTTTATTTATTTATTTGACAGTAGGCAGAGAGAAGTGGGGGAAAGTAGGCTCCCCGCTGAGCAGGGAGCCCAATGTGGGGCTCAATTCCAGGACCTGGAGATCATGACCTGAGCTGAAGGCAGAGGCTTAACCACTGAGCCATGCAGGCACCCCAAGAAGCACATTTTAATCTGAAAAGATATCTGCCTATTTCTCATGTTTGTTCTTTTTAACACACAGGATCATGAACTATAATCTGGAGGTCTTGGCAGCCTTGAGTTTTGGGTTTTGTTTTGTTTTGTTTTGTTTTAGCCTTGAGATATTTATCAGTTACTTTTGTTTTCTCCAATGCAACCAAAAGCAACCAAAATACCATAAAACTGTCTCTCTCCTCCTTTGACTAAATGTATTTTCAATGCATTTAGCTACCTTCTGGATTACCTATTGTGAATCCACCTCCAATTTCCAGTAAGTGTTCCCTCCTTTCAGTAGTCACAAAGCAGAGGTTGTCACGAAGTCACTTTGCCTTTACAGATTCTCCATTCTGCCGTTCATCTTTTTCCCAAATCAAGGCTTAGCAATTATTTATGCTATAGAGTCAAGAGTATTACAGTTATCCTAGTCACACTACTAATTGCAGCAATTAAACAGTCAATAATTGAAAGAACATCCACAGGGTAAATTTATGTAAGGTGTTCATAAAGATAAAGGATATGGTACAGCAAAAGAAAGTGCAGGAAATCATCTTAGGGTTCAGAAAACTACCAAACACAGACCCTAGAGATTTTTCTCAGTCATGCAGAATGTGCTTCATCTTCAAACTATGTGATATGCCTTGCTTTCTGGTGGACCAAAGCAAAGTTGATAAAAGGATCTTCTAAAACCAACTGGGAAAGTATCTAAAAGCAGACTGTGTAATCATTTAAACAAGGTGTAAAACCATTAATGTTATACATTTTTAATAAACAATGGAGTTAAGAGCATAGACTGTTTTCAGGAAAACTGTGGAATTTCAATCAAACATTAAAAAGTACTAGCTAGCACAATTTATTCTTAGCTTGGTCAAATATTAGTTACAGATTTTCAAGCATTCCTAATATAAGTATAGAGCTACCCCAGACCCGTTTTAAGGGAAATTGATTTTTACACACGTATTCCTAATTTGCAGAGATCTTCTGTTTAACATGAAATAGTGTTGAATTTTGTCAAATTCTTTTTCTTCATATGTTGAAATAACTATGTCCTTCTTTATTTAGTAACATGGCAAACTAGATTAACTTAAATTTTTTTTTTATTAATTAGCCTTATTTCCTGAAGCTGTTACAAGTTTACAGAAAATTGAGCAGAAAGTACATAGAGTTCCTGTATGTTCCTTCCAAACCATAGTTTCCCCATTCACATCTTTCACTGGCATACTACATTTGTTACAAGTGATAATTCAGTATTGATATAATATTATTAACCAATCCCTAGTTTACATAGGCTTTTTTGTTGTTGTTGTTGTTGTTGTTGTGGAGTTTTAATGGGTTTTGCTGCACATATAATGTCATTAAGTATAGAACAGAATAGTTTGAATGTTATCTCCTAGCTTGACCGATTTGTCTATCTGCCCTCTACTCTACCCACAGCCCCCACCACCTAAGCATGAGCCACCACTATCTTTTTACTGTCTCTATAGTTTTGCATTTTCCAGAATGTCATATAGGTGGAATCATATATTATGGAACCTTTTCACACTGAAATTATACTTAAGAATATCCATTAAAAGTACTCCCCCTTATGTCTTTTCAGGGATTGAAATCTCATTTATTTTTATCACTGAATAATATTCTCTCAATGGATATACCACACTGTATTTATTCATTCACTATTGCAAGAATCTTAGATACTTGATTGCTTCTAAGTTTTGGTGTTATGAGTAAAGGTACTATAAATATTTGTATGCAGGATATTAGTTTGTTTGTTTGCTTTGGATTGAAGTTTTCAACTTCTATGAGTAAGTCCCTAGGAATGGTGCATAATCGGTGGATTTTATGCTTAGATTCTTCCAGTAAGAAACTGCTAAACTTTATTCCAGAGTGACTGAACCATTTTTTATTCTCACCAGCAGTTGCTCCACTACCTTACTAGCATTCAGTGTTGTCAGTGTTCTGGATTTTGACCATTCTAATAGGAGTGTATTGGTTTCTCATTGTTGTGTTAATTTGCATTTCCCGGATGTCAAATGATGTGGAGCATCTTTTCACATGCTCATTTGCCATCTTTGTATCTTCTTTGTTCAGGTGCCTGTTAAAATTTTTGTCCCATTTGTTGATTGGATTGTTCTCTTCTTAAGTTTTAAGAGTTCTTTATGTTTTTGGATGCAAGGATCATTTTTGTATGTTAAACAAATTTGCATTTCTGGAATTCCACTGGGTTACAATGTATTATTCTTTCTATATACTGTTGGATTAGATTTGTTAATATTTTGTTATAGTATTTGCACTGATGTTCATGAAGCTATTACTTTGTAATTTATTTTTGTAATACCTTTGCCTGGTTTTGGTACCAGAGAGATCTTGGCCAAGTAAAATGAGATGCTTACTCATCTACCTTCTGGAATGTAATGTATACATCTTGGCTTCGTATTACTTCTTCCTTAAATATTAGATAAAATTCAACATTGTAGCAATCTGATCTTGGAATTTTCTTTGTGGGATAGTTTTTATTTTGATTTCAATTCTTTTAATAGAAATACAAGGATTAAGATTTTTCTATTTATTCTTGTTATGAGTTTTAGTAATTTATATCTTTCAGGAATTTCTTTCTTTTATTTAAATGGTCAGTGTTAATCTAACATGTCAATAAAGTTCTAATATTCCCTCATACTTTCAATTCCCCTATGGCCCTTTAGTGGGGCCCACTCTTTCATTCTTGGTATTGATAATTTTGTTCTCTTTCCTTTTTTCTTATCATTCAGTCCAGGAGCCACTCAATGTTTTCTAACAACTTTGAACTTTCTTAATTTTTCTCTATTTTTCATCTGCTTTATATTATATTAATTTCTGATCTTGTCTTTATTTTCTATCTTTCTACTTATTTGCGTTTCATTTTTTTTTCTAATTTTTAAGGTGGGAGCTTTGATCAGTAATTTTAGGCTTTTTTTCCAATAGAAACATTTAAAGTTATGCTTTTCCCTTTAAGTGTTTCTGTAGTTAAATGCTTTGAATTTTTTAAATTTTGATGTGTTATTTTTATTATCACTCAGTTCAAAATATTTTCCCATTTCCTTTACTATTCTTTTTACCTGTAAGATACTTAGATGTAATTTGTCTGATTTCTAGACATTTGAGGACATTTCTAGATGTTGTATTTTATTGCTTTCTAATTTATTTCTATTGTAGTCAGAAAAGATTCCTTGGGAGATTATTTGTTTTTGAAATATATGGAAACTTGTTTTAAAGTGCAGCATAGGGGCATCTGGTGGCTCAGTAGGTTGGGATTCTGCCTTCGGCTCAGGTCATGATCTCAGGGTCCTGGGATCAAGCCCCGCATGGGGCTCTCTGCTCAGCAGGGAGACTGTTCCCCCCCAACCCATCTCTCTGCCTACTTGTGATCCCTCTCTCTGTGTCAAATAAATAAATAAAATCTTTTAAAAAAATAAATAAAGTGCAGCATATAGTCATTCTTGATGAATGTGTTATGTGTATATGAATGTGCAATTTGAAATTAGTGGATATAATGTTTTTTTAAGTGTTAATTAGACTAAGGTTGTTGATAGTGTTAATCAAATGTTCTATATCCTTACTCATTATTTTTGTCAAGTTCCCTTTATCAATAACAGAGAAGTAAGGGGTGCCTGGCTGGCGTAGTCAGTTAAGCATCTGACTTTTGGTTTCAGCTCAGGTCATGATCTCAGGGTTGTGGGATTGAGACTCACTCACGTCAGGCCCCTTGCTCAGCGTGGAGTCTGCTTGAGATTCTTTTCCTCTCATTCTCCCTCTGCTCCTTCCCCTTTCTCTAATGCAGTTTTTCTATCAAATAAATAAATAAAATCTTTAACAAACTTTATTTTTTTAAAAATCTCTACCTATTATTGTGGATTTGTTTATTTCACATATATGTATTGTCAATTTTTGCTTCATATGTTTTAAAGGTCTGTTATTAAGTATATATACATTCATAATTGTTATATCTATATAATATATTAACTTTTCAATATTATATGAGGAAAATTGAGCTCTCATTGTTAGTTTTTGCCTTTTTCCAGTTTAACAATATTTCCCCTTTGGATTGTTAGGTCCATTTACATTTAAAGTAATTATTAATAAGGTTGATTGTATTTACTTTTGCCATTTGCTTTTTGGGAGGGAAGGAAAATGCTTTCATTTATTTATTTATGTCATCTTTTGTGATTATCAAATTTCCTTGATTTGCAAAAATTTTTTAGGTGTCTCCATAATTTTTATAAGTTTTAGGAATGCTTGGGGAGATCTCCATAACATAATTTATTGAAAAAAAATTTAGAAAAGTGTATTTATTATGGTATTTTGGGCAAAAAGGTCTAAGACATTCTATACATATTTGTGTATATATATGTATCAATATATATCTCTCTATACACACATATGTACACATACACATAAGGGTGACACAAAATATAGTAGAACACACAAAATATTTGAAAGAGAACAAGAAGGAAGATAACAAGTAAAACGTACAGCTTAGAAGAACTTCTTCATTGGAATTTTACCACATATAATAATTATAGAAATACTTTAATATCAGCACTTAGAACAAATTATTATTTATATTTTCAGTTACTTATGGTTAATAAACATATGCCTTTGCTTTCATATAAATGTATATATACCTGCATATGCAGTATATTTGTGTGTGTCCACACAAGATCAAATGCAATTATATTTATCTGAAAAGATGGGTTCAGAATCAGCTTCTTTATTTTGGTTTTGTTGTATATTTTAACTACTGTTAATAGAAAAATAACATAACTATTTTAAGAAAATTAAATAATCATTGAAACTCATTTAAAAATAATATTTACTGAGTACCAGGCAATCTTCTAAGTTACTTGTGATGTTTTTATGAAAATTATTTTGGGAATAAAAAATGCAAATTAAGGTAATTGTGTAACTTCCTCTTTGTCTTATATATTTACCATGCAAAAATAATAGAAAAAAATATAGTTACATCTTTCTCAAATATAAATAGCTTCTTTGTTATAAAACTAAGTCAATGTCATTGGCATAGAAAACAATATTCATCTCTCCAAACTAGCCAATGCTGCACAGCAAATAAAAGTAGCTTCTATTTTCCAAAAGACTTGTTACTTTTCCTTAGCTAAAAAGGTGACTCACAATTTTAAGATGGCTTATTATTGTAAAACAGTAGTATATAGTCTCTTGATGTATATAATTTTAATTGGTAATTGTGGGTTTATTTCAACATATATGTAATGAATTTATTATTTATATTAAAAAGTCAAATATCTACAAAGCAGCAAAAGCTAGAAGAGAAATTAATGTCAAAATATACATGTCAATAATTTAGATATTATTTATATTGTCCCATTGGATTTATTTCATATGGGAAGCCAATTTGATTCTTTAAAAAATAAAATGAAAAATTGAATCAATTGAAGTTTGAATTAATTTCAATGCTCAAAGCAAAACTATATCAGAAGGACAACATTTCAACTGCTGCAAATAATAAAAATACAAATTTGATATTTATTATTTTTGTAGAATACTAATGTAAACTGGCCTACTATCTTTATTTTGAGCAAATGTATTAATAGTTAGTCCTATTTATGAATTCCACTCAACAGAATTAAATAAGTCTAAGTTGAACATTTACAATGTATAGAAACTTTGTTAAATACTGTAAAATATAGAGATGAGCATAATATTAAATATGATAACAATCAGTGGTATTGGAAATTCAAATGCTGTAACTGTTTGGAGAAGAGAAAAATCACATATAGTTAGATGGGACAGAAAATTCTTCAATGTTACAGGAATGATGGAAAGAGAGTGAAAACAATATGAGGGTAAGAGGAAAGCAGACAGCTGCCTACTTTGTCAGTTTATTTCTTTACTTATTAATATTAATGACAAATCTGATTTGTTGATAATCTGTACTTCCTTTTAAAGATAAAGCTTAAAGAAGTAAAGTGAATATCCTTTCCAGCATTTAGATGAGATGTTTGGAAACTGACAGGAACCCCTGCAAATATTCTTCTTCTATAACCCAGGACAACCAATAGGCTAGCTATTTTTCTGCGTCATCCTTTTTCTTCTGAAACAAACCCCGAATAGCTAAGCTATTTTTGAGATAGTCAAGGAAGTGGAACAATTTCTTATTTAAAAACATTCTTGTTCCTGTCAGATACAGATACACAGCCTGTTTTATCCAGTGTACATCCTTTTTTGAATTTTGCAGATCATTACCTTGAACCACTGTGAAAAGATAGTAATCAGAAAACTGTAGATTTAACAGGTCATTTTATTTTCTGATCCATTTTCACACTATTTCAGAAGCTAGCTGTGGCAGACAGCCTTTAAGATGGCTTGCAATGAACCCCATCCTTTGGTATTCTTGCCTTGTCTAATTTTCT
The DNA here is from genome assembly GCF_964662115.1 of Mustela nivalis. Classification (NCBI taxonomy): domain Eukaryota; kingdom Metazoa; phylum Chordata; class Mammalia; order Carnivora; family Mustelidae; genus Mustela; species Mustela nivalis. Next base: position 72,795,726 of record NC_139023.1, on the reverse strand, counting down.
GCCCTTCAGTGGGAACTAAAATCATCGACTTCTTTCTTACAAGGAGAATTACAAGTGACAGATCACTTCTTCCATCAAGAAATAAAACTGTGATTTTGGTTGCCCTGAGGAAAATCAACAGCCACAGTATGAAGCATCCCTATGAAGAAACATACAGGGCAAGGGACCAAGGCCTCCCAACAGCCGTATGAGGGAGCTATGAATGTGATCCCTCCCTCCAGTAGAGCCTTCAAAAGAGACCATAGCCTCTGTCAAGACCTAGAATGAAAACTTAAGGGAACCATGAACCAAAGGCACCCAGATAAGTTGTGATCAGATCTTGACCCACAGAAGCTGTAGTGATAAATATTTGTTTTTTTTTTTTTTAATGGTTAAATTTTCAAACATTTTGCTCCCCAGAAGTAAATAAATGATACAGTAGCATAAACATCACTCTTTCACTTAATGACAGAGAAATCTTCCCTCCAACCCAAATGTGTTTAATTGCCATGGAGCATCTAAATCTGCTGAATTCAAATAACACTTGAAATATTATTCAAGTACTCAAATGAGGTAGCCAAAGTTAGCGTAACCATTGGAAATAAGTTTGAAACGAATCAGAATATATGAGAAAAATTATATTATCCTGGGAACGAGAATGTAATTTGAGAAAATGTTTTATTTTATGCATAGTATCTGGAAAGACACTTATAATTTAGGTTTCAGAGATCCAGGCAATATCAAAAACACATATAAAACCCTTTGAATAATAACATTACAAAGATGTGATACATTTCCCTTTAGTATTATTATGTGCTTTTTTTTCATTCATATAATAGACGTTAGGACACTTAATAACTTTTGGGGACTGTATATCATCACAATTTAGTACAGAATTTGAATTCTGCATAGCAGTACATATTATATTGAATATGATATGATATATGATATGCACTATATGGATGAGACATAAGGCTGCAAGTTAAAAAGGAGTACAATTATAAATATGTGAATACACTCAGCCATTACTCTTACAGCATTTATATCTTTTATTTTTATATCTTTATATCTTTTTTATCTTTATATCTTTTAATCATTCTGTGTTCTGAGTAACTTACAAGAGACATCAAGGTCTAAATCATGTTTTGACTTCAGTTTTTAGATATTAAAGTTCACTTTGCCCACTTTTTTTCCTGAATCCAATTTTCTAAGACCAAAAAAAAAAAAAAAAAGAGAGAGAGAAATAGAAAATTCACCTTGGATAAAATTAAGACCAAACACACACACACACGACATGGAATAAGACTGCCAACCAGCAGCAGCTACTGGATCAGTACAATGAAGAGAGGCAAGAGAAAAAAAACTTTTTCTGCTTATCTAGAACAGGGTGGAGGAGCACAAAAAATTACAAATTTGATGTCACTTTCCAAGGAGTCGTCATTAGGTGTTCTTCATTGAAATTGCAGTGTTTGAATGGACAGGCAAGGAGAGGTCTTTAAATCATATTCATCATAGAGGTGTGTCAAGGGAAAGGTAGCTGGGAAAGAGCCCTCTCCTACATACCGTCTGGGCAAGAATCACACTGTTAGAAGGCATGCAGAAATGCAGTTTTCAAGCTTGTCAGTTGAAGGGAAGAAAATGCCACATTAACATACAATGAGCCAGTTAAGGAAAACTGAGAGCCCAGGGGACTACTTACTACCTTAAAGAAGAAAAAAAATGGAAACCACTTAAAAAATGTCCAAGATGGGCTCTTATAGCTCATCGACCTATCTCCTCTCTCAAAAACACTTCTACAAATAACTGATCCTTGGAGAATGGTCTCTTTTCAGGGATGAGTGGAAATCTAAAAGGGACTGAGCAAAGCAATCTATGCCATAACACCTCCAAATAAACAGCCTGTGATGGACAAACACATGACAGATGAATTCTACCACAAAGTAGATTAGATTTTTTAAAAAATCAATGAAACAGAACAATGAAAAATACAGCTTCTTATATGTCCTCAAAGAAGCCATGACAGTAGTGCCTGGGTGGCTCAGTCAGTTAAGCCTCTGCCTTTAGCTCAGGTCATGATCTCAGGGTCCTAAGATCAAGCCCCACTTTGGGCTCCCTGCAATGGGGAGCCTGCTTCTCCCTCCACCTACTCATGTGTTCTTGTTTTCTCTCTCGCTCCCTCTCTTTCAAATAAATAAATAAGATCTTTAAAAATGAAAGAGAGAGAGAGACTATGACAAACTAACATATGGAGATGAGAAGTGAACAAACTGGTTCCAGGAAATAAATTGAAAGAAAAAAATATATGCAATGAAACTTCAAATAGTATTAGTTAATAAATGGGTCAAATGCCTGCTCATATACAAAATCAAAATAAAAATAACAAATACTGCAAATAAATAGATAAATAACATAGAAAGTACCATGTAACAAATAAGTACATAACAAAGAAACTTAGAAAAAAAAATGTAATTGAAGAAAAAACTAATAAAGGAAGACCTGTATTATTACTGTAAATAGTACTCACTGTCCCAAAGAGGGGGGGGGGGAAGATTCATCAATACCAGATCAATCCCAATGAAGTCACAGAACTTCAATCACACAAAAATTCTTAGGGAATTTAGGTAAAAAATCAAGTAATCTAAAAGAGACAAAAATATAGAGCTCATCTCACACTTCTTAATAACACTATTTAGTGCTAAAACAAAACTGTGGAGCAATGCCTACAGTGTTTTCAGGACCAGATCAGAAAACATGATGTAAGTATTTACACTCTAAATGTGCCAATCTGGCATTCAGAGTTCATAAGAAACAGATGCTATCATCAAATAGAGAAAACTGAGGAAGTAAACTATCCATTATTCCTTCTGAAGAATAAACTGCAACCAACAAAGATATGCCTAGAATTTTTTTTTATTAAATTTAATGTTGAGTAATGAACCCACAAACCACAGTGCAAGGACTAAAGAAGGTTTAAGAGACATAAATGTTAAAAATTATTTTAAAATAAAATAATGATATAATGAAAAAAGATTTAGAAGGAGGTAACCTAGATAAAGGGAAGTATAATGTAACAGATTTCCTCAACTTGTGTAGGAGGAATGTAGTAGCTTCTACCAAAGTTGTGATTTAACTTTTAACTCTTTAAGTGTATCCTTTAACAGCTAGAATAACTAAAATGATATTCTTGAGTAGAGAAAGCAACTTGGGAGAAGAGCGTATGTGAAAAAAGAAAACTGTACTGTCTTCTGTTATTACAAGACAAGTTAAAATGCCTAGATTTAAAAACAAAAGATTCCACCAAGTTCAAGTCTCAAATAAAAACTTTTGAAGGTAATCACTAAAATGTCAAATAGAAGTTTAGAATAAAATAGACGATACATAGCCAATATTATCAGAAAGGATCAAAAAGATTCATATCTAAATGAAGGCTAAAAAGTAATACATAAAAATTGAAAGTATATAAAATTGCAAGTAATTGGCATCACAATAAACATAGTGCAAAGAAATGCAGTGCAGATAAGTGGCATTGAGTACCTTCTCATTTTTAGGCAATCTTCTTTATTTAGTTCTGAAACATTTTATCACCTACAAAGGAGATCTTGTACCCATAGTGGATACACTCCTTATTCCCCACTCTTCACAGTGCTTATCAAAAATTAATTGGACGTAAGTGTATGGGTTTAATTTCTGGCTTTCAGTTCTGTTCTATTGGTCTATTTTTCTGTCTTGATGTCAATATCACACTCGTTTTGATTACCGTAACTTTGTAGCAAGTTTTGAAGACAGAAAGGGTGAGTCTTCCCACTTTGTTCTTATTTTTCAAGATTATTTTGGCTGCTTGTAGTCCCTTGAATTTCCATATAAAGTTTAGGACTGGATTTTCTGTTTAGGTCAAAAAATAATAAGTCATCAGGATTTATTTAATTTTTAGATTTTTGTCCAGTTTTATTGAGATATAATTAACATATAACCTTATAATAGTTTTAGATGTATAACATGATAATTCAATAAACGTAGATATTGAGAAATGATTACCACAATAAGTTTAGTTAACATCCATCACCTCACACAGTTAAAATTGTATTGTAGATTACTTTGGAAAATGTGGCCATGTTGATGAGGGAGCAGAAGGCTGGCTGAGGACAAAGCAAAAGGCTGACACCTCGCAATCTCACCCTCACCACCACCACTCCTGGGTGGGACAAATGTGACATTCTTTAGGAATCTCCCAAGTATCTTGATGTTAATGGCTTGCCAAAAGGGAGAAGACAACATTGATCAAGCCACAAGACCTCTGGTATCTCCCTGCCTTGTAGGCCGGCCCTCTTTAGCATATGAAAGCTCCCTTGAAACCTCCCTTTCCCTTACCTTCCCCCAACAGCAGGGTATATAACCTGCCATCCCTCACAACCCAGGGCAGCAGCTCTTCCTGCCTACAGGTCCTGTCCCTGTGCTTTAATAGACCACCATTTTGCACCAAAGATGTCTCAAGGATTCTTCCTTAGCTGTCGGCTCCAGACCTCACCTCACCTCAAGTGACTTCTAGAACTTCATCAATGTTAGCAACATTTAAGCCTTCCAATCCTTGAATATAGACATCTTTCCTTTATTTAGGCTCTTTAATTTTTTAGTCTTTTCTAGTTTTCAGTGTACAAGTCTTGCACCTTATCGGTTAAATTTATTTCTGTGTATTTTATATTTTTAATTCTATTACATATGAAATTTAAAAAATTCATTTTCAGATTGTTCTTTCTAGGGTACAGAAATAAAACTGAATTTTCTCTGTTAATACTATATCTTGCGGGACACCTTCGTGGCTCAGTTGGTTAAGCCACTGCCTTCGACTCAAGTCATGATCCTAGGGTCCTGGAATCGAGTCCCGCATCGGGCTCCTTGCTCAGCAGGGAGCCTGCTTAGGAGCCCACTTCTCTCGCTGCCTCTGCCTGCCTCTCTGCCTGCTTGTGTGTACTCTCTCTCTCTCTCTGGCAAATAAATAAAAAATCTTTAAAAAAAATACTGTACTTGCAACTTTGTGAATTTACTTATTTACTTTAATAGGTTTTTTGGAGATTCTTCACTGCTTTGTGGAATAATTCAGAGCAGGGATTCTGGTCAATATGACTGAGTACAAATCCTAAGTTCACTGATTATACCTATGTAACTTTGAGTCAGTCACTTAGCTTTCTAGTGTCTCAATTTCCTCATCTCTAAAGTGCAAATAAAAGTACATTTTAAAAAAGTTAATTCTAGAATGAAATCAGTTCGTACTTATAAAAGACTTGTATATAATATATAGTAAGTATTATACATATATTAAATAATTAAGGAGCATTAAAATTAACAAAACAAGAATTCTAGAAAAATACCAGCAGCTTCTATTTATGTACTAGCTAACAATAGATGAAATAGTCTCAGTAAAATTAAGTATATGGAGAAAATAATTTTAGTAGGATGCAAAGATGGATATGTTTGTGTACTTACATACACTGAGCACATAGAATACACTTTGCAACCACTCAAGACATACTTCATTAGTGTAAATATTTATCATGATTCCTGGACATTATTATTAATGAAAAAACCCACTTTTTTCTGAGTCAAGTGTAATAATATTTGAAATAAACACAACAATAAAAGTAGAAACTGAAAAGAGATCCCCCCATAAAAAACAGATAGAAATTTAAAACCTAAATTTTAACTCTTTAAAAGAAAAACCTATAAAATTGCAGAAAATAAAGACAATAAAGCTACTTACCAGCTCTTTTGTGATACTGATAAAAATGTTCAGATGAAAAATTACTATTATATATCCCTAGGTTACAAGAAAAGGAAAAAATGGAATCGAAGTAAAGCATAGAGTTTATGCAATCATTAAAAGAACATCAAAATAAAACAAAATAATAGAGAAGAAAATAATTTTAAAAGATAAAAGTAAATTTTATAAAAGAGAAATCAGGAAAAAATAGCAAAATTTAAGTACAAATAATATTAGAAAAGTAAGTGACAGAATATAAGAATTATTTTTTACTACCTCTCTCAGCATTAGGAGTTAATTTTAAAACCTGGAGTTAGAAAAACTGGACTGAAAAGAGATGGAAAATCTAAAAGAATAATTTTAAACTGTTTGAAAAAATTATTAAAGAACTATTCCTTCAAAAATGTTATATACAGATTTTTTACAGGTGCATTATTTTTGATTAAAGTATAGATAGTTCCTATTATATTTAAATCTGTCTAGATCATAGAGAAAGGTAGAAATTTGTACAATTCTTTTTAGATAGCTAGGAAAATGCTATCTATCACCTAAACATGAAAATGGTAAAGAATAAATTGAAGAAAATTACTGACCAATATTACTGTAAATATTGGTCCAAAAATACTAAATGTAATATTAATACATAAGCATAATCAAGTTAGTGAATTTTATCCAAGGAATGTAGATACTTCAAATATTAAGACATACATTAATTTTATTGACTCATAGGAGGAAAACAGATAATAGATGCTAAAAAAGGCACTGGAACTTCTACATTCATTAATGAAAACAAATACACACATATACACTTAACCTAAAATGAAGGTGAGATGTGGGGAAAATAGTTTGACATCTTCAAGGAATAATTAGCTAGCAAATAAAAAATTAAAATACATTCTCTGAGCTAAATATCATTATTATGAAAACCCAAAGTTTTTCAAAAAACAATTATTTTAAATGCTCTGATAGTATTCGATAGACCACTTATGCAAGCGGTATATAAATAAGAATACTTTTGGTAGATGTTGATGTCACATTTCTTTAAAAGTCTGAAAACTCAACCAGAATCTGGTTAGAAGCGGATAGATTTCTATTAAGAAACTGTTTAAAGGGGTTAGCTACACAATTAATTAAAAAGGCATTTGAATAATAACTATAACAAAGAAAATCTAAAGATAAAAAACCTCATTTGCAGTATTTCTTGAAAGAAAGAGAAGATGGAGGGAGGGAGAAATTAAAAGAAAAAAACAATGAAGGAACAAAGATTTTAGCTGTATCCAGTCACAATGTACTTAGGAATTGCAGATCTATTTAAAGAAAACTTGAAATTTTTGTGTAGCACATAAAATAAAACTTGAATAAATGGAATCATAAATGTTGTTTTTGAGTAGAGTTTTTTATATTTAAATATGTCATTTCTCCCCTAAATTAATCTGAACTGTAATCCTATTAAATAGTTTCTGGGAATCAACAATTCTGTTAAAGTTTTTAACAACAAAAACTTTTTTTAAAGAAAAGCCAGTATATTTTAAAGAGAAAATGAATAAAAGATAAAGTTTTTATAACTAAAATAGCTTTATATTTGCACATAAACATACTAACGGTGCTAAGTATGAAATTGAGAAACAAACATGAACAAGCATAGGAACATAATGTATGACAAATGTCCATTCCAAATTAGTGAAGAAAATACAAGTACTCTGTAAATGTTGGAATTCATGGGTAGCCATCAGAAAGAAATAATGCTGATTTTTTAACTCTTCATGCAACAAACAATATTGCAAATAAATAAAAGATTTAAATATTAAAATCAGAATCTATAAAAATCCTAAAATAATACAAAGCCATACCTCAGAGATATTGTGGGTACAGTTCCAGACCACCACAATAATGTGAATGTTGCAATAAAGCAAGCCAAATGAATTTTTTGCTTCCCCAGTGCATATGAAAGTTATGTTTATATTACTCTGCGTTACATTGTGTTTAATAGCATTATGTCTAAAAAAATGAACATACCCTTATTTTTTTAAGTTTTGATTTAAATTCCAGTTACTTAACATAGAGTGTAATAAGTTTCAGGAGTACGGTACCATGATTCAACACTTCCATACATCACCCTGGTGCTCATCACAGCAAGTGCATTCCTTAATCCTCATCATCTATTTAATCCATTTCCCCTCTGGTAAGCATCAGTTTGTTCTTGTTGAGAGTTTGTTTCTGGGTTTCCTCTCTCTTTCTCTGTTACCACATTTGCTCCTTTGTTTGTTTCTTAAATTCCATATATGAGTAAAATCATATGGTATTCGTCTTTATCTGACTGACTTATTTCTCTCAGGATATTTCTCTCAACATAATACTCTCTATTTCCATCCATGTCATCGCAAATGGCAAGATTACATTCCTTTTTAAAGAAGAGTAAGATTCTGTTGTATTTGTACCACATCTTTTTTTTTTTTTTTCCCCTCAAATAAGGTGTTAGGATTAGGGTTAGTGCAAGGGTGGAGGGGTATTATATATCTTAACGTAAAAATACTTTGTTACTAAAGTATTCATATCGTCATCAGTGAATACTATTATTTTCACTGGGTGTGGGTTTTTACCTCAGTGTTAATGACTGCTGACTGACCAGAGTGGTGGTTGCTAAAGTTTGGAGTGGCTATGGCAATTTCTTAAAATAAGACAACAGTGAAAATAAAAAAAAGAAGAAGAATAAAAAGAACACAATGGAGTTTGCCATATCAATTGACTCTTCCTTTCATGAACAATTTCTCTGTAGGGTGTGATGCTGTTAGATAACATTTTACCCACATTATAACTAACTTCTTTCAGAATTGAGGTCAACCTCCTCAAACCCTCCCCCTGCTTTATCAACTAAGTTTGTGTACTATTCTATTTGTGTGTGTGTGCGTGCATGTGTGTGAGAGAGAGAGAGAGGGCACATGTGTGTACATGGGAGAGAGGCAGAGGGATGGGAAAATAGAGAATCTTAACCAGGCTCCATGGTCAGCACAGAATCCAATGCAGAGCTCCATCGCATGACTCTGAGATCATGACTTAAGCTGAAATCAAGAGTCAGAGGCTTAACAGACAGACACACTCAGGTACCCCAATTTTGTGTAATATTCTAAATCCTTTATCATTTCAGAAATCTTCACAGTGTCTTAGGAATAGCTTCCATCTTAAGAAACCACTTTTTGTTTTCCATAAGAAGCAACTCCTCATCTGTAAATATTTTTATTACCATATCTTCAGTTACTTCTCCACTAAAGTCTTAAAATCCTCAAAGACATATGTAAAGGTTAGAATCAATTCTTCCTCAGTCCTGTTCATGTTGATATTTTGACGTCCTGCCCCAAAAGTGAATTTTTGTAATGGCTGAATGGTGAATCCTTTCCACAAAGTTTTTCATTCATTTGTCCATTTCCATCAGAGAAATCACCATTTATGATAGTGAGAGCCTTCTGAAATATATATAAGACTTGGAAGTTGAGATAATTTCTTGATCTATGGGCTGCAGCATGGATGTTGTGTTGGTGGACATAAAAACATCGTTAATCTTATTGTATCTTCATTAGAGCTCTTGGTTGGCCAGGTATATTGTCAATGAACAGAATATTCTGAAGGGAATCTGTTTTTTTCTAAATAGGTCTCAACAGTGGGCTTAAAATATTTAGTAAACCAAATTATAAATAGATATGCTGTCATCCAGGTTTTGTTGCTGCTTTTATAGAGCATGAACAGAGTAGATATAGCATAATTCTTAAGTCTCCTAGGGTTATCAGAATGATAAATGAGCACTGGGTTCACCTTAAAGTCCCCAACTGCATTAGCCCCTAATAAAATCAGACTATCCTTTGAAACTTTGAAGCTTTGAAGCCAACCACTGGCTTCTCCTCTCTATCTATAAGAGCCCTAGATATTATCTTCTTCCAATAGAAGGTTGTTTCATCTACATTGAAAATCTGTTGTTTAGTGTAGCCATTTTCATTAATGATCTTAGCTAGCTCTTCTGGAGAACTTGCTGCAGCTTATGTATCAGTACTTGCTGCTTCACTTTGTACTTTTACATTACAGCTTCTTTCCTCAAACGTCATGAACCAACCCTGATAGCTTCAAATTTTTCTTTGCAACTCTCTCACCTCTTAGCTTACATAAAATTGAAGATACTTAGGACCTTGCTCTAGATTAGGCTTTGGTTTAAGAGAATGTTGTGACTGCTTTGATCTTCTATCCAGACCACTCAAACTTTGTTTTTATATCAGCAATAAAACTATTTTTCTTTTTCTTTTCTTTTTTTTTCTTTTTTTTTCTTTTTATTGTGTGTGTGTGTGTGTGTGTGTGTGTGCACTGGAGTAGCACTTTTTATTTCCTTTAGGATGTTTTCCTTTGTATTCGCAATTTAGCTGTTTAGTGCAAGAGCCCTTATTTTCCACCTATCTTGGCTTTTAATATTCTTTCCTCACTAAACTTAAGTATTCTAGTTTTCTTATTTAAAATGAGAGACATGTGACTCTTCATTTAAACTCTTAGAGGTCAGATGTGAGGGCGATCTGGTTGCAACCTCTGTCACCCCATTGATCGTAAGGGTTGATTCAGCTAATCTGGCTGGTGAGGCAGGTGTCCACTTCCTCCCTCAACACTCCATGTGCGTCCCTTCTGAAGCTATGCTCTCTGTCAAAGAGGATGGCCTTCCCAGAGACAGGAGAGGACCATTCTTTGGTCAAGGATATATGAGTAGCTGCAGTCCCCTGCTAGAACTTCCAAATAAGTTCTCAAGGCTCATAAACTCTTAAAGGTCATTGTATGATTATTAATTAGCCTAACTTCAGTATTATATCTCAGGAAATAGGCAGGCTTGGGGAGAGGGGGAGAGAGAGAGAGGGCTGAGGAAAGGCTGGTTGCTGGAGCAGGCAGAACACATATATTTATCAATTAAGTTCCCCAGGTTATATGAGTAGGGTTTGTGGAGCCCCAAAGTGGTTACAATAGTAATATCAAAGATCACTAACCACAGATCACCATATCAATATAATAATAATGAAAAGTTTGAAATATTGCAAGAATTACCAAAATGTGACACAGATATAAAGTGAGCTAATGCTATTGAAAAAGATGATGTTAATAGACTTGCTCAATGCAGGCTACCAAAAACCTTCAATTTGTACAAAATGCAGCATCTTTGAAGTGCAATAAAAGTGAAGCACAGTAAAACAAGGTATTCCAACATTTTAATAGAGTCTATAGTTGGGGAAGTGCTTCATAAGCAAATAAAAATTTTATATGGAAAGATGCCATTTATGAAGAAAAACAATATTCATCCATGTAATTACAGATATCAGTAATTTACTTTTTTTCATTGTTGTGTATTCACTGCACAAATGTAACATTTTGTCTATGGTTACTTGCTTCTAACTTTGGCTATTAGTAAAGCTATTATGAACATTTTTTTATCTGTCTTTGGAGGACAAGTTCACTCATTTCACTTGAGAATCTTTGTAGGAAGGGAATTTCTGGTTGTTTAGTAAGGGCTGCCCAGTATCTCCCATGTAGTTGCACTTGTTTATACTCTCACTAAGTATGTAAACAAATTTCACTTGCTGCAGGAATCCTTGTCAACATTTGGTATTGGCAAGCCCTCTATTTTAACCATTGATAGATGGACACTGGTATCCAGAGAGCATAGCTTCAGAAGGGACGCACATGGAGTGTTGAGGGAGGAAGTGGACACCTGCCTCGCCAGCCAGATTAGCTGAATCAACCCTTACGATCAATGGGGTGACAGAGATTGCAACCAGATCGCCCTCACATCTGACCTCTAAGAGTTTAAATGATATTGCAGTTTAATTTGCATTTTCATGATTACTAATGATGTTGAACATCTTTCATATAACTATTATCTATTTTAATATATTCTTTTATAAGATTTCTCAAGACTTTTGCCCATTTACCATTTGGATTTTCAATTTATTTGTAGAGGTTCTTTATATAATCTGAATATAAGTTCTTTTCAGTTGTATGCATTATAAATGCCTTCTAAACCATGATTTTCTTTTCATACTCTTAAAGGTATATTTTGATGAACAGAATGTCTTAAATTTAATGAAGCATCTCTTGGTTACGTATTGCTATGTAACTAGCTTTCATAGAATTCAGTCGTTTAAGATCTTGTATTATTTATTCACAACTCTATAGTTTGGGAGGGCTTGATAGTCTCTGCTGTTGGAGTTCTTACTTGGCAACTTTCTATACATGGCACAAAAGCAGGAAAATGTCATGTCCTCCACATTCTATTAATTACAGCACATCATTGGGTGACAATTGTGCAAAGATGTGTACAAAGATTCTCATTGTAGCACAGTTTGTATTAGCAAAATGCTAGAAATGAATAAAATGCCCCTTAATAAAGGGATAAAATTAAATGTATCATAGTATATTTATAAGATGAATATTCTCTCTGCAGGTGCTAAAATAATGAAGTAGATCTAATTTGATGAAATTGAGCCAAAATATATGTTATTTATTGGAGATAGAAAACTCGTAAAAGGAAATGCATGTGTGTAACATCTCATTTTTGTTAAAAATATAATAGTTGTATAAATTTATAGTCAAATGATGGTAGGATGCACAAAATAATATTAACAATGCTTGCTTATCAAAAAAGAACTGTGGAATCTTGTATAGAAAAGAATCATTTCTGAACACCTGGGTGACTCAGTAGGTTGAACAGCTGCCTTTGGCTTAGGTCATTATCCTGGGGTCCTGGGATGGAGCCCCACATTGGGCTCCCTGCTCAGAAGGAAACCTGCTTGTCCCTCTGCTGGCCACTCCCTTGTTTTGTGTGAACTCTCACTGTCTTTCTCAAATAAATAAATAAAATATTAAAAAAAAATAAAAAACTCTATTTATGTTCCTTTTTATCATATGCACATGTTAATTTTCCATAAGACAGTTAATAAAAAGATATAAATGTAACATTTCAGCATAACATTAGTAAATAGTGCCAATTGTGTGTGTGTGTGTCTACTATGAATATGTTATTGGTGATTTTGTTTTGATTTCAAAGCTTAAAGTTCTCCCTGTATATTTCTGAGTACATGAGAAGAAAACTGGACGGTGATAATAAAAATGAGAATCTCTGTAGAATTTCAACATAATCAGGAACAGCCTCAAGCAAAATAAATTCTGAGAATTTTAAAAATGCTTTCAGAAACTTATAAGTAGCTTTGACAATTGTCTATAGATAAACTGAAATTTATATTGGGTGCATGTAAAAACATTCACAGAAATTGCATAAAATTCATGACGCCACAGAATATGAGACAGAAGCCAATAGGGGACATTACCATATCTCCTAAGACAGCATCTGTCAGGAGTACAATAAATATTGGTCAATAAAGATTTTCTAGTTGTATATTTCATTTTTCTCTTCCTTGTATAAGATTGTGTTTTCCAATTTATCATTTAATTTATTTTTATTAAAATGTCAGATAATTTCTTACTATGCATATGCAAAACAGCTTTATGCTCCATCATGGAGACTTTAATGCTTATCATACACCTGATTTCTGAATCAGTCCCAAACATCAACTCTGTAAAGCTTATGAAACATTTGTTCTTCTCCTCAATTTTGAGAATTTTCTAATAAATAAAATTAATATTGATGAAATGTAGGGCCTAGTACTAATTTATTAATATATATTGCCCCATAAGATTTTTTTTTTATCATTTGAATACAGGGGTGGGGAACACAAGAAAGCAGGGACGTGCTACTGATAAATTTTTAAAATACAGAAAATCTGAAATGTGACTTGGTATTCAAATAAAATTGTTGAAAATGCAGATTTGAAAAGTAACCAAAGCCGTAAGTTTAGCCTGGAGCATAGCTCCTAGGCAAGGTAGGGGAGAAAAATGGTTTCTGTGGATATTTGCCTGTAGGCAAAGTTTTTCATTACAGCTGCTTGCACAAGCAGCTGAGGCACCAACCAGGCTCTATGAGCAATTGCAAAATGCTAAGGTCTGTTTACCCCTCTTTCTCTGTACTCTCTCTAGAATTGGGTAGGAAAAATGAAGTTATAGCCTTGAGGAAGGAAAAGTTCACATTCTACAGCTTTCAACTTTAGAAACTCTGAGCAAGCACCTACATGTTGCAGAGGTTTTGATTACAAGTTAAGGGAAAAAAAATCAATACTTTGATTCCTGTGATCCTTTGTGATTGCAATAACATTGCACTCACTTGCTTCAGGATGAATAAAGTCATTATTGCAACTGAGTGAACCAGAAAAATCCAAACTGAAAAGCCAGACCTAAATTATTACATGAAGTCAAATGTCAGAATGAATTTTCACCTTTTTATTGCTTCATGTATTTATGTACTGTAGTAAACATATGGAATATGACAACATAAATGTCATGTGTCTCCCCTTTACTAAAAAGAACATGCTGTAGCCCCACACTGTTGAAAAGAACATTGTTAAATGACACTGCTATTATAATTTAAACAAAGAAACTGAGAGTTTTGACGTTATTTAATGGATAACATTGATATTTAATCTGGACAACAGTCTATTTTATGCTTTGGTTACTCTGTATTACTAATGGTATTAAGGACCGATAGAAATAACAAATTATGAAAATAATAATTATGCAATCTTTAAACATGAAGTACAAAGGCAAAAGCATTAACAGCAGTTTCATGAAATATGTAGAAGGTCATGGGAGCACTTAGGGAATTAATTGTCTAGCTCTGAATTGTATAACCATGCGTAAGCACATTACTCACATGGGTAAGATACTCCTCAAGGCGTCACTGTAAACATTTAAATCATATTATCAGTCCCTAGGATAAAGCTAGTATAATAGACAATGCAAAAGTATTTTTCTCCTTTGACACCTAAGAATGTATGTCCTTTTCACCTACTATTTATTTTAGACAAAGTATGTCATCAGTGAGGATAAAATAAAGAACAGGAATAACTGAAGCCATTAAAATAGTATCAAGTTCTCACTTTCTATTAACATTTTTCTATATTTCATTAATAATATTATCACATGTGACTTTTGCTTTACCTGTGTTCATGTTCTGAAAGAATCCAGGACTATAATCTCTTCAAACAAACAAACAAAAGCAAACAACAAAAAAACAGGAAATGACAAAATCTCTTGAGGAAGAATAATAGAACATTTATTACCAAAACCAATACCCAATGCAGCTCTATAGACCAAACAAATCTTTGAAAATCTCTGATTTTATGAGCCTATAGATAAGTTAAAATGAACATGAGTCATGAAAGAATAAAAAAAATCACAGAGAATAGAGAAATGTAAAAATTAGAAAATGGGCACTGAATGATCATAAAAGCTGAAATTTATTGAAAATTTTGTTAGCACTAAGCACTATGCCTTGAATATGTAGTGTCCAAGTGCCTCCATGGGGGAGTGTGGGTTATTATTATGTAATTATGTAGCTAGGGAAAGCTGTTCAATAAATTAACCAGCTTTCAGTTTCAGTTTCATACAGTAGGAGGCAGCATTTGCATTTGAGGGCAAGCCTTTTGACTCCAGCACAATTTCATTCTTCCATGCTGGGCTGTCCTTCAAGTTCAAGGGAAAGCTCTTCAGTTTTTTAGGAAGACAAATCTCCCAAAGGGGAAGAATCTGATCTGGGCATTATTTGACAACAAAACTCTGATGAATAATGAGAAGGATTTTGAGAGATTTTTCAGATGAAGTCACTAAAGGAGTTGTATTACTGTTGCAAAAATCATGGGGAAGAGAAAGAAGGAAAGATGTGGCTTGTGTTTTCAATAAAAAGAATAAATTAGATTTCACAAATTATAAGCAGATGTGAGTATATAGATCTTTGGTAAGTTTCTAGAATTAGATATTTAAAATTTGTGTGCTTAGAAAATTAAACCATTAATCACTAGATATACTAATGGGTTCATTTAGTAAATGTCATCATGATTAATCTAATTGTCTCTTTTCAGTTATGTGGAATTAGCATGGCATTTATGGAGGTTTTTCATATAACCTACTGGATAGGAAAAGAAGTGTGGGTGATGTAGAGAAGTTTATAGGACTTTTTGTCAAAATTCCAATAATATTAAAACATATTGAATACATTTTATAAAATTTGCAAATAACAGGAAGTGGTCATTAGTGAAGTAGCTAGAATCTAAAAGAATTTAATGTAATAAAGCAATTAGTCTGCTGGATTTGATGAAGTTCTAGAATATAGGTGAGGTTCGGTAGGGTGAGGTCCAGAGCCCATGACCAAGAAAGAATTCTTAAGACATCTTTGGTGCAAAATGGTGGTTTATTAAAGCACAGGGGTCTATTATTAAAGCACGGGACCCGTGGGCAGAAAGAGCTGCTGCCTGGGGTTGTGAGGGGTGGCAGGTTATGTACCATGGAGTTGGGGGGAGGTAAGGAAAAGGGAGTTTTCAATAGAACTTTCATATGCTAAAGAGGACCTAGAAGGTACTGGATAGCAGATGCCTTGCCATTGCCAAGGTCATTTTGTCTTTTAGCAAGATATTAACATTAAGATGTGTGGGAGATTCCTAAAGAATGTCACATGTGTCCCACCTAGGAGTGGGTGTGGGGGAAGGTTGGAGAGTGTCAGCTTTTGCTCAGCCAGCCTTCTGTTGCCTCATCAGGATGAACTTGAAAGTGGGTAGATATAAACTGTTACATTTGGTTCTAAACAGGATGGAAGACAGTGGCAATTTGACTGCACAAAAATACCTACGAAGTAAGGAGGCATGGCATCAGAATATTTGTTGATAAACTCAATATCAGTCTCAAGTAATTGTCAACATTGGTATAATGTACTAACTCATATACGAAACACAATGCTAGCCTACATTAATAGAGTGGTAGTTGTATTAGATTGAAGAATTTAAGAATATTGACTTGGGTTGAAAATAACCAAACCTCTCTCATTGTAGAGCTATCCAAAAATGAAAGGAATTACCTCTGGAGGTTGGGTATTTGCAATTATTGCAGTTCTCAAAAGTGCAAACTGGTGAGAATATATCCAAATCAACAATCCACACATAACAGGGTTATATATATATCTATATGTGTATATATCCATACTTAACACCAGGCACTTTAGAAGTAATCATTTATATACAATTGCTATGCTGTGTTTAGATATTTAAGCAGCATGGTATAGTCTAAGAGTTCTCAAAATGTTTGGTTTCAGGATCCCTTTAAACTTTTTAAAAATCTTAAGGTCTCCAAAGAGATTTTTTAAAAAAAAAAGTAGCTATAAATATTTATCATATAAGAAATTAAAATAAAAACTTAAAAAACCACAGACACAAAACTATGATACTGGAATGTACAGTATGGTCTAGTTTAAATTAAAAAGATCACCCAAAGTTAAAAAAAAAATAAAAAGTTAAAATAAAAATTTAAAAACACATCTTATTAATTCAATTAAATATAATAAGCCTATTTAACATAAATAACATTTTATGAGAAGTAGCCATACTATTCAAAAAAAAAATAGTGACAAAAGTAGCATTTTTACAAATCTGTTCATGAATGACCATTTGAAGAGAGCGGGATTATTATCATATCTGCTTTCATGTTCAGTCCGTTTTGTTTCTTGGTTGAAATACATGAAATAAATCAAGAAAATCTGGCCTCACACAAACATACAGATGAAAGAATGTTTTAATAGCCTTTTCAGGTAATTATGTATTTTTTCTTTAATATTATACCAAAACTCAACAAATCAGCTAATTAAAGGTTATTTGCAAGGTGAAATCTAAAAGTATATCACTGAATTTTTCTTCTCTGTTATAATAAAATCCTTTGATCTATTTTATACTTTGAATGGTTGGATTGTCATGAATGACTGTAACATTGTGCAATAATCATTTGGAAAGTATTGGTTCACTTAGCTATGCAGAACTTCAAAGAGATAATTTGTTTCATTAGAGAGTATAAAAAAATCACATTCATTTATGCTATCAGCTATCTCATCAGAGAAACCTGTGTATACTGGGAGGTTCTGAATCTAGTGGTAGATACTTTAAACTATTATTATTAACAATAAATATTATCAGTAGTTTTCCTTGACATAACAAGTTTACTTCATTCAGTTTTTGAGAAAATACCTGGATAACCTTAGTCTGTATGACTGTTTTTTGTTGTTATTGTTTTTTAAGATTATTTATTTACTTGAGAGAGAGAGAGAGAAAGGCGTGCAAGCGGAGGGAGGGGAAATGGGAGAGAAATTCCAACCCCACACTACACAGAGCATGGAGCCCAGAGTGAAGCTCCATCACAGCACCCATGAGACTGTGACCTGAAAGAGACTGAGAGTCAGATGCTTAACTTACTGAGCCACCCAGGCACCGCTGACTGTTGTTTCTTTTGTTTTAAAAAAAAATGGCATTTTGTGAAAAAGTGGCATTTCCTTTCACAATTCAAACAATTGCTCCTTGTTTGAGTTGTTTATTGACAACCACAATATTATATATTTAGTTTTTCAATATGTACTTTCTATTTAGTCATACGGATGAAAAAGATGTATATTCACAAGGAGAGAATTTTTAAAAAATAATTGTTATGGTTTCCTTTAGGAAAAGCTTAAATGAGCTCTTTTTTAAAAAGTTATTTTTACCAAACGCATGGTAATGTTGAATATAATGACCACCAGGACACTTTGACGCTACTGCCTTGATTCATGCCAAGGTGCCAGTAACATTTTCTATGTTTTGTTGTTGTTTTTCTTTTTGCATCATCAATCCAAAGACAACACAGTAAAAAATATATCATCTCAGTATTATTTTGAAAATAATTTTGACCTTACAAACTGAAAATTCTCTGGGAACCTTAGAGCTCTGCAGAACTCACTTTGAGAACCCATTGGTATATTGATTGAAAGTGTGAGTCAGAGAGCTTTACTGCCTGGGTATGAATCACAGCTTTGACTCTGTGACTGTGAACAAATAACTTAATGTTTTTGTCTCATTTTACTCATCTGTTAAATGGGGATAACAATAGTGCTTACATAGGGTTTTGCAAAAAATAGTAACTGATATAAATAATTTTTCTTAGCTCTTAGTACCAGAGTAAATAAAGCACACTGTCAGTCTATTAAACTGGATAGAATCACTCTACATACTATTCCATAATTATGCTGCTATATTTTTACAATATTTAATAATTTAAACTTTCCTCTTCTGGGGGTGCCTGGGTGGCTCAGTGGGGTAAAGCCTCTGACTTCAGCTCAGGTCATGATCCCAGGGTTCTGGGATCAAGCCCCACATCGGGCTCTCTGCTCTGCAGGGAGCCTGCTTCCTCCTCTCTCTCTCTGCCTGCCTCTCTGCTACTTGTGATCTCTGTCTGTCAAATAAATAAATAAAATCTTTAAAAAAAAAAAAAAAAAAACCTTTCCACTTCTGTGAAAGATTTTTCTGAGACAAAAAATGTGACAGTTTACCTGAAAGTGATTTTCTAAAGAAACCATAATCCCTTCCTTTGATTTCATCTTATTTGAAAAATAAATCAATTTCTTCTTTTCTTTACATATAGGCACTTCCAAACATCTTTATTACATGTGTTTTTAAATTTTTAATATATTTGACTTATTTAAAACCTAAGGTGTACAACATGTCAATTTGATATATTTATATATTACCATAATAGTGATAATTAGCATGTCTATCATATCATATAATTATCATTTCTTTTCAGTGTTCAAAATAACTAAGATTTAGTCTCCTATCAAGTTTGATGATTCTAATACAATATGGTTGTCTATATTCACTATACTATGCAATAAAGCTCCTGGACTTCTTTACCCTTATACATGATTTCTATCCCCTCACCTTCCAACCTATGGTAACTACATTTTACACTTTTTTTTTTTTTTTTTGAGTTTAGCTTTTTTGGTTTATACCTATAAGTGATATCATGCAATATTTGTCTTTTTCTCACTCAGCATACTATCCTCAAGTTCCATCCTTGTTGTAACTTTTTTTTTCAAAGATTTTATTTATTTTTTGAGAGACAGAGAGCACAAATGGGGAAGGAGAGGCAGAGGGAGAGAGAGAAGCAAACTCCCCACTGAGCAGCGAGCCCAATCGGGTGCTCAATTCGAGGACCCCCAGATCATGACCTGAGTTGAAGGCAGAGGCTTAATTGACTGAGCCACCCGGGTTCCCCCATCCATGTTGTAACAAATGACATTATGTTCTTACATCTCATGGCTGATTAATTTTTCATTATACATGTATCATCTTGTTATTTGTTAATCAGTTGATGGGGACTTATGTTGGTTCCATTTCTTAGCCACTGTGAATATATGTTGGTTCCATTTCTTAGCCACTGTGAATAATGCTTCAATAAATATGAAAGTGCATGCATCTCTTTTGATGCCTTGCTTTCATTTCTTTTGGGCCTATACCCAGAAGAGGGATTGCTGTATCATATGCTAGTTCTATTTTTAATTTTTTGAGAAACTTCCAATTGGCTGACCAATTCACATTCCCACAGTGTATAAGGGTTCCCTTTTCTTCACATTATCAGTAACACTTGTTATCCCTTGTCTTCTTTTTTTTTTTTTTAAGATTTTATTTATTTATTGGACAGACAGAGATCACATGTAGGCAGAGAAGCAGGCAGAGAGAGAGGAGGAAGCAGGCTTCCCACCCAGCAGGGAGCCTGATGTGGGGCTCAATCCCAGGACCCTGGGATCATGAGCTCTGAGCTGAAGGCAGAGGCTTTAACCCACTGCGCCACCCAGGTGCCCCATCCCTTGTCTTCTTGATAGCCATTTTAGCAGATATGTGGTAATATCTCATTGTGGTTTTGATTTGCATGTCCCTGATTAGTAATTTTGAGCACCTTTTATGCACCTGTTAGCTATTTTAATATCTTTCAAGAATTCTCTACCCATTTTTAGTCAGATTTTTTTGTATTGAATTGTATGAGTTCTTTATATATTTTAGATATTAGCCCCTTATCTGATTCCTCTCATTTTTCTTTTGCTGTAGAGAAGCTTTTTTTTCCCCCCAGTAGTTAATCTTTGAGTATAATGCTAGCTGTGGCTTTGTTGAATATCACCTTTATTACGTTGATGTGTTTCTTTCTATGCCTATAATCAGTTGAGGGTTTTGAGCATGAAATGGCTGTTATTAATCATGTGCTTTTTCTGCATCTTATTAAAGTGACCGTGTGATTTTTATATTTCATCTTATTATTGTGTTTTATTCAGTTACATATACTGAACCATACTTTTATCCCAGTGGTATATCTCACTTGGACATGATGTATAATCCTTTTAATATATTCTTGAATTTGGTTTGATAATATTTTGTTGAAAATTTTTACTTCTTTAATTTATCAGAAACAGTGGTCTATAGTTTTCTTTTCTTGTAGTATCCTTATCTGCCTAAGGTATCAGAGTAATACTTGCCCTGTAGAATGAGTGTGGAAGTGTTCTCTACTCTTCAATTTTTTGGAAGAGTTTGAGAAAGATTGGTAGTAAATCTTCTTTAAATGTTTGATATAATTAACCAGTGAAGCTGTCCTGTGGGATTTTCGGTGTTGGGCGGATTTTGATTACTGAATTAATCTCTTTATTCTTTATTGGTGTCTTCAGATTTTCTATTTATTCCTGACTCAGTCCCCAAGGATTGTATGTTCCAAGGAATTTATGTATTTTTTTTAGATTATCTAATTTGCTGACATATAACTATTCATAGTAGAGTCTTATGATCTATTTCTTTAGTATCAGTTGTAATGTCTCCACTTTAATTTCTAGTTTTATTTTTGAGTCTTCTCTTTTTTCTTAGTGTAGCTAAAGTTCTGTCAATTTTGTTTTTGAAAAACCAACTCTTAGTTTCATTAATCCTTTACTTCTGTTTAGATTTTTATTTATATCCTTTTTTCTGTTAACATTGGGCTTAATTTTTTTTAGGCTTTTTTGAGACATAAAGTTAGGTTATTTTGGGACATTTATAATTTCATAATATATGCCTTTATTGTCATAAACCTTCCCCTCAAATGGGCTTTTGTGGTATCACATAGGACTTGCTATGTTGTGGTTCCATTTTTAATTTAACTTTTTAAAAAGATATTATTTATTTTTGCAAGATAGCATGAACATGAGCAGTATGGGGAGGGGCAAAGGGAGAAGCAGACTCCCACTAAGCATGGAGCCCAATGCAGGATTCAACACCAGGACCCTGGGATCATGACCTGAGCGAAAGGCAGACACTTAACCAACTGAGCCACACAGGTGCCCTTCGTTTGATTTCAGAAATTTTATTTCCTTCCTCTAGTTTCATAACCCTGGTCAGAAAAGATAGTTGGCATGTTTCTAATCTTTTTAAATTTGTTAAGACTAATTTTGTGTCGTTATATATAATCTACCCTGGAGAATATTACATGTGCACTTGAAAGAATGTGTATTCTGATATTCAATGAAATATTCTAGATAAGTCTTTTAAGTCTATTTGTTCCAAAGTGTGGTTAAATTCCAATGTTTCCTTTGCTTTTCTTTTAAGATGATGTATCCATTGCTGACAGTAAGGTATTAAAGTCCCCTACTATTATTGTGTTCTTGTCTCTTTAGATCTATCAGTTCTTGTTTAATATATTTATGTGCTCTGGCATTGGATATATACACTTATTTACTGTTACATCTTCTAGATGTATTAACCCCTTTATCATTGTATAATAATTTTGTTTCTTTTTATTAGTGTTGGCTTAAAGTATTTTATCTGATAGAAGTATGGCTATCCCTCTTTCTGTTGGTTTCTACTTGCATGAAATAACTTTTTCCATCCTTTTCTTTGGGCTTATGTGTGTCTTTCAAGATGAAATGAGTCCTTTTAGGCAGCATATAATTGGGTCTTGTTTTTTTACCCAGTCAGCCATTCTATATCTTTTGATTGGAGAATTTGGTCCACTTACATTTAAAGTAATTTTTGAAAATGATGTACTTACTGCCATTTTGTTAATTGTTTGGGAGCTGGGTTTTTTTTTTTTTTTCATTCCTTTTTGTTCCTTTCTTCTCTTGCTGTCTTTCTTCATAGTTTGATGACTTTCTTTGGTCTTAAGCTTAGATTATTTTCTTCTTAATTTTTTCTTTATCTTCTATAGACTTTTGCTTTGTCATTACAATGAAATGTACATATAGGAGAACCTGGGTGGCTCAGTCAGTTAAGCAACTCCCTTTGGGTCAGGTCATGATATCAAGGTCCTGGGAATGCTTCTCGCTCTGCTCTTCACCTCACTTGTGTTCTCTCTCCCCCTCTCTCTCAAATAAATAAATAAAATATTTTGAAAATTAAATAAGTTTTATAATATCTAAAGCTGTACATTTTACTCCCCCATTCTACATTTTATATTTGTGATTTCACATTCTATATTTTTATCTTGCTTATCCTTTGTTATTGAAGTTATAGTGATTTTTTTTACTACTTTTGGCTCTTAACGTTTATAATATCATTGTAAGTGATTACTCCATTATTTTACTATACATCTACCTTTACCACTAAAATTTACACTTTCATGTCTTTCTCTATAACTAATTAGCACCCTTTCTTTTCAGTTTAGTGAAAAGCCTTTAATAGT
Organism: Mustela nivalis; assembly: GCF_964662115.1. Taxonomy (NCBI): domain Eukaryota; kingdom Metazoa; phylum Chordata; class Mammalia; order Carnivora; family Mustelidae; genus Mustela; species Mustela nivalis. The sequence continues at coordinate 72,772,388 of NC_139023.1, read as the reverse complement.
TCTTGTAAAACCAATTTAGTGATAACCTCCTTTCTGTTTTGCTTGTCTGGGAAACTCTATTTCTCCTTCAATTCTGAATGATAACTTTGCCAGGTGGAGTGTTTGTTCAATTTTTCATTTCTTTCAGCACTTTGAGCATGCTGTGCTACCCCCTTCTGACTTGTAATGTTTCTGCTTAAGAATCTGCTACAATCATAAGGGGGTTCCATTATATGTAACAAGTTGTTTCTCCCTTGTTGCTTTTAAAATTTTCTCTTGTTTTTAATGCTCAACATTTTAATTATAAGGTGTGCATCTTTTTGGATTCGTCATTTGGAACTTCTTGGGCTTCTTGGATCTGGATATTTGTTTCCTTCCAACTGCTTAGGGAACTTTTCAGCCATTATTTCTTCACATGTGTTTTCTGCCCTTTTATCTCTCTCTTCTCCTTCTGGGATTCTTACAATGCAATTAGTCTACCTGGTGTTGTCCCATAGGTATCTTAAGCTATTTGTGCTTTTTTTTTTTTTTTTTCCATTTTTTAGCTGCTCTCGTTAGGTAAGTTCACTGCTCTGTTGGCAAGTCCCTGACTTTTTCTTCTGCTTCATCTTCTCTGCTGTTGAATATCTCTAGTGTATCTTTCAGTTCATTATTGCATTCTTATGTTCTATGATTTCTATTTAGTACTCTCTTATATTCTATTTCCTTGTTAAGGTTTTTACTGTGTTCTTCCATTCTTCTCCTGAGGTCAGTTAGCACTTTTTTAACCATTATTTTGAACTTTGTTTCAGGTAACTTATTAATTCTATTTCATTAAGTTTTTTTTTTCCCTGTGGTTTTATCTTCTTTCATTTGGAATGTATCCTTCCATTTTTTTCATTTTGTTGACTCTCTGTGTTGGTTTCTATCCATTAGATAAAACAGCCATGTCTCCAAGTCTTGAGTGAGTGGTCTCCTGTAGAAAATTAGCAGTATCATTCAAACCTGCCCTAGATCTTGATTGTCTCTCAAACCTTGGAGGTTGTACAGCGTATATTTTATAACTCATGGCTCTAAGTGGATGAGGGTGTGCCAAGACATGTCATTGTCCCAAAGGGAAAAGTCTGAATCAGCATATAGATTCAAGCTGTTGGAAGCCACTCTGACAACAGTTTTTAATGTAGGCAGGTATATACAATGGTTGAACTACAAGCATAAGCTCACTGGCCACTAAAGCCAGGTGGTCAATAAGTATCTCCTGAATGGTAGTCACAAAACTTAGGGCATCAAGTGAGTATATAAGTTTCTTTCTGTGAGATACATGGGATCCATAGCAAGGCAGAGAAAAACTACAAAGATGGCATCCATAAGTTTACATTCCCTAGGAGTCATTCCATAGACCCTCCTAAAATTGTGCCACACCTGAAGTCTGTCCCTCAGATCAAAGATCTATAACAAATTAATAGGCTTTTTTCACAGAGACTAGTGTCCTGTGCTGGAATTCTGTCAAGAACTGTCTCTTCAATTGTTTCAGTCTCATATGACTCATGATCACAAGCCTCCTGCAAAGAAGCATCCCAGTTAAAACAAACAAACAAACAAACAAACAAAACAAAACAAAAAACAAACCTGGGGAATCAGGTGCATGTGAAAATTCCTATCAAGAAGATACTAGTACTCTGTAATATGGCAGATGAGGAGAGTGACTAAGGAGTCCACCAGCTGAAGCAAGGTAGAGGGGGTAAATACACGTAGTGCCTGGAGAAAATAAAAAGGCCTAGGGTTTAAAAATGAAATTGAAAAATGATGGTACCCACTGGCTTCAATAAGACAGAGGGAGAATGTATAGATGGTGCCATGGAAATGGTGGAAGAAAAAAGTGCTTACTGGCTGGTGACAGAATGAGAGTGCAAATATGCATCAACCAATAGGCCTCTAGATGTCTGCTAAATTAGATGGCTGCTCCTTAGGCTGATGCTTTTGATTAACAAATGAGCCTCTATCACATAAAGTCTGGGTTTCTTTCAATCACCATCTTCCACTCTGAGTCCCATGGCAGCAAGTTTGTGTGTGAGCCCTTTAAGAGCAGTTTCTCAGCTTGCCATAACCTTGTGGGTCTTGTGAATGCAAGTTCCATTAGTTTTCAAAGATAGTTGTTTTGGGTTCTTGTCTCTCACATGCAAGTCTTAAAGTTATGGTACCCAGTGTGAGATTCAAATCTTTTATTCCTCAGGGAGAAGCCCCAAATATGGGTGATTATGCTGCAGATGAAGTATATGGTGATATTTTGTCCCAGCCTCTCTTATCTGTTTTGATGTGGACCTTCTTTTGTAAGACCGATATGTAGGAGTTGCTCAGCCAGTTATTGGTTGTTCTTGTTGTGTTTTTTGGGTTTTGTTTTGTTTTTGTTTTTTTCCAGAGGAAGTTTTTCCATATGTAGCTGTAGATTCAGTGTGTCTAGATGTGAGTTCAGCAACCTCTATGTTACCATCTTGAACCCAAACCCAGGAGTTGATTATTAAGATAGAGATAATTATCACATATAGAGATACTAAGGTCAGAACTAATCCCCTGGCTCTATATGCCACCCAATAGTAACAATAAGATCATTGGAATAGCTACTTTTCATTATAAATTATTCTTCACAATCCTTTTGGTAGACTAGGTCTAACCATAAAAATATCTATAGCCAACCGATTCTTTAAAAGATATTTCTTTCAAAATATCAAAGACTCCTCCTGTTAAGTGTCCTTCAATAATACAAAATATCAAGCCACGGTGTTATCACTTAACCATTTTGCATTTACATAAGACTTTTTTTTCAAGATAGAATGAATATTTCAATTAGAGAAGTATGTTCTGCTTTTACAAAATAAAATTAAAATAACTTACATAATAGAAAGTTTAAAAATATTTTCAAAGTAAAGTTCTGCTTAATATATGGAGTTCTGAGCCCCCCATAAAACATTAGAATGTTGGGAAAATGTAACTAATTTAGTTTTTACCTGTTTTTTTTTTTTCTGGATATTATAAATATTTTATACAAATGAGAAATGTTAATGGTTCTTTGTTTGTTTGTTTAAATCCATGACTGCAACTGGGACATAAAAATGCTTGCATATTTTGACAAGGAATTGTCAATGTTCAGCTCTATTTACTGGTAGAATTTTATTCCTTAACTTGCCTTATTTTAAAAAAATATTTATTTATTTATTTATTAAGTTTATTTTTTTAAGACTTTATTTTTTTGTCAGAGAGGGAGGAAGAGAGAGCAGCCATGAGTGCATAAGCAGGGAGAATACCAGGCTGACGGATAAGCAGACTCCCTGCTGAACAAGGTGCCTGATGTGGGACTGGATCCCAAGCCCCTGGGGTCATGACCTGAGCCAAAGGCAGATGCTTAACCAACTGAGCCAACCAGGCATCTCAACTTTTATTTATTTTTTAATTGATGTATATTTGTCACACCTGAGACTTTCATTTCATTTCATTTCATTTCAGGTCTACATAGTGATTTCACAACTCTATCTGTTATGCCATGCTCACCATAAGCATAGCTGCCATCTGTCACCATACAGTACTATTAAAATACCATTGGCTATATTCCCTATTCTTTTATTTTATGACTTATTCATTTTCTAGCTGAAAGCCTGTACCTCCTACTCTCCTTTATCCATTTTGTGCATCCCTCCTACCTCCTAACAACAATCAGCTGTTCTCTCTCTATATAGGTCTCTTTCTCTTTCTTTTTTAGATTTTTCAATAAGTAACATCATATAGTATTTATCTCTCTCTGACTTATTTCACTTAAAATAATACCCTTGAGGTCCAGCCTTATTGTTGCAAATGGCAAGATCTCATTCTTTCTTATGAGATATTCTGATATATATTTCACATATATAATATGTATTACATATAGTCTTTATCCATTCATCTATTGATGGATACTTAGTTTGCTTCCATGGTTTGGTTATTATAAATAATGCTACAATAAACATAAGGTACATAAATGTTTTTGAATTCCTGGTTTTGTTTTCTTTGTAACTTGTTTTTTTTTTTTTTTAATTAAAATTAGTTTGCCTTTTATTCATGGTTTTATTTAAGTTTTAATATTTAAGTAAGCTAATATAAATTTTTATAACAAGCTTGTGCTTGTTGTCTTGAAATTTAATATTCTTGGACAATAATTTAGTCAAATTAAAATCCTCTACATTTGGTATAAACCAAATAAATAAGACTATAAAAAATCAGAGGTTCTGTATGGCTGAGCAAGAAATAATCATTTTATATGAAACAAAAATAAGTAACATAATTACGAACTATAAAAATATTTGCAACGAGAGAAGCTTTTTCTTGTGGTGAATAAATTAAGATGGAAATGAGAGGCAACAACTGGAAGAGAGAGGCAGAAGGAAAAGAGGAAGGGCAAAAATTTAACTACTTCTGGGCTTTCTTTTGACCAAAGCTCATCTTATTCTTTGCTGGATGTCTGACAAAAAGAGTTCTCTTGGGACACTTGGGTGGCTCAGTCATTTGGGCAACCAATTCCTGATCTCAGCTCAGGTATTAATCTCAGTGTGGTGAATTCAAGCTCAGCATTGGATTCTATGATGTGCATGGAGCCTACTTGAAAGAAAAAGAAGAAGAAAGGAGGAGGAGGAGGAAGAAAAGAAAAGAAGGAGAGGTCTCTTATTTTAGAAATGTAATTTGAGAGATAATAATCCATTAAGATCAACAGTATCCTCTTTTACAATTCCCAGAAATTAGGAGGAATCAGAATGGGAATATAAGCCTCTTATATAGTCTGAAGATTTAAGTGTAAAGACTTCAAACCAAGAAAGGTTAAATATTGGGAAATAAGAGTTTTGATGTTGAAAAACAAAAGTTATAGAAGAAATGTAGATATGTGAGACAATCTGGATAGGATGTTATGGTGGGGAACAGTAAAGTAAAGTAGAGAACAGTAAAGTAAAAGTTACCGAAAATCCTGAAGGTGAACAGATTTAGAATACATAAATGAGACTGAAATAACCCTATTTTGTCTAGAGCCCATCTGCTTTGATACTTTGTACCACTTTTGAAATATTCTCATAGGTTTTCCTTTCCATTTATAAATACTTATATTTTAATTGGAGATCCACTTGTAGTTTTGTATGTACTTTTAGGTCAAAATGAAAATCTCCAGAAAAGCCAAAAATGTAAAGACATGATGGTATTACCATTTAACTATTGAATCTTTTTTTTCTATGCTTGCAAGCAAGCACTTCTTTACCCTAGAATAGGGCTTGTCATTATGTTTATAGGACACAGGATAGATGAAGCAGAAATGGTATATTCTTAGCAAAGTAGCTAAGATAGTCATGCTGTTTTGCAAAGTAAAACTACTAAAAGTAGTTGCAGTTTCCATAGCATAACCCTGTTCCTGTCTTGGTTTTCTTTAAAAGTATTTTATAATGTTGTAACTCCCACAAAGTTATAAAGTTTCACAAATTTGATTAAGCTGCAAGGAAGAAGTAGCTGAGATAAATCTGATTAATTGAATTTTGCTTTATCAACTCTTTTTAGAATGCTATGCTTGCTTATACTGGGTTTCCAACTCAAATATCACAAATAATTTGATACTGAAAAGAAGTTATCTTTGATTTAGCATTAAGAAGATCCACACAATTCACTATGCTATTTTTCTGTTTAGGAAACCAAAAATGTGCTAACAGTAAAACAACAAAAATTGTTAGAGCACTGTCAGTTTCCTTTGAACATGGTGCATGTTTAATACAATAGATACAGGAGTCAGGACAAAAATATGATTTGGTATGTTATATGTGGTGTCTTTTATTGCATGGTGTCCATATTGCATTTAATAAGACAATACGTGTTAGTTTTATTGAACAACTAGTATTCCAATTTTATAAATGCGTTTACTGTAATTTAAATTATCATGTAGGAACACATATTTGAAAAAAAAACCATTTCATTCTATAAAAGACTAAATTATTATTTCACTTGTTTGCAATATTTACATTTGTTGAAATCACAGGACCATAAGTAATAAAACTACTTGATAAATAGAGTGTGAAGGAACATATTTAAGGATATGAATGCTGGAAAACTTACATAGCACCACCACATTACTTTGAGAAAAGGAATATAAAGAAATATGACCTGTCACAGCACAAGGACACTTGAATTCGTTTATATTGTTTTGTGAATAATTTTATGATTTTTCAGCTCTAATTAGCAAAACATACATTGGTTTCATGGTTGAGTTTTCTGCAAAGTATGTCATTATTTTAAAGATTTTAGTCTAAACATTCCTACATAATTCTCAAGTCATTCATATCTTTTATTCTTGAGCTGCTCACAGTGGGTCCATTAATTCAGAGAGTTTGTCATGATTGTTAATGTCCATGTCTTCTGTTTCCTCACAAGCTAGGTGGTAAACCAGTGACATCTGGGAAAACGCAATTGGACATACCTAGTCTCTAGTCTCTAGATCATCTCAGTAAGTCATGTGATTTTGTAAAGGGAACTCTAAGATAATGTATATCACATCCTCTCATAGGATAAGTTTTGCACATGTGTATTTTTGTGGTTATTACTTTCACTGCTTTGCTCAGATTCTATTCATATCTTTTGATAAGTCAGAGGATACTCTGGCTTAAAACTAATGAAACTGTGTGAAGCAAAATCATTGTTCAATTAAAAACTGATAAATAATACTTTTTCAAGGATTAGGGCTTGTGTAAATGTGTGGGATATATAATGATATAATTTATAATACATAACATATTTATAATACATGTATTTCTAGAATAATATAAATACATAATATATATTTATAATATAAGTAAGTTAATTTCCTTTTTTATTTCTTGTCTTCACTGTTCTATATAACTCTCATTTTTCTTTTTGCCTTAAAAAAATCTAAAAATGAGATGGAAGTTATATTTGATTAAATGCTGTAATTTCTTGGTAAGGCAATAATTCTTTGGATTTGCAGCTAGTATAACTTCTCTATTTATCCACTACTTTTTCAATTCTTTAAGGCTAAACAGGATTGTTTTTTTCTTTACATTGCTTTTCAATATTGTCAGAAATGTTTCCATAATGAAGAGAAAATTACTTCAGTAAAATTTTCATCTTTATTACATTTCATGTACAGTTCACTTTTATGAATAACTACTTAACTATTAATATCAAAGGTTTCCAGCTCAACAGTAATTCTTCTTTCCTCATTATTTCCTCATTATTGTGTAACTGCATCATTGTAGCCAACATTTTTTGCTTCACAATGATGCATCTTTAAAAGTACAGTTTTTCTTTCAGAGGAGCTGTACCCACTGCTGCAATAAATTCCAGCTTGAGAAAGCAGTCATTCACAGGCTGAGAGAGCATTTCATCCGCATGATAAATGTCACATGCCATAGCATCCGAGGTCAGGTATTCAATGAATGCTGAGATTATAGTTATGTAACACTTTACCACGTTTATACCAAATTCAACAATATATAAAGAAAAGGACATTCTTATAGAGCAGAATATTTGAATGGAGAATTGAACTTTAATTCAAGGATGAAAAATAGCACAAACAATTTCTACTATGCTATTTGTGAAGGCTACATGGGAGATGGGAAGTATGGAATATATTTGTTGAACCTAACACTATTGATTTGAGAAGTCCAGCTTGGCTCCAGGCCAAAATTCCCTACATGACCTTTCAGGCCTGACCATAGGCAATTACACAAAGGCTTTGCCTTGCAGGTCTTTCAGGTGTCTCCACCAAAACCTTCTACATGGGAGACCTTGTCAGAGACACTTTTATTCAATCTAGTTCAGCACTTCTCTACTCTTTCTTCTTCTTCTTTTTTTTTTTTTTTTAATTATTTATTTGACAGAGAGAGAGATCACAAGTAGGAAGAGAGACAGAGAGAGAGAGAGGAGGAAGCAGGCTCCCTGCTGAGCAGAGAGCCCGATGCGGAACTCGATCCCAGGACCCTGAGATCATGACCTGAGCCGAAGGCAGTGGCTTAACCCACTGAGCCACCCAGGAGCTCAGCACTTCTCTACTCTTGACTGTTCCCCTTTCTTCTCCATAAGCAGCCCTACAAAAAGGAAGTGCCTTCTGTTTGGGGTTCCCTAGCTGTGAGACAATGCTCTGTCTACTTTCATGTCACCTCACCATTACCTTGCTGTTCCATGTGGAGAAACGGAAGATCGGGATCAGCGATTTGGCATCTGTTTTTTGCCTCTTGTTACACTATTACAGTTAGTGAATAGGTTTGATTGTTAACTTGTAGTTCAGCTCCTTGTCCTGCCTGACCACCTTGATGTTCAAGAGCTTCACATGATTTATAACTCTTTCATTTGGTAGTTTTCAATGAACAACTTTGGTTGATAAAAATAATGACTAAATATCAACACACATTTTTGTACATTGTGAATTTTCTAATGGAGACGATGCCCTCTTCTAAGAATACAGATGAAAATACTGGGTACGTATACCCATACTTATAGGCAAAGCACAGAAGAATGATGTGTCATTGGTCTAGTTGAAAATAATAGCATATAGAACAAATAGTCCCAGAAACCCTATTCTCAATTCATCAATGTTGCTAATGCAGTATTTTCCTGTGTTCAAAATTGTTGAGTTTTAGTTTCTATTATTTAAAAATACATGGCTTTGTATAATAACAATATTCACACCCTGTCAATTAATATAATGTAAATGTTGAATCTTTGTTCCTGACACTTTAGGCATCAAATTAATCTCTTGAGAAAGAAGTTGTTATTATTCAAGCTACATTAGTAAAGAGACCAATATTATGTGCAGGAAAACAAAGTTTCATTGTCTAACAGATGCCTAATTAGGGAGTTGAGCACTTGAATCAAGTGAGGCATGGAAATGGATTATGTAGCATTTACATGTAGAGCACATTATTTATCAATAAAACTAATAAATGCTGCTTTAAAGGGAAATTCACCAAAGCTTAGTTGAACTTTGAGCTGTTAATTTTTCTTCTTTTTTGATAATTTTAATGGTGGGACATAGCAACTTTGCCATTATAGCTTTTGTTAAAAGTTAAACAATTGGTGCATTATCCTAGTGAAAAAAAGCAATCATAAAATTTGAATCTTATAAAGTTATATTTTCACAAACATACCATAGACATTGCTAAACTAAAAGAAGACTGAAATACTGAGGAAATAAAGCAAGGTTTCAGGCACTTAAAATCTACAGAGATTTTGAGTTAGGAAGATAGCATTGGTAGAATTGAAATGTTCTGATTAAAAAAAAAAAAAAACAGCTGCTTTGTGTACACATATGTCTAACCAAAAATGGACTGCTATATTCTTTTTCAAGTGTTTTTTCAGCAAAAAGGAAAAGTTTTAACCTCTTTGATTTTTACCATATTTATAGCTGGGCTTTATATTTTAATATTACTTCTGACTTCGAAACAGATAGAATTTTATACTATAATTACTAAATCATACATATTATATATAAAATGTGCTTACATGATCTGGCTTATAGTGTTCTGGGAGCAGAAGCATTGTTCTGCATTTAAGGAGTAGGAAATGAAGTTTAATCTAACTTTAACAGGAGTTTAAAGACTTTTTATATTCACAATAGAAGTAATGGCATAAAGAAACTTTTTGTAGTTTTAGAGATAGTCACTACTATATATAGGAACCCTGTCCGTTTTCTTAATTGGGATTTTAACCTTGGCAAACTAAAATAAATAAATAAATACAGACATAGGAAACTCAAAATTTTATCTTACAATCCATATATCCATCAACTTATGTTCTATTTATCCTTCCATTTTCCCTCTCTCTCTCCCTTCATTTTTCTCTTCCTCTATTCCTTCCTTTCTAAAGCATACTAACGTATTGTTAAGTTTATGTGTGTTTTCACAAAAAGAATCATTCTGTAAATGCCTAACAGTTATAGGAACTGTATAGGACTCTATTCTAGGAATATGCCCAATTCTTAAAAAAGAAAGCTCAAAAGATAGTGTTTTGTTTTGATACCTCAATTCCAGGAAGCCATTTGAACCATTTAATTTATCTATATGAAATTAAGTATCTAGAGGAATGCTAAAGTGTCTAGAGGATGGCTAAATACTAAAGCTAAATGATAGCTTAATTAACACAATTAAATGTTAATGTTTGAATATAACCCATAGTTTATAAATTGTTTCATAATGTTGTGATTAAGAATGTGGTCATCTTCCCCATACCTATTCACCTACTTCAACAAGCAACATTCAGGCTTGTGCAGGCTAACCTCTTCTGTTCTTTATTCTTTTTCTCACTCTACCACCTTAGAGCAGAGGAGTCTGACACCCTGACCCTTCTATCGATTGTCACTATCTTTAACCAGTATTGTCTGGCCTTTGATGACTTCTGTGTGGCAAGTATAAATACTGCTCTATCTTGAAGGGTTCCTTTGCTTCTTTTGAAAGACCCTAAGGCAGTTTCTAGACATGGAGTTCTCCTTCTAAAGCAATGACAGTAGTGTTGGGCTGTGGTTAGACCAGTTCTGTCCCTTCATAAAGACTTTAAGTATTATCTAGTTCCAATTTTCGAAGGTCACTTTAGAACTGAGGCACATAAATCCTCTTGGGCCTCAAGAGGCAGTCCTTGGTACACACTGACCATACTGAAAGTACTACTAAATGTCTTGTTTCATGAGTATAATAGTTCTTTTAAAATACATGATGAAACCAGAAGATGGTGTGAATGGTGAGGACTTCAGAAGAAGTCTCTGTTGTGCTACATGCAGACACAGAGTACTACCAGTGAGTGTCAAAGATTTATTTCATTTTCAAAGGATGCTTTAAAGAAATTACAGAGAATTGAAAGAATTCTTGAGCTAAGGATTCTTTCACTTAGGAAAGTACCTACATGCACACATGTGTAGAGAGAGACCTAGAATAAGGGGGCCAAAAATGATACAGAGGAGAATTAAGGCAACAGTGTTGCACTGTAGATTTTCTAGTTAACTTGAGAATCAGTCTTTGGGAAATACATTAGAGTTTACTTCAAAGTCAAGTGATGGAGTTCTCACTGAATTCTCACACAAATTGAAGATGTGGCATATCAATTTCTGAGATACTATGAAATGTTTCAAAGAAACTAAAATGAAAGGAATGGATTTTGACATGGATAGATTTCTTTAATATACATAGAGTAGAAAGTAAAAGACCTATTATGATGACAGTTAATCTTCCCTCTTAATGAAAGACCTTGTGGAAAAGTAAATGACATGTTCTAAATTTTGACCAAACAAGCTATGCACATGATTTTTTTTCTTTTTAATGGAACATATTTACTTCACATAAAAAGCAACTATCCCTTCTCTCTTCATTTTCATATTCTGTTCTGTCCCTTGCAGGAAAAAAAATGCTTTGAGGTCTCTTCTATATTTTTACAGAAATCCAATTTTATCTAAAAATGTATTCTCTTATAGATATTTTTATTAAGTTTTTAATTTTAATTCTAGTACAGTTAACATACAGTGTTATATTAGTTACAGATATACAATATAGTGATTCAACAATTCCATACATTACTTAGTGCTCATCATAAGAAGTTTACTCTTTAATCCCCATCCCCTGTTTTACTCTCTCCTCTCCCACCTCCCCTCTAGTACGATCACTTTGTTCTCTATAGTTAAGAGACTGATTCTTGGTTGTCTTTCTCTCTCTCTCTCTTTCTTGCCTTTGCTCATGTGTTTTTTAAATTTCACATATGAGTGAAACTATATGGCATTTGTCTTTCTCAGACTTATTTTGCTTAACAGTATACTCTCTAGCTCCATCAAAGTTGTTGCAAATGGTAAGATTTCATTCTTTTTATGGCTGAGTAATATTCCTTTGTACATATATACCACCTCTTCTTTATCCATTCATCTATTGATGGACACTTGGATTGCTTCCATAATTTTGCTATTCTAAATAATGTTACAATAAACATAGGGGTGCATGGATCCATTTCAATGTATTTTTTTTTTAATTTTTGGAATAAATACCCAGTAGTATGTTTATTGGAGCATATGGAAGTTCTACTTTTAATTGTTTGGGAAAGCTCCATACTGTTTTCCACTGTGGCTGTACCAGTTTTTATTCCCACCAACAATTCAAGAGAATTCTTTTTGCTCCATACCATTGTCAACAATTGTTTCTTGTGTTTTTTATTTTAGTCATTCTGACAGGTATGAGATATCTCACTGTAGTTTTTTTTTTCTTTGTCAGTTTCTTTTTTATTTTAATTTTTTAAAGATTTTATTTTATATATTTGACAGAAAGAAAGAGAGAGAGATCCAAGTAGGCAGAGCAGCATGCAAAAGGAGAGAGAGAAGAGGATCCTTGCTGAGTAGAAAGCCTGGTGAGTTGTTTGATCCCAGAACCCTGGGATCATGACCTGAGTTGAAGGCAGATGTTTAACCAACTGAGTCATGTAGGCACCCATGTTTACTAGTTTAACAAAAGATATGATAAAGGATACAGATAAACAGTCAGATGGGGGTAAGGTATGGGAAGGTCCTAAGTATAGAAGCTTTTGTCCCCATAGAGTTGGGTGCATCAACCTTTTCTGGTGGATATATTAGCTACCTGGAAGCTCTATGAGCCCTGTACTATTAGGTTTTATGAAGGCTTCATCATGTAGCCATCATCAATTATCAGCCCCATTTCCAGCCCCTCTTCCCAGGGTGGAAGATGAGGGGTGGGCCTTAAATTTCTAAGCTTCTGATCAGGACATGTTCTTTCTGGTGACCAGCCCCCATCTAAGAGCTCACCCAGAATCACCTCAATAGAATAAAAGATGGTCCTAATGCTTTTATCACTTAGGAATTTATAAGACTATAAGCTTAAATATAAACCTCCTTACTTTTCCTTGGCTTACCATTTTTCCAAAATAAGTATTTCATTACTTGTAATTCCCCTCTATAAAACCTTTAAGTAAATTTACCTGGTATATGTGTGTAAAGAGCTTATAAATCTATTTCTTATTCAATAAATTATGCATAGTATCATGGCAGATACAGTTGACTATCTATATAGTAGCTATTCCCCCACTCAACACTTTTTTAAAGATTTTTTTTAAAAGCTGCTTTTATTTACAAGCCCTTGTATCAAAGTCTGACTTTCAATAGATCTCAGTGAGGGAGGTCCTTTAGTATATCCAAAACCTTGACCTAGAAGCAGGTCATCTACAAATAGTTTAGCACCAGGTTCCCACAAACGTGTGTTGCCTAATGAGTTAAGATATAGTTATTTAATTTATAGGTGGGGAAGTGCAGAGGAAGAGGAAGAGAGAATCTCCAGCAGACTCTGCTGAGCACAGATTACAATGTGTGTTCAATCTTGTGAGCCTGCTATCATGACATGAGCTGAAATCAAGTCAGATGATTAACTGACTGAGCCACCCAAGCACACTCCTATTTCCCCCATTCTCAATTAGTTTATGGAACATTTCTGGCTGGCATTATTTCATGTAAGGATACTGCTTCAAGCCATGACTGACTTTGTGGGGGAATCCACTAATGTACTAAAAATGACAGAGAAGAAAGGTAAAGCCTGGTCTTTGATATCATGAATGTATCTCAAAAAACCCTGGGGAATGGTTAATTCTAAATATTTTATTTAAAAAAAAATAAAAGTGACTGGGGGCACCTCAGTTGGTTAGTGGCTGCCTTTGGCTCAGGTCATGGTCCCAGAATTCTGTGATTAAGACCTACAGGGAGCCTGCTTCTTCCTCTCCCTCTGGTGCTCCCCTGGCTTGTGCTCATTTTCTTTCTCTGTCAAATAAATGGATAAACTATCTTTAAAAATTTTTTTTAAAAAAATGACTACATGGTTTATGTCAATTTTATTTGGTTAGTCTCTTACTTGAAGCTGAAAATATTCTTAGTGCATTATCACTTGATGTCCTCATTCCCTTCTGCTCTCCTTGGCTTCGACTTCTGACTTTATTTACCTTCTCTTTTCTTTTATCAAAGGGGAAAAATAAAGACATAACTTTATAGTAAGAAAAAAACAAACTTGTGGGATATAAGGAAGTAATTAGAGAGTAGTTCATAGACTCTCAAGTGTATTTGGAAATAAATATTTGTGTACATATACAAATGTATGAAGGAAATAGAATAAAGCTAAAGAAAGTTGATGTAGGTAATAAAAACTGGACATAAAAAAGAAATGGAATACAAAGAAATAAAAGGGATCTAAGAAATCAAAAGCTCACACTTTGGTTCACTCGTGTGACTCAGTCGGTTAAGCAGTTGCCTTCAGCTCAGGTCATAATCCCAGCATCCTGGGATTGAGTCCCATGTTGGGCTTCTTGCTCTTTGGGGAGCCTACTTCTCTCTGCTTCTGCCTGCCACCCTGCCTGCTCATGCTCAATCTCTCTCTGACAAATAAATAAATAAAATCTTAAAAAAAAGAAAAAATCACATGTTATAAAAGGAAAGTAATAGTCAACCATCAGCAAAACTGGTAAGAAAAAAAATGTAACAAGATTTTCTTAATTGGCATTAATATAGATAAAATAGAGATTTACATAAACCTAAAGAGAACACCATAGACAAATTAATGTTTGTAAATTTAGAAGCTTATATGAAGTAGATGATTTTCTAGAAAAGTAAAGCTTAACAAAATAAAGCTAGGAAAAAGTTAATAATCAGAATAAATCAAAAACTATTAAAGTTACAGCAACAGAAAGAAGAAAAAGAAAGGAAAAGGAAAAGGAAAGGAAAGGAAAGGAATGGAAAGGAAGATACAAGACAGAGCTCTACAAGAGAATACAAAAAGGATGTTTCCAAGAAAAAAAAAAGTTAAAAATAATATAATAAACATTTAATAGGTGATTTCCAGAGAAATTAGAGACTATCCAAAATTAGCCAGGGATTTAACAAATGCAAATTAAGAAACAGAAAACCCAGTAGGGAATTAAGCCAGAGAAAAGATTAAGAGATAGTATAAGAAAAGCTATGTGAATATAGTACCTTATTTGGATCAACTGTAAAACAGTATTATGTGGTAATTTAAAAAATGAAAATAATTCATAATACAAAAAAGTAATGAAATAGAATAGAAGTCTGATAGTTAGATTTTGCTTTTTGATAGAGATTGTTTTCCAGATCTGTGGGAAATGTAAAAACACTCAGTAAGTTTTCTGGGAAAATAGATTATTCATGCTTAAAAATATAAAATTGGATCTATTTGCTATATATAGATATGCATGCTCAAAAACAATTTCAGTAAACTTTAACCTAAATATTTATAGCAAAATATGAAAACTAGAAAATATAGCAGAAAATCTCTCTGAATGTAGGGCAAGGAAAAACTCTTTAGGCAAGAATCAAAATGGCATAAATCATTAAGGAAACAATACATTTAACTATTTTAAAATTGAAATGCAGATACTCAAATCAGCATATACATGTTAATAGTCAATCCATGCACAGGCAGAAAATATTAACCACATGTTTAAATGAACATAGAAATACTATATAAAGAACTCAACAAATCAAATTGAAAACAATAGATAACCTGGAAAACTATATGAGGAGGGAAAAAAACCCCAAATTTTAAATGTGTTTTTGAAAGTACGGACAATCTTACAGTAGTTAGTAAGAATACTTCTCCATTATTCTCTTTCCTTGAAATGCTAGACCTTTTCCCCTATGTTTCCTGCCAACAGCTGCCAACAAACAAATCTCCAGACTGAATTACTCCCCCGTGTTTTCATCCTCCCCTAGACTAACTTCACATTATTCTCCATCTTCTGGATTAAGCCTTAAATCATATCCATATAATTGACCTCTATACTTTGCTATATACCATTTGTTCTCTTAGACTGTTATTATTCAGATATGTTTGTCAAGTCCAATTTTGATAACTAATTGTTTTTACAGAATTGATTCCCTACCCTCCTGTGAATAAAACTGTCCTACTATCCAGTTCTTTCCCCCAAGTCCCCCACTCAAACTGCAACAGCTTTGAGTTCTGCATCTTCAACCTCAGCTGTCCAGGTATATTCTTATTTGACTCATCACTTTGGCATATCTTTAAGACTACTAGATATGCTTTGCAAAATAGGAACTCTTTTATACGTATTGTTATTCTCTTAGAGAGGTAAATATATTCTATAACATTCATTTGTGTCTGCGCTTGTGGGACTACTTAAGGCAGCAATAAGACAAGTGCAATGATGCTTCAAAATACAATTACTATAAGCTTTTGTTAACCTTATTATATAAAAACAGGATTTGTTTCTCAATAGTATCACCTTCCTTGTTACGATTCCATTATTCTGACCAAGATGATATGAGGGAAATATTAAGAGCTAAGAGAAAATTAAAATAATTTTCCAAAAATTAAGTCCTTCCATTTAGAATAGAAAATCTTATATTGCAAAAGTTAGTCAGAAAGGCATACTTTCTAATTCCAAGTCTTAAATCTCATTTTAAGGTGGTACAATTCTAATGATTATAAAACTGAGACAGATGGCTTTTCATTATTCTACGTAAAGGACAGTCTCTTGGATATCAAGTCTATAGCAGATGCTTCAGGAACATTTTTTATGATAACATAGGGAAGCATGTTCAGAAAAGCCTCATTATCTTATTAAAGGGGAATTAAGCCATACCAAGCATTTATTAAATCAAATATTAAAGTTTATCATAGATTTTGAAAAAGGAGCATTTTTTAAAAATGCTTTAAATCACTTTCAGATGCCTTACCTATTAGAGTAAAATATCCTATAAAACTTAGGGTTAAGTAACAACAAAAAATCCATTTTGGATTTCATTTTGCATTCCTTGAGATTCTAATGATTAATGTACTCTGTTGCAATGCCAATGTGTTACAGTCTTTAAAGTTGTGCTGATAAGGCTATATACATTATATGCATATTATAGACATAATTTAAAACTCAATATTGTCCAAACTTGTCAAATATTATAGCTAAAGTTGACTGCTGAATGGATTTCTTGAGATTATGTCACATCCACTGATTGTTCATTTTTTCCTATTTAAAAAAGTGAACCAGTTTATTGCAAGCTGCGAAACACCTACATGTCTGCCAACATACAGTATGATAATTCCATGTAAGCAAGTTATAGCTAACATCTGGACTAAAAACTACATTTTCCAGCATTCAGAGTAAGTCTAAAGAAAAAAAACCAGTTCTGTTCCTAAACAATAAATTGCAAAGTTAATCACATATTTACAAATTGGGACAGTGTGTAAAATTTTAAAGACCAAGAATCAAAACCTCATATGTAATCTTTTCTGCCAAGTATGAACTATAGAGCATATTTCTACAACTGGTCACACCTTACAGTATTATATCTGGTCATTGCACTTTTTTTTTTTAAGATTTTATTTATTTATTTGACACAGAGAGAGATCACAAGTAGGCAGAGGAGCAGGCAGAGGGTTGGGGGGAGCAGGCTCCCTCCTGAGCAGAGAGCCTGATGCTGGGCTCCATCCCAGGACCCTGAGATCATGACCTGAACCAAAGACAGATGCTTAACCCACTGAGCCATCCAGGCGCCCCTGACTGCACTTTTTTTTGCCAAAAAAAAAATTGATATTAGTGTCCATTCCCTCTCTTGGTTTTATTAGCATGTTCTGTATTTTTTACAAGGTTAAAATTTTCTAAGGATATCCTAATCTTCTAGTAAATATTTCTTAAAATGTGGGTCTTAACACTTGTGTCAGAGTCATTTGATCCCTGAAGAATTTCTATGTATCCTAAGTGATTTTTTAAAATATTTATTTATTTGAAAGAGAGAGAGAGAGAGAGCATGCACTGTGGGGAAGAGCAGAGCGAAAAGGAAGAAACAGACTCCCCATAGAGTAGGAAGCCTGACATGGGCTCCATCCCAGGACTCTGTGATCATGATCTGAGTGGAAGGCAGAGGCTTAATCGACTGAGCCACCTAGATGAACATGAGTGATTGTTACAGACCCCCTAAAGTTTGGCAATTGTTGCTCTA
Source organism: Mustela nivalis (assembly GCF_964662115.1). NCBI lineage: Eukaryota > Metazoa > Chordata > Mammalia > Carnivora > Mustelidae > Mustela > Mustela nivalis. Next base: position 72,754,423 of record NC_139023.1, on the reverse strand, counting down.
ACATTTACTATTACTCAGCAGTCAAGACATAGGGGCTTAATTTGCTTACCTGTTTTTATATTTAAAGGGTCTTATTTTCCATAGCTTTATAAATTCTCAATTACACATGGGTATTTTTCACATTTGAAGTGCCACATTTCTAATTACAGGGATAAAAGTCCAAGGAACATGATATTTGTTACACTCAATAAGACTTTTTTTTTTAATTAATTTTTTATTTTTTATAAACATATATTTTTATCCCCAGGGGTACAGGTCTGTGAATCACCAGGTTTATACACTTCACAGCACTCACCAAAGCACATACCCTCCCCAATGTCCATAATCCCACCACCTTCTCCCAAACCCCCTCCCCCCAGCAGCCCTCAGTTTGTTTTGTGAGATTAAGAGTCACTTATGGTTTGTCTCCCTCCCAATCCCATCTTGTTTCATTTATTCTTCTCCTACCCACTTTTAACTGTTCCAAATCAGCTGGGCATAGCAAGCACATTAATAGATACTGGGGGAGAAATAAGTAGAATAAATATCTTTTAGAAAGAGAGAGGACAAAATGTGACTACGCATTTTTTAAAGAGTATAGAAAATAGAGTTTAGATAGCTCTGATTTCTTCTAAAGTTCAGGATTGCAGGACTTTCAGTTTAGCTAGAATTCAAATCAGCGTTCAATACTGAAAAGGCTAATATACAGAATGTGTCAGGCCATACTTTTCGACTACTTTGGTTAACCCTGAAAATCTCTGTAAGAGACTTTATAAAGCTTGACATTGATACCAGAATGTCTACAATAGCTAAAAGCATCACTGCCCCTACTTGGGAACCCTACCCTGTAGCAATTTATTTATTTATTTTTTAAAGATTTTATTTATTTATTTGACAGAGAGAGATGACAAGCAGGCAGAGAGGCAGGCACAGAGAGAGGAGGAAGCAGGCTCCTTGCCAAGCAGAGAGCCCGATGCGGGGCTCGATCCCAGGACTCTGAGATCATGACCTGAGCCGAAGGCAGTGGCTTAACCCACTGAGCCACCCAGGCACCCCCCCCCTGTAGCAATTTAAATGTAATATTAAGTTGCTAGAAATGAGAGTATATAAGGAAATATAAAACCTACTTCACAAATTATAGTAAGCTCTTTATACTTGTGTATGTTGGTATTTGAAATAATCCTTGCACTAAATCCCTGCACTAAAAATAACCGTCTTCTGAAAGTGTTTCCATTCCAGGGCTAAAGCTTGTGAAGTTCATGAAATTCTTTCTTAGTTTATTAGGTGAGATATATATACCTGAAAACACAATATTGGTTACATGGACAAAATTCATGTTCACAGAATTAGCAAATTGTGCATAAGTGGACAGTACAATCAAGTATTTTAAGAAATTCACATTCTTGCATGAACTCTTATATTTGATTAGAGAAAGTCTAAATATTAAGAAGGAAGATAAGTAGGCTATGAATAGTAATCTTCGAGTTGAGACACCAAAAGTATAAGGCCAAGAAAATAGTATATACATGCTATGTGTTGGCCTTTGTATACTACAGGTCTTTCAGTTATGTATCAAGGAAATGTTTACACTGTATAATGTAAGGACTCACTGAAATTAAAACCCATATATATTTATTGGAACAGCTGTAGTATGACTTAGTTCACACTACATGAATCTTAGCATATCATTGTAGCAATGCAGTAGTCTAGTATAGTAACATTCTAGCATCCCACTAGTGTAGTGACATCTCTATAGTGACATCTCTATTACTAGTAATCATGTGTGTGTTGGTTTGTGTGTGTGAATGATTTTTTCCAGTACTAGGGAGCCAAGTTCAAAATATGGCTCCAATTTACTAGCTATGTGACCTGAGTTAATTTTTCTCTGCTTCCATTTCATCTGTAAAACAGAGATAATGATGGTACCACACTATAATTCTGCGGAATAAATGAGTTAATACATGTAAAACACTTTTGGTAAGGATACATTCTCAGAAAATGTTGGATATTGTTTTTATTATTACTCTGTTGATCCTCTTTGCCAGCAATGACCACTTATGCTAAGAAATCTGGTACAGCAATTTGACCAAATGACATGTGGAGTTTCTGATCCCTGGGTCTCTCTTAGGGATGTGAATAACAGCAAAAATAATTAGGAAAAAAAAATGCTAGAAGTTATTTTATCAGCTGAAGCTTTTTAAAGGTAGGGAGTCCTGCTTAGTTATCTTTATGTCCCTAATACTTAGCATAGCACTTGATCATTAGTTTTTGCTTCTGACATGTCTGCTAAATGGTATTCATGCTATGGGCATTTATATAATGGAAAGAATACTCTGGGTAATTAAGGAGATAAACTTTATAGTATTAATCTCAGAAGCTCTACATCCAAATCCAAGACAGGTAATCCAAAAGTAGAGCCAGATCCAACATAAAGAAAGTGAAAGCCAAGGTGACCACAGGGGCAGGCTTATTGCCACAGAAGGCTGTAAGATATGTCTCCCTCATAAACTGCCCTTACAATACTGTGATGGAAGCAGGTAAAATGTAGAATTGGCCATGGTAACACCTGGAATCATGTCAGTCTTGAAATAGGATTGGCAGGAAATAGGGTTTGGACAAACAGGAAGATAGAGCAAAGACCAAAAAAGCCACTCTTTGGGAGATGGCCCTACCCAAACTACATTTCTCGGAACTGAGAGGAAAGAGGGATTGCAGTTTTGTATTTTCCCAAAATGATTTCTGGCTAGAGTCACCTTGTTTGAGGTCCGCTATGTTGTTTACTGGCTTTGTATCTTATAGAGAGTGTGGCTGTTTTATGTGCATGTGTTCTTTGGGCCAGTTCTCTGCGAGAAGAAAACTAAATAATTATTGGGCATTTGATATATCCCAGACACTGATAGACATTGTCTGTCATATCGCAGACATTGAATGATTGCTCATTGCATCATTTAGTTAAACATAATAAAATTCAGTGAGTTACATCCTTTTTAAAATTTTACTGATAACATTATCACTACTTAATTTCTTTTAACTATAAAGAAACAAAAGATTATAGAATTTGCCAGACATCAAACTGTCACTGATAATTAAGATTCTCCGTAAATACTTCTGGATAAAAGAGCACTAAAACTGATGATTTCTTCTTTGTTGTGGTTTACCTGCAGAGAAAGCCATTGTCCATTACTTCAATAGAGATTTTTATTTGTTTTCTGATCTGGTTAAATTGGATTAAATAAGATTTCCCTGTTTCACTTGCATTTCCTGAAATTTTAGAAACTTGAGAGAACTTAAGAATGAGATGCAAGAAAAATAAATGATTAATCCTCTAAAAATAAGTTTATGGTACACATAAGGGGCTGCGACTTAAGAATGTAGAATTAATAAAGTAACTTAAGTTAGAACAGGTTGAAGAGGTATTGTGTTTAGAAAGATAACTTCAAGGCAATTTCTATAAATCTACAATTCAGAGGTAACAAGTTGCAAGTGAGGAACAAAGAATGTAGACAGAGATTTCTCATTTCTTTCAGAGTTACAGTAGGATTTAATTAAACACAGTGAAATATATTATTGGTTATTACAAGATGAACTCTTGCATCTTTTATAACTCACTGACTGCTGAGGAAGAGGAGGAAAAGATATATTGGAGGGAAGAAAGAAAGAAAGAAAGACACACATGGCTATATGCTACTCAATTTTCTTAACACTCTCTGAGGGAAACGTCATCATTTATCCTCACATTTTACAGGGAAAGCTAAGTATCTAGGCACTCATTGAATCAATGGTGGAGCCAGGGTTCACACTCAGCAGTCTGTTACCAGAGCCCACAACATTTATTATCTGCTGCCCCCATAAACGAGATAGCCAAAGGGATATTGAAAAAGAAAGCCAACGTTGGTGGCATCACAATTCCGGACTTCAAGCTCTATTACAAAGAGATAGAAAAGAATCTAAACAGAAATAGAACAGATTGCTAACAGTCAGAAATGAGAGATAAGGAGCTGAATGGGTGATAGACTTTGAGAAGTGATGAACAAGGAAAAAGGGAGAAAACCCCCTGTTGCTGATGAGCCAATCTGCATCCACTAACTTTTGAAATTCCCTTAGTTGGCAAGGTAAATAAGCAGAACAATACAGAAGTTGGAGGTTAGCAAAGTCATTTTCCCATGGTTATGTTCATGCAGCTATGGCACCAAAAAAAAAATGCATTTATTACCATTTCCTCAAATGATTCCATGTCCTCCTTCCATAAATTTAGTATAAAACCATGCCTACTCATTATGAAAAATGTAAGTAATACCAAGAGAATTTTTTCAGGTGAATTACTCCAAATTTGCCAATCTCAAAACCCAGAGGATGCCGTTGTTAAAATATTTTTTTCTGTTTATGTTGTTTTAGTACTTGAAGACATTTAAAGGACATAATACAATTCTGCAATCTGTTAACTGTCTATCTTTGAAATTTTTCCAGGCATTGTAGATATTATTTTCTACAATATGCATTGCCTCGTAGTCCATTTATAAATCATCCTATTAACTTCCTTATTTTATTTAACAATAACAGATGGTCATTGTCCTAAGTACTATATAAATACCAGTAATTTCATCTCTGGAACGATCCAGTGGGATAAATTCTTTAATTAGTAAAGTAGCTTACCTATGGATACATAGCTCAAAAATGGGAAAGCTGAGTTATGGACCTAGCTTTTCATTAATATAAAAGCATATATTTCGGATTAGTTTTCTCTTCCAATTTAGGAATACTTTTGTTCTAGTAAGTAATTTTATGTAATTTACATTTACTATATGTATTTTGGGCTTTTATTCTGTCATTTTAGTCATTGTGTTCTCTCTCTTTTCCTTTTTGAATGGTTTTGTTCTATGTTTTATTTATATTGAAGTATAGTTGACACACAATGATAGATTAATTTCAGGTATACAGTACAGTGATTCAACAACTCTGTGTAATCTTCTATGCTCACAAGTGTAACTAACATCTGCCACATACTGTTGTTATAGAATCATTGACTATATTCCCTATGTTGTACCTTTAATCCCAAAATTTATTCATTCCATAACCAGAAGACTGTACCTCACACTTCATGTCACATATTCTGCTTGTCCCCTCAACCTCTCCCCTCTGGCAATCACCAGTTTGTTCTGTACTTATGGGTATATTTCTGCTTTTATAGTTTTTCACTTTTGGTTTTTAGATTCCACATGTAACTGAAACTGCATGTTATTGGTCTTTCTCTGTATGATTTATTTTGCTTAACAAAATGTCCCCTAGGTCCATCTATGTTGTCACAAATGGCAAGATCTCATTCTTCTGTAATAGCTAAGAAGTAGTTCAGTGTGTGTGTGTGTGTGTGTTGTGTGTGTGTGTGTGTGTGTGGTGTGTGTTTGTGACCTCTATCCTTTCATCTATCAACAGACACTTAGGTTGCTACTATAGCTTGGCTATTATAAATAATGCTGCAATAAACAGGGCTTCATATGTCCTTTCAAAATAGTGTTTTCTTTTTCTTTGGTTAAATACCTAGTAGTGTGATTACTGGATTATAGGGAAGTTCTATTTTTAATTTTTTTGAGGAAACTCCACACTGTTTCCAACATAGATGTGTCCGTTTGCATTCCCACCAACAGTGCAAGACTGTTCCTTTTTCTCCCCATCCTTGCCAACACTTGTTTCTTGTGTTTTTGATTATAGCCATTGTGACAGGTATGAGGTGATATCTCATTATAGTTGTGGTTTGCTTTTCTCTGATGATGAATGTTGAGCATCTTTTCATGTGTCTGCTGGTCTTGGGAGAAATGTCTGTTCATATCTTCTGTCCATTTTTAATTAAGTTCTTAATATATTTTGGATACTAACCTTTTATCAGATATGTCATTTGTAAGTATCTTCTCCCTGGTCTTTTAGTTCTCTTGATAGTTTTCTTTGCTGTGCAGCAGCTTTTTATTTTGATGTAGTTCCAATAGTTTAATTTTGCTTTTTTTTTTCCCCCTTGCCTTAGGATACATCTCTAGAGAAATGTTGTTATGGACAATGTCAGAGAAATTATTGCCTATGTTCTTTTCTAGGATTTATATGATTTCAGTTCTCACATTAAGTCCTTATAGAATGACCCTTGATTGAATATGGTTTGCTAATATTTTGTGAAGGATGTTTGTACTAATGTTCATCAAGGATGTTAGCCTATAGGGGCGCCTGGGTGGCTCAGCAGGTTAAAGCCTCTGCCTTCGGCTCAGGTCATGATCCCAGGGTCCTGGGATTGAGCCCCACATCGGGCTCTCTGCTCGGCTGGGAGCCTGCTTCCTCCTCTCTCTCTGCCTGCCTCTCTGCCTACTTGCTATCTCTGTCTGTCAAATAAATAAATAAAATCTTTAAAAAAAAAAAAAGGATGTTAGCCTATAGTTTTCTTCTTATTATTCATCATTATTATTATTATTTGTAGTATGCTTGTCTGGTTTTTGGTATCAGGGTAATGTTGGCTTTATAGAATGTATTTGGAAGTTTTCTTTCCTCCTCTTTTTAGGAATAGCTTCAGGAGAATAGGTAGTATATCTTCTTCAAATGTTTGGTTGAATTTCCCTGTGAATTTATCTGGTGTTAGGCTTTGTTGTTGATTTTTTGATTATCTAATCAGTTTCATTACTAGTAATTGATCTGTTCAAATTTATGTTCTTTCATGATTCAGTTTTGGAAGACAGTGTTTCTAGAAATGTATCCGTTATACCTACATTGTCCAATATGTTAGCATACAATTTTTCATAATATTATCATTATCTTTTGTATTTCTGTGGTATTGATTTTCCTCTCATTTCTGATTTATTTGGGTCTTTTCTTTCTTAATCTGCCTCAAAGTTTATCAATTCTTTTATTTTCAAAGAATCAGCTCTTGGCTTCATTGGTCTTTTCTTTATTTTTTTGTCTATATTTCATTTCTGCTCACTGGTTGTTTATTACCATATTTTTAATTTCCATATATTTGTGAATTTTCCAGTTCACATTTTGTAATTGATTCTAGTTTCATATTGGTGTGGTTGAAAAGAATACTTTATATGATTTCAATTTTCTTAAGCATGATCTATCTTAGAGAATGAACCATGTATGCTTGAGAAGAAAGTATATCCAATATATCTAAAGTATATCCAAAGTATATCCAGAGATTTTTGATGAAATGTTCTGTGTATACTTTAAGTCCATCTGGTCTAATGTGTCATTTAAGGCCAGTGTTTCATTTTGATTATCTGTCTGGATGAACTATTCATGGTAAAAGTGCCATATTAAACCCCCAACTAATATATGCATACATTCCTACTCTGTGCATAAAAATGTGTTTAATTTGTATTTACCATGAATGCTTTGTTCACCACTTATCTCTAACAACTAGAATATTCCCTGACAGAAAGCAAGTATATGGAGGGGGGGAGAAAGAAAGAAAAGGAAAATACTAAAAACAAAAACAAAAACAAAAATCCATGGAATAAAAATCAACATGCCAAATGACAGACACACTGTTTATGTTTGAAACAGTGAAATATGTATATCCATGGTAAAGGACCACATGGTGATATGCAAAACAAATGTGCTATAATTTGTTACAAATGATTTTTATTTCAAAATGGTTTTCAATATTGTTTTATGTTATATTTTCCATAAACAAAAAATAAAATAAAATTTGGTAGTAGTTCAAGATTAAAAAAAAAAATGTCCCTATAGGTATTATTAGTTCTCCCTTTAGGTATGTTAATTTTTTAGGCATATAGTTAGGTGTTCCTATGTTGGGTGCATAAATATTTACAAATGATATATCCATTTGCTGGATTGACCCCTTTGTTCTTACATAATGCCTTTCTTTGTCTCCTCTTACAGTGTTTGTCTTAAAGCCTACTTTGCCTGATATAAGCCTAGCTACCCCAGCTTCCTTTTCATTTCTACTTGCATGGAATATCTTTTTCCATTCCTCGTCTTTCATCTTGTGCGTCCTTAAATCTGAAGTGCATCCCTGGTACGGAACATACAGATGGTTCCTACTTTTTTAATCTATTTCCCCACTCTTTCTTTTGATTGGTGAGTTTAATTCATTTATAATTGCAGTCATCAATAATAAGCATGTGCATATTGCCCTTTTGTTAATTTATTTCTATACAGTGTGTGGTGCTTCTCTTCATTTCTTTTCTTTGTCTCTGCACTTATGATTTGATGATTTCCTTCAGTAACATGTTTAATTTATTCTTTGTGAATTTACTGCAGGTTTTAGGCTTTCTACTTACTGTGTGGCTTACAGATAACATATTTTAAGACTTTATTTAACCATTTGACAGAGATCACAAGTAGGCAGAAGAGGCAGGCACAGAGAGAGGGGGAAGCAGGCTCCCTGCTGAACAGAGAGCCCAATGTGAGGCTCAATCCCAGGACCCCGGGATCATGACCTGAGCCAAAGGCAGAGGCTTTAACCCACTGAGCCACCCAGGTGCCCCAGATAACATATTTTTAATAGTTTATGTTAGTAACAACTTTAGAATGAATTCAGACTTAAGTTCTACATCTTTATTCTCCTATGTTTCATGTTTTTGATGTTACATTTTACATCTTTTTTTTGGTATATTCCTTAACTAATGTAGTTATATATTTTCACTTTTGTATTTTAGCTTTCTTTCTTTCTTTCTTTGCGAGTGATTAATCCACTACCTTTACATTAGACTATTCTAAATTTTACTGTATATTTTATATTTTCTACTGATATTTATAGTTCGTTATATTTTTCTATTACTAATTAGTACCTTTTCTTTTCAACTTAAAGATATCCCTTTAACACTTCTTGTAAGACTGGCTTAATGGTGATGAACTCCTTTAGCTTTTGTTTGTCTGGAAAACTCCATCCAACTGTGAATAGAAACCTTGCCATATAAAGTATTCTTAGTATTAAGATTTCTTTCAGCACTTTGATTATATCCTGCCAATCCCTTCTAGCCTGAAAAAATCCTGCATTAAATACATACAAACACAAAACCACACAAAAGCACATCTACTTAGAGTCTTGTGGGGATTCCCTTGTATATAACATGTTTGTTTGTTGTTGTTGTTTTTTCTTTTTTTTTCTTTTGATGCTTCTAAGATTCTTCTTTTTCTTTAACTTTTGACATTTTAATTATTATGCATCTGGATTTGGGTCCCTTTAGGTTTTTCTCATTTGGACCTGTCTAGGCTTCCCGGTCTAGATGTCTATTTCCTTCCAGAGGTTAAGGAAGTTTTCTGCCTCTTCTTTTCTCTATCCTCCTTCTGGTACCACTACAATGTGAACGTTAGTCCAGTTGATGCTGTCCCATAATTTTCTTAAGTTATCTTCATTTTCTTAACTTCTTTTCTTTTTGCCTATTTGAATGAACTCCTTTGCCCTGTCTTTCAAGTCACTGATCCATTCTTCTGCATCATCTAGCCTGATTTGGATCCCTCTATTGCATTTTTCAGTTCAGTTATTGTATCCCTCCACTCTGTAACATCTATATAGTACTTTCTAATATTTTCTATCTTTTTGTTGAAGTTCTCATTGTGTTCATTCATTCATTCTAATTTCACAGAGCATCGTTATGATAATTATTTTGAACTTTTATAGAGTGAATTACTTGTCTCTGTTTCATTTTGTTCAGAATGCATTCTTTTGTTTTTTCATTTTCCTCACCTCTTTGTTTGTTCCTATATACTGCTACCTCTCTGCATCTCAAAGGCATAGCCTTCCGTAAGAGATGGGACTTATTATTCAACTATGCCATAGCTCTTAGCTGTTTCTCAATACTTTGTGACTGACCATACAGTCAATTTTTATTGAATCCCAGTAGATGAGTGTGTGCCAAAACGTGCCATTGTTACAAAGCAGAGGATCTGAGAACTTCAATTCAGGTCGATTGGAAGCCAGAAACTCAGTTTTTACGGTGTACAAATATGCATAGTCCTGTGGGACCATAAGGGTAAGTCTCACAAACCACTAAAGGTGTCCTCTGAGGGGCAGTTACATAAAATGGGATGTCAAATGAAAGTACAAGTTCTTACTGGAATGCCAACCTAGAGTGAGGCAGAAGGAGATGATGAAGATGGTGTCTACTGACTTGTCCCTAGACGGCACCTTAACAGCTCTCTAGATGTGTGTTAAACTGGAAGTCTGACCCCCAGGCTGAAGCTCTACAACCACAGATAGGCCCTTTGAAGAGAAAGACTGGCTGTTTCAGTCGGCTGTCTGCACAGTGCCCTAGGAATGGTAGCTGGCCAAGAACTATATCTTAATTTGTTACAGTCCCATGGGACCCAGGAATGTAAGCCCTGCTGACCACCAGAGGTGTCCCCTGGGTGGCAGTCACAAAACCAGGTCATTGGACATATACAAACTCCTTTCTGGGGCATACTTGCTCTTTAGAGCATGGTAGAGGGAGAGTGAAAATACAGTGGGCCTCCTCCAAGATCTGTAGAGAGTATTACAGTTGGCCCTAACATGTATATTTAATTAGAAGCTTGCCTCTCTGGCCCTCTATGAAGATAAGTTAATAGCCCTCTTTCACAGAAAGACTGAACTTCAGGCTCTTTTGTTTTTTGCTGTGCCTTTGGGGTAGTTGCTAGTTGAAAACTCTTTCCTTGTTGGTTACAGTTGTATGGGACCCATGAGCATGAGCCAGGAAATTTAGAGGTATCCTAAATTAAGGCACCAAACAAGGTATATGCTCACTTCAGGGAGATGTTAGTGAGCTGGAGGCCCAGGAAAAGGAGAGCACAAAGATGGCATCTGCCGGGGGCACCTGGGTGGCTCAGTGGGTTGAGCCTCTGCCTTCAGCTTGGGTCATGGTCCATGGTTCTGGGATCAAGCCCCGCATCAGTCTCTCTGCTCAGCGGGGAGCCTGCTTCCCCCTCTCTCTCTGCCTGCCTCTCTGCCTACTTGTGATCTCCATCTGTCAAATAAATAAATAAATAAATTCTTTAAAAAAAAAAGATGGCATCTGCCAGCTTCCATCCCTGCAAAGTACCCTATGCGGCTCCTAGACATGTGTTAAATTAGATGTCTGCCCCTTAGGCCAATGCTTTAAGATAAGCAACTAAACCTCTTCTATAAAAAGTCTGTGTACTTTTCAATTGGCTCTCTCTGCCCTAGTTCCTGGTATGGGTGAGTCCAAGGGTGCGAGGCCTTTAAGAGCCATTTCTCAGTTCATGATGGCCCTGTGGGTTTCACGGACATGAGCCAAGTTGGTTTTCAGTATTAGATGTTTGGGGGCCTACCTCTCTGGTACAGATCTTAAAAGCCGTTCAAACCCTCACTCCTCAGGGATAACCTGGGTTTTCAGGTTGTGGGTCACAACTCTAGGGGTGAGGTTTAAGGCAAGATTCTGTCTTAGCCTCTCCTACCCACTTCAGTGTGGTACTTTGTTTTGTTTTTGCCTGATGTGTAAGAGTTTCTCAGAAAGGTTTCTTTTTATTCTATTTACTTTTTCAGAGAAATTTGTTACATCTGTAGCTGTAGATATGGTGGGTTCATAGGAGGAGGTAAGTTAGGATCTTCTTATGACAGTATCTTTAAATGGAACTCTTTGAGTAATTATTTTACTATGTACTATATAACTTATACATGTACAAACTTATATAGACACTATATACATATAGATACAGATATATGAGCAAATTTCGTGATTTTGAAAAATGTGCAATCCTCTCCAATGACACTTAAGAACATGAGAAACATTATAGCTTCTCCAAATTTTTTTATTTCTCAAGGTTTTTTTTTTAAGTTTAAATTATTGTCATGTCTATAATCCCCAAAGTTGCATATTTATAATATATTTCTATCAAGTAATTATTCTTTGTCAGGAAGGTTTATAGATGGTTCCATATGTTGAATGTATACATGTTCAGGAAGACTTTCTGTTCATATTTTAAATAAAAATAATAAAAAAAATTTAAGTTATAGGGGCAGGTGTGTGGCTCAGTGTGTTAAACACCTGCGTTTGGCTCAGGTCATGATCTCAGGGCCCTGGGATCAAATCCCACATCAGGCTCTCAGCTCAGCAGGGAGTCTGCTGCTCCCTTTTGTTCTCCCTCTGTGCTTCCCCCGCTCAAATAAATAAATAAAATCTTTAAAAAAAATGTTTAGGTTATATTTCTTCCTGGAACTCTATATATTGTTCAACTGAATTTGCTGAAGAGAATAATGTAGCCAGTTTTTCATGCTTCATCCATCCATGTAACTTGATTTTTCCATCTGAATATCATAGGATTCATTCTTGACCCTTCAAGTTTATTGTTGTTATTATTAAAATATACATCAGTATTCATCATTTTATACCAAATTTTCCTGGAACATATTTTGTATTTTTGATATAGAAATTATTCTCTTTATTTCAGTAATATATTTTCTCTCTTATATTTACCTATTCTTATAAAAATCTAATCACACTTTCCTTTGGTTTCCTTTGTTTTGCCGTGTGTATCATATTATTAATCATATTTTTTATTTGATTTTAACAATTCTCTCTTGCATAGTCTTCTGGTGTTGGTCGTTATTCCTGTCTCTGTTTCTAGTAGAATTTATTCTATTGCTTTCTGGTTCAAATGTAATTTTCATTCCTCTATTTGTTTTATTCTTTTCTTTCTTTTCTGTGCATATGCTTAGTATTGAAACTTCTTTCTTTTCAATTCATTTTTGAACAGAAAAATTTTGTCTAGTTCAGCTGTTTTCTCAGCAATAGTTAAGGCAAGCAGATGGATATTGATCTGAGATCACAACTTTAAACAAAACCCCCAATGATAAATCAGCTTTTGGCATTCCCTCCTCAAAGCAAGTGGTCACCCAGAGAGAATATGCTCATTTTCAGTGAAGCCTTTAGACCTGAGGTATTTTGTTTAATGTTTAGTGTTGATCTCTACTTAGTCAATTCAGTCTTCTACTATAAAATTGGATCCATTCACTTTCTCTTCTTTCATTATGATTGACCCACCATGATGTTTTTCTTGCATAAAAAGAGAAATTAGAGGACATAGAAATGATCCATAAACAATATCCTTCTTTCATCCATACTGTTTTATTAGGTTTCAGAGGGTAATGGAGCATAATCAGGCCACTACTTTATCATCTTTTTATTTTTATTCTCATTTTGATCACTGAATATATTTCTTCTGAATTTCACTTTATGAATTAAATCTAGCTCATTTTTGTGTATATAATTCACAGTTATATTAGTATTTCCATGAAATCCACAGTGAATTTCTTGATCTGCATTTATACTTTTACATGAAGCATCAATTACTTGGCCATTGAAGAATGGTGTAAGTCACATTCACTGCAATGGATTTTACATGACAGAAATTCTAAACACAGTGGCGATTCACATGACACATTATAAAATTATAACATCTTCATAATAGAATTCCAAAGTCTTTAAAGCAAGAAAGAAATTCATTTCTTATATGAGATACATTCACACCATTTTACTGAATTACTACATAATTAAATGAACTAGCAACCATTTTCTTTTTTATTACTTTTTTATAAGAAAAGAGCATGTTAAAATGAAAATATACAAATTCTAAATATCACTTTCACAAATAGTTTCTATTTTATTTCCTCATGATAGATTTTCTTGAAACTTTTGAAAGAGGCAAAGGTATAAAAATGTTCTCTCAGTATCAATTAACCAACTTTCAATTGTTCAGTTTTGCTTTGTGTTTTGTTTCCTTGGCATATCAGAACATTTGGTTTTTACATGAGCACATCTGCCTTTCAATTGTAAACTCCCAGTAATAAATCCTTAAAATCTGAATGTGTTCTCATTAAATGTATCATAAATTCCTTGTTGGACTTATTAAACTTTGAAATTGCCCTTAATATAACAGTCTCTTATATGTCTTAAGTTGATTCCTATTTTCATTCAGATGTACAATTTAAACTTATGGAAATATACAAAGACATCAATGTAAAAAAGCATCTATTTGTATTTTTAGAATACAATAAAAAATTTAATGTATACTCATAAGTTATCATTTATCTCTAGGAGACTGATTCATATTTAGAGTATAGAAACACTGCTGTTGTCTGCTCCAAATGAGCTATTTTTCACAGGGAGAGAGCTATTTGAACTTAATTCTCCTAGAGTTTCTCTGACTGTCTCTCTCTCACTCTGCCTTATGGCAAATGGATAACTTCTTTGACTTGTCAGTTTTTTTCTCTAAGAATGAGATGCCAGCATGTGCTCAATGTTATGTTGTTATGTTTTGCTTCTTTGTACTATAACCATACAGGGAAGACTTTATAGAGGGTGGTCTTTATACTTCCAGCATTGCTTTGATTGGGTAGGTAAGGCTGTTTAATTCTTCAAAATAAAGCATGTTACTTGGTTGCAGAGATATACCAGTATTAACTATATCAATTAGAGAAAAAGCCATATTTGTTCTCTTATATATCTTACTCTGTTGGTCTTATTTCCCAATTGATTTAGAAATCAGATAAGGAAATTAGTGTTATAGAATCTTAAAACCTATGTTAAATTAGTTCATTAGAGTTTTATGTGTTAACAAATATGTTAATGAATTATTTTTTGCAGAAAAATAAAACAGCCAGACAAAATAGAGAAATACTTGTTAGCCAGCAGTATTTCATTTCCCTCTAAGAAAAATTATGTGGGAAATCATGTGTCATTATTATATAGATGACTGTGTGTTAAGTATGCAATTATACAACCTGGATGAGACTCACTTTAAAATCTCATTTTCCTATAAAGATACACCTATTATGAAGACTACATGCTTAACTCTACTGCTCTGAGTAAGTTATTAGAAACTGCTGGAGATACTGAAATTTTCCTTGGGCACCCTTTTTCTAACTAAATACATTTAGGTAAATACATAGGTCTCTTCAGGTACAAGAAACTATCTTCGAATAGGGCATAATATATTTTAACATGCTACATAAGTAGATACTCTAATACAGTTTTATAAACCCTTATCCAAATTGTACAGTCTACAGTTACAGAAGATATATTTCTAACTCTCTCATAGCATAGATGGCTTGTTGTTTACCCACAACTTGCTCGCTATTCATTGTATTCAATTTATGCTAGTAACAATTGCTCAGGTAGACAATAAAATACATTTCTCAGTCACTCATCTTCAAGCATCTACGTCCCCATGATTGGGGTGTGACCTATGGAATGAGGGCTCAAGTTCTTAAGCAAACTCTAAGCCTGTCCCATAAAACCCCTTATAATATCCTCTAGTCTTGATCTTTCCTCAAAATCAGTGCTGAATGTTGAATTTCAAAGTAATGTATGCAGCCTCTGTTGGAGATGTAGAGCCTTCATTGGGCTGGGTTCCTAAATGAATATATAAAGAAGCCATCTAGGAAGGGACATCACCAAGATGGTGACATAGGTTCCTAACTTTGCTTCCTTTCACAAGAACAACTTTGACCATTCATAGACCCGACATGACTGAGAAAATCTGAGAACATGGGAATGAGGTTGAAGCATACTACTGTAGTAGACACTGCATTAGAAGTGTCCCTACACTTCTAATGTCCCTACATGTAGAAGTGTCCCTACATTAGACACTTAATGCTTTGACCACATAACGCTTTTCCTAGAGGGAAAAAAGAGCCGAGGGGAGACATCCATCTCCCTTAGCATTATGAGTCTGTTCTTGGGAGCTTCTATTGTGGTCTTGTGACATGGGGATGTTGGGGAATATGAAGGTCTTGACCACTAGGAATATGATTGTGATCAAGAAGAAGCTTCTGATAACCAGCACTCAAATCTTAGAAGACCAAGTTCTGCTTTTAGTGCCCAAATAGTAACTCCAATCAGTAGTTTACTCATATATACAGCCAAGATGGTCATGAATTCTAATCAGCAAACTTGCTGAGGTATAAGTCTTCCTGATTCAGGTATTAAACTCAAGCTCCTCTTTGCCTCTAGGGCCTGGTCTACTGCCACATAGACAGGAAGAGCTGAAACATAATCCATTCTACTGCTGAGTATAGCTTTTGACACTGCTGACCAGAAATCCTGACCAGGAATACCAGGGCAGGGAGTCTTCCTGGAGTTGGCCTTATTATTCTAGCCCAGTAAGGAGCTCATTCATAGCCTGTTTATTGCTAAGTGAGCAGCCCCTCAGCCCTGCCCAACCAGAAAACATGGCCAGAATACATAAAACATTTTTTAGCCCAGTACACTTGACTGGAGAATCTGGTGGACAGAACCAATCAGCTGCAGAGCTAAGCCAGGGATCCTGTTCAGCCAGGAAACTTGGGGCATGGGTTAGTTTGACTTAAGATTATAAAGAGCTTTACTAGCTTAGAGCCAGTTCTCCTACTCTGCTCTTGCAGAGAAACTAGTTCATAGCCCTGCCCATTGCTGAATACAGTCTTCAGGAAAACATGGGAAATTGCATAGCCCATCCAGCAAACCTGCTCACAGGGTAACTTGAAGAGCGAATACATTCTGTGGCTTTCCCCTCCAGCAAAGCAAAACTGGTAGCCTGTCTGCCCAGGGAATTCATTACATGGTTATCTGATTTAGATCCCCAAACTACAAAGATTCCCTAGATCCTGTTTTGCCTTTCTAGGGCAAGGAAGCTAACTTATAATCCCACCTAATAATGAATATAATGCCAAGTTCTGACCACTAGGCAGACCAAAGAACTCAGACAACCACCAAGTCTATCCTATAGGAAACCAAACCAGCAATCTTACCAACTGCTTTCAGCCAGTGGTATCATCTCCTTCAACCTCAGAACACAATCAGTGTCCTCACCCCAAAACAGACATTGATATAAAGCCACACCTCCCCAATGATGTTATGAGCAAACATGTCCAGGAACCCAGAGTGAGCTGAATGGTAAAGAACTGTCTCTGCCAAAGTAAGACTATGAGGTCTGGACAATGAGAGCATTTTCTCAAATCTTCAGGGGCCAACATAAAGAATCAAAGACCATGAAAAAGCAAGCAAACATGACACAACAAAAAGAAGCAAACAAAACTCCAATAACTGACCTAAAGAAATGGGAATCTATGAACTTTAGACAAAGAGTTCAAAATAATCCTTTTAAAGAAGTTTAATAATGTATAAGAACACACTGAAACACCACTAAATAAAATTAGGGGAAAAAAAAAATCCCAGAACTGAAAAATACCATGACTAAAGAACCCAACAGAGAGCTACAAAAGTGGAAATCAATAATGTAGAATAAAGTATCAGTAACCCAGAAGACAAGATACTTGAAATTATCCATCCAGAGGAGAAAACAAGTAAAGGAAGCCCATGGGACTCAATTAAAAGAAACAATATCCTCATTATGGGAATTCTAGCAGGAGAAAAGAAAGGAAGAGAAAGTACATTTAATACAATAATGGATGACAACTTCTGAAATCTGGGGAGAAAAATGGACATCCAGATTCATGAGGCCCAAAAGATCCAAAAAAGTTTGAACCTAAATAGGGCTGTACCAAGACACATTATAACTCAATTGTCAAAACTCAAAGACAAAGAAAAAAATTTGAAAGCAGCAAGAGAAAAGAGAGTTTACATAAAACAAACCCCCATAAAACAATTGGCAGATTTCTCAACAAATTTTTCAGGCTAAAAGAAAAAGGAATAATGTATTCAAAATGTTGACATTAAAAAAAAAAAAGTCAACCAAGAATTCAATTTCATAAGTACTGAATTCAATTCAATGCTGAAGGACAGCATTGCTATGGAAGGAGAAATATTTTCTTAGGTAAACAAAAGCTGAGGGAGTTAATCACCACTAAATCTGCATTACATAAAAAATGCCAGAGAGAGTTATTTGAAAATAAAAGTATACTAATTAACATCATAAAGACACTAAAAGGTAATATAAAACTCACCACTAATGAGAAATAGGTAGTCAAATTTAGATTCTGTGATAGGATAATGTTGGTGCATAATTTATTTATAATTGGTTTGAAAGTTAAAAACAAAAAGAGTAATAATAACCATAACTGCGATAATGTTATTGGATACATGATATAAAAAATATGTTAACTGTAACAATTACAAAAAATGTGAGATGAGAAGAGACATAAAACTGAAAATTTAAAAACCCTATCAAAGTTAAATTGTTGTCGCTTTAAAATAGGGTGTTATAATTTTAAGATGCCATATATAATAATAAGTTTCATGATAATCTCAAAAGAAAAACATGCAGCAATTACACAAAAGAACATATAAAGAAGACAAAGCCTACTAATACCAAAAGATTAAAACAAGACAGTAAGAAATAAGAAATAATGGATCTAAAAAACAGCCAGAATTCAATGAAGAAAATGGGAATAATAAGTTCCTACCAATAAAAAATTACTTTAAATGTAAACAAATGATACTAGCTAGTCAAGACACAGAATGGCTCAGTAGATTAAAAGACAAGATCCAATAATATGTGGCCTACATGGTCTGTTTTTAAGATAAATGGATGGAAAAGTTATTTCAAGCAGATGGTGAGTAAAAAGCAGGAGTAGCTATACCTACACCAGACAAAATGGACTTTAAAAATAGTAAAAAGAAAATAAGAAGGTAATTATATGATAAAGGGGTCAATCTATCAAGAAAGATTAATAATTATAAATATTTCTGTACCCAATATCAGAGCACCTAAATATATAAAGCACAACTAACAAAATTAAAAGTAGAAATAAATAGCAATGTAATTAGAGTGGGGGACTTAAAACTTAACTTATGAAAGTGGATAGAGCATCCAGAGAATCAAAGAAACAGTAGAATTGAACAAAACTACAGACCAAATGGACCTATGAGACATATACAGAATATTCTGACAGCATACACATTTTCTCCAAGTGCCTAAAGAACATTTTCCAGGACAGATCATGTGTTAGGCTACAGAACAAGTATGAACAAATTCAAGAAGACTGAAACCATACCAGTATCTTCTCTGTCCACCATAGTAGAATACTAGAAATCAGTAATGGAGAAAAACTCATGAAAGCATGGAAATTAAAGGGGGAAAAAAGAAGGATCTAGACACAAAGAAAAATGTAAATACAACATATCAACACTCATAGGATGAAACAAGAGTAGTTTGAAGAGGGAAGTTCATATCAAGAAATGCCTACATTAAAAACAAAGACAAAATTCAAAGAACCTAACTATATACCTCAAAAAACTGGGGAAAAATTTAAACAGAACCCAAAGGTAAAAAGAAACATAATACACAGTAAAGAAGAAATGAATAAAATGGAAAAGTATATAAAGGATCAAAAAATTGAGAAACCTTTAGCTAGACTAACCAAGGAAAAAAGAGAAGATCCAAATCAACAAAATTATAAATAAAAAAGGGGATATTACAACTGATATCACAGAAATACAAAGGATCATAAGAGGCTACTATGAACAGCAATAAATCAATGACTGGAAAACCAAGAAGATAAAGAAAAACTCTGAGAAACATACATTGTATTGGGGTGCCTGGGTGGCTCACTCATTAAGTGTCTGCCCTTGGCTCAGATCATGATCCCAGGGCCCTGGGATCAAGCCTGGAATCAGGCTCCTTGTTCTGCGGGAAGCCTGCTTCTCCCTCTCCCTCTCCCACTCCCTCTGCTTGTACTCCCTCTTTCCCTGTGTCTCTGTCAAGTAAATAAATAAAATCTTAAAAAAAAAAAAGAAACTTACATTGCATCAAAACTGACAGGAAAAACATATAATCTATCAAAACTGAATAAGAAATAGAAAATCTAGAGGCACGTGGTTGCTCAGTCAGTTAAGAGGCTGACTCCTGATTTGTGGATCAGGTGGTGATCTCAGGGGTATGACATCAAGCCCCATGTCAGAGTCTGCACTCAACAGAGAGTGTGCATGAGGATTCTCTCTTCCTCTGCCCATCCCCCCATTTGTGTTTTCTCCCTATCTCTCTCTCTCTCAAACAAATAAGTAAATCCTTTAAAAAAAGAAATAGAAAATCTATACAGATCAATTTGCTAATAAAGAGATCAAATCAGTAATCTTAAATCTCTCAACAAAGAAAAAGCTAGTGCCAGATGGCTACACTGGTATATTTAACCAAACATTTAAAGAACTAATATCAATCCTTCTCAGATTCTTCCAAAAAATCAAAGTGGAGGGAACACTCCCAAATTCATTTTACCAGGGCAGCATTACTCTGATACCAAAGACAGAAAACAACATTATTAGAGAATAAAACTACAGGTTAATGTCCCTGATGAATATAGAAGCAAAAATTATTAATAAAATACTAGCAAACAGAATTCAATATATTAAAAGGATTGTTCATCATGATCAAATGGTGTGCTGTAAGATGGTTCAACATATGCAAATCAATTAATAGACTAAAATAAAATAAAATAATCAACATCCACTCATGACAAAAATTCAACAAAGTAGATATAGAAGGAATGTACCTCAACAATTTAACAAGATGATGAAAGTGGTGAAAGTTTGAAATCTCTTCCTCCAAGCTAAACAACACAATGTGCTCACTTTCACAATTCTTATTCAATATAGTATTTGAAGTCCTATCTGGAGCAATCAGGTAAAAATCAATCAATCAATCAATCAATCAATCAATCAGAATTGGAAGGGAAGTAAAATTGGCTCTAATATATGAAAAATCATGGAATTCACCAAAAAACTAACAGATCTAATCAACCAATTCAGGAAAGTTCCAGGATACAAAATTAATATACAATAATTCGTAGCATTTCTGTAAACTAACAATGGATTATATAAAAAAGAAATGAAGAAGTCAACCCCCATTTACAATAACATCAAAAATAGTACAATACTTAAAAATAAATTTAACTGAGATGAAAAATGTCCACATTGAAAAATACAAAATACTGATGAAGGAAATTAAAGACACAAATAGATGGAAAGGTATCCCCTATTCATGGATAAGAATTAGTATTCTTAAAATGTCCATACTAACCAAAGCCATCTGTAAATTCAAAGCAATCCCTATCAAGATTCCAAAATAAATATGAACACATGAAAAGACATTCAACAACACTACCATCATGGAAATGCATATCAAAACCATAATTAGAATCTCACCCTGTCAGAATAGCTAGCATCAAAAAAAGATAAGAAAAGGCAGGATGGTGAGGATGTGGAGAAAAGGAAATCCTATGTGCTGCTGGTGGGAATATTGGTACAGTCACTTTGGAAAGCAATATGGAGGTTCCCCAAAAAATTAAAAATAAAATTAAAAATTAAAAATATAACTACAAAGTTATATAGCAATTCCACATGTAAGTACATTATCTAAAGCAAATGAAAATACTAATTTGAAAAGACCTATACGTCACTATGTTCATTGCAGCATTATTTACAATAGCCAAGATATGGAAGCAACCTAAAACCTAAAAGGTCATTGGTAGATGAATGAATAAAGAAAATGTGATATATACACACGTACACATGCATACTGGAATATTAGTCACAAAAATAAGAATGAAATCTCATCATTTGCAACAACATGAATGGAACTAGGACATTATACCAAGTGAAATCATCAGAGGAAGATGAATACAATATGATTTCACTTATACATAGCATAAAAAAATGAATCAACAAAACAGGAACAGATTTATAAATACAGAGAATAAACTGATAGTCGTTAGAAAGGAGAAGAGTAGGAGGATGGATGAAATAAGTGAAGGGGACCAAGAGGTACAACCTTAGAGTTAAAAAATAAATAAGACATGGAATATAATATACAGTAAAGGGAATATAACCAACAATATTGTAACAATTTGGTTGTTACACAATACAATATTGTGACAAATAGTAACTACACTTGTTGTGGTAACTGCATCATGATGTAAATAAATATTGAATCCCTATGTTGTATACCTAAAACTAATACAATATCATATGTCAATAAAATAAAATACAAATACAAAAATAATTCAATGTCATTTACTTAAAGAGGCAGAAAAAATAATCCTAACCCTAAAATGTATATGAGAAGATCCTGGGGAAAAACAAAGAGGGAGGCATCACACTTACTTATTTCTAGCTACATATAAAGTTCTGGTAATCAAAACAATATGGTAACAGCACAAAATAGATACATTGACCAACAGAACAGAATCAAGAGCCCAAAAATTAACCCATGCATATATAATCAACTAATATTTGACAAGGGAGCCAAGGATATTCATTGGAGAGAAGGCAATCTTTTCAATGCATGGTCCTGAGAAAGTTGGATAATCAAATGTAAAAGAATAAAACTAAATCACTATCTTACACCACTCACAAAAATTAAGTCTAAGCATTTTAAATACTTAATTGTAAGATAAAAAACCATAGAACTCCTAGGAGAAAATATAAGCGGTAATCTTCTTGACATGGGTTTATAAACATGTTCACATATTGCACTAAGCACAAGCAATAAAATCAAAATCAAACCAATGAGACTACATTAACTAAAAAACTTGCATAACAAAACAAAACAATACCAACAAAGGGAAAAGACAACCTACAGAATTGAAAAAGAATATTTGCAGGGCACCTGGGTGTCTCAGTTGGTCAGCTCAGGTCATGAGCCCAGGGTCCTGGGATTGAGCCCAATGTCAGGGTCCGTGATCAGCAGGGGAGCCTGCTTCTCCTTCTCCCTCAGCAGCAGTCCCTGCTTGCGCTCTCTTGCTCTCTGTCAATAAAATCTTAAAAAAGACAAAGAATATTTGCAAACCATCTGTCTGATAAGGGCTCAATATTCCAAATACAAACAAACAAACAAAAACTTACACAATTCAATAACAAAATAAATAAAGAAAACCAAGTTATCTGATTTTAAAAATAGGCAAAGGACCAAAATAGACATTTTTACAAAGAAGATTTATAAATGAACATTAAGTACATGAAAAGGTGCTCAACAGCACTAATCATTTGGGAAATGCAAATCAAAACCACGAGATATCACCTCACTGCTATTAGAATGACTATATCAAAAAGACTAGAGATAAATGCTGGGGAAGATGTGAAGAAAAGGGAACTCTAGTGCATTTGTAGTGGTTTTAAATTCATAGAGTCACTATAGAAAACAGACTGAAGATTCCTCAAAAAATAGAATGGAATGTTATTGAGCCATGAACAGAGTAAAATCTTACTATTTACAGTAACTTGAATGGACCTTGAGGACATTATGCTAAGTGTGGTATGTCAGAGTAAGACAAATAGTGCATGTTGTTGTTTATATGTGTAATTAAGCAAACAAACTCCTAGAAAAAGAGATAATATGCAGAGGGGAAGATGGAGGAATGGGAAGAAGGTGGTCAAAAGTACACAATCCCTGTTATTAGATAAGCACTGGGGATTTAATATACAGCATGATGACTATAGTTAACACCATGGCATGGCATATTTGAATGTTGTTATAAGAGTATATTATATGAGTTCTCATCACAAAGGGAAAATACACTTTTTTTTAAAATCTATATGAGATGATGATGACTACTAAATTTATTGTGGTAATCATTTCACAATATATGTGAATCAAATCATCATGCTGTATACCTTATAATTATATAGCGCTGTATGTCAATTATATCTTAATAAAACAAAGAAAAATTGAAACAAAAAGCTAATGTCAACTGTACATAAGGAAAACTCTAATCATGTGCCATCTAGTAGAATACAAGGAGACCACATCACTTTCTGCATTCTTCACAAAAATGCATCACCTGAAACTAATCATGAAGAAACAGGCAAATCCAAATGGGGGGGGGGGGACATTCTACAAAATAATAGTCATGTAATCTTCAAAAGTACCTAGATCATGAAAGTCAAGGAGAGCTGAGGAAATGTTCCAGATTAAAGAGAACTAAAGAGACATGACAACTAAACTAACCTGTGATCCTGGACTTTATTGAGACAATCAGCAGAACTTGAAAAGGTGTTGAGGATTCAATGATAGTAATGTGTCTGAATTAATCTTCTGATTTTTTACATCACATTGTTATTTTGTGGGAATATGTCCTTATTTGTAGAATTAGTTAGAACTGCAGTTAGAACGCATCTAATTGACATAGAACTGCAATGCAGTTAGAATTGCATTGACCATTGTTCCAAAAGAAAAGAAGAAAGAAAAAAGAAAAGAAAAAAAAAAAAAAAAGGAAAGGAAAGGAGAAAAGAGGAAAAGAAAAGAGAAAAGGAAAAAAGGAGAAAGAAAGAAGGAAAGAAAGAAAGAAGGAAGGAAGGAAGGAAGGAAGGAAGGAAAGAAAGAAAGAAAGAAAGAAAGAAAGAAAGAAAGAAAGAAAGAAAGAAAGAAAGAAAGAAAGAAAGAAAGAAATCCATTTGTGCCTTTCCCTTCACCATTCCTTCCATACATCAGTTTCTGTAAGCTACTGAGATTTTAGGGTTTATTAATTATAAATAGTTTGGCAAACTTAACAAATGCACCCCTTGGCTTTCCTTATGACAGATTATTTATTAATATGGGACTTATTGCATCTTAGTAGCCTGCAATAGGAAAGGTTTCCCAAACTGTGCTCTTATTACTTAAAGTTGAGAGAGTTGCTAAGAGCAAAGACTCTGAAGTTGAATCCTGGCTCCTCCATTTGCCAACTCTGTGACCATGGGAAGTAACATATTATCTCTGTACATCAATATTTGATTTGTAATCATAATAGCACACAATGGAGAGTGTTGTTTTGAGAATTCTATGAGTTATTATATAGAAAACCTTTAAAATACAGCCCAACATAGAGGAATAAAATTCACAATTTTGCCTTTATTTTTTTTCATAATTTTGCCTTTAACTTCCTTTATAAATTTAAGTATTAGACATAAATTTTGTTTTCATTTATCTCCAGAAAAACAACATTCAAAATTCAGAGACATTGTGTATTAACAATTGAGTAATATAAATTAATTCATACATTTGCTTATATTAAATCCTAATGAAGCATTATTGGGGGATGGCAGAGCTATTCTTAATCCTGAGAATATTACTTAAAGCATAGAAAAGGATGAGAAAAAACATTTTGTGTGGTAGGTGAAAGATTAAAAATAATGGGGAGGTAATGGAAAAGAATATCTTTCTAATGTAGTAGAAGGATTGTTTGCACAAAAAAATACAAGTCCATATTCTGTATTACTTAACCCATTTGATTTAACCCTTAAAATTCACTTACCAAAAATACAGTCCCCATGCTAGAAGATAATGCATTTTACACGTTTCCTCTGTATTTTAATAACTTAATGCTTTAATAATTTAAAAAAATCCTTCACTATATTTAATGAGCTAAAAACAATAATTTACCAATGCATGTAGTTAAACCTTTCCCAGAAAAGCACATAAAGTCTTTCTTTATTTGTTCTTTAAGTCTGTATAAGATTTCTGCTGGCAAATTAATAGTTCAGATTTTTTTATAAAGAGAGATTCAAAGAACATAAACTTCTACCCCTCCTAGGAAGTTTTAGGATTAAATAAGAATTTTATTTGGTACAAATTTCCCCATTTTCAGATATTCATATTTATATTTCATTTTTACCTCTGCTTTTAAGCTTGTTGTCAGGTTAGGGTGATAAAATATTCAGGGCATTTTCTTTTTCAGTTGCAACTTTGTAAGTGACCTGAAGTAAGGTTTGATTTGACATTCATAAATCTTATGAAAGTCATTTCTTCTTAGAAAGAAACAAATCTTAGACAGTCATTTCTTAAGCTAGATGCATTTGTTGTGCTGTTGTAATGATAACTTTTGATAAGCCCATAGTCCCTCTCATGTGTAGAGGGACTTTTACTAAAAAATATATACTTATATATCCTGACAAGCACATTTTTTAAAAAATGGGTTTTAGGTTTTTTTGTTCTTATCTCTCCATTTTCCCATCATCACACATCGAAGTAGAAGGGCTATGGTTTTATACAGGTAAAAAATTTCACACACACACACACACACACACACACACACACACATAAGCACACACATGCATACACACAAATATTATATGGTGCATTTATATCACATTCAAGAACAGACAAACTAATTGGTAGTAATGAAGGAACACTGAATACCTCTGGTGGTGGCTTAGTACAGACATTGCCGGGGAACGAACAGAAAAGAACCTTCTGCAGAAATGAAATTTTTAAAATCTTTATCTTGCTGGTAGTTATATGGGTACACATGTATAAAAGTGTAAGCTGTATATTTAGTTGTTGTGCATTTTAATAAAGTGCACCACAGTGTTTAAAAAGAGAAGGCAGAAAAGGGTAATACCATTTTTCTCCTATAGTAGAGTTATTGAACTGTAGCTCATCAATAAAATTTGAAACAGTTGTGTAGTAAGGGAATGAAAAGAGGCCAAGTCATGAAGTAAGATTCCACGGAGGGTGGGGAACTAGAAATCAGCCCCAGGGGCCACTGTAAAGTGGTGAGAGCATTAGTGAAATACTCCAGGTCTAGCTTTCTGTTGTTCATTTATCACTCCTCTAGAATCACCACGTCTTATTCTTACTACTGTTGCCATCCTAAATATAAAAAACATCTGGGAAAGCAGACAACAAACAGCAGCAGCTGTTATTATTGGCACAGAACAAAGGAGAAAAGCACAGAGATGGCAGCATGTAGGAAAACAGCCATAAAACTGGGCCAGCAGCAGCAGCAGCATGCCCAAGGATGGCAGAGAACTGAATACAAGGAAGGGTGGCCAGCAGCATTTCTACTTTACAAAACTAGTAAGAAAACTTTAGCACAAAATAGTTTTTAGGCAAATCATGAATATATAGCCAATAATTCAAAAGATTTTTTTTCATAAAAATATGCAATCTTTCAGTATGCAATTTCTCAGTATCAACTACACATTCTAACCCAGATTTTTTAAAAGATATTTATTTATTTGAGAGAGAGAGACAGACAGACAGACAGAGCACAAGCAGAGGGAGGGGCAGAGGAAGAGGGAGAAGCAGACTCCCCACTGAGTAGGGAGTTTGACATGGGCTCAATCCCTCAGGACCTGAGCTGAAGGCAGATGCCTAACCAACCCACTGAGCCTCTCAGGTGCCCCACCCACTTTTTTTTTTTTTTTTCCCCTTCCAAACTAACATCTTTCAATTTACTGAGTACTTAGAGTTTGCTAAGTAAATTTAGGGTAAGATGAATACTTTATTCACCAACATGTTTGCTTAATTCTTTTTATTTCTCAGCAATTTCAGCTAGTTCGCTAAGTAAGTTCTGAACCGTGCATTTATATGCCTATTAAGGTCAGAAGAACAAAAGACAAAAACTAGGCTCATCTACTAGGGCACTTAGAAGGAGACCTTACAAAAAATCCAAAGGAAGATGATGGAATAAATCCAAATGTATAGTTATAATGAAAAATAGGAATATAAAACAAACAAACAAACAAAACAAAACAACCATGGTAAGCCCACAGTGAAAAATAAGTTTTTTAAAAATCAAACAAGAATATAGCAGGAAAATTTTATCCAAAAGAAAGTTATTACTGCTCTGTAAACAGAAAACTAGACTTTAAGTAAACAAAAGAAGATCAGTATTAAAAATAAATGGAGTCCTATATTGATAAATCATTTGATTTTTTCCAATAAGGAAAGCCAATTCTAAACTTCTATGAATAAAATGGTTTTGTAAAGTGAAAACCAACTGATAGAATTACAAAGAGAAATCCACAGCAGTATGACACTAACAGAGCTATCTTGGATAGCTCCACCAGTCCAAACCAAAATGTATTAGAAAAATTAAAGAGCAAAATTAATAAGCTTAGTACAACAGGTATAAAGAACATATTTTTCAAGAATTATTTTTAAATAAGCATGCATCAAATGTTAATGAAAAATTATATAAATTCTTATGAATTCAAAATGATTAGCATAAAACAGCATGCTCTAAATTAATTTAAAAACTTTTAAAGATAACTAGAACTTCCCATTCAGCTAGAAATTTAAGAGTACAAATCTAAATCAATCTTAGATCAAAGATAAGTTATACTAAGAAATAATAAATTTCAGATGTGAGTCATAAAGAAATCCTTATAAGATTCAACTTATGAAATATATTGAGAAAAAAATAAACTAAATTGTTTTACTGTATCTGATATTGACAGAGTAAATTGTAAATAAATATAAAACATACAAATCATAAATAATTTTTAAATGCCATTACATTAAAAATTAGAGCCTATATTCATTAAAGATTAGCCAAACTTCATGAAAACATTTGTATAACATAAAACAAAAGAATTTTGGGGTGCCTGGGTGAATCAGTAGGTTAAGCCTCTGCCTTCAGCTCAGGTCATGATCTCAGGGTCCTGGGATCGAGCCCCACATCGGGCTCTCTGCTCAGCAGGGAGCCTGCTTCCCCTTCTCCCTCTGCCGGCCTTTCTACCTACTTGTGATCTCTCTCTCTGTCAAATAAATAAATAAAGTCTTTAAAAAAAATTTATGCAGAAAATGTACTTCTTAAAAACCTACAAATGAATGAGACAGACGAAACGCTATAAAAAATAGGAAAAGATGATACTTCTTATATAAGAACATAAGACAAATAGCCATTAAATACATAAAAGATACAGTACATTATGAGCTTTTAAAGAAGATTAAAACCATAATGAGATTAGGTTTTACATTCACCAGCTAAGCAAGATTTCAAAATTTCACAAGACGAAATAATGACAAAGATGGAAAAGAGCTGGAACTGTTAAATAATGTTAGTAAAACGTAAATTGATGCAACTACTTAGAAATCACTTATCTGTTAAAGGTGAAGATGCACATACCTTACAACCCAGGAATACACCCTAGAGCAAGAAGACATATGGTATGGTAACAATATTTGTAATAGCAAATAAACAACAAACTAAAAACCACTAAATTATATGAAAAGCAGTAAGATAAATTGTAATACATTAATGTAAAATGAAATTAAATACAGCTGCAGGTAGTAATATGAAAATGAAATTTAGAGGGACACCTAGGTGGCTCAGTCAGTTAAGCTGCTACCTTCAGCTCAGGTCAAAATCCCAGAGTCCTAGGATCAAGTCCTGAATCAGGCTCCTTGCTCAGCAGAGAGCCTGCTTCTCTCTCTGCTTCTGCCTGCCGCTCTACCTGCTTGTGCTCTCTCTCTCTCTTTGATAAAAAAAATAAATAAATAAAATCTTAAGGAAAAAAAAGAAAAGAAAATTTAGAAACTGTTAGATTAATCGAATTCTACAACAGTACATATGTAATGCTTTAACTTATACAAATTTTAAAAATATACAAGTAATGTATTGTTTTGAGATAATTAACGTATGTGTTAAACTAAAGAAAAGCAAGAAAATAAACAATATTTAGGACATAAGTTATTTATGGAAGGTAAGAGAAAGTTAATAGGGGGCACCTGGTGGCTCAGTTGGTTGGGCGACTGCCTTCAGCTCAGGTCATGATCCTGGAGTCCCGGGATCAAGTCCCACATCGGGCTCCCTGCTCCACAGGGAGTCTGCTTCTCCCTCTGACCTTCTTTCCTCTCATGCTCTCTCTCATTCTCTCTCTCAAATAAATAAAGAAAAATCTTTAAAAAAAAAAAAAAAGAGAAAGTTAATAGGATTGGAACGGTGGAGGCTGAGAAAAATCAAGGCCATTCCACCTCAGGTTTAGCCTTAGCAAAAGTACAGCCATCTCAGACCCCCGTGCCCAAGGACTGAACTCTTCCCCACACTGCTTTAGTAACCTTTTAGCTCCCCCAAAACGAACAACCCCCTTTTGGTTCCAGGAAGCCCCACCCTGCTTTATTCCAGAGACCCCACCCTACCCTACTTCAGTAAGCCCACCCTGGTTTAGTAACAGGAACCCATAAATACCCCTGCCTTAACTAAGCTCGGGGTCCAAGTTCCTACTCCGCTGTGTCAGTTATACTTGGGCCCAAGCTTAAGCTTGTCAAATAAACCCTCGTGTGATTGCATTGGTAATTGGCTCCTTGGTGGTCTCTCAGATGCAAAAATTTGGTTACAACAGAGCACAAGGGATTTCAAAGAAATTCAAAATATAAAAAAACAGAATTGCAGAAATATATGTAAAGTAATACAGAATATAGAAGTTATATATATATATACATATATATATGTTTTTTGTTTTCTATAGAAACATGGGCATGCTCCTGTCTTATGTTGGGTGGTTGATTGGTACACAGGTTTGTGTTTGTTACTCCATAACTGTCCAGAGGTTATAAATATAATTTTGTATGCACTCAATATTTAATGAAGCTATTGTCAATATCTACAACCTCACCCTGCCTGTTTCTTCATTTGTAAAATATAAACTTAGAGCACTGGCATAGAGTAACCATTCAATAAATGTTATCTATGTTGGCAGGAATAATAAAAACCATTTAAAAACAGTATTAGTCAAAGGATACTGTTATTAGCTTTGAGAAAAATATTTATTAGGTATAACCTCTAAAGAGGTAATTAATAATAGCTTTTTAAAATACTGTGGCAAATAACATAATCTGTGACATAAAAAACTAAATTTAAGAGTTGGAAAGTATATTTAAATCCACTTACTTCAAAAAAGTACAAGCAGTTTCTTAGAATTGAGAGACTACAATCATTTACAGAATAAATTCATTCTGCGTAAAGATAATAAATAATAAATAAATAATTATAGAATAAATGCTACATGTTCACCACCCTATAAAAGATCTCTCAACTCTTAAGACCTTAAAAGAACAGTCTTCATAGCAGAACTTAATGAAGTTTGCCCTTCTGTTTGGTGCATTAACTCAAGCACATTACCTACTAGAAAGCAGAGTCCTTGACGCTATCTCAGGCAGATGCAACTTCCCCAAAGGCAGCATCCTTAGCCACAGATTAGAAATGCCTGCACGGTTATTTTTAGAATTCTAAAATCCTGGCCACACCCAAGCCAATTAAATCAGGATCTGTGGGGATGGGACCCAAGAAGCAGCTCATTTTAAAATCTTGGCAGAAGTTTCCAAAATGCAGCCAAGTTTGAGAATTGCTATGTTAGAACAAGTCATAATCACTCTACCCTAAAAATCCCAGTGCCCCATGTGGATTTAATTTTACTTGACACTGGATAAACTGACCTGCCTAGGATTGATAGTCTCAAGCTCTAACGGTTTTCTTGTGGATAGCTTAAGGTAAAGCATTTGTTTTATGTATGGGAAGGTGAAAATATGAGCAAACCACTGTGAAACCTGTGGTTTCACCTCAGGTTAAAATCCTGTGAAGAGTCACACTACTGAGGAAGGTATATTAGTCAAAAAGTATTATATCAGGGTGCATTACCCTCACTTACCCACAGAGATCTGAAAATCATGAAGTTAGAAATCTACTTATAATTCACAGTGCTAATTGAAAAGCATTATCCATTCAATGTCCATGAGAAGTGTGCCAAATAGGCAGAAAATGTGTTGTGGGCTTATTCCATTTTGTATATGAAAAAAGTCCACATAAACTATTTATTTATTTATTTTTAAAGATTTTATTTATTTATTTGGCAGACAGAGATCACAAGTAGGCAGAGAGTCTGGCAGAGAAAGAGAGAGAAGGAGGAGGAAGCAGGTTCCCCACTGAGCAGAGAGCCCTATGTGGGTCTCTATCCCAAGACCCCAAGATCAATGCCTGAGCTGAAGGCAGAGGCTTTCACCCACTGAGCCTCCCAGGTGCCCCCCACATAAACTATTTAAAAATAAAAGAAGAGTATGTTAGTAACACATTCTATTTTCCTGACTGGTAGGATTACTAGAAGGTAAGCTCTTATTTGGACCATACAATATTAAAAGTCTGTAGTCACCAACTGTAGGCACATGCATTACTAGACTGCAATATTTAAATATAAACACATTTCTTAAATTTGAAGAAGCTGGCTATTATTTTCTTTGAGACATTCATTTTCTTATTTAATAGCACTTTCAGAAAGGTTGATTGATAGCTTTTAGTACAGATAAACAAAATTCTAGATATTTTACTTTGGAGTTTTCAGAAATAGATACTTTTTCAATACTAATTACTTATATAAATGCTTAAACCTAGTTCAGATATTTCTGTTCACCATTCTCTTTGAGGATTTTTCTCCCACTGTGCCCTATGACTGATTTTTTTATCTTCATATCTTAAATATCTTAGTAAGGAAGGAAACACTATCAATTATCATGAGTCTTATGGTGAAAAGTTCATCTTAGTCTATTAGCAAGTGTATCTACATTGTGATTTTGAGTAGAGCCAGTAATAAGCAAGATTCTCTTCTTGTATGGAAAAGAAGTACAAGAATGATTAAAGACACAGTTAAAAACAGATCTTAATTATATTGAGAAGGAAAAAAAAATCAGAGAATAAAGAAATTAGAGTTATGAAAAGTACTTAGATTTCTATATACGGTCCCTAGTGAAACTGGTAGATAGAATTTTCCATTTACTTAAGGGCATATGAATCCAACCTCTGAATAAAATCTCCTTATGTTATTGGCAGAAAAATTAAGATATTTGGGTGAATTAGGGTAGAGCTGGGCCAGAAAACAAGGCTAATTTGGGACCAGTATTGGCGATAATTAACATTGGTTTAAAACAGAATCAGCAAAACTACAGGAGAAAACATACACAAAATCAAGGAGACTAATTAGATGGTATATAAATGCTGGTAAAACCCATGTAGATCCTCTTTACCAGGGTAATGATTACTATCCTAACTAGCTGTGGATATTGTTTATGCTGCCCCTTTCTCTAGAGAATTGACTTGGGCCAAAGGGAGGACTCTTGGAATGTGAATTTCCCCCATCTCCTCTTCTCAGAAATTCAATTGATATGAAATAGAGGCTGCCATTCACCCTTAACCACTCACCTCATCAACCTCAAAGATGGATCAACTTTGTGGTATAATTTAGTTCCAAAGTCCCTTTTAAAATTGGGATAAAGCTGGACATTGGGGAGGGTATGTGCTTTGGTGAGTACTGTGAAGTGTGTAAACCTGGTGATTCACAGACCTGTACCCCTGGGGATAAAAATATATGTTTATAAAAAATAAAAAATTTAAAAAAAATTGGGATAAAGCTAGTTTCACATCCTCTACTTAACATTTCTTTTCTCCTTTCCCACCTCTCTTCTACTGAGAACACTCTTCCAGGAAAACCACTTAAATAAGAATCGCCACCTCAGGCTTTGTGTCTGAGGGATCTAATCAAAGACAGATGGGTCCTTCCCTCTTCCTCAAGGAGGTACTTTTGAAATTCTTCAGTCTTAGCTTGCATGGAGTGGTGAATGCAGCAGTTAACAACTAATGTCTCTCTTAATCTCACAAAACAGACTGAGGGTTGTGGGGTGGGCGGGTGATAGACATTGGGGAAGGTATGTGCTATGGTGAGTGCTGTGAAGTGTGTAAACCTGGCAATTCACAGATCTGTACCACTGCGGCTAATAATGCATTTTATGTTAATAAAAAAATAATAAAAAAAGAACTAATGTCTTATGGAGTTTCTTACAAATGAATGGGAATTAGGTCATATTAACATTCTAGGACCCAGCCTCTTCCTATATAAAAAAAAATACTTATGTATTTCCACATTCAATCTTTTTCCCATATCATAAGGCTACTAGAAGTTTTGGTGCAATGGGCCTCGTGTTCATACTCTTCAAAGGTTCTACCCTTGATTGTAAACATGGGGGTCTAGCCACCATTGACAACCAGCTGGTTGCATTTTATTTTACAAGACTCTTTCAGTTTGTAAGGCTGTTAGAGTGATATGATGTTTTTTATCTCACAGTTTTCAATTATGAAGCTGTGATTATCTGACCTGTCCTCACCAGGCAGATCCTCAAGACTTGCCAACCTTTATTCTGTAGGATTCACTGACAAGGATGTTTTCTCATCGTTCCCTACCCTATGGGGAGAATATAGCCAACCTCAGATTGACTATAGCTTGATGATGGCTTATGACCAATAAAATTTGCAACAGGAAACCAGGCACAGTGTGTTCAACCTACAGTTGAGAGTACCTTGCTTAGTGGGACAATATCTGATAGAGGGAGTTTCTCTATTCTCTGATACAGAATACATTACCATTGCAGCTAATTTGACATAAGAACGTAATTTTCAACTCTCTTCCTCTTTCTGCATTCATTCAATGCACCTACCTACTTGGCCTGGTTTCAACCTGGAATTATATACAATGGCTATTTAAATTTAAACTCTCATTTCCCAGGGCTAGACTCTCTAGGGCTTTCCAGGCCTTTACCTTTACTCAGAGACTGGAGAAAGCCTGATGAGGGAGCAGGAGGCTGGCTGAGGACAAAGTAAAAGCTGGCACCTTGCACCCCCTCTCCACCCGCTCCCCTCGGTAATACATGTGACATTCCTCAGGCACCCCTGACTGCCATAAACGAGAAACAAATAGTTAACTTGCAGAGATCACAATCCTGCAAGACAGGAGTCTCCCTTGGTTTACAAATGTCCTAGGGATCTACAAACAAAGAAGTTACCTTATCAATAGCACAATTTCCAGAGGCAAATAACTCAGCTCCTCAAGCCCTAATGTCACCCTCCCCTCCGTAAACAAAACTGAAGGAGACTGAGGTAGAAGGTAATGTAAATAAAGTTAAATCTCTTCTGAACCTAAATCTCACTAACAAAGATGCTTGATAGCAGAAATATGACATCCCACCAGGAATCTCCCAATTATCTTGATGTTAATGGCTTGCCAAAAGACAATGTTGATCAAGCTGCAAGACCTCTGGTATCTCCGCACCTAGTAGGCCCTCTTTAGCATATGAAAGCTCCATTGAAACCCCCCTTTTCCCTCACCTTCCCCCAACTGCAGGATACATAACCTGCCATCCCTCACAACAACGGGGGAGGTGGGGGACAGCATGTCCACCTGCCCACGGGTCCTATCCCTGTGCTTTAATAAACCACCATTTTGCACCAAAGATGTCTCAAGAATTCTTTCTTGGTCATTGGCTCCAGACCTCACCCCACCAAACCTCACCTATGTTCTAGAACTTAATCAAGACTACTACCCTGAAATTACTTAATGGGCACATGTCACAATATCATTTTCTTATGCTTTCCTCTAGAGTGAAAGTCAGTCATTGTATCCTACCCCATTGCTACCATTTGGTATAATTACCCACCCACCCCAGAGGGCTGGTGTTTTTGTAGCTTATGTAAGATTTTGCCATTTTTCCAGAGGTCACCTTTCCTCAGATGAAGCACTATAGGCCTATTTGCGGATTTCTGATTTATGGATTATTGGTAGTGCCATAATAAAGAGAGAAGTGTTTGTTCTATACACGGAAATATTTCCACTTGATATTCCTCTTTTTTTTTTTCTTAAGTTCTCTTAATCATTAAGATTTTTGAAAACCACAATAAAGGTTCTAACTCACCATTACCCCTCTCTTCTTCGCCTCCTAATCAATTATAACATAATGCTTTCCCATATGGTTCTTCATAGCATGGTGTGAGTGTAACTAACTTTTCAATGGCAGTTGTCTCCTAATCTGTGGTCCTTGCCACACTTAAATAATAGTAAAACCTGTATTTTACAACCTACTCTCTATTACTGCCAGTATGATGGCATACCAACTTATTCAATTCAGGATAATTTGCTGGGTCACACACACACCCCTTGCTTTTGTAACAAGACACATTTGTGTTATTAAATGAACAGTTTGTACCTATCAAAACCTCTCCCTCGGGGCGCCTGGGTGGCTCAGTGGGTTAAGCCACTGCCTTCAGCTCAGGTCATGATCTCGGGGTCCCGGGATCGAGTCCCACATCAGGCTCTCTGCTCAGCAGAGCCTGCTTCCTCCTCTCTCTCTCTTTCTGCCTGCCTCTCTGCCTACTTGTGATCTCTGTCTGTCAAATAAATAAATAAATAAATAAAACCTCTACCTCTTTTTGATCTACACTGCTCACATAGATTTGACGCAGAGGCGAGACAAGGGGCTTTTATTTTTGTTTCCTAATACAAGTTGTGCTTCCATTCAGAGGAGGTGAACTCTGTACACTCTGATTTTCTTATATTCTCACCTTTTTAACATAGCCTGTCTTTTACTGCCATTTTGGGTCTCAGGCAATTTCAGGATGTCTGATCTGCATACTTGTCCCATAAAATTAAATTTCCTGTAGAGAAGTTCATGTTTTCTAGAGAAGTGATTTTTATTTGAAAACCATCCAAAACCAAGTTATGGACCCCCTTCCTGTCAGCACGCACATGGGTAAAATTGCTTGATAGAGGAAACAACACGAATGCACGTTTTCCTTCTCTCCACTCAGCGGGTGCCATTATGGCTTGTCCACACCAGGGGCAGAAAACTACAGGGAGCTGCTGATGCAGACTGTTTTGAACCTGACATCCTTCTCTTAATCTGAGGGGAAAAAGACCCAATCCTTGAAACACACTAATAAAACCAGAAGACTCAAGAGTCCTTTTAAACTCCATGTTCTATCTTGAACAGTGCCAGTGAATACAATCGAAG